>NC_080430.1:83458735-84179360 GCF_028018845.1 Melospiza georgiana | reverse complement strand
TGGAAGGGAAGCTCATCAATTACTCTCCAAAAATGCTTTTAATGACATCGGATTGGTTGGTGATGTTAATGCTTTTTTGTTCTTTTCTCAAAATATTTTGTATAACACTGTTTTTAAAACAGATCAAAATGTTTCTTAATATTTCTGGCATATAATGTCTGATAAGGTAAGATGTTTGCTGAGGCTCAAAGGAGTTGAGAAATATTTTTTAATTCTGTAAAAGTGTCAAATCTGGGGTTAAACCTGAAAGCAGGTACTCAGGTGAGGGACTTCATGAGTGCATCTAGGCCCCATGCCTAAACAAGCTCTGTTACAGAGCTTCTGGTCTTCTCTTGGCATTCCTTAAACATAATTAGGTTCCACTGGATCTTTCCCTAGGCAGATGTGCTGAGAAGCTCTTACATGGTGCCTGGTGGAGCAATTATGCTCTGCTGTGGTATTACTATAGAGAGATTTCCACATTTGCAGAACAAATGAATGAAGGAATGAATGAAGGAGTGCACAGATTGTTACTGAATCCCTGTTTACTGAGTATCCAGGGATGCTGCTTTGGCTAGACCTTCCTATTTATAACACACAAGAAAAGGATGAATGGTAGCACTGAGTAAGGGTAATCAGCATCACAGCTTCTCCTGCAAGACACTGAAAATGAACATCACTGACCTGTGCAGTTTTCTGCCTTTTAGGGGTGAATGTACACCACCAGCAAGTTTATTTTGTATTTCTATTAGGCTCTATTATTATTATAAAATCAATGACAAAAAACTAAAGCAGCTAGGATCGTCTTTAATGCAGGCTTCCTAAAGTTAAAACAAAACAAGGCATTGCTTCTCCTAATGTACTCTGTTGTTATACATGTGGAAGTTATTAGCTTCTCATGTTAATAACTTTGCAAGTAAGAGGTAATTTAATTCAAGCATTCCTGAATTGAGAAAATGGCAATACAGAAATGCCAAAATGGGGAAATGCCTGCCATTAGGGTGAGGGTTTGAATTGGTTTTCCATGGTATTGGTGTTTGGAAGTTGCAGCTTGCACATAGTACTTTTACATATCATCAGTATTATAGACAAAGAAATGTCAAGTTACAAATGTGTAACCAAGAAATTAATACCTGTTTTCCTTTTCTTCTAGAACATCTATTCTTGGAATTTCATTTGGAGCTGCATTTCTCTTTCTTTCCTTCATTTTGTTTATCTGTTTTGCTGGACAGCTTTTGGTAGGTATTCAAGGAAATCTAATGCATTAGTTAATGGTTTCTTTGAAATAACATGTTCAGATTCTGCCAAGTCACTCTGCCTTTGCAGAGTACCAGTTAAAGGAAGAAAGATTTGCATGCTCAGGCTTCTGTGGACATTGTTTTGTCCATGTTGGTTTTCTGTAAAATGTCCTGATTTATCTGAAAAACAGAAAATGCCAATGCAGTAATTGTCTGTATTGAGACTAATATTCTTTTTCTCATATGAAACTGGATCATCTGAGAGGTTTTCATTATTGTTTGATAGATTGCCTTTTTAAAATTTTTTTTGCTATTGTGCTTACAGGAGGTGACTCATCTTATGATTGCTTTAATTTGCAGGACTGTGTATTTGTTTAAGTATTGTATAAGACCATTTTCTGACTTTAAAGAATATTTCACCATAACAATTTAATTTCAAATATAAAAATGTTTTAGTAAATTTCCAGTTTTGTCACTGAGTGCTCCAGGTGTTTTATAATACCTACGTGTGTATGTAATATTAAGCTAAATTTAAGAATTTAATTCACTATTTGAGCAAACCATTTTGCCTTTCAGCATGTCTCTCCTTTCAGTTCTCAAATAGATCCAACATAGAACTCCATTTATAAGGATAAGGAGTTTCAGGCTTTGTAACAAAGTGAATGCCATCTGCATATGGCATCCCCACTTCTCCTTCTCTGTCTTTGCAAAAGTTCACATAGAGAAAACTGGAAGATCTTTATAAAAAAGCACATGGAAAAGACAATTACTTCAGTATGCAGTAAAACAGTATGACAAGGTAGTTAAAGAAAAAAAACAGAGGAAGCAGGTTTTTATAATTTGTCTCTCTTATGAGGCTTGTAATTAACCAGGGCATTTTTAAAATAAAATATAATTAATATACATTTCAGTTACCTTTCCATTAAGTTAGGGACGCTGCCACTGCTCAGGAATTAATCTGAAATATAGTGCAACGATATTCTTAAATATTTTTAATCATTAGAGTGAGATCTTAGAGGTATTGCTATTACTTAACCGCAAAAATTAGTTCTCATGTAATACTTGACTTCTGTTTGTTATTGACAGTAAACTGAGAGTAAAATGATGAAGTTAGAGTACTACTCTTGAATAAGCAAATTTTAAAAAAATCTTTCAAGGAAAAGCCAGCCTTTTCCTGTAGGAAAAAGAGGTGCTAATGAAATCAAGAAGTGCTGGCAAATACATTCTCCTGAGGCTTTTATTCATAGTATTACTTAGGAGAAATACAAATACATTTTTCTGCATTTAAAGGGATGGCTAAGAAATATCCCAAGTCAGAGTTGTAGATTTGTGCCATTTGAGTTATATCTTACACCTATTTTCAATGCCTTTTTGCCCACATCACATAAGTATTGTAAACACTGTAAATAGAAATGGAGATCTATCATTTAATTTCTGATGACTTGCCAGTTGTCATATTCTAACATAACCAACTTGAAGAGGAGTTATTTATGTCCATGTCATTGTGAGTTCAGCTGCTCTAATACAGAAACTATGCTGCTAAGAAGATTTTAGAAAGTTATGACCATAGTTGATGCAGTGTTGTCTTTTTTCGTGTGCATGGATGTAGTTCTTAAGGTGACAAGAACCTAGGTCTTCTCCACAAGGTGGGAAACAGCTAACAGAACAAGCAATAGGTTTGCCTTTCCCTTGTTCTCTCCCTAAGATTTCTTCCTTTGTGTCAAAATCCAAGCATTGTTTTGCAGCTTTAACCACAGCGACACCCTATGTTATATTTTGGTAGCATATTTATTGCACTATCTGACCCATCACTGTAAATGGTTTTGTTTTAAAAGAAAAAGTCTAAAATTTCAAAGAAACGAATAGTGATATCTGAATTTTCACACAACAGTGCAACTGTTAACAGTAATCAGGCTTTATCATCCTAAGGCTGAATAGGTTTGGGTTTGTTTGGGGTTTTTCACTCCTCTTTTTCTAAAGAAGTACATTTTGGATTCCCTTGTAGAAAGCATGTAGTAAATGTAGACTTGCTTGTGTGTACGTGCCCTTGCACACAATTACAGAGTTTAAAATCACCAAATATCTCTCAGCTAAAAATGCAACAAAAAACCTGAGAATGTTTTGTGCCTGTCTGATCCTGAGAGATGAAATGGGGTGAGTTAACTACCAGGCACTCAGCCAGCTGCTCACTCACTCTGCCTCACTCAGAAGGATGGGGTAGGATATTACAATAAGAAAGCTCATGGCTTGAGGTAAGGCAGGGAGATCACTGACCAGTTATTTTCAGAGAAAATGAAGACTGAACTTGGGGATAATTGCTGACATTTATTGCCAATTAGGATAGATTGGTGTTGTAAGAAACAAAACCAAACATTAAAGCCACACCATTACACCTCCCTTTCCCAAATTTACCTTCACTCCTCTGCTCCAGAGTCCTCTACCTTCTGTCAGCCAGTACAAGTAGGGGAGAGTGGTTGGTGAATAGACATTCCTCTCTGCTGCTCCTTCCTTTTCCAACTCCGCCCTACTCAATTTTAAGGACTCCATAGGCCGCAGTTCCTTCAGGAACATCAGCTGCTCCAGCACAGGTCTTCCATGAGCTGCAGTATGGTCATCTGCTCCAGCATGGAGTGGCTGCTCCTCCAGCCTTGGGGTTTCCTCTTCTGTTTCTCTTTTTGTGTTTCCTCCTCCTCCCTCTGCCCAGCATTTTGGGCTTACTCTTGCTCTGTCTGGTGTTCCCAAGGAGCCCAGCCAGGGTCAGGCCTCACCAACAACCTGAGCTCCAGAACTGCAGTAGCAGTCAAATGTTTACAGGATTCTTACAAGATTTAGAGTGGGACCTGAAATGCCAGTAGAGACAGCAAAATCTAAGTTCAGTTTAGGACACTTGGATATCACTGTGTTATATGTGCTTGTCTTAGTACTTTTGACACTTTGCATTCTCAGTCTTCACCTATTCCAAATGGCTGTAACCACCACAGAGTAAGTCCCCCAAAAACCAACACTGAACAAATTTCTCTGTTTGATTTTCATTTCATTGGCAAAACAAAAAAACTCAATCCAGACTGTAATGCTAAAATTACTAGCTTTTATCGAATTTAATTGCAATATTGTAAGAATAGATTTATGCTCACTGTTTCACTCTGAGTTTATTAATTGATTCTGCTGTTCAGCAGCACTGCAGTGTGGCCCAGCTCAGTCTGGGGTGAAGTGATAATTCAGCCATTAGAGAAGAATAGGAATCTTTCCATCAAATGATGCAGCACCGTAGCAGCACAAATAAGGAGGTTACAGACTTCCAGAGCCTGTCTTTGTGGCATCCCCTGCTGGTATTGGGCAAACAGGCCAAGGGCAGGGATAGCTGGCAGTTCTCACAGAAACAGTCATTTGCCCATAGGCTTTAAACCTTGCTCAATCCTAGCTAAAATGGCATATATCCTGAAACTTGAAAGGAATTTACACCATCTATATTCTAATTATTTTTTGTGCCTATTAATTTTTTAATATGTTTTGGTTTTTTTGATAGTCACAGTATTCAGAGATACTCATAATCTTAAAGAGTACGAGTATTTTTTGTCATAAAGATAATTTTTATCTTATTTTTTCATATTTTAAATGTAGGCCTTTCTTTTTAATTAATTTTGAATATTTTCTTTGACTTTTCCTTGAAGAGTTTCTTTCCCAGATAGAGGGATAGAGGACAGTGATTGTCCTTTAGCTCATTTATTTTCTGTGTCTCTTCTCTTTATCTTCTTGAAGTACAGATGAGTTCATAGAATGCATGTGAAATGCCTCCGACCTGGTAAGTGTTAGATGTGTTTTACCTCCCGCTGTGAATGCAAGAAAGCAATCATCTGGTACCTAAATGATACCTTGGAAAATGCAATGCATTCAGTGGGAAAAAACCACACTAAGCATGCAGCAGAAAGATCTTTGAAGTAGCTGAGGTAGCTGACCAAAGAAGTATTAATCTCAAGCAGATGTTATTTATGCGTTGTTCTTTATGCACTGTCTCAAAAATCTGTTTGCATTACCTGGGACATACTTGCACTTAATTGATGTGACATTGTCTTTGTGCCAGTAACATTTTATTATTATGAATTTTTTTTTGCATATATTTATACCTTGCAAACTTGACTACTTAACAGAGAAGATAGAATTAATGTCGTCTCATTTGGACATGTTTATAGTCTCTCTTAGATGCCAAATTGAATAATGGAATTAGAAGAACACACTACCAAGAGAATAGACAGCAGAAAATAACTGGCTTCACAGTCGAGAAAGATGGTCTGATTTGAGGTTACTGAAGTCTCTGACAAAGGGCAGCCAGTACATGAGCCCTATTCCTGATAGAAGAGGGCACATAATTTACACCACATCACTGCATACAGAGTGTTCTTTCCCTTTTTTCTGCAGGGGTTTGTATTTCATTCTAAAGTAATTGGCATTGGTATTTAGGTAGAGTCATAACTAAAGCGTACACATAAGATATTTAAAAGCTCTGTAAGGAGAGGAATGTTAGCACCAGCACTACTTGGAAATTATTTTCAGTCTGGAATTTTACCTTTGAAATAAGTGTCTTTTAATGCAGATATAGATGAAAGATCTAGGCCCTTTCATTTCTTCAATAGTAAGGCTTTGCCTGTAAATGAAGATTAAAACAGGGATGTTTAGGCAAGGAAAACCTAAAGAGGCACTTTGGCACCTACAACAGGGTCCATGAAGGAGGGCTCATCAATCCCAAAAGTCATTCTGATGAGTCTCTAGCAGAGGCACTACAACAGCAAATCCATCACCACTTAGTTAAGTACCATGTTCAGACTTCAGGAATTGTTCTAAGTGTACTGATGCCATTAACAAAAAATCCTTCTCCTCACTCAGCTTCTTGAGTTACATGTTTACAACATTAGTTACATGATTGAAGCCAGCTGAAGAATTTCCTAACTTGGTGAAAGCCACATTCTTTATGTCTAATTTGCCAAAAATTCTCTTTTAATAATTCTTTAAATCTAACAATGCTGCCCTTTAGTGTTTTTTGCCCATGATGAGATTGTAAGTTAATTTCAAATACCCAACTGTGCTTCCCAAGTGTAAAAACAATTTTTCCTATCATTATTAAAAAGGCAGGAAAGCAGAAAGCATCCAGATTGTTTTTAGTGGTCTGTACATGTATTACCTGAGAGCTGATACCTGTGATGTGCTAATACTGGAATATAGGCTCAGATCAGAGCTCCTGTTGTGTGAGACAGATTTTGGATGGTACGATCTCACTTGGAGGTCAAGAGTTGGCCAATGTAGAATGCAGCATTTGGAAATCCTTCCTCTAATTCAGTGCCCTGAGCATTGTTCTTAAAATGTCATTCAGGTTTGATTCTTCTCAAAACTAGTGGCCCTTAAATATTTCCTGAGAAAAATTAAAACCTTGATGGGTGGGACTGAGAACATCTTAAAGTAGCAGATAACACAGTGATTGTATGTTTTCTTGAGTGAGGAAAGCAGCACAGGAAGTGCCAGGACTGAACTCTGACTGCCTAAAGGCATATTTGTATTTACTGTTAGATAGTCACAGTTGTTAGAAATTTATCTATTATTAATTACCTATTATTAACAGACATTTAGAATAGAGACTTGACAAGGTAAAGGCTTTGTCAAGCCTCTATGGTGGGGAAATGATGCCTTAAGTTTTTATATTTTTCAGATTCTGCACTGCTGTAGTGTGTGACTCTGAACTTTATATAGCCTGTTACCAAATTCTCTCCACAGTTTAGTTAGACAAAACAATCCTTTTCCACCCTGAGAACCAAGGACTTAGTCACAGCTTGGGGCACAAAAAGTGTAAACAATGGCAAATTGAGGAGAGCAAATTGGGAAGATGGGACTTCATAACCTGAAGCTGTAATTGGATAATTAACCCCAGTATGTCAATGGACCAAAACTTATAAACCGATCATCCATCTCGCATCCATCTCGGGTCCATTTTGGGAAGAGCTATGGCCAGGCTCTTGTACTGCCCAAGGTGTATCCTTTGAAGGCCTTTTAATAAATACCTACTTTATTCCTTCTTAACTCTGTCCAGCCTCTGTTCCAGGTCAGCCTGGAATACTGATGTGAATGACGCAGCTGAAGTGAACCATATGGCCATTTTAACATGACCTATTGTAAAGGATAATTAACACTGCAAAGAATGGTGGAATTAAAAACGTAATGCTGACTTTAGTTTTGGCTGTTATTTCGTTATTCAGGATTCTAGTTTTTGTCCAGTCACTTGCATGAGGTAAAAGTTGAGTAGACTTTTCACCTGGATGCATTTTGTATAATTCAAAATTCCTGGCTTAGACTTACAGATACCACCATGAAATTAAAAAGTTTGGTGTTACAGTACTTGTTTTAGAAGTACTTTGGTCCTTTTTGTCAACATTAGGAGCATTAATAAGTATGTAAAGTAAAAGCTTGTGTCTGCTTGTGTCTGTATAGCAAAATCCCCCTTCTCCAAGCTTAGGTGAATGTAATTTCTGTCAGCAAGTTCTTGGGGTTTGAACTTTGGTGTCTTCTTCAACTCTGAGAGAAAACAAGCATGTAAAAAATCTGAATTTTGTTTCTCTTGATTGCATTCTTTGAAGCATCGATATTGGTAAAATATAGAGTTGTGTTTGAATGCAAAATGAAAAGAACAACAATAGAACTATAGAAAATCCGATTCACTGGCTTTCTGTAAATAAGAAGTTTTCAGTGAAGATGTTCCAACCTCAACTGGCATCTGAAGGAGAAGTGTGACAGCTCTTGAAACACTGTCTTTCATCTACAGCATAGCTGTCACAATTAGTTCTCGCACCAGTTTCTTGATCCCACTCAGAAAGACAGCATTCATCTTATTAAATGCTGAAGTAGGTTTTTGTGTGTGGAAAGACAACACAGGATACATTTTTAATGTCCTGAATATTCAAAATAAGTTATTACTCATTATCATGCTGTGCTGTCATATCAGATTTAACATGTTCAGATGAAAAGGTAATACATTAGTCACCTTTCATACTACAAATACCTATTATTTCTAGTCAGAAAATGATAAACACTGAACCATATTCTGCAAGCTCCACTTAGAATAAACATTGTGATACTCTCTAATGCTGCTGAGATCTGATGTTTTATCCTCCTTGCATGCTTTCAACAACTGATTCTTTCTTTAATCTCATTCTCCATTTTATTCAGAAAATTGCAAAGGAGACATAACACAATAAAAGTGTATGATGGAATCAGCAAAATAAACCTGCCTAAATCTGCTTTTAAGAGTGGTTTTAATGATTAATCTCACCCCTCCAGTTCTGCTTCCAGGGATTTCCCAGATTTTCAGCAGTACTGAACTGCTGCAGTAGCACTACACATGGACTGGATCTGGACTGCTCAAAAGTGAAATGAAGTTCCGCAAATCTGTTATTCACACAGAGAATTATTATTCAACAGTGTATTTTTTCATGTTTTCCATGGAATATCTACTCAATGGCTTAAAAATTTTTAGGGTTTTGTCACAAGTTTTCCTTTCAGGACTCTCACTGGCTTAACAAATAAGGTGGGAAGGGCAGGTGTGCCAAATAAACAGGGGTCTTCCCCCTCCAGAACTCAGAGCTGTGCATTAAACAGATTAGTAAGAAATACATCACTCTGTTGTGCTTCTGTTTGACAAGTGGGAAAAACTACCTAGAACTTAATTTTTAAAGTTGCACTCTTAACCTAACTCACATTGTTCTTCTGGCTAGAGCCATCAGTGTCTTGTAATTTTAGGAAGAGCAATGGAAATAATCCCTCTTATTGATTAATCACACTGTCTGAATGATATATTGTTTCCTGAAATTTCTGTTGTTTTCCAGGCCTGTTCTAACTGATAAAGTTCCTTTTTTTTTGCCTTAATGATATCAGAAAAAAATTATTTGAAGAAGTGTAGAGATTCAGCCCAATAAGTTCCTCCTTGCTGAAATATAATAGCAAGGTCAGATGATATTGTTCAAAAATCTTGTAAGCAAAGAAAAATTGGAATTATTGCAAGGCATTTTAATACAGAAGCTACATAAACCTGTACCTGTTTTCCAGACACTTTGAAAACAAAGGGAGTTCTCAGCATTACATGCTGTTCTCAGCATGGGCATTGCTAAGTAGTCTCAGCAATTCTATACTATAATTTTTTTCAATTATTACTTTCAGATACAAAGAAAGTTCAAATTTAACAATTGGAAGCACTGATGTTAAAGTAGAAAAGTTTGAAAAGTCACCATCAATTGATGCTGACATTCTTGTACTTAGATACTGGAGTTCAGCAGAGATTTTTTTTCTGTGTGAAAGTTAGTTTTATCCTCAGAATTAAGATAACACAAACCATTAAGATAACAAAAATTGTTTATGTGAGTAAAGAAAACTCAATTGACATTGTGTAGCACTACTAAAACACAACACTAAAACACTTTTTTTTCCAACATGGTTTTACATTTTTTACTGAGACATAATTTTTAAAGTTTTGAAATTGAAAGTAAGGGCTGCTAGAGCTTGTTGAGCCTAGTGGAGGTCAGGAGCTGGGAAGTGCTCCTTCCCAACCCACTGAAGCAAAATTTGATGGAATTCAATCTCAGGGAGGGGATCCTCCTGTCCCACTCCCACTGAAGTCTGAGATGCAACCTGTAGTGAGGCTGGGCACGTGTTCCCAATAGGAAAATGGGCATACACTATACACAGAGGAGCAATCACAGAGATCCATGGACAGAACAGCTCTCCTGCAGCACCCATGTAACAATGTGCAGCACCCATGTAAACATGATCTACACTGACGGTCTAGTTCCTTCTTTCTGGAGAATCAGGTCTGATGGGACATACACTTGCTGACTGCCATCATCCACAGGCACACTTTCACTCGTGGGTCTGGCATGTGGAGTTTTAGTCAATACAATATCCATACCCAGGCTCTGTCCCCTTTGCAAAGTGACTAGCTCAACCCTTGGGTCTTTCCAAATTCAGATCTCCTGCTTGCCAGCCAGTTCTGTTTGAATTTTCTTTGTGTTTGCACACACACTCCCCCACACACCCTGTGGGTCTCCTCGGGGACTGGTCTGAGACAGCTCAGCTCCTGACACCCTCAGTTGTGATCTCTCTCCAGTGGCACCATCCTGTTCCCCTTGCCATCTAGTCCAGCATGAAGTTTGCTGCTATTCACACGCATGCAGGCTCAGAATAAGGACTGCACTTACACCTACACAGAGGATGGTTAGAGACAGAGTTCAGTAACAATATGCAATAGACTCATTTAGAAAAGTGTTCACCTACATCCATTTCCTTTCATTCCTTCTTGTCACCATCTACCTATATTTGTACATATCTGATCCACGTTTATGCTTTTCTTTCCTCTCCTGTGTCCCATCCCCTAAATGCCATGTAAGTTTTCCACATACCCACAATGCCTTTAAGATATACCATCATGTTTTACACAATTCCAAATTTCTGCCCACTAGCAAAATTAACTATCCTGTGCTAGCCTGGTAGCCTTTTAGGCAGGAATCACCCTGGGAAGGAAGATTTTTTCCAGGGCATCCTGGAAAGGAAGATTTTTCATTGAAGGTTCTTGGTAGGTTTCCCATCAAAAATCATTACTGCAGCAACCTCTTTCCATCATCTTACAAGCAGCAAATTCAGTGGCTTCTGTTTATGATGTTACTCATCAACTGTCATTGCCCTTTTGATACTCACCATTTGTGTTTGATTTGATTAGCCTCTCATCAGGTAGTATAAACCCTGTAAAATTCATAATACAATTTATTTTGTTTAGACCATATAATTTATTTCTATCATTCGCTTACTTTCTTGGAATTTCTAATCGTAAAGGCTTTCTTTGAATGGTCTGTAATGTAATGTAATTCAGAAAGAACACAGTGTACAGCTTCATATATATATATATATATATATATATATATATATATATATATATATATATATATATATATATAAAACTTCTTAGCTATTTTATATTCCTAGTGCTTTTTCAGTGTACTTGTCTAGTTTTCTGTGTCTAATGCAATTTAAACTTATCCAGCTGCTTTTAAATTTCCAAGAAAATCACAGAACAACGTAGGTTAAGTTGTAGTAAAGCTCCAGGTGAGCTATAATAAAGGTAAAGAGTAATTAGGGCACGATTTCATGACTGTTTTAATTTGCCATAAATCCATGCTTCCTGACTAATTGGGTTTTAGGCAGACTAGACAGATAACGGAATGATTCATTTTCACTCAGATCCATTCCCTGCATCCATCAGGATACCTCCCTTCTGCAGCAACAGCAGCAATCAATACTTTGTGCTTTTTACTATATTGAAGTGGGAGGGATGACAAATTTTTTTGTAAAATCTATGTGTAGTTTCAAATTATCTTGAAATTTCCTATGTACTTAGGACTGAAGAACAAGGTTGGGGAGTCAAAAAGGCTTTTGAGCAGGAATTTTTTGTTCAGAAATGCAGATCCTTTGAGTTTATGTTTTCGGGTGGGTTTTTAGTAAGGGAGAAGAGTAATGTTTATATAAACATATGTTTATATAAACTGCCTGATATTTTCCCTTTTTTTTGTCCGTCCTTAAGATTCCAGTGATTGTTTTGACCTTCCTGGAACTGAATTCAGAATCTGTCCAATTCAGTATGCAAAACTCCCTGTCATAAATGGAAACAATATGTGAAAAAGGTCTGCATATACAGTGGATTTGTCCAAATAATGTATAATTAGGAGCAAAGTATTTACGTGCAGAATGATAAAGATTGTCATGCAAAATACACCCCACATGTAGGGTAGTGGTGTAATTTAGCATGATGTGCCATAGCTATTGAACCTGAGCAAATAGATCAGTGCTGTAAAATAAGTCCTATGTTTGGTAGTTTTTCGTGCTTGAATTCCCATTTTTGAGACTTCCTGAGCTTGTATATCTACTGATGGCTGGGGCAAGGGTGAAAACAATGTGTAAAGCCATCTCAGATAATATTAAGTAAATAGAAAACACACGTTGAAAAAACCAATTAATTTTGTGGGATTGTCATGTTCCTTAAATTTTCTTTGCCTTTTTTACAGGAGTTTGCATAAAACTGAATTTGACATTTGAAAAGGGCACAAGATGCTTCTAGGAAACCTTATCTCCTCATTGCTAAAGTTTTGGGAAAATTAATGTTTATTGGATGTGTCACAAATCGTTGTTTATTCTTTGTGAGCCGCTTGTGCCTCTAGGCACTATGCATGTATGAATGGAGACTTTGCAATGTCTTCTTAGAAACAGATTAAATGAGTCAGAGTTTTTTATTGTTAATTTTTCTCATTATACAAAAAAAAATTTCTATTCACTAAATATTTTTTGTCAAATTTTATATCCAGTTTTTTATGAAATGCCTATTTGCCTTCTGGATAGTTTTAGGGAAGGTTGTTTTGCTTTGCTGAGTTATTTTCCATTTAAAATAATTATCAAATAAGACTCCAAAAAGATGAAAGAAAAGCCTGAAAGCTTTCCTGTTTTGTGGGCTGCCAGGGATACATCTAGCCTTTATTCTGTGTCAAAGACTTTGCAGAGTCATTATTTACATTTTGAAGTTTCTAGAGGCTACTAAACATGACTCTTTCAATTCAGTCAAGGCAGGTCAGTTCATTTTCAAGGTTTTGATGCTGTTAAAGGTAATGACACTGCTGTCAGCTCTGTATTTTGCTATTATTAGTAGTATATATTGAATATTTAGTAAGGTATTTGCAAATTATAATTATTTAATGGAAGTGATAATATGGCAGATATTTTAAATAAATTTTTCTTTGTGTTCATGTTTAATCATGATCTGTCATTCTCGAGAGACTATAATAGTTAAATAGTTCTGTGCAATGCTGTAAGATTATTACTGCCCTCAGTCTTAAGATATCTTAATTCTACCCTTGTTTATTCTAATTAAATATACTAAAGATCTTTTTTTTCCTCTTTTCCAAACTGTTTGCACTTAGCAATGTAGCAAGAAAGCATCAGCTTCATTGTTGTGGATCCTGAAATCATCTGGAATAATTGCAAACCGTCCTTGGCCAAGGATCACTCTTACGTTGACAACCACTGCTATAATATTAACCATGGCTGTATTCAACATGGTAAGGGAAAAAGGGGTATTTTTTCCTTTTTTTTTTTTGTCCATTTAAGATTTGTTTTTGTTGTTGTTGTTGTTGTTGTTGTTATTCAGTATTTGTTTAGATGTTAAATTTATGGCCTGTTGCTATGCCAGGAACCTGCGTGGTAATTGCCAGAGACAGAAATATAAAGCAGAGCAAAAGAAAACATACTGTGTAATTGAGACCTCTGCAAACCGGATGCTCAACAAGAGCTCAGACCCTGGCTAAATTTGTTAAAGAAAAGTATTATTTATAATGAACAGAAAACAATTAAATCTCAGGTTTGAATTGTGCAAGTCCCTTAGTCATCTGTTCATCGCTTAGAAAAGCAGCATTGCTGAGACAATCAAGTATCTCCTCACAGCATTTGTGGAAGACTTTGTGTGAAACAAACCAAGCTTTTCCAGTTTTGTGATGCTTCTCTGCTGACCCCAAAATTATCATAATGTATACATTGTTGGTTTCACGTGCTTGATTTTTTTAAATAAGAAAAAAATCAAAGTTACATCAAAACTTCAAAAGTACTGACCTACAAATTCATTAGGGCTTATGTTTGCTTAAGTGACTTCAACCTGTGCTTTTCTCTCCTAACAGAGAAAATTTATGTAATTTTATTATTCCTTTGCAACTATAGAGTAAATTATAGAGTAAATCTGTAAGCAATTATAGAGTAAATCTGTCATTAGTTTGCCTAAAGCATGAATCTTAATGATCTCATTTAGTCTGAAATGTCTGTTGTCTAATGGGATGAGCAGTACATGGGATCAAAAGTCTTCCTTTGTTTTGCCCTGTTGGCTAAGGTGGATTCTGTTTGTAAACCTGTGAAAGTGTTCAGTTCAGTTCAGTTCTGCAAAGTGGGAACTCTGACATTTATTCAGGCAATGTTTTCATCACAACATCAATGCATAAACATTCATGTTTCAAGTGAGTGAGGTTCAGTGCTTTTGAAATTGCAACCCTAATGCTTGCTTGAGTTGCCGGTACTTTTGTTACGTAGGATTTATAAAGGACTTAGAGATTGATAATGCCTACACTGTTTTATTTTGTTTTCCCACACTTCAGGGGACCCTTAATCAATCATTTGTTACACTAAGTACTAAACTTGTCCAAATGATGTAATGTGGGCTTTTAAATGTGAACACTTGAAATAGTTGGTAGAATGTTCTCTCCATTTTATTGTTAAATTTTTCTAGTCTTGTTAATGTTGGTTTTCTGTTCTTTATTTTTCCTGCTTTGTTTGAAGGAGAGGAGAGAAACACAAAACCAATTCTATTTCCAAACTCTAAAATTCACCTAAGTGAATTTAGTGTGTAAGGGTGGGAGAGGTGAAACTCAAAGAAGCAGTGGCTGAAAATAATATAAAACTGAATATAAATTGACTTTTCATCAGTGAAAGCAGTTAGCAATGGAAACAATTATTCTGAAAAGCTGTTGATTGTCCATTAGCTGAAAACTCTTTTTGAATTATAACCTTTAGCCATGCAAAAGTTATACAACAGCAAAAACCTCAGAGATTTAGTAACTTGTAAATGAAGATCAGGCTAGATTTTTAGATTTTCTTTTTTTAAACTCTGTCAATGTATCAGAAGAAAATAAAGAACCTACTTGGGTTTAAATTATACACTGATTTAGGATTCATGCATATGGTTATTTATTGAGTAAAAAAATGTAAAAGGAGATACAGTCAGCAACTGTTTTTTGCTTAGACTAAAGTTCTACTAGTGCTTACAGCCCACTTCAAACTTGGCCTTCAAGCAGTAAAAGACATTCTAGCAAAAAAAAAGGAGTTGTTCTGTACATAATTTTTTTAAAAAGGTTTTAATTTTATTAGCTCATATCCAGTTTTATGTGGACTGAATGTTACAGTAATACCTAATAGACTGTATTTTAAAGTCTTAGTGCCTTATAAGCAATGTTACAAAGTTACAAATAATCATGTTCCATGATATTCATGAGATGGTAATTTTAAGTACAATTCCCACCTTGAAATTAAACCTTAATAGTTTGACTTGCAAAAATGACTTTAAATGTGATTGTGAATTTTGCATTAGCAAATTGTGGGAGAGACTCTGAAGTATCATTATTATATCTCCAAGCAACATGTACTTAATAGCAGAGTCCGTTAACTGCATTTACTTCCATGAGCCATTTCAGTAGCAAAAGGCAAAATGTAGCCATTAAGATTTAATGGAGATAAAGAGTGTCTAACCATGCCACACCTAATAATTCATCATTAAGAGCAAAATGCCAAGTAAAACTCAGTCTTCATGGTCAAGGGAGACTGGAGAAGAGTGGGGGTGCAATTTTATTTGGAATTAGCTGTTTCAGCTCATGTCTAAATCTCTTGTTCAGGTTTGAGACGTGTGTAGTCCTGATCAGCAAAGGGAAGTTAAAAATCAGCTAATGTCACATAAATATCAAATAGTTCTGAGCTGAAGGGAGAGGATAAGCATTAGATCTGGTGCTAGATAGACAGTAGGACATCTATCAGTTGCTGAGGAAAGCTGGTTTTGTCAAGCTGATCTGCTTTAAACTGATCAGGAGAAAGAATCCTGCATGGAGCAATACAGGAGGCCCAGAGAGACAGTAGGACTGCATGATTGTGAAGGGTTACTACTTGAAAACTGAATGAATGACTGCAGGCAGTACATCAAATGATTGTGCCTTATCATCCTCTGGGATTCATTAGATCTTAAGGAACAGTGCATGATAAAAGAGTCCTGCGACAGCTCTTGGTTTCAGTGACTTCTGCATCAAATGCATGACTGGTTCTTGGCACAAGCAACAAGATCTCAGGCTTGTACTGTCCCACAAAGTCTTAATTACTCTAACTGTCAGCTTTAACATTCAGGATCATAGAATCATTGAATATTTTGGGTTGAAAAGAATCAAAAGAATCTTAAAAAGTCGTGTAGTTCACTCCCCCCCCCCTCGCTCGCCCTGTGCAGGGACATCTTTAACTGAATCCAATTGCTCAGTCCTCTCTAACCTGACTTTGAGTGTTTCCAGGAACAGGACATCCACCACCTCCCTGAGAAACCTGTTCTAGTGCCTTACCACCCTCATCATATGTTTCCCTATGTCTGAATCTACCCTATTTGAGTTTAAAACCATTTCCCCTTGTCCTGTCACAACAGACCCTGCTACAAAGTTTGCCCCAATCTTTCTTAGGCCCTTCAGGTACTGGAAGGTCTCCCTGGAGAATTCTCTGGGCTGAACAACCCCAGAACTCTCAGCCTATCTTCAAAAAAGAAGTGTTCCAGCCCACTGATAATCTTTGTGGCCCTTCTCTAGGTATTAGTTGCTTTCCTATCTTTACATCCAGTGAATGCCAACAACTGGACTGTTTCCTCTCAAAGAGCACATGTTTAGGAATGTGAATACTGAGAGAGGTTTGAGTATTTTTGTTCCATTGGTTGTTGTACATCTGAGCCCAAACTGCCTTAAATGACACAAGTATTAGCCCCCTCTAAGTCATGAATGATCCTGTGTTCAAATCATGACAAATAATTAATCAAACCTGCTTTCATTCTCATAGTGGAAAGTTGGTTTCTTTAACAGATCTTCCTTTTAGTGTAGCTGACTCTGTTGGTGAACTTGTATTTTTAATTGTTAAGCTCTTTGGCACATACACTCTAATTATACAACCCACAGTGCCTGGCACATTGAAGACAGTTTTGGATGGTGCCTAATGCATGTCTTTTGAGAAGAATAAATAGACACTGTCTAGAGGTTGACCTGGCCAGGGAGTTGGAAGGAGAAAGCACAGCTGAAGAAATGTTGTTTAAGTGGTACTTGCAGGGCCCAGTCACAAATCTATTCCAGGATTTAAGGAACTTAAAAAAAATAAGTATCAGTCTAGGTACACTGGATTACCAGAGATGCACTAGCAGGTGAGACACTGCTCTGAAATCATGTTTACAGCAGTTCTGATTTCTTTCAAAGGTGTGGGAAGAGGTAGAGTCATGCTGTCACTGCCTTTATAAATGAGCATTTCTCCATATCTGTCAAATATAAAAATCATGCTGTCTGAGTCTGTAAAGGGCCAGCAGGCTCCTCATCTTTCCTGTTGGTGGGAGCTTTGAACAAGGCAGGGACTTGCCACTACATATTGCCTCTTCAGGGGGCTAGGGATTGAATACATGGTTGCACAAAGACAGTTATGCATTTTCACTTGGCACACAAACTTTCATAGGAAATAAATTATTGAGCAACGTTAATTTGGTCCATTTATGCTACAAGACACCAAATAACACAGATGCATGAGCACTTTGATGTTAAGAAGCCTTGTACCAACTCAGAGGAAAAATGCTCTAAAATTTCTGCTAAATGCATTTCAGTACTTCTGGATTTTCATTATCCTTTTACAACTTATCAATATCTCAGCATCACCTTTATTTGGTATATTTGGTAAAAAAATACATAATAGTCTTGGTAAGAACTTAGCATTCCAGGCTGTCCTTAAACCTCTCCTTTTGAGCTCAGGAAGAGGGGGAATGATACTGAAATTTGTCATTCTTCACACTATTCTTGGGGCATTCTTGTGAAGATCTGGGAATAAAAGTCCTGATTCAACTGCCAGACAAACTGTCATTTTTCAAAGGAAGCTGTGATATGCATTCTACACCCAAGTACTTTCATACCTCAGTGGGAAAGATGGCTTCTTTTCTAATGAGATCTAAACTAGTGAATACAGTAGTTGTTGTTTTCAGACAACAAAAGAGATGCACTAATTTGCTTATCCCATGTTTTGAGGGAGGTTCTGTCACCACATGGCTCCCATTGAAAGCAGGTATTTTCATTATGTGAGGCAGAAAACTCACAGCTGAGGATTGCAGGTCATGTGAACACAAGAAAAGAAAACACTGTCAGAATATATGAAGTTAAAATAAGAATGTAATGGTAGCATGCTCAGACGTTCCCTGGCAAACATTGGTATTCATAAAAAATACTGCTTTCATTTGAGTCATTTGTGTGGGTGTGACTGCTTAGTAGGACTGAACCTACTCTTACAAAAAATACTATGTTGAAGAACAATATGTATCTTCAAAGCATGATAGCAGATGTAGGTAACTGATGAGTGACAAGAAAGACAAGTGCAAACACATCATTCAGAAGTAAGTGTTGTTTGGCTCATGGCAGGTGACAACACTTCCATATCCTTTTTGTTCTCCTTTTAATATTTATTAATATATGCATAGATATACCATATTTCATACGGTGTTCTGTGTATGCAGGTAACATTTATAGGCCAGAAATGCTTTGTGCGAGGTTCAAAACCCAAATTAAAATGCTTTATTGTAAATTACATATATAAATATGCATGCCATATGTCTTTCTGTAATATAATTGTGTTTGAGTTCTTTATGTTATATAATCTTTGCTCTGGGGACATGCAAAAAGTGGAATTCTGAAACTAAATATTTCATGTCCACAGAAAAAGTATATGCACTGTTAGTGGGATGTGGTTCTCTTGGCAAACGCCCTTGTTACAGAAGTTATTAAATAGCTAGAGGCAGGGAGGGAGAGTAAATCCTCAAAGCTGTCTGAAGGGGATTTTTTGTCCAAAGTTGTTCCAGTCAAAAGAGGCAGGTGAGCATCAACTGGCATAATAAAAAGTAACCAAGAAATTTCAGAAAATCCTGAAGTAGAGAAGGAAATAGTGTGAAAATAAGAATAAAAGAAACAGAATCACAGAATATATGAGGCTGGAAAGGACGACAGTGATCATCTGGTCCAACCTCCCTGCTCAAGCAGGGTCATCCTAGAGCACATGGCACAGGATTGTGTCCAGACAGCTCTTGAACATCTCCAGTGAGGGAGACTCCACAGCCTCTCTGGGCAATGTGGAAGTGTGTGACAGGAGACAGAGAGCTGTGAGTGGAAACAGATGACTGTCAAAAAACTATTTTGACACTGTAATAGGTCACCTCTCTGGCATCACACCTCTGCTTCAGCCAGCAAGAGCAGCCTGCCTGTCGGATACTGTGAGCTGCCTACACAAATGGGCTGGGACAAGCAGGGACCACTGCTCAGGTTTGTCCCTGCACAGGAACCTGCAGGGCTCTCTCTCCAGCATGTTCACAGACAGCTTGCAGGGAGCTGCACAGGTGCACATTGAGTACCTGCATCTCCTTTCAGCAGCGTGTGCCAGCAGGGGAACCTGCATTGCCAGAAGGGGAGTGTGTGCATTTCACCCACACATCCTGTGGGAAGAGGCAGATGTGCATGTAACTCCCTTCATGTGCACGTCATTAGAGCTCTTTGGGATCAGTTATAGAAGGATGTTTCAAAATCTGTAGGTGTTCATTAACATTTTGTAGGGTCTGTTTTCATGGTTTATCGGTTCTATTTCTGGTACTGATCCTCGTCTGTAGCAGCGTGGGGTATTTCCCCAAGGAGAAAAGATTCAAAGGATTCCACACTCATCCTGACTTTGTAGTTCACTGATGGCAGGTTAATTATATGCAATTTCACATACACAGTTGTGTTGGCAAAGCAACGGAACCCAGAAGTGCAACTGCAGAAACACAGGTGAGTGCCAGCTTGGTGTTGGTAGTAGGTGGCGTATTGATAACCTTTGCAAATCCACAACCTTGGACTTCTTTTGAAGGGGAGTTAAGAGAGAGAATGGCTTCAGACTCTTCTCTGCAGAGCTATAAAACATATTAAAGGGCACTCAGCACAGGTGGTGACATGGGAGGTTGGATAGTCTTTAGAAAGATAAAAGGAGTCACTGTGCATGGACAGCGCTGACTGCTGCCAAGGGGGATTGTGGGTCTCCATCCTTGGAAGTTTCCAAGACCTGGCTGTCCAGAACTGTGACTGAATGACTGACCAGATCTAGCATTAGTAAATCAATAAACCATTTTGACCCACATTTAGTTGCTGTGAGTTGAGCAGTTCAGGTTTCCTCTGTAACAGTATTTAAAGACAGAAATGGAGAAAGAATTTGGAGGTGGGTTACTCAGTGACTACCTGCAGGGAACAGGGTGTGACAGGGAGGTGACCTCTGGAGCTCTACTCTGGTCAACCATGAGTGGATTTTCATATTTAGTGTATAAGAGAGACTATGAAACTAATAAATTAGGGTGACAGTCGGTGTTTGTGAGGAAAGGCTTGGGATTTTAGAAAGGAAAAAGTCAGGTATGGATTTGAGAAAATAAAAAGAACTAGGATGAAATTTAGTAGTAAAAAGGTCAAGATTATAGTTGGTCTGACAGATTAGTGACAAGAAATTCTGATACATGTTGGAAGCTCATCACATGGATAGGCAATGAGTTCAGGATTTTAATTAATTAGGTGGGTTTAAAGTCAACTCAGCTGAATCACAATAACCATCCATGTGACTGCTTTTAACTCATGGTAAGTATGAACTGCATTTTCCTAGGTGAGTCCCAATGAAGGAAGGCTACTTCACATTTGCTGAGCATGGTGTTAATAGCTGGGGTGATGTCCATGTGCAGAATGTGTTAAGCTGCCTGAGCTCCAGCTGCATGAGGTACAGTGAGCTTTTAAGGTTTTGTAGCTGTGAGCAAAGGAGCATTGTTCTGGATATATAAATACAGTTTTTATATTCAATTTATTCAATACATATAAATACCTCAAAGGCAGATGTCAAGAGGATGGTGCCAGGCTCTCTTCAGTGGTGTCCAGCGACAGGATGAGGAGCAATGGCCATAAACTAAAACACAACAAGTTTCACCTCAACATGAAGAATAACTTTACATTGAGGGAGGAGAAGGCTGCCCAGGGAGGTTGTGGACTCTCCCTGTCTGGAGTCATTCAAAACCCACCTGGACACGTTTATGTGTAACCTGATCTAGCTGACTGTGTCATGGCAGGGTGTTGGACTGGATGATCTCCAGAAGTCCCTTCCAACCCCAAAAATTTAGTGACTCTAGGATGCATGAGAATATATTTTCTGCAGAATTTGTATTAGTGCTATTGCATGACTCACTGATAAAATCTGGGAAGTGTGTTGGCAGTTTTGGTCACCCAGAATGTTGAATTGAAAGAAATATGTACAGAGGGTGACTACCAGACTAACTGGAGGAATGAAGAGCTTGTTTTCAGGAAAGAAATAAGAAAAAACATAGATTCATGAGCACAATGAAGCCTGAGATTACACTAAATATTAGAACTTTAAATACTAGGGAGAGGAAGAAGCTATGTGAAAACTAAAGGGAGAGGAAGAAGCTATGTGAAAACTAAAGGATGAGATTATGGCAAGAAGAAAGACAAGCAAACTGGCCATGAATAGTGACTAAATGTAGAAACAGCTTAAATATTGAGATTCAAACTACTGGAATAAATGTAGTCACCAAAATCTAAATTGTTAAGAAAGTACTGGATCACTGCATCAAGGAGGTCTGTATGATGTTGGTTTCCTGTGTGATTGCTGGCTGAATTTGATGCCCCAAGATATAACTGGATCCACTTTTCAGTTTCAATTCCATCAGTTCCAATATTATTGTCAGCATTATGATGTTATTGTATCAACTTCAGTAATGGCTCCATATTCTTTCTGTAATTCTTCCTTTGTTTAAATAGGACATTCCGTTGAGGTAAATCCAGGAATTATTAATATTGAGTTTATTTCTTCAATGTCTCTTGGGTGTGCGAGCTTCTGATATATGAAAGTAATACAACAAAGAGCTTTTGTCTTTTATTCAAGTAGAAAGTGTCAGATGAAGGTTAGCACACTTATTTTTGTTTGAGAATGTAGGAACGAGTAATCATGGTATGTCATCTTCCTTTTCCTATTTCAAATTAAAATACAAAAGTAGTGAAATACTAAAGTTAAATGGTTACATGTAAAGCTTTCTCTGCTTCCCCATTTGTCTGTTCTCTATTTTGACCTTAAACAGCTGTCATGCTAATGGATTATATGTTGATTTTTTTTTCTAGTTTTTCCTGGATAATTCTGTGATAGCTTTTCCCTCAGTTCTTAATTCATCAAATGCAAGTTTTCCTAATTCAAGTAATCAGACACGGTGGTGTATACAAAATAACTGTTTTTTCCTACCGGTAAGTTCATTTCACATTTCTTTGTTTGTTTACAACAATTACACTAAATTGACTGTTATCAGATCTGCTTGAAGTTAAACACCCACCCATTTTTGAGATTGCAGTAAAACTTGATTTATTTTTTTTTTAATCAGCTGCAACTGCATTTGAAGTAAGTGGGAAGTTAAATGAGATTAGCACTTCTGAAAATAGAGGTTTTAATGAATGTCAGATTAGAAAAGCAGGAAACAGTGTAATAACAAGGAATCTTAATTCACCCATGCTAACACATTACAAGATATCAAGATAACACACAGGATCTGCAAAACAGACTGTGCAGTGAAAGCCAGGTTAGTCCGCAGGCAGGTTTCCCATGGTGGGAATATTTTCAGGTGGCTGACCTGAAAATATTCACCATTTTCATCAAATGTGAAATTGTCACACTTCAGTCATTGCATATTTTGGGAAAGCTGGTGTGAGAGGGGTGGAAATAAAACTCTCATGTGCCACTATATAAACTGCTTAAGAGACCTGAACTGATCTGAAGGGGATGTCTCAGTGTGAACAAAAGCACAATGGCCCATGCAAGAGGAGGGGGAAGGACACTGCTGCAAAAAAGTGGGACCTGTGTCCTAGAGAGCAGTGATTCCTTAAAGTATTACAGAAGACCTGCAGCTGAAAATGTCAAGCCATATATTGTGTCAAAATATATGGGTTTGGGTGAAGAAGCTGGTGGCAGCAGGAGGAAAAGGAAGTTTATTTCGTCTCTATGGTGAAATAATTACCAAAATGGTGTGTTCTGATTTCAGGATTTATAGCTTTTAAAGTATTAAAACAAATTCTTTCATCTATGAAAATTTGACTTTGATAGATTTGCATAAAAAAATTATGTTAAAATTTCACTTCTGACATTAATAAATGAAAATTAAAGTTAGCTAAAGATTTTAAAACTTTAAAACATCTCTCAAATAAGCATTGTTTTCATCCCCAGACACTGCAAACATTTTAGCTGGAAAAAGTTTTAAATTCCTTTTGAGTTACCACTTTTAATTTTTTTTCTTTAATCTGGGATTAAAATTTCTCTCTTTTCACTCTAGAAGATATTGAATACTTAGGCTGACAAATGTTTGTTTCCTTAAATTAAAAATTTGTTATTTTGAATCTGTGTGTTAGTTTTAAGCTTTGCTCATGTCAATAAACTTTATGTGATTTATGATAGTAAACCTGACATCTATTGACTATGTCATCTAAAATGTGTGCATAAGAGCTTTGGAAATTACTTTAGCCCCAATTGATTTAAGTTCATTTTGAAGCAAAGCAATTTATTTGCCTCCTTCTCTACCCCCCTAAAAAACTTTTTTGATTAGTTTAGCTTACTTTTTAAAAAGACTTAGCAAAGATTCCTCAGTAAATTGTAGCAACATTTTTATGTTTAGTTTAGTTTAGTTTTGCTATGATGCTTCTGTAGGTTCTGTGTGATAGAAGCTGACATATATATCTGCTCCTGGGACAAAATACAGTCCTGTATTAGTGCTGCCACCTCCACATGTTAAATAAATAGAAGTTATAATACTGGCATCTAAAAGATGAAGTTTTGGAATATATTTTATTTGACTAGGAAATTTTTTTACAAAATTACTTTGTCCTCACATAATTTGACAAATTTACTCTATAGACATATGGGAGTCAAATTCCTTCTTACTTCAGTGAAGATCTTTATACCTATAGAACTGCAGATCTTATATTTTAAGAGAAGAGACCAAATGCATTGTGCTGGTTCCTAATTGTGTACTACCATGGTGCAAGACACCAGACCTGTGATCTCAGTAAGAAAATCAGATTCTGTAAGGCATTGGTTAAAATACCTTTGTTAGCTAGCTCAAGAAAAAGAGAATATATATGGGCTTATGCCCCTTTAGATGCTGAGAATCTTGATTTATACAGCATGAGCTGCAGATTCTGTCTGTGGAGAGGTTACCCAGGATTTTCCTCTTTTGAGCTGTTGGAGTATTTTCTTAAAAGGGAACATTTCTATTCACTGCTTCAGCTGTCAGACCAAAGGGCCTCCACGAGAACTTGCTGCTGCAGTGTTGGATAAAGCCAAGGCATCCTGTTGGTGGCAGGTGGGAGCTGCCTGCAGGCTCCTGGGTTGAGACAGGTTGGCTGAGCTGGCTGAGGTCATCCTGGGGCTGGGGGTGCCCTAAGCAGAGCAGGGCACTGCACCTGCTCGGCTTCACTGCTCTGTGGATTGCCAGGCTCTCCACATCTGCTTGTGTCTAACTGAAACACTGCACTGCAGTGCAAGGTCTGCATTCTGAAACGCGTGGCTGTGCCACTCTTCTCTAATTCATCCACCCTTGTCTGAAATTTTCAAGGTATTCTATGTATTTGTATGAAACACTGTCAGAGACTGTTCCACTTGAAAATTTCTGGGTCTTTGTCAAACAGTATTCAGTTATGGGTTCAAGACTGCCTCTCCTTGTTACTTTTTGGAAAACTGATTTCAACACTAGAATGCCATACTGATTAACAAAAGAATACTGCTATTTTTATGTAACCATGAATTTGGAGGGTGACCTCCTCTGAAATGCAGCTAACAGAGAGGTTTTATTTTTTTTTTCATGATTCTGAACAATAGTTCTATCTATTTCTTATTTCAACCAGATCTTTGAGCAAATTACAGTAGCAGCAAAGATTGAGATGGCAGATACATTCTGTCTGATGGCTGCTGTGAAAATTATCCTTCTCAGTGATCCTCCAAAATTAGTATACAGTGATTCAGGTTCTGTCAAAATTGCTGCCATCAACAAGTCAACAGTAGTCCGAAAATAGCATGACTAGAAATAGAATGCTTTGTAGTTTCAGAAAAGAAACTTCCTTGCAAGGTGCAGGACTGTAATTTTCAGGAAGCATTTCTGGCAAAGGGGTTGCATATTAAAGACTAAGATAATGATTCTAGAGATGATTCCTGTTTTAGCATTAATTCTGATGCTGTAATCAATTGCCAGGAGATATTAGAAGAAAATATTTTTCCAGAAATTTAACTTCAACTATACATATTTTTGTTGATATATATCACATAGGAAAGAAAAGGCTTTTTTTTTTTTTAGCAATTGAATGTGTTTTTATATTACTGCACAGGATTTGAGAGAAGGATTTTTTATATTTGTATTATGCATAGGCCCTGTTAATAGCTTTGTATTTTTCCTATCCTGTCTGTTTATAAAATTGCCTATCTGTGAGATTCATAACTGTGTACTGCATCAGTTTACAACAGCTGCAAATATAGGCAATGAAATTATTGCTTCAGGCCTTTAGACATTTTTACCTTGACCCAAATGCTAGCAAGACATTCAGGGTAATCCTGGGACTGAAGCAGGAATGAAAATTTTACAGTGGAACAGGAGTAATCTTATGTCACTCTGCTGGCAACAGACTCTTACATTAGATTTCAACACCAGCAGTGGTATCCCACAAATGTAGATGAGTAAATCAAAAGTGTCAAAGGGTGAAACCTAGGGAGCATAAATTTATTTTTATTGGCTGTCTATAAACCATAGTGTCCCAGATTGTGATAGATTGCACACTTCAGTGGTCAGTCAATGGTTTGTTTTTTAAAGTAGCCTGAGCATTTTATTATGCATGATTTACTCAAGAGCCAAATTCTAAATATTTTCCATTTGATTTCTCTTTGCCAGTATTTTATATACAGCTGCATATTAGGGCTCATTTCCTGTTCTGTTTTCCTGAGGATAAATTATGAGTTGAAAATGGTAATAATGTTGATTGCATTGGTGGGCTACAATGTTATCCTTCTGCACACTCATGGGCCCATGCTGGATGACTACAGCAAATTTATGTATGCAATGGCACCTCTTAGAAGGTAGGTGGCTAACTCCAGTCTTTCTGAAGTTCAATACTACCCATGGAAGCTCTTAGTCATGGAACACACGTGTTTGGCTGTGTAATCTGAGTCACAATGTAAAATCATTGTCATGCTGCAGCAAATGTTTGATTTAATGTCACACCTCAGAGCATTAGAATGAAAGAAGTCTGGACAAGGCATTTAAATCACACACTATAGGAAATGGTGTACGGTTTAATTTGAATTTTTGTCACAAAGGGTGTTACAAGAAGTCATTACCAAGTTTGTTAAGGCCTCAGGCTGCACATAATTAAGGCTTTTAGGGCATATTTGCTACAAGCTGAAGAAAATCAGCTTCCCCAGAGCTAGTACATAGTCTGAAATGCTTACAAATAAAGTCTTAGTGATTGAACAAATTAGTAGACGAACAGTATGGATATTTTTTATTTTGTTTTGTTGAGCCTGTGCATTTGTATCTTAAGTTTTTAGTGAGGCTGCTGAAATCTTTGTTACAGCTGATAATATGGAAGACCGAAATTATGACTCCAGTTCTTGTCATTGCTGTGTAAAATAATATTTGGACAGCTGTAATTTCTACCTCGTTTTCAAAACAAAGAGGCGATTCTCTTCTGTGTAGGCCAAGTGTATGGCATATGCCACACCAGAAAATCTGGATATTCAGATTGTAGTTTCAATGTAATTTTTCCTATGCTGTAACAATCATGGAAAAGGATCTCATTTGAAAATTTGGGGAAAAAAATGTATGTTTTCTTTGCACTTAAATCTAAAGATTAAATGAACAAACCTAAGTCTTTGTTTCCATTTTATTAATGGAAAGAGTATGTGTGTGATGGTATGGAGAACCAGGGAACATTTTAGACTGAGCTTGTGCTTCTGGCAGCTTTGATTTTGTCAGTCAAGCTCTGCATCTGTTGGCATTTTCCTTCCTAAATCTCTTACCAAGGTTCTTGTTTCAGTGGCATGAGTAGGAGAGTTCTAGTGTGAACTGTTTTCCATTGCTTTTAGTGACTTTTGCCAAAGCAGAGTTTTTAATAAACTCTTTACAAGATCTAGTTTGTGCCTCCTCAGGAGAAAGGGTATCTTGGGAGATAGGTGCTTTAGTTTCTTTTTCTGCATATTCATTGGATATGGTCGAGCTCTCCACAATGGAAATAGCGTTATTGCATTAAAAATCTATTTTTATTCTACTTGTATAGAATAAGCCACAAATGATCTCCATTTGCAAGTAAAAAAGGACATTATTTTTCCTAAATCCTCATCTTATTATTGGAGTTCAAAATGTAGGCACATTTGCAGAGAATATTGTAGAGGTAATTAAATCTACATAATATAAATAATGATATTTTCACAAATATTATATTGTATAATATTTAAATGTTCTTAGTTTATGTACCAGAAAGTAGTGCATATAAATTGTGGTCTTATTTTTGTGCTTGAAGTAATATTGGTTTAACTTTTGAGCAGCCTGCTTTACTTATGTTTTTATTTTATAGGCCAGGAATACTGAAGGACCTGAAGACAATGGGCTCAATTTCCTTGTTTATATTCTTCATCACATTACTGGTTTTGGGTAGACAGGTAAGACACACACTTCTCTTCACCTGCGCCAGTGGACACAATGCCAGCTGCCACATGCAGCCTGTCACCTTCTCAAAGAAACACTTTTGTCCTGTTCTTTCCCATAGCCTTGCAGAGGAGTGTCGGGAGCATCTATAACGTAATTTTCTTTCTTGCCTTCCAATATGCCCTTAAAACTCCCCAGTAGCTAACACTGACACTATGCTGATAGTGTACTGTGACTATTGCTTCTCATTCTGACCAATGGTGGCTCCTAGCTTCCTGCCTTGTTCCCATCTGTCTGCATCCATCTGCTGTCTCCCTGGTTGCTTAATTGCAAGCTATTTTCTTCACAGTTATTACAATTTGGTACAGACACAGAAACAATGCAGCGTGCACACAGAGGTGTGCCACATGCTGAGGCCATGGTTGCACTAAAACTGTGACCCAACAGGAAACTACTCTTTTTATGACCCAGTTGTGCTTTTCCAGAACAAATGTGATGTCAGTGGTCTTACCCTGTACTAAGCTGAGGGAAGATGCAAGGGCAGTTCTTTCTCTAAATCCTCAGGCTCGTACAGGATTCATGGCTAAAAGATGCAATTCCAGCCTGTTGTGCCAGAACAATGCAGTGCACAAGACAGGGCTCTGATACTGAAAAGGCAATCCATGTGAGATCTCATGAACAGCCTGAGCCGTCACAGACTGCAGCCTTGGAAAGGACTTTATCCCAGACTGTCCTTAAATCATTCATTTACATTATAACTCCTCAAAAGTTAATGACTGTCATTTAAATTGCCATGCAGGCCCTGCGGGTTGCTACACAAAAATTCTTATCTGGCAGTTTCTGCAGTATTTATTGTAGTGGGGAACATCCTTCTTGATTTAGAAATAACATTCTTCATCTGTCCTTGTCAGCAGCAGCACTTAGAGTTTTTTCATTTGATGGTGGTGACAGAGTGGGTCTAGAGCACAGCTACTTTCCCTCAGAAAGAGGGACAAGTTCTTCATCTCATCAGTGGAGAATCTTTAGTCCCTGTCAACCCAAGTCTCAGATGGAGGCAAAGGGTGCAATACCAAGAATAAAGGAGAGAAGGAATATCATCTTCATTGGGAAAAGAAAGATTTCTTTGTGGGTTCAGTCACATCAGCAAAGAAGTTTGTTCTGCAAGCAGCTACAGGTGTTTTCTGTCACACCAACTAAGAAATGAATGTATAATGGAAAAAGTCTTCATTTTGAGAGCTGTTGGTCCAGGATCCTTGTCATGATAGCACTTATTTGTAACTCTTCACTCTTTTGCCTTTGATTTTTCTAACTTTTTCTCCCTTAAAGAAGAAGGAGAAAAAGGCTTCTGCATTTTCAAATGCTCTCAAGCAAAGTCTAAAATGGAAAATGTTATGAACTAATTTTAATACATACCTGGCATAAGAGCTGCCATTTAAAGTTACTGTTGGTGATATTGATTGGTAGCAAATGCTTGAAAAAAGAATAGAGGAGGAAATCAACCTGCATAGTGTGACCTATTCATGGACATATACTTCCCACCTTCTGCCAGTTAGTATTTCTGTGGCTGTGTTTAATAGCTATTGGCTGTTCTGTTTTCTGTTTCACTGTCTGATCTCTTTTTAACACATTTTATCTTGCTGGTGTTCCCAACACTGATAATGAATTTCACAGTTTGATAAAAATTCATGGGACAGTGTCTGTCTTTCTATTTTTAGACTTTCTCTTTTCTACTTTTATTGAGTGGTACTTGTAGGATGCTGTTGAGCCATCTTGGCAGTGTCAACAAAGTCAAATTCTTCCTTACCCTTCTTCCACAGAGGGTAATATGCAAGTAATTTCTCTGTTAATTATTGCATTTTTTGCAGATAATACATATTTTTTCTTTTTTTGATATCTGATTATTTAAAAACTGCTAAAGATAATAGCACTGATGAAAAGGACAGCCTTTCTACTTCCCTTCAGCTGCCATTGGTGCTCCTCTGTCTCCAGGATGAGTAACCAAACGTTCATCCAGACAAAAAGTGGAGGCTCTCCTGCAAGCCTAGCTCTGTGAGCCTGCTCACCACTGGCCATAGAGATGCCTCTCCTGAATCAAAAGCAGCAGGGGATCAGTGCCTCTTGTTCAGTGGGGATGAAGAGAGGAAGAGTTAGTATGTCATTACATGGCTTATGACCCTACCTAATTCCTGTAGCTGCACAGCTAGCATCACCACTGGAAGAAGCAGACCTTCCCTCTGCTGCTCATTCCTATCCTTCTGTCTCCTCATTTGTACTGGCCCAGCTCACCGTGTAGGTGTATAGTGCATCAAAATAGAGAAATGGTCAGGATTAAAAATTAATCCTGCAGAAGTGGTTGCTCTTGAGGCAGATCTATTTTCAAGATTTATGGTGTGGCTACAGCAATGCTTGTGCTGGAAGAATGACGGTGAACAGACAAAAGTGAGGTGGAAAAAGCAGAACTGGTTTTTTTTTGATGGCCCTGCCAGCATAGGTGAGAACCATTTCCTGACACTGAGATGAAGTGACTCATTTCACCCTGCATACCGATCCCGAGAGTTACTTGATAATGGGCTGGCAACAGGCAGACAGTGTGCTGAGAATGGTGATTCTTCCACCCTTCCCAGGAGAATCCAGATTGGTGTGGGCTTGACTGTGTAAGGAGAGTGCTCACTTTTAAACACGGTTGAGCACTAAATCTCTTATGATCTGCTTTGAATCCAGTATTGACATAGCCTGTGAATTCCTTTCTCAACAGTACCTAAAATATTATGTGTCCCGTTCCTTTGTAGGCTGGCTGTACAGTTTTTCATGATTGATTATATTGTAGTTATCCACACTGAATTTCATTGGTAGTTTTACTGCTGAGGTGCTTGTGGCAGTTTCTCAGAGCTGTAAAAACTGTTTCTTTGTTGTCGCTCTTCGGTTTTTTAGCAAGCTTTTATTTTGCGAGAAAATTCTTCTCTTTTTGAACAAAGTAGTCTCTTCAAGAGTCTCTTCTGAAAGAATTCAATGAAAACTTATTTCAAATTTCACTGCTAGTCACATGACCATTTACTTCTTTGTAGTAGATAGAGGCATGTTTACAGTATGTCAACTCATCCACTTGTATCAGCATTAGCCACTAAGTCTGAATAGCTCTTTTCCTTAGCATTTACTGGCTTTTTTTACAAGGTACCTTGCTCTACTGTTCCTGCTTCTTTTCCAAAGACTTGCCTTATATCCCTACCCTTTGTCAGTTCTCTAACACTCTGTCTGTCTTGACTGATCAGGATAAGTTTCGTATCATGCAAACAAACCAACACAAAAACCACCACCACCACAATTCAAAATAAGTTAATAAGCTGGTGCTCTTCTCTTTTTGTAATATGATATGCTGACTTTTCTAATTTCAAAGCAAATTGTAGAATACATTCTGATTTTTCTTTTCTGATCTCTAAGTTCTCTTTGCCCTTTTTTGGAGCAGCCTAAATTTAATTCAGTAAAGAGTAAGGTAGTAAATAAATTATCTTTTTTATACTAGCTTTTGAAGAAGAAACATATTTTTGAAAACTTCACTTAGCTACCACCTTTTCTTTTCACTACAAAGTTGGTACAATCTATGGATATTTAATTTCAGCAGGCATCCATGTTACTTTTGTCAATTTATGCCCAAGGATTTTGATGTCCCAGCATTTTACTGGATTTTTCCTGCATGAATACTATTTGTGGCATTTGAATTTACCATCTATTTATATTTATACTAATCCAAGTTCTTGGATGTATAAATATCTAACATATATATAAAAAGATATTCTCAAAAAGTGACTGCATGTATTTTGCGTGCTGTGGATGGTTCTGAAAAAAATCTCTATTCATGATCTCAAGCTTTATAGGACTGATAATTGCCATTTAATACAGGCACAATGACAAGGCAATAATAAAATCCTATTCCCAAATTCCTGCAGAAATCTGTTTTCAGGTTCTCTGTACCTTTATGATTGTCTGTACAACTGTTTAAGTCTCTGCCCACTCTTATTTTGCTTATAGTTTGCAAATACCCTTCAGTAAAATATAATTATTTCAAATATCCAGCTTGTTTGTTTATTTGACATTCAAAGTCCAGATTTCTGCAATGCAGCATGATCCATTCTAAGATGTCAAGACCCCTTTTACTTTCAGAAGAATGTCACCCTTGAGTCAGAATAGCCGGAATATTTCTTTTGGGGTGCATTTGAGGTCTGCATTCTGTCCTTAGCAGTATCGATATCAGCACAAAGAGAGTATGTTAACAGTAATTTCATGTGATGGATGTTCTCTTTCAGTTTTGTAATTAAATGTTTAAATAGTACCTGGCCCTTATCAACCAATTCAAAGGAAACTTGAGTATATTTCTCTCTATACATTTAAGTGGAGGAATAATTTTCCTCTTACTGTTTTTTCATCCTGCAGGTATTTTGCCTTTTAAAAGCTTGCCAAATCATTTCAATACCATCTAATTTCAACTTTCTACTCTTATCTTTGGCTGTGATCTCAGCAGAATTCCTATGAATCATTTTGAGCTGTTACAGCCACTGTCCAGTCAGAAGGACTACTCTCATTTTTTATGTCAATGCTTACTGACTGCTAATACCAGTAACTAGCAGTTTTAAGTTTTTCTGTAATAAGATTGCCATCATAATCATATTCTCCTGGTTAATGACATAGTCTTCATTGACATTGCCTGATAGTGTTAAACCACTAAGACTACATTGAAACAGCTTTTGATTTTATCAGGTCAAATGAGATAGGCCAGAGGAGGCTTTACTGTGGAAATAATGCCTTAGAATTCATGACAACACCCTGAAAATATTGAAAGGAAGTGTAGAGAGCTCCGTAAAAGTGCAGTTTTATTTATTTTCCACCACCTTTCTAGTGAAATTGGATCCCAAAACATACTGATGCTCCAAGGATGTTGTGTGTTTTCATATAGTTCCAGGTATTGTTGTAGTTACTGGAAAGCTACTATGAAAATTCTGGGACAAAAAGAAAAGCAGGATAAAGTATTGCAGAAAGGAGTGTAAAAGTAAGCAACCAACCAAAAAAAAGAGCAACTAACAAAACCAAAACTAAACTGAGTTGGCCCAGCTGACTGGGCCATTTTTTATAGTCTGATCATGATTTGATATACTGAATGTAAATCATATCAATAGGCTGTTTTCACCAGGCTGGTTGCATGGCATAAGTTCAAGTTAGTAAAACCAGGGTCTTCCTAAAATGCCCATTATTGTAAGTGAAATTCTGCACTTACAAAATAATACTAAGTTGCAAAACTATACATTGTTTTCATTACAGTGTTTGATTTCTGTAATGAATTTCTACTCAAGTTTAAGAGTAGATAAATAAATCTTCCGTTGCTTAAGGCACCTTGCAACTTTTCGTTTTTTCTCATGGGCCTTTTTGCTGGATTTGATAAAATGTATGTCACAAAATGTATGCTTGGGGTGTGACTTCTGTGGGACCTGGAATTATATTTGAGTGGCTAAATAATTGTAGGGGTTGTGTACTGTGCTTATTTTGTCTCTTAAACCTGTACTCCAGCAGGACAAGATGCCTATTGTTTCTTTACTTCTGTGTCCTCTTGTAACAGAATGAATATTACTGTAGGTTAGACTTCCTGTGGAAGAACAAGTTCAAAAAAGAGCGGGAGGAGATTGAAACCATGGAGAACCTAAATCGGGTGCTTCTGGAGAATGTGCTTCCAGCCCACGTAGCTGAACACTTCTTGGCAAGGAACCTGAAGAATGAGGTCAGCTGTCTCTGTATATCCACTACTCTGTAAGAAAGCAGTGCGCCCTGGAAATACCACTTAATGCTGTTTTGAACAGTAGGTCCTTACAGCGAAGATATAAATTTACAGACACTTTCATTTCCCCTTTCCTTCCTGTAAGGTTTGCTTTACAGCACTGAATGCACCATAAAACCTTGAAATAAAAAGGTGAAATTTTCCTAAGTGGCAATGCACTTTGCCTTTTGAAGGATGGTAAAAATAGGTGAGGAGGAGGAGGAACACAATGGCTGAATCAACATGGGTTTAATTTTAAATCATATGCATTCAGATACTTTTTCCTCCATGATCAGAGTGGAGTTGCAACCAGGTTCTGAATTTTCTTCTGTTCACTGGAGAGCTTGTTTATTGCAGTGAAAATTAACTTTTTCCCTGAAATAGTGGCTATGTTAATTCTGGAAAGATGTTCTGAACACTGAATTACCTGTTTATTTACTGTTTAATCGACCTAATCCAAGCACCAGAAAAGTCACCCAAAAGATCCGTCTTTACTTTTCTGGAAATTGGATCTGCTCCTAATATTCCTTTACAGTAATAATAAAGAAAAAATATATATACAAAAATCTATTTCGAGAGAGTAGCAGCTATAGAGATCTTAAATGTAAGATTTTTAATTACTTGTGCTTGCCAAATAATTGTTTCAAAAAAGACAAAAGAGGGCAGATTTAAGGATTTATTTTTGATCTTCTGAGCAAAAAAGGACAACATCTTCCTTTTCACCATGGTTTGCATTAAGCAGTACTAATCAGGACTGCATTTCAACACTTTAGTATTCCCTGCAAATATTCATTTGGTAGCTAACAAAAATTGCTGTGGGGTTCCTTTGAATGCAATGAAGATTTTGGCTAGAAGCCAAGTTGACTCCGCTCCAGTTCTCAGTTAAGGCATTAAACACAGCAAACCATCAGGAGATTGCTTTCTTGATTATGTGCTACTCCACCTCAGCTTCCCAGCAGAGCAACACCATCTGCTTACCTTTGTATCAGCTACCAGATTTATCTTGTCACCCCTCAAGATTCTTAGGTTGGAATGAGTTTACTTAATTCAATGAAGCACAGAAATTGTAGAGTGCTGAGCTCCCCAACTCATCATGTCAGGTGAAGTAAAAAGGATTTGACATGATTTTAATGACATCCATTGAAAAAATCCCAAAAAACGAACTCAAATTTTTCCTTGTTTTGTTTCTTTCAAGAGTTTTCAAAGGAAGGCCATTTCAAATCTCTGGAAGTATTCAGGAATATAAGTATCTGTCATGACTTTAGATTTGTTTCAATATCAGCAAGGTTCTGTATGTAGATACAGATGTTAGGGCAGATTAGGCCTTTGTTTTCTCGGTGTGGATATCTTAAGTCAACAGATATGACATTGAAATTTGTCCACATTTTCCTTAGCTGCAAACATTCAAGTCGGTATGGTTTTATGTTTGTTCTTTTCTGTTTAAAATAGATTCTGAGATTAAGAAAGTGGATGAATATTCTATTTCCAAATACTACTTCTCTTAGTATTTTATGCATGCAGGTGTATATGGAGATAAGGGAAAACAAATGCTGCTGAAAAGCAGGCAGGAGAAATGAAAAGGGAAAAAGTGAGTGGATAAATGCTAACAGTTGCACAGTAGTTTCAAATGACCAACATCTTTTTATAATAAGATATATATATTGACTAATGCTAATAGGCCAAAAGGAAAGGTCCTTCAGAGCAAATAATAAAGGTTTGTTTGCTTTACCAGAACCTCCAGAGCTGGGTTTCTGCTTTATAGTCTGCATGCTGGAGACAGGTTATTTTACAAGACAGGTTATTTTCCAATTGAAAAGCAGGCTCAAATCTAAAATGAAAAGCTGGAAACAGGGTCAGGATTAAATATATCTGCACCTGGTTTTTGCAGCTTTCTCCTTAATGCTTTTATCCTTCAGATTCCCTATTAGTAAAAAGTGCTTGAGAACTTTTTTGCTGAAAGCTAACTGGCAAGCCCATCTCTGAGCAAGAGGAATCGTGCTTTATTAGCTACAGGATGGAGCTAGCACTTAACTTAGAGCAAAAATTCTGCCCCAGAGAAGCTGACCGCCATACCCTTCCAAGGGATAAAATTGGACTGGTTTGCCTTCCCTATCCCAGGAGATCTTGAGGCATTGGAGATGAGGGGACAGTAAAAGGAACATACTTACAGAATTTCAGATGGTATTAAAGAGGAAAAAGAAAAGGATTGAAAGTAAAAGACAGGATGATTTTATTTTTGTAAAAATAAGAAAAGCTATTCCTTCCTAGAATAGTATTGCACTTAATTTTCTAACTACATATTTTGGAGAGTACTGTTTCAAGAGAAGAACTCTCAGGAAAATTAAGGCACTCAATTGTAACATTCTTTATTATTATGATCAAAATAAACTAGATAGGGATGACTCCTTGAAATTCTCTGAAATTTATTGTGATAGTCACAATTACTAGTTATCTGGTTATAAATAGTGCCACTTGTTGTTGTTCCATGATGGTGCTATGTAATTGAGCATTCATTAGTGGAGATGAATTATTAGAGAGGAAGGAGGACAAATGGGTCGCTGTAATTGAAATGAAGTTACAGTGAAGATGACCTGAGGAAATAGAAGTAAAGCTGAGTTAACCATGGAATGTAGTCTCTGTACCTTGCTAAGGAAATACCCCATGTGACCATGCAGGAGCCACTCTGGCAGTCACACCTGCAGCACCCAAGAAGGGACCGAATTCCCTTCACAGTGGGCAGCTCCAGTGAGCCAACAGGTGCCCTGCTGGACTCCCCACACACTCACAGTCAGACCAGATTTCCTTACTGGCTTGACCCTTGGGTTTCCCACAGGAGAGTCTCAAAAATCTGGATTTAATCATGGTGCTACAAAAGAATAACAGCTGGAGCTGTGAATCAATGTATTCTATCCCTACAGCATACAGTTGTGGTGGAGCGTCAGCAATGCTATGGGTATAAAATCCCTAGAAAATACAGGAGGCACAAAAATCTAGTTATAAAAAATTTATCTCCTGCAGCTGCATGTGTTCCTTCCTGTCCATCATTATTTTCATGTTTGCTCAGAAATTTCCTTTACACCTGTGATGGGATGAAGCAGTCAGCAGTTTTCCCATAGTTCTGTTATTTTTCAGTTATACATCAGCAGTAAAGATCCCCTATGTCTGTGCACATCTGTGTACAGACACACCACATTCTTCCAAAAGGACACACTGACTGTCAAATTGCAAAACCCAAGCTTTGCTAAGTAAACAGGAAAATGCTGTCTTATGCTTCTTGAACTCACAGAATAAATCCTTTTTATGTGACTACTGAAATCCCTTGTTTCTCAAATAATAACTTGAAGGTAGTTTTACATAAAAGTAGATAGCAGCCTCGTTTATAGCTATGTCTACCTTTGTGTATAGGTGTTATTTCTTTTTTAAGTGTTAGTTTAATAATTTTTTTTTCTTTCTATCTTTTTTGGGGGGATGTGAATTTGTCCCGAAAGAAGAGATAGTCTCATGTTCAAGGGAAGTGGAGAGGAAAGTGAAGGGTGTAGTGGGAGGTGGTCATTTTTAGCACCAGAATCTTTCTGTGGAGTAGAGATGCTCTCATTTCAGTGGTCACAGAAGGTAGTGCAGACTCTGCCATAAGTAAGTTTCAGTTCAGATGAATTCTTTTCTCTTTGGCCCAGCTCCTTGTTATGCAAAAGAAAGGATAATTATTTTGTCCTCTTAGGCATATTGTCATTTTAGGTTAGGAACTATCAATCAGGGTCATTTTGCATTATTCACTTGTAGTACATTGAGTTTGTGATTTTGGTTCAGTTTTTTAGTTAGTACAATAATAAACAGCCAATAATAAATTGGATATTGTTTTACAAAATACATTTTCAGCCGTGCAAGCCAGACTAAATTCTCTTCATAAGAAGTTTCAAAGATGGGCCCTGTCTAATGAATTAGTGAACATTTTGTTTTCACAAAGTTAATGTTCAGGAGGAAAAAAAAAATCATTACAATATTTTCAGCCTTTTGTGTTAATTCTCTCTTATGAATAGGTTTATGCATTGTTTTAAATTAATGAATGCAGCTAAATGCAAAAAACATCCAACCTCCATCTTAAGGCATTCCAACTACTGCAGCACCCCTGTTTTTGATCCTGGATACTGCATGTTAATTAGGAAAGTTATTTACAGCAGACTATGATAATTGTTTTTTCTTTATACTGTTTTCTTTTGGACAGGACCTGTATCACCAGTCATATGACTGCGTCTGTGTCATGTTTGCCTCTGTTCCGGATTTCAAGGAATTTTACACAGAATCTGATGTAAACAAGGAAGGGTTGGAATGTCTCAGGCTGCTGAATGAGATCATTGCGGACTTTGATGATGTATGTACTACAACAGTGTTTGACATATGGTTTCAATCTTACTAACTCATGATATGCAACAGTCAGAAAACATACTTGAAGGGGAGAGTGGAAGAGCTGTCAGAAAATACTTACAGGGACTATTAAAGGAAAAAATAGATTTATGTAGGATAAATCAGATACTGATCTCACATCATATTCAATTGCTTTTGATTTCCTATAATGAGAATCCTATGAGTATTTTTTTTTTTTTGCCCATTAGCTGCAGTTTTTGAGACAATTACATTACATGCCATGGATTAACCATAGGTTCTAAATATGAATGTTTAAAGTCAGGCATAACCTTTGTGTTATACCTGATCTGCACTGATGATTTGATACACAAGCACATCAAAGGACTATAAAAGTTGTGATGTTCCATTCATTGAAGTCAGAAGCAAAGAGAGAGTATGACTACAGAAGGATTAGGAAAAGGCATCTATAAAGGCCTCACTGAGAACAGTATTTCTCTATAGGGAAGTCATTAGTGATGAAGATACCAGTAAAAGGTATTAAAATCATGTCATGACTCAGAGAGCACAGTCTGGATTTGTGGGTCTGAAGCTATATGAAGCTATAGAGGGTATTTTAGCAGCAAACCCATTTGGAGAGCATTGGGTATTCAATGTTCAGAAAAATTGGGATATATGTACTAAAATCCTTGAATTTTAGTCCTACTGGCATGGAGTATTCCACTAGCATGGAATGGATGCTTACTTTCAGAAAGCTGCCTAAAGCTTAACTGTTGGCTGGCATGGTGGTCCACTTCCAATATCACAGGAGTGCAAAAGTCTACTGACTTTTATAAGCTGTATGTAAAATAAGATGGAATTTATTCTCACTACCATAAATTTAATTTCTGTATAGTAAAAAGTTATTTGAGGAGAAAGAAATTCCCTTTCCTTGGAGTTCTGTTAAAAACCATTGTTTTATCCATCCTTAAGTCCTTCATCCTGTATATATTTGTGAAGCCATTTGAGGTCCATACAGAAACTGTTCTAAGACTTGAGTTTCTGATTGGTGTTAGACTAACAGGACTGCTGATCAGAATAATGAATGACTGTCTTTGTTTTACAGTTGTTGTCAAAGCCAAAGTTCAGTGGAGTTGAAAAGATAAAGACCATTGGAAGCACTTACATGGCAGCAACAGGACTCAGTGCTACACCCAACCAAGAACAGTGTCAGGTACAGGAAAACATGTTTCTGCTTAATAAAAAGCATATTCAAATGAAGGCTAAAATTTTATTCATTAAGCTGCAGATTATGTATAATAATGTGGCCTAGTTTTTTCTTATTAGCATAGATTGTATTGTACTGGACAAGTATATACTTTAGTATAAATTCTGTGAATTTTTCTTCACATTGCAGTTTGAAAATGCCACCTCTGTATTTGCTAAAACAGGCCTTCTGCTCTGGATACAGTACAACATTTCATTCCTATGTGCTACATCAGGACTGGATTTACAGAGCATACAAAAGATTGCAAGAATTAAAGTTTTCCATTGTGAGCTGGGAGGGATGATTTGCCTTACTAACTACACTTTTAGAACCCTCAGACTCAGCACTGAGAATATGTTCCTTTATTTCTAGTTTACTTAATATGGTAAGATTAGGAACTATAGTCAGTGGAAATCCAGATCAGAAAAGCAATTCATAACTTATTCAAAAACCTTGCCTCTGCCATGATCTCTTTAGAGTACTATAGGTTGGCAACAGAGAGACAGCAATTAAGAATCATCACAGTCTCTGCTAAGGATTAATGTGCTCTTGCCAAACTCATGTTCCTTCTAAACACAAGCAATTACTATGTGAACTGTAAACCCTAAGGATCCTGAGGACAAAGGATTATTTTAAATTAGCTCTGACATTTAATGCAGGGAGGTGAAGGAGATGAAGAAAATGCAGGGCTGCAGACCGAAGATATGAAGACATAGAGAGCTCTCAATCACAACTAAAACTAGTGTATGCAGAGGAAGAAATTTATCACAGGAGTTATTTCCACAATCAGGAGATCCACAGTTTAGCATTCCTTTGGTGATTTAGTTCACATTCTCAAAAGAAACCCACCAAAACTCAGCAGCCTTCATTCCAGATTCCCAAAGATGCACAGATCCTGCAGTACCTAGTGAGGCAGTGACTGACTGCTAGACATACTGCTGGGAACCACCCCCAGCTTAAAACAAGCATCCAAGGAAGACTAAGTGCCTAAGGAAGGGGTCTGAATATATCAGCTGAACAGGAAACCATCTGTTTTAGCTAGGAGTGAACTCCAAAGGAAACAGGCTTCATTTATCTAAACAGCTGCTCCAGCAAGCACCACTACTGTCCCACCCTAGACTGATGCACGCACTCCATGAATCATCTCTGAAGTTGTCATCTGTCCATCTCTTCTGTCCCTTTATATCAAGAAATAGGGAAGATTCAGTAATTTCTCATAGAGAGCAATGAGTCCATGTATTATTAAATCAGTCACTTGTCAGGATCCTACCTTGGGGTGTGGGACACCAAAATCAATTTTCTCCTCAGGCTGAAAGGACTCAAAACAGCACTTAAAATAAGGTTGCTTTGTTATGTATGAGGAGAGATTAAATCTACAGCCTTGGTAAGTTGTATAAACTCTGTAAGTAAAAGTGCAGAGTGGGGTTGCCCTCTTCCTCTTGCATTTTAGTAATTTTCAGGTCTGTTAAATGTTCTCAAATGTACTTGCTTATCTGTAAGATGAGATCAGTGGAAGAATTTTTAGAATTGTGAATTTCACTGGATCTTAAGCATTTTATAAGGGTGCTGAGCTGTGCAACAGTGAGAGGAAATAATCTCTGTAGAGCTGTCCACAAGCATTATTTATTATGAAAGGGAATACAACAGAAGCAGACACTTAAAGAAAATGAATTAACAAATTATAGGCACACATAGATATTGAGTGCCTGTGGGATTAAACAGCAGCTAATCAGTCACTTGACAATCAAAATGTTGGATTAGGCATGATTTGGATCTATCACCACTAGACTGCCTGGTTGTACACAAGTGAAATGCATTCTGTGTCTTGGCCATTGTTTGATCTTACTGATGCTGGGCAGGGTACCACCTTCTACATTACTTCTCTGCATCTGCCTGCAGAGGACATCCCTAAGGGCATAAGTGTCTTCAAGTGTTCAATGTATTTTGGTTGTATTCTCGCAGCAACCAAGGCTCACAAGACTGATTTCACACTGTTTGCTTGTCTTTTGAATTCAGGAACCTGAGCGACAGTATATGCACATAGGAACCATGGTGGAGTTTGCATTTGCCTTGGTGGCAAAACTGGATGTCATAAACAAGCATTCATTCAATGACTTCAAGTTACGAGTAGGTGAGTATCATACGATTCTTAGGAGAGCATCGTGGACAAGGGGGGGAATTAAAGTAGTAACAGAACTGACCAAAAGGGCCATGATAGTAAACAGCACCATCTTTACCTTGTTTAAAAACAGCCTACATGGTATTGCCTATCAACGCCTAGAGTGTTTCAAGTCTAGACTCGGAAAAGTGCAGTGTTCCTATTTAAAGAATGGTTGAAAAAATTTGTTCACATGGCTCTGAGTGGTTTTATGGTAGCTCTTTAAAAATTATTGCAGAGGTTATAAGCTGTGCATTTTTGGAAGTTTACAAATACCAAAAGAGTACACAATAAAACTCTAGACTGGGCTTTGCAAAACTATATAAATGTTTTTTCAGAGGACAGGAGCTATAAGGGGTCAGTGAGGCTGGAGTCTGAAATATTTTACATGTACTAAATTCAAGCAAGCACACAAAAATGCACTCTTTCCTTTGAACTGTTAGACAAGGGAGAGTATTTGCCTTTGTTATTCAGGTAAGAGCAAAGATGACTAGTTATTTATCTTGGAAAGAAGTATCCCTTATGTTTCAGTTTCTAATTGCTTTTTTTTTTGTGCATCCTGGTATTTTTAAAAAGAAACAGACAGCTGCAGTAAGCAGTAGAAAGAATGATAAATGAATTCAGAGCTGGTCAAGAACCGTATGTTCCAAAATGTTTATTTCCTGATAGCAGTACACAACAGTTTCACAATGCAATATGTAACATGGAAAGTGTGAAATGAAAACAGTAAACAAATATTGAAAACCCATAAATTCTGTAAATGTGTCAGAAGTATTTGATTTCCAACAGTTATTCTCCTGCCTCTTCTCCTGCCTTACTGAACCGCTTGCTTTTCCTTTCGGCTGTTCCTCTCAAGTCTATTTCACAGTGCCACCCACTGGCAAAACTGGCTGTCTTCTGACTAAACGAGCTTCTTAGGGCACTCCTTTGCCAGTATGTTTTGTATTCCTTGCTAAAAATGACAAAGCAAATCAGAAGTATGCTTCCTTCTCACAGTGATACAGAACCTGATGGTTCTGGCCATAGCTGACATTGCACATACCAGCAGCTCCAGTACAGGTAGGCAGCTGTTGGGTGCCAGGGCTACATCTGCAAGCTGCTTAAAGCAGTACTGGGTCCTTTCAAGTGGGGACCATGAAGCAAAACAAAATGCTTAACTTTGGACTTTTACTAATCTTTCTAAAGATTACAGAGAACTCAGACTCCTTTGCTTCATGAAACGAAAAAATGTTTTAACTCTAAAAAGAAACACAGGCCCCAAAGTAGTATTTGTACCACCATAATGCAACATAGGCAATATACTGAGATCTTCATTTTCACATCACTACTTCTCCACTTCCCAACATCTGATGATGAAAGCCTCTGATATCCATAATAATTATAGCCACAGAAAGATTTTAACTACTTCTGACCTAGTCCCCACTGTAAGGATTTCTACCCAAACTGCCCTTTCTAAAAGCATCCCTCGGCCAGCATCGAAGTCTGAAATTTTTGCAACTCATTAGAGGTCTCATCTTTCATAATCTTCTGTGAGTGCCTGAAATGCTAGTGTGACTTAGGAAGTACACACTGCTCTGATCTTGTCAGATAAGGAAGAGGAGGATCTAGATGACATTTTAGGCATTCCTCCCCTTCTGCAAGTTGAGACGCTTGATTTATGAGACAAGGCTCAGATATGCTTTTGCAGCAAGTTTTGCACATGTATTACTTTCTTTCAGAACAGAGGCTGGTGTGTTATTTTCCATATAACTTCATAGTTGGAACATTTGTCTGTGTTGTAGGTGACTTAATTTGGTTCCTGGTTTTGGGTGAGGCTGGGCCGTGAGCCCAGGCTGTAGGACACTTCAGAATGAGGTATTCTCTGTCATTCCTGCTGAACAGTGTTGCATTTCATAGAATGATTAAATATTGCTTTGGATATGAGAGAAAGAGATAGATAATATCACCCTCTGTTAGAGCATCCCCCTGTAGTGAGAGTACTAGTCTTCCAGCCATGTCCCAAAAACATTCATGTGTGTCATGCAAAAAAGATGAAACACCAGCAGGAATGACATAGAGCAGCATATCCCACAATACTTGGGTGGCACTGGTAGAAGTTTCCTCAAAGGAGGAGACATCTGAAGGTGACTCCTGAGCCCCTGAGGTATTTCTCAAGTGATCAACAGCAGTGGTTCAGGAAGGAGGTAAAAAATAAAAGTCCCTTCCTGCTCATTGTATTTTGTAGAAAAATCCTACTGCACTGCCCCAGCTTCTGGACCATGGCTACACACATCTCTTCAATATTCCCTGCTAACCAGATTGGGCTACCCAGCAGATGGCTTTTGTGGATTCCAGTCTTAGTTCCCTAGTGTTTTCTACAAGTTGTATGTCATGAAGTAGAGAAAACCCATCCATGGCAAAGTTGTTAATGCAAAGTGGTGCAATGCCCAAGTCTCGTTGTGCATTGAACCCTGAGCACCTAGAAAAATATATATCTATTATGTTTAATAATTCACATGTTCTGTGGGGTTGGTGGTTGGAGACAGGGACAACACACACACCTCCAAGCTCCATATGACAAACAGCCTCTTCTGTTGTTGAGAGCCTCCTTATATATAGGGAGTTCAAGACTCCCAGATTTAGACAGCTCACTGGTCTGATCCTCCCACAGCCCAGCTCCTGACCAGTGAGATGTCCACAGCCCAGGATGGAATGTGATAGATGAAGTTCCCTATCTATCAACCCAGGGCTCGGTTTGCGGAACCGAGCTGGGTTTCTTATTTATCAAGCCAGCTTGTACAGTAACATATATCAGGTTCCATTTGTTATCTTGTAGTGTTTGCATCTTTTCCCAATTTAACTTCTACAGTCACATTTTCCAGGATTTCCAAGTGGGCTGATAGTGTTGTTGCTAGCCTGTGCTGCCCTGTTACATACCAGATGAGCCAGCTCTGAGATCCAGCTCCATCCTACAATCACACTTTCATTTGACTGCGCAGATATATCCCTAATGATGGTTTCTGTCAAGGAGGTAACAGAAATCGGTTAAGATCCATTGAGATAATTTTATAAATCCAAATTACTCACTTGTTCAGGGTTTATTTCTCACTAGGCCTAACTTGTCTTTCCTGCTCATCAGTATGTACAATTATAGTACCTTTGATGCTGGTTATCGATAGTACTTTGGATTTTACCTCCTGGTTTCTTTCCCTCCTAGCAAAGTAAAACTCATTTACTTTACAGACATGATATAGGTTACAAACTGACTGCAAGATAAAAAATGCCCAGAGTCTATCAAGGGACTATAGCTTCTGTTCTACATCATACTTAATCAAAGTATTTGAATACATATATTTATATTGCAGATCTTTAGGACAATTCTGTGGTCAATACAGCCTTCAGAACAAGGCCTCAAATCCTTTCAGCTCATTCTCTTTAGTTTATTCTACATTTAAGAAGCAAAGAATACTATAAAAGCAACTTGATTGGGCCTTTAACTATTGCAGAGGAGAGGCTCTTTTCACTACAAGTAGAAATTTAAAGAAATGCTTGTATATCTGTTTTCTCAGAAGCTGCTGCTCACCCACAGTGTGGTTCCATGCTACATAATAAAGGCAGCAGCAGGTTATTATAAGGGCGCCAGTGGCTGAATATAGCAAGTTACTCAGGATGGGAGGGAGCTGTAAAACTAAAATTAGATGAACTCACATTTGACATTTCTATAACTAACATTCTCCTGCCATAAATGGTTAATAAAACCATGATGTTTGCTGCCATACTCACTATTCAGTGAGGGGCAAATACTGCGTTCATTGACTTGCTCTATGCCAGATGCACTTTGTGTCCTTGTTTGGTGGATCTTCACAGAATCACAGAATCAGTTAAGTTTGAAAAGACCTCTAAGATCATCAAGTCTGACCTATGACTGAACATCCCCATGTCAACTAGACCATGGCACCAAATGCCACATCCAGTCTTTTCTTTAAAACCTCCGGGGACAATAACTCCACCACCTTCCTGGGAAGCCCATTTCAATGTCTAGTCACACTTGAATGTGAAGCAATTCCTCCTAATGATCACCTAAATCTCCCCTGGCACAGCTTGAGACTGTCATCTTACACTGTCATTGGTTGCCTGGGAGAAGAGACCAACCCCCACTTACCTACAGCCTCTTCTCAGAGAGCTGTAGGGAGCAATAAGGTTTCCCTGAGCCTCCTTTTCTCAAGGCTAAGTGACCCCAGCTCCCTCACAGGCTCCTCATAGGACTTGTGATACAGGGCCTTCATCGGCTTTGTTGCCTTTCTCTTCATTGCTAACGTTAAGTTCTGATGCTTTCCAGGTATAAACCATGGACCTGTAATAGCTGGAGTAATTGGAGCTCAAAAACCACAATATGATATATGGGGCAATACAGTAAATGTGGCCAGCAGGATGGACAGCACTGGTGTCTTAGATAAAATACAGGTAAGCCTTGATTTTGTGCTAGTGGGCTTTTACCTAAAATGGGAGAATGGGCTGAAGAACTGGCAACAGCAGCTCTGACAAGTGATGCTAACCATTTCCTTACCATCACTTCATGTACATGTCCTTAGCAGTTGTAGAATGAGGTGGAAGCTTGGGTCTACTCAAGTGAAAATAAGGTCTTGAAGATGAGGAGAGTGCTATGTGAGAAAGAATATTATCCCTAGTTCCATTTATCTATCTACAAGCTCTCTGCTGGCAACCCTGGATACAGATGTGGTTACACCAAATTTGATTCTTGATGTAAATGATTAGAGTGGGCATCCAGCAACAGACTGCTTGAATGCTTAGGTGTTAAAACTTCACCTGAGACCCCTAAAGGCCTTACGAGCATCACAGCAAACCCCTTAAAAATGAAGAGAACATTATGTTATCTTCACACTCTGGAAGAAGGTTCTGCTCTGCTTTGTTATCAACACTGGCTGTATTACTGTATTGTTGCAGGTTACAGAGGAGACAAACAACGTCCTGCAAACACTGGGGTACATGAGCACCTGCAGAGGAATAATAAATGTAAAAGGAAAAGGAGAATTGAAGACATACTTTGTACATACAGAAATGACAAGATCCCTTTCACAAGGGAATGTGGCATCTTGAAGATGCTTGTATGTGTCATCAATACCATATTTTCAGGAAAGTATCACGCACTTTTTAACTACATTTTGGCCCTTAACATGCGTGCTATTTTCTGGTATGTGGCACTTATTTTAATATGGCTGCAGAATAGTCCCATGAGCCATCATTTTGCACCTTGATATTTCTATGTTCAAGGACAGTTGTGATGTACGCTATAGGACTGGAAGATTGTACTGCTACTTGCACTGTTATTCAAGGATAAGAAAAGAAGGAATAGGAATCAAAAGGAGGTAATGCATCCTGAAAGGACTAAAGAGAAGTGTTAGTGACAAATGCGGGGAAAAAAGGCAATAAAGCTAGGGGTGCATACTATTTTCTGATGCATGGTGTTTTCTGGAAAATACAGTCGCTCCCCAATAGCATCCACTAATCTGGTATTAAAGTATACAGTATTGTAAATAAGTTTACTCTGTCCACACATGATTTGGATGTGATCACCAGTTGCATCTCATAGCCAGGGACACGTTGGGTGGTTTGCTGGCATTCTTTCTGAAGAGAGAACTAAAAATGCTGGAATAGTTTTGTACAAACGTGTCAAATGTTTTGAAGCTATTGTCTTTTGTAAAGTTAATTCATTAAAAGTTTATATGTACTTTGTCTTACTGTTGCTGTCTCTTAGTTTTGCTTCCTTCCTTGGCTTCTGTCACTCTAAAGCTGCGTGTTTTCTGCTGCTGCCACTGCTTTTTATTCAGTAGTTAGATGTTGAGGCGGGCTATGGCCAGCTGTCTCAACAGCCTTGGTCAATAATATCTGCTAGACTTGCTATTGCCTTTCAGAAACTAAATCACCTCTACTGTCTTCAGTCATTGGTGGCATCCTAGGCACTTTGCAGTCATTGCCTAGGTGATACAGAAGATTGACTTCAAATCCATAAACACAAAGTGGGGGATACTGAAGACAGTAGCAGTGCTGCTACTTAACACCTGGCCCGCAGTGCTTAAACAGTAACAAGGAGAAGCTGTTCAAGAGAAGAAAAAGTTCTGTTTTGAACTTTGACAACCTTTTTTGCCCCTGCATGCCTTTCATCTAACCTTCACAATTCTGGATTTTGTGGGATATTTAAAGTAATAATCTTATTTATCATTTAAATTAATAATTTTATTTATACTCACTAGGACTTGAGTATGAGTAAAATGCTATTTTGTGGATATCGGAGATTATTTTAAATCCCTTTGAATTAAAAAGTATCACATTTGCAGAGTTTTATAGATGAGCCCGGGGAAAGACAGTAAAAGTAGGTAATTTTATTATCTATGCTTCTTTGAAGCACAGACAGTAACAATTAAGTTTTGCATTGTTGTAATCAGTTATTTTAGTCATAGCATCCTAACAAGAAAATAATATTTTTTACAAAATACCATATAATTACAAGATTTTTTTCTGAGTGATACCATATGAATATGGAAGTCAGCTTATGCACTGTTACCTCTTAGCATGTTATTGAAATCCGAAAAGTATTCGTACTGCTCATTCATGAAACATACATATACATTTGTATATCAATGGTATCCTTTCTAAGTTCTCAAAATTGTGGGTCACAAATACATGGCATCAGTCCAGTCTCACTGAATGTGGCACAGTTTACTCACAGCAGCCATCTGCCCACTAGTGAACTGGAATGACAGTAGATTTCAAAGTGCCTAATTTGCTGTAAAACAGACAATCTGAATTTTGATCCCCTTAAGTAAGTCTAAAAGCAAAATGTAAGTTATTTCAGTTATGTTTGACAAAACACACCTAATTTCTCCTCCAGTCCTGGAGACTTTTAAACGGTAATTTTCAAGACAGGTGCTCAGTCTACTAAAATCTCATGAAAAATATTTTTGTTGTCTTTATGATTTCTTCCTTGTAATTAATAAGTTAAGATAAATGTTTTCCAGTGGAATGAAAGACTTTCCAAATAGCTCACATGGCTGCAAACCCAGTGTCCCAGTCATTGGCTAGCTGTCAGTTAGCTATGTCACATAAGACTTCTCCTAAATCCCTCCTCACCACTTGCTATAAATTTGTCCTAGGAACATTGAAATAAATTATTGATCTCCTTCTTAGACTTTGAATGTACTCTGGGCCTTTAAATCACTGTGGTATTACCACAAGTCAACGCAATAATTTCCTACTGTGGATGAAAACCCTTATGTAAAATTGATTCTATTATATTGTCATATATATGTGCAGCTTTCAGGTATAACCTGTGCATTCAGGATTTTGCTCTCATTTGTATTCTTGCTCATCATTAACAAACCTTGTACCTAACTCCATAGCCTTGTTACTGTGATTTTTATAAAAGTTAAACAATATTATTTCTGTAAGCTATGAAATGTTAAAACATCTGAATGTTGGGGAGCTGACTAGTCCAATGAAGTATAAAGAAAGGTGTGTTTGTTCCCTCCAAGAGCATGTTGAAAATGCCCATGTTCAAAGCATTCATATTTCACTGGTGTTCTTCTCTCATTTTGTAACTGCATTTAGATTCTTGCAGCCAAATCCTGCTAAAGAACAAGAAAGTGGGCAAAAGATACACATATCTTTACCCAGACAAAGAAAAATGCATACTATCCTTTCTAGCCTTCAGTTGCTGAGTATTACTATCTTTCTAGTGCTGAGAAGCTATTTGTATTTAATAAATACTTCTTGTCTTCCAATGCATTTTACATCTACTGTTTATATTGACTTATTTTTCTGCTGTCTAGTTACACTTAAGAAAAGAATTTTATTTCCTCCTCCTGCAGCAATTTCAGCCTCAGTAACTGGATATAACACTACTCATGTATCAGCCCATAACCTGAAAAACTTTATGATAATGATGTAAATCAGTATTTGACATTCCACATATTCCACATCACAGTAAGAGTCAAGTTCTGCAACTTTCATGTTGGTGACATAATTCACAGCTCCTTAGTGAACCGCAGAGTGGGACTTCCAAAAGTACAATGCAAATGCATTTCACACTGTGAGCCAGCAGCCAGAAGATCAATGTAAGAGTGATTCACTGTGGTCTGGGAAAAAGAGAATCAAACGGGAACACCTGGTAAGCCTGCTGGAATTCTTTTTCAAAGTCAGCGCTCTGCTCCAATTCATGGAGGGCTACCAAAGGACAGGAAGAAAGATTAGACTTGCAGATATTTTTCTAAACTACGGAAATAGTTTGTGTTACCTGTAAATTATTGCTATGTAGCTGCTGTTTCTAAAGAGAGACATTAGTGCTATATGAATAGACATTTATGCCATATGAAAAGTATTTTTCATTTTCTTATATTCGTATATGCTTCCTCCATTTTGTAAAATATCTACAAATCCTCCGTTTTCCCACTGAGACACAGGTAGTTCAGTCTGCTTGTCTCTAAAGTGATGTGAGGGAAGAGCTGTTGCAAATCTTCCCTGTTTAGTTTTTAGAACCTCATACTGGGATAAATAATAAAGTATGTTTTCAAGAAGCTTTATATAGCAGAAGATGTACTGTTAAAAGATATTATTATCTTGTACTTTAATACATAGTTTTCCTTCTTGTTGTGATTATATATGAATATACACTAATTTTTAATTATTGGATAGCAGATTCTAGGTGTAGTTAGTACCCTTCAAGACTTTTTACAAAGTCTTTAAAATTGTTTGTGAACCCCAAACAATTTTAAATCTAGGGATTTTTTGTTTTATTCTTCATTTTTTGTCTAAATTAGCAGAGTGATTCTGAAAAAATGTAGAATGAGATGTATATGCCTTAAATAAAATATGGAACTAAGAGATAATTTTTTGTTCTTTGAAGTAATTCAGATTTGTGTGGCTTTGTCAAAAGTGGTATATAAATCAATTATAACTAGTTCAACCTAAAGCTTGGTACATATTAATTTTAAGCATTTTCAGATTTAGAAGCAGGAATTATTCAGATCAATGCAATTTTTGACATGTCAAAATGCAAGACAAGGGCATTTTATTAATGTTCACAGCTATAAAGATATAAACCCTTTTCTGTTATAGGATGCCCTGTTTAAAACAAAGATTGTGCCAAGAATTGTTAGAAATCTTTTGGATGGAGAATTTTTTCAAATCTATTTGTAGCCATTGAGATGCTCTTCATGAAAATCTCAGTTTTGACAGGAAAAAATGCATGTGAAGTATTTCTAAAGGTTGATATTCCTGGGCTAGAATTTTTCATGTTTGATTCAGCTAGAATTTTTCATGTTTGATTCCAAAAAAGCATTACAAATAGTAATTTTTATGAAAATTATGTCACCTCATGTATAAAAATATATACTGCTTTACTTACCAAGAGAGTTATTGAACAGAATATTGATCTGAATTACAGCATGTATCAGCCAGCTATACTGGCGTGTGTCGCAAGGTTTTGGTAGCAAAGAGAAGAGAACAGGGCTACAGGGGTGGTCTCCGTGAGAAGCTGCCAGAAACTTCCCCCATGTCCAACAGACCCAATGCCAGACAACTCCAAGACTAACCCACCACTGGCCAAATTGAGCCCATCAACAACAGCTCTGGAATAACACATTTAAGAAGAGATAAAAAATGCAGCAGAACCAGCAGCTGAAGAGAGGAAGCATTTCTGGAAATACAGGGGCAGCAAGGAAGGAGATGTTCCTGGCTATGGAGCAGAGATTCCCCTGCAGCCTGTGGTGCAAACCATCACCAAGCAGCTGTGTCCCTGCAGCCCTTGGAGATCCATGGTGGAGCAGAGATCCACCTGCTGCCCACAGACAATCCCACACTGGACCAGGTGGATGCCCCAAAGAGGCTGTGACCCTGTGGGAAAGCTGTGCTGGAAGAGGCTCCTGACAGGACCTGTGAGCCCTTGGAGAGAGGAGCCAGTGCTATAGCAGGTTTGCTGACAGGGCCTGTGACCCCATGGGGAACCCACACTGGAGCAGCCTGTTCCAGGAGGACTGCACCCCAAGAAAGGGACCCATGCTGAAGCATTCATGACAGACTACAGACTGTGAGGAGGATTCATATAGGAGTTGTTCTTGGAGAACTGTCTCCTGTGGGATGGATGCAATGCTCCTGAAGAGCCTTCCCATTTGAGGTGGGCATTCAGTCAGTAATTAGGATCCAGAAGAAACAAGCACTTCTGTGAAACTGGCTTGACCCAAAGCTATGGTAGTAGAAAGGGGACAAGTTCTGACCTATTTTTGTTTCAGCCTCTTTCAAGGGCCATTGAATGGAACATATTTGGCAAAGACTGTCTCCCCTTCATGGCTCAGCTGAAGGTCAGGGCCATATGGCAAACTGATACATGTGGAGGTCAAAGAGCTAGGACAGGAGAGGACTTGCTAAGCCTTAATTTGACAGCAGGATGTCATCTCAGCTCTAAGTGACAAAAGGCTAAAACAAGTACCTCAGTTTGTAGTAAGAAAACAGCTACTGTTTTTCTGTGTATCAATGCCCTGTCCAGTTATATGTCACCTGTCCTCTTGTGTCCATCCTGTCTCCCTTCCCCATTGTCTCTTTTGTGTCTCCTTTCCCTGTCTCCATTATTATTTGCTTCATATTCCTTTTAGGAATTTTTTTCTGCAAAACAGTTGGACATTTCAGAACAGTGACCCTGCCTTTGAGACACACTATGGCTATAAAAGTACATACCAATATGTTCAAAACTCAGACACCTTAGCAGTGGAACCTGAGGGGGTATTACTACTCTCCAAAAGGGCAGCAATTGAACTTCTCATCCAAGACACCAAATTTAAAGCAACTTTTAACACTTGGGTCTCTTAGCTCAGCTGTATTTGAATGCATAGTTTTCACCATATAGACTAAAATTGCTCCATTGTTTACATGTTCATATTGAAGTTATTAAGGAAACACACTGACCTTCCATGCTATTTTATAACATGAACATACACTTAACACTAGCATATTAATAAAGTCTGGTGGCAACTGGGACAAACCTCCCTGGGCATTCACATCCTGCTTTTGGGGAGTCTGCAAAAGGTGACCAGGAAGAAAAGCCTTTGTAAGTTTCAAATTATTTTAAAAGGATTTATACCTTCACTGGGAAGGAAAAATTAAGTAAAAAGCATTTTTTTAAATTGTTTTGAATGGGGGGAGTGGTGGTATGGCAAATCTTAGCAGTATTTGTGACAATTTGTATTGCATCCAGATGCTGTAATTCAATTTAATTCCATCAATTCAATGTTAATAAAATGGAGCTACAGGAGAACAGTAGAAAGAAAACAGGAGAGAAATGTTTAATATCTGACTTCAGAGCTCTTGCCTAGCTTAGTTGGTATCTCTGGTGAACAGTTTCTTGTGGCTCTATTTATAGCTGCAGTTTCAGCTGAGTTGCTTTTTATAAATGGGCTTGCTATCTCTCTGTGCTCGGACTAAACTACAGAAAAGCACTTGCACAGTGGCAAGCAGGTCTCTGCTTAGGAAGCTGATGCAAGGCAGCTGTTGGATTTTCAATTCCACTGCTCGCTTGCACTGTGCTAATTTGGCCCATGCTACAGAAAGATCTTAATTGGTAGAGGGACATTATTAGATAAGCAGATGGAAATTGTCACTAATGATTAAAAAAAACCACCCACACCAGTCTGCAGATTATAAAGCCTCCATGCTACACTTGCAAAGAAGCTGGAGTCTGTGTAATTCAGTAGATTTATAGAGGGAGAGTGGCAGCTACACAGGGACAATACTTTTGTAGGCCTGAAATATTGCCTGGCTCCAAGATGCCTGAAACAATCACTTGTGAAGATTTCTAGTACTCTGAAAGTTGGGGGATTTAAAATAAATTTTGGATGTTTGGTAAAATTCAAGATGCCTGGGAGAGTGCTATGGTGAAAGTGCTTACCAAAAGCTACTGGTAGCATTAATAACAGTAATGCTGTGCCTATGGGACTGTAGCTCTACACCTGTGGTTACAGACAACAAAGGTAAACTAAACCAAGCCACTCACAGATCCCTAAGGACCACAGAAGAAGCAGCATGGGCATAGTTACATATATGTATTAAACCAGGATAACCATGGGGTGAACATCAAAACTAGGAGCCAGGTGCTACTAGGGCAGAGCAGTTTTACAATCAGCCTGAGATTTATACTCAGAAGACCTATTTTCAGTGTTCCCAACACAAGTAAGTATATGAGAGAATTTTTGAATTGCATTGCCTGAAATGGCTGAGCATTCTATGCTGGATTCTGCACATGGGATGGGTCAACTCTGGATGTATGTACAACTCAAGGAATGAGACGCTGGAAAGCAGTGCCATGGAAAGGGACCTGGGGGGTCCTGGTGGATGTTAAGGTGAACATGAGTCAGCAGTGCCCTGGCAGCCAGGAGGACCAACCCTGTCCTGGAGGGCATCAGGCCCAGCATCAGAGCCAGGCAAGGGAGGGGATTGTCCTGCTCTGCTCTGAGCTGGGGCAGCCTCACCTCGAGTGCTGGGGGCAGGTTTGGGTGCCACAATTTCAGAAGGACATAAAGCTGTTACAGAGCATCCAAAGGATGACAACAAAGATGGTGAAGGGTCTGGAGGGGAAGTCATATGAGGAGCATCTGAGGTCACTTGGTCTGTTCAGCCTGGAGGAGACTGAAGGGAGATATCACTGCAGTTACAGCTTCCTTATGAGGGGGAGAGGAGGGACAGGCACTGATCTCTTCTCTGTGGTGACCAGCGACAGCACCTAAGGGAAGGGCCTAAAGCTGAGTCTGGGGAGGTTTAGGCTGGATATTATACAAAGGTTCTTCACCCAGAGGGTGTTTGGGCACTGGCACAGGCTCCCCAGAGCAGTGGTCACAGCATCAAGCCTAACAGAGCCCAAGAAGCGTGTAAAAGCCTGTGCCCGAGTAGGTGAGCTACTATCCCAAGGGAGAAGTCCAAGGTCCTCACGACACTAGTTCCTTATTTTGGCGGGAATTCCATGCTGTGGTGTGGTTTTATTCAACTTGCCCACCTGGAGGGGGATTTGGGGGCTAGTGCAAGCTGTCACAGCAAAAAAAAAAAGACAGTACCCTTCGGCTACGCTTTGCTTTAACATTCATCCCCAGCTTCCAAGGACACAAAGGACCAGGGAGCTGGAGTCGCTGCACAAGACTGAGACCAAAACTCCGCTATCGGGTGTCCAGAAACCCACACTTCATGTTTGACAGAGCCCTGCGGGAGTCCCCGAGCCCCGGGGCGGTTCCGGCCGTGCTGCCCGGGCCGGGCGGCGCCCAGGGCGCTGCCGGGTAACGGCGGCGGGGCAGCATGGCCGCCAGCGGGACGCGCTTGGCGCAGGAGGCGCTCGGCAACGCGCCGGGGAGGAGGCGGCCTGCCCTCGCTTCCTTCTCCGCCTTCAGCTTCGTCCCGCCCAAACGGGAAGGGCCTGCGGAGCTCAGCTATTTCAACCGGCCGCACAAGGTGAGGGGGTGAATGGAGCGAGCCGGGATAGACGGGGAGCAGCGCAGGGACAAGCTTTCACCGTGGGTCTCTGAGCAGTGTAGACCCTCTGCTTGGACCTGGTGCAGAGCTCCGTCCTCACCATGAGCGACCTGGTCAGACAGGTGCCAAAAATTGTCATAGCATCATGGAATGGTTTGAGTTGGAAGGGATCTTAAAGGTCATCCAGTTCCAACCCCCTGCCATGGGCAGGGATGCCTTCCACTAGACCAGGTCCAATCCAGCCTGGCCTTGAACACCTCCAGGGGTAAGGCATCCACAGCTTCTCTGGGCAACCTGTTCTAGTTCCTCACCACAATCACAGTGAAAAATTTTTTTGTGATACAGAAATGTGGGACATAAATCTCTATTACTACGCTATCTAATGCCAAAATAATGAGTCACCATCAGAGGCCTTTGCAAAGTGTGTTTGCTAGTTGTGGATGACAAATGAGGGTAAGGTCTTTGACTGGATAGCAAGAAAAGGCAGAGACATTACTTCCCAAGGATTGAGGATGAATAGGCCACTTGGTATCAATGAAATGTGAGGCATTTTTAGGAGGAACACTAGGAAAGGTATCATCTGTCACTAGGGTTTGATGCAGCACTGGTGGATTTTGTTGTAACACACACTCTTGGGAATACTTTAATAAGAAACTTCTCCGTTCTCATTTGAAGGAAAAGATTTTCCATGTGCATTGCATGAATTTTCTGCATGATCAGCTTTAATAAAATCACCAGAGCTACTCAAAACAGTAACATATGTATGTTACAGAGACATAATATATGCCTCTGTAACTGAATGCTTCTGAAGGTGGTACACTGCCACTCAATGTGTGGTAACTCAAGTGTGCTGGCAGGGAGCTTCACTCCTCACTCTGCTGCATTGCTTCTCATTCTGTCCTCATATTTAAAATCAGAAATGAGAACAATCTTACACATTCTGCCTCAGCTGAGCTACAGTTCCTGGGTGGTGAACTTTTCTATGAAGTGTCATATGAGACATTGAAGTTAACCGGCTTTTTTCTCAAAAAAAAAAAAAAAAAGTATAAAAAAGTTCTGAAATGCCTATTATGTCAATGTAACATAGCAATGCTATGGCAGTTTATAACAATAAACACAACCCATGAGTCCTCTCCTCATGCAAATGACAAGCTGTTGAATGCACCAAGCACTGGGCAGCACTCACTGGTGGTTTGTGGGAGCTGGCACGTCCTGTGTCCCTGGGATGTGGGCAGAGTACAGACCAGAGCACTGTGCTGGGTAGTGAATGAACAGCAAATTTCCTGCATTGACCAGGTGGCCCTGCTAGAAGACAAGAAGATTTCTCTTGTGACTCTTTTGTGTTGATTCCAGCATTGCCTTGGCAGGGTGATCTGACCCAAAGGTGAGCAGGCACAATTGGTGCCATCCTTCACGAAACAGAAGGGAGAGCACAACAAGAGGGAAGGTAAGGGCAGGTCAGAGGGCTGGCATGGTGTTCTTGGAGCTGGTGGAGCTCACAAGCCTGCATAGAATTAGCAGCCCTATGGCAGAGCTTTCCTAGTCTGCTTTCACACTCACAACAGCCTGGTTTGTGAAAAAATCTGCTCCAGTGGCATGGAAACAAAAAGTGATGACAGCTGTTTAATAGGTTTCTTCACAGCCCAGGCGTTGGCCATAGGGGAGGAAGCAGATTCAACTCATTCTTCTGCAAAATTTAGGAATCAGATAATTTGAATATTTTTATTTATAGAGCAAAAGAATCTCATTCCTTTTAAATACCTGAAACCAACCATGTATGAGAGACTGAAGCAGAGAGAAATAGGAAGAAGATGGGCTCATTGCATGGCCAGAAGCCAGAAATTCCTGCCTTTTAATCCCTTGGTTGCCAGTTGCTCCCTGGATTGCTTTACATAAGTTACTGTAGCCAGTGTGCCTGGTGTTTCCTCTTCTGAGATGTGGAGAAAGCTATTACCTATTTTATGTGTGTCTGGAATACTAATGAATGCTTGCAAAGCATTTAGCTTTAGCAGCAGTACACAGAGGATGCCTACCCTGAGTGCACATTTATCATCAGCTCTGTGTGACTCACTTGCTCTGATGGGTTTAAGAAACAGCTTGCTGCCACCACCACCACCACCCAGGCCAACCAAGTTATCATTTACAGCAAAGAGAAACAGCAGCAGAAAGTTATCAGTTTATTGAGCAAAGAAGTGTTGTCTCTACAAATCTGGCAGAAAATCTTAAACAGATACCTGGGACAGAGCTAGTTTTTGATATAATAAGTTGGCTGACTGCAAGTTCCAGAAAGGAAGAATTCTCTGCTCTGACACGAGCAACAGATGACACTTACTCTTTCTTACTCTGAAACAAGTAACAAATAATGCCACATGAATACCAGCAAAGAGCAAACAACATTTCTGGTGGTGAGTACAAATTAAATGCTCACTGAATGAAACTGGTTGTGTGGGGAGGAAAGGAGAAGCAAGGAAGCATGGAAATAATCATGAAGATGAAAAATCATTGCAGGGTGCTCTTGAACATGCCTGAAATCCTTTGAAGCTCAATGGTTTCTGAGTAGTGAAGGGGTAGATAGGTTAAATACAAAATAATCTCTGCTCTAGGCAGAACCAAGTATTGGAGATACATTTACAAACAAAGCCTGAAATTACAGCAGTGTCTCACTAGTGCTCTTAACTATGGTTTCATTCTAAGGGAACTATGATAACCTTCTTGACCTGCCATGACTTGACTATATTTGGAGAATACCACTGTAATTTGAAAATCTCAAAGTACATGAGATTTTAAAAGGTTAAATTGGACACACTGTAAAATTAGAGGACAAAAAAGGGCCAAACAAAATGCACCATTCTTTTAGTCAGCCATGCTCAAAGCCAATGATGATTGATATTTTTAACAGAATATCAACCCTTAATGAAGTTCAGTTACAACAGGCAGCATATTTCAGTAGGGGATTTTCTTTTTGTTTTTTTTTTTTTTTTTTTCATTGAAAAGTTTTTTTAGTTTTTGAAATTGCTTTGATTTCATTTATGAAAACTTGTTGACTGGTTTTCACAAATGCCTTTGTTAGAAGAGCAGATCTTTTATGTTGCTATTTGGAAGCAGTTAAACAACAATATTATGGCTTGGAGTGTGCTTTATTTTAATGTCTGACATATGTGTGTCATGCATACCACTGGATCACAGGATTACCTCTGTAGCACATTTCTCAATTCTGCTCTAATCAGAAATTAAATTATGTTTACAGTGCAGGGTACCTTTGTCCGTTTGAAAGTTCCTGGTTTGCTTTTACATACTTGTGCCAGATCATTTGGCAAATACACGAATTTAGGAAGGATAATATTAAGTGCAGAAAATTAAAACAGATCAGATCAATTTCCAACATTGCAACAGATTACAAGGGCGGAGGGGAAAGAAGTAAATTGGCACAGGGGATATATCAGAGCTGAACAAAGTTACTAAATGATACCACATGCCATTAGGTAATTTTGCAAACTATTCAAAAGGACTGGCCCAAACTTCCTATTGAGTTCAGTAATATTACAGTTGTCATCATCTAATGCAATATATGCACTATTTAGATATTGATTTAACTACATGTATTCTGTAATCTGTAAAGTAAAGCAATTATGTGAATTAGCCATTTTCCCCTTTTCTCAAGACAGGAGATTTTTTCACCTATGATGCTGCTTTTGGAATGCCAGACGATTACGACCAATATCTTCCACGATGTGACAGAAAACATGCAAAGGCTCGTGGCCTTAAAATTAATGAGGAGGTAACTCTTTGGTAAATTCATAATTATCTTTGCTTAAGATGTTTTGTACTTTTTGACATGACTGGAGGCTCTAGGCATTGTTTAACCCTTTATAATGTAGCCCATATTGTAAGAAAGGAATTGGAAGGAGGATCTCAGCCTGCAGGTTTAGGAGAAAGCATTATCCCATGAAGACACCCAAATTAGCTCTTGCTCTTTCATATCCTGAAGATTTCCAGGTGACAAGACATATGCAAGTTAAAGCTAGGGGGAAGAGGCAAATCCTCTCTTGCAGAGTGCAGGGTGTACTCTGAACCATCTGTGCTCCTCAAGAGTTGTACTTCAGGTGGTTCTGCAGTTATTTCTGTGGTGCTTAAAAACTCTTTTCCCTAAGAGGGCTGGATTCAGAGGCCATGACTTCACTGCTGTCCTCTGACACCCCCCCTCTCTACGCCAGCATTTTCTGTGAAAGCCCAAGTGTCTGAAGCTGGTGAGTTTGTAAGGAAAACCTACACCAGATGGCCCTGCAGAAAGGAAATTCAAAGGGAGCTAGTGCAAAGGTGTGGTCAGTCAGAACACATGGGCATGCTGGGAAAGGATGGGCAAGTATTTGAGGCCAGCGGAATCTGGGTTTGATGTGCAGCCTGATAGATAAATACTCCCTTGGGAACAGAAATACTATAATATATATGATAAATGTATGTGGATGTATTTTTGCATGCAGCATCTGAATAATAGACATACATACAACTGACTCTGTGTATATGGTTATATTTATGCATACACACACAAAACTGCACACAGAGGCAGAGGCTGTCATAAACCAAATGAAGTGTAACCACTGTGTAATAACGACCTCAAAATCCCAATGAGTTCATGGGATATTAGAGTGATGGGTAGGCTAGGGATGTAGGGATGGCTGCCTGCTTTGATGGTTATGGAGAAGGAAGAAGGAAAAATGACACAGGAGTTCAAATTGCTCTAATTTCTGTGCAGTAAAATGGGGTTTTTTTTCTGACAAAGCCCACTGCTTGGGATTCGTCTTACTAGCAGCTATATATGCCAGACATTTCTGTGCAAGTGTGTAGCCATAATGCCCTTCAACTCTATCAGACAGTGCAGGAAGCATTAGATGCTCCCAAAGGAATCCCAGGAGTGCCCATTAGCATCACCTGCTCATGCCTAATAACTCAACTGCAAATCTGTGTATCTGTGTAAATGACTACTCCAATTAGAAATTAAACTTTTTATTTAAACAAAACAAAGACAACCTCCCTCCCCTAGTACCAAGCGTATTTTTCAAGTGGGAAATTTGTGTAGAAAGTTCATCAATATAAAGTCACAGCTTTTTACTGAGCTCTTGTATCAACAAAACTCACTTTCCTATTGGCTTTCTTCCTAGACCAAACTTATATGGGCCAGAATTCATACCAGCTGTGCTGGGCAGTGCACACAAGGGACTGTCCAAACAGGTGTCCCTTAATCCAGCCCTTTAATTAGCATGGATACACATCAAACCCACAATTATTTAATACTACAACATGATCCTCCTGCATGTCATGGCACCCAACACTGTAACCATAACTAAGTGCAGATCACATACTCAACTCATTTTTATCACAGTGGCCCTCTCAGGTTTTACGTAATAATAACTAAATTATAAAATATAATAAATAGAAATACAATTGACATCTTTCTAGTTCAACACTGAACACAGACTGTACCCACCACAGCACACTGCTTTACCTGAGCTAGAAAAAAGCAAACCACTGCAAGTAAGCCCCTTATTTCCTGGGCTGCATCCAGGGGATTCAAGAGTACAGTGACAGATACTCAGTTTAGCTACATGCAGCTGAGTGACTGCAGTGGAGTGTGTGCTCAGGGCTGCCATTGCTGATTGCAAGTGCTAACAGTGCTAGAATTACACACTGCGAGGGCGGGCAGCAGGATGCTTCCCAGCCAACTGTTGGAAAATCTGAAACCCACTGAATGCCAAACCCACAGAGATGAAATGCCAGTGTGCACAGTCAGCACTGTGCTACCAAGGATGCTGAAAACTGATTTTAAATAAACTTATTTATTTAAAAGGAACACAAACTGTTGGAATTACATACTGCTGCCTGTCATTAGCACTGTAAACCCCGAATTTCTAGCAAAGTCTTTCTTGATGGTACAAAGATTTTTTAGTTTCTCATTTTTCAGCATTTATCCACAACTAGGGCAGGGGAGGAAATTATCTTAATTTTGCCTGCCAGTCTTCTTGACTTGATTTTCATTCTGCTGGGGTTAAAAGTTGGTGTACTGAATAGGTTTTATTAGGGTGGAGTAAGGTGGGCAGGAGAACTGGGAGATCAATAGTTGTTTTGAAATGAGCTTTTGTATTGAGTGGGTTAGTTAGTTAGTTAGTTAGTTAGTTAGTTAGTTAGTTAGTTAGTTAGTTTGTTTGTTTGTTTGTTTGTTTGTTTGTTTTTTAAAAAGTGTTTACAGCATCTTTCCAGGAACCTCAGGTTCTGGCCATGAGGCTAGAAATGTGTCATAGCTGGCTGCCCTGCTATGAGATCCCACCAATCTGTGCTCCCACCAGCATCCTTGCAGGACATAGGTGCTGATTCGCTCACGCTTGTGTCTGTTGTAGCAAGGTAGTAATTTGCTTGCCCTTGAACTATGGTGGCATCTGCATTTTGATTTGCCTGTTAGATACTATGTCTATTATAAGACGAGAAAAACACATTGCAGACCAAGGCTTACTGTGTTGGTCTGTGTGCAAATATACAAGCAGCCTGATAAATCTGGGACCTTTGGCTAGGGAAAGAAAAACAAACAAATCCTGTCTTTCCTTTCTGACTCCGTAGCTCCCTGTTGCTCTGACGCAGGAAGGAACTGCAGATTGCAGATAGTGATTGCACAGCCACTTAAAGTGCAGCTTAATAAGAACAAGCTTAAAATCTTTTCTTGGTCAGGTTGTTTTTCATCAAGTCCACTTTCCATCATGGCAAAGCAGATATTTCTGTAATCTTACAGCTATAAGTATTTTTAGTAAAACCTTTCATTGTGCAGAAATAAAGTAGTATGCTTTATTTCCTTCTGGAAAAGCTTGCATGGGCTAGTGGTTGCTCAGGGTTTTTCTTCAGACTTTGATTTTTTTCATGCTGTGCTTTCACTGAATTGTGCAAGGAGGGTAGGTGTTCCTGTAACGGGGGGCGCAAATCTCTCCTGTTTTCCAAAAGAATCATGCAACTCAGTGCACGAGAAAAATAAAAATAAAATCAGTGCTTTTCAAGCATTTAGTTACCCAGTAATCACATGGTAATCACGTGTGTATGTGTTTGTGTAAAAAAATTATCGGTCCACAGCTCTGTCTCTTATCATCTTGTCATCTAGTGACACATTCATGTTTTACTAAGATAAAAGTAACATAAAAAAACTAGAGCAGGGATAGAACAGTAAGGGTGCTAAACAAATACACATGCATATTGCAGATGCTGTACAGTTGTGTCAGTTCTTTTACCCCTGGCCGCAGCACGTTTAGCAATAGAAAACTGCCATGTTTTTTATTCACCTTATGATTTTCTTCTAAGGCAACTTTTGTGTTTTGACAGGAAATGGCAAGAACTGTTCCTGTGCTGACATCTTCAGAGTATGGGAAGCGCCTAGATAAGCTCTTAGACCCACCAACCAGAGAGCATGCCAGGGTTCATAGCCTGCACGCAGCAATCTATGGGGAAAGCAGCCGCCTCGCTCATTAAAAACCTTCTCCAGGCCTGGATCCATGGGAAATCTCTCGTGTCTGTCATCACCAGCAACATTTATTTGGGAAAAAAATAAACTAGCACTTTGAAAAGCAATATGGTGCTTTTGCCTTTTCCTCTACAGTTTATTTAATGAGAATTATCTGGATTAAAAAATAGGGTGAAATAGCAGCTGCACTTTTTCTCATGCTAATTCAAATGCATGTCTTCTCCTTACATTCTCATAAAAATCTCATAAGGAGCAGCACCAACAAGAACTTTTTAGGCAGCAACGCTGGGAACAAGACCTGTTGGGTCAAGCTGTGTCTGCAGTTCTGGGCACTGCAGCTACATAACCATTCACAGACCTAACATTTTATACAAGCTTGTCCTTCAAGGTATCAATAGTCACAGATTTTTCAATCCTTACAGAGTTGCTAGAGAATTGTGAGACCTTGTTTTATGTATGCAACAGCTGAAATGTATATTCACCTCAGAATTTTCAAAAATGCATGGGTTTATGTGCTTAGCAGCTTCACTAGACTTCAAGTGGAACTCGAGTTAAAAGGAACCTCTGAGCACTTGGCATTTGAAGAGACAAAATCTGGGTTTAGCTGAATTCAGACATTCATTTCACTGACCCACTCTAGGAATGGCATCTGACTGATTTAACAAGAAAAATCATCATTGGTTCTGTATCGAATCTGAAAAAAATGGGAACATAGACTAAGAATACCAGCAGAACAAGCACTAAATAATTTGGTAGAAAGGGTGAAAAAAACAAAAGGATTTGAGCAGTAGCCATTTAAAAAGCATATTTAGCACAAATGTCTAAATCTGATTAAACATTTGATGGCTTGTACTTCCACAGAATCCAGTACTTAAATTTTAAGGTAATTTCAGGAGGAGTTTCTCCTGCAGAATATGCATCAGTTTGGTTCTCAAGAGCCATTGATCCTGTTGTTATTTAAGGCTGAAGCAGTATTGTTCAGAAAGGAACAGCCAGCTTGATCATACCAGGAAAAGGACTGGAAGTCCTCAGCTGTTACTGACACTGGTTTTGTCAGGTATTTAGACACAGGAAATCTGTGTCATTGGTAAATGCAGAGACACCTAGTGGAAAAAAAAAAGATAAACAAAAACCTTCTAAATATGGGACCTGAAAAAGTAGTAAATTAGGCAATCAATAGCACTTGTTTGGCTTGATGTGAGAAGCAGAGCACATAGAGCTGCCCATTCTGAGAGGTGTTTGTTACTTTTATTACTCATGACCTGCAGTTCTGTGACGGTGGTCACAGGGGTCTTTGGATGAGGAAAGAGACGAGGATTTGACTCCGTATTTCAGAAGGCTTGATTTATTATTTGATGATATATATTACATTAAAACTATACTAAAAGAATAGAAGGAAAGGTTCTCAGAAGGCTAGCTAAGCTAAGAATAGAAAGGAATGAATAATGAAGGTTTGTGGCTCGGACAGAGAGAGAGCCAGCTGTGCCGTGATTGGCCATTAATTACAAACAACCACATGAGACCAATCACAGATGCACCTGTTGCATCCCACAGCAGCAGATAGCCATTATTTACATTTTGTCCCTGAGGTCTCACAGCTTCTCAGGAGGAAAAAAATCCCAAGGAAAGGATTTTCATGCAAAGATGTCTGCGACACAGTTCTTCAACACTCAATGCGCTATGGACAAAAGGACATTAATAGCTACATTCCTTTCCAAAAATAATTGCTTCACTAAACAAATTCAGCAGCATTAAATGAAAGGAATCATAGTAAGAACAAAGGGAGAAGGAAATGTTTTCTAATACCACAATGCTTTTCCAAAAATCAGTACCAAACTTATACCAGTGAAGAATGAGATGGAATATGGCCATATTCTTAGCAGGTTATTTTTACTTTGGGACAGTCAGTACAAATTGCTTTTTTGAAGTAGCCTTACTATATTTACAGACCATCTGTGTTTGAAAAACTATTGGAAATCAAATTTGTTTGAGAATACCACCACCTTCTGGCCTGTGTGAGAAATAGGCATCACTTCCACCACAAACTTCCTAACATCAGTTTGAGTTTTCCAAAATAATTTCCTTGCTTATGTCACACCCTTCTCATCTTTACTCACTTTGGAAGGTCTTTCACAGGTTGCTCCTCCCACTACTTGTTTCCCATTCAGTTCTGAATGGTTCACTTCTTCCTTCAGTGCTCAGTGTCAGAATAACACCCTGACAATTTCTTCTGTATTAGTGGTAAGTTCCTTATAAACGTTTGCAAAGCCATTTCAACTCTCCTTCTTTCTTGCTAGAATGACAAATTCTTAGGTTACTGATATACTGATCTTACTATTACACATTGGAAAGCACCTCTTGGTGCTCCCTCACCTGTCAGTGTTGACCTACTACTGTGAGGAAGTTTTATACATGCAACAAATTAACATGGCCAGAATGGACAGTGTATACAATGTAAAGCATATTCTGCATCTGGATTTTGCATCCAGTAGCTTGTTGGGGCAATTGACAGACACCTGCAACTCACAAATTATTGGAAGGAAAAACTGGCCACATTCTCTATCTACTGGTGAAATATACAAAATATAAATTATGTGAAAGTTTCACCTTTTTTTGTGTATCAAAACAACAGTGAAAATCAAACTAGGTAACGCTGGGAATTCTGCTTTGCTAGTCATAAATAGTAATTCCATAATTCCACACAGAGATGAAGCACAAGCTAACAAGATAATGTGTTACATGGCAGTTCATCAAGAATCCATTATATAATCAGAACTAAAGGTTTCCTGTTTTCCCTTCATCATCTGCAAAGCAATATACTGGCTCAAGTTAGTGCACTTGTTCTGGCTGAAGTGGGTACTGGTTCTCAGTTCCCGAATTTCTATTCATACATAAAAAAGGGCTGCCATGGGACATAGTTCTTCTGAGCTTCAGAGCATAGAGTTTCTGTAACCCAGAGGAACTCTAGAGCACATACATGACCCCATTTAGACAGTTTAGCTAAAACTGCCACCAAAGGCAAAACGACAAACAGAATATATCTGGAACATTGGGTGGCCCCACAGAGACAGTTGTACAAGTCCATATCCTGTGGCAGCTGTTACTTTACAAAATGAAGCAAATCCTTTTTATTAAAAATCTTCTCATTTTCTGTAAGGCATTGCTATTTATTGAACAGCACTCTGCATCTCTTAAGTAAAACCAATAAGCCAATACTGTTTCTGCAACTACTTAAAATTTTAGTTTTATGAAACACTTGGGAAATCAAGTGAGTAGCAGTAAGTAAATTGCACAATTTCTTTTTATACTGTCAAGAAAAGCTCTGAATAGTAGGTATTCTATAGGCATATTCTGTAGATCCAGACTGGCCAGTATTCTTCAACAGTCACACGTGGCTGTTGGCAGCTGTGAATTAGAACCAGTTAAAAATACAAGAGAAAAGCAGCACTGTCTGTCTGTCTGTCACCTATCTCTGTAAACTTGTAATAAATATTGACACAAATCTTAAGAAAATACGATGCTCTTTATTACTCTTTACATGTCAATTGTTCCAAATATTGGAAGGTTTCACACTCAGAAGCTCACATTTTCTGAGGTGGAGTTACTTAGAAAAAATAGTTTTTCTTCCATGCACAAAATTTACACTTTGTAGTATAGAAGGTCAGCCTGTTATCCAGTAGTATTTTCCAGTGTCAGTTGCTGAGTCATTATGTACAAGGAAAGATTTTTTTGTGTAGATAATCTGCTATTTTTCTGGTATTTTGTAGACTTTCTATCTCAAAAAATGGAATCTGGAAACAAAACAGAAATGATTGTTGAAAATACCTTTTAATAAACAATTGGGTAAGACTGATGTTCATTAAGCAGTTGCAAAACTACACATTAAATACTTATTTTAAAACTAAAGATTTAATCCTAAATGTACTATTGATCTATAAATTACCTGAAGAGAGATTACTATTAAAATAAAAAGAGTGATATTTATTGCAGTTTAAACTAAGCTAAATATTATGGAGTTAGGCTTATGTAATACGTGATGATAAGTGAAAAATAAAATCTCAAGAAACGAACAGTTTTCATTCAAAGTATGTTTCAAGAAAAATATACCTCTATTAATTCAACAGTCAAAATAAAGGTCACACTCTGTTGTGAAAATAATATTGTGAAAATATTATTTTCATAACTGATACAAATCAGCTTTTTTAACTCCTCTTTTTAAACTCCAAATCTTTTTAAAAAGGATTTAATTAAAAATTTCAATTCTAATGAACTCTTACATTTTTCTTTAATTCAAGATTTCAATCTTAATCACTGAAGAGAAGTACCCTTCTATACAGCAACTATGTGGCAAAAAACACAGACAGAATACACTAATCGATCCAAGGAAGAAAATGGTAGCTCTGTACAGCCTCAAAAAGGCAAAAACTAGGCAGAGAGAACATAATATAGAAATAACAAGACTAATCTGCTGTAGGAATTAATTGAAACTGCAGTTTAAAGTACTGTGAAATAACTTTTTGCTTGTTTTCTTAGAGCAAAAGTAAATCACTGTCTTTGGACTTTACCTGCACAACTTCATAACCAAGTAACTGAAGATGTCTCTGTTTAATAGCTTCTTCTCCCAACAGATTGTGGCTATGAGCACAAAATCTATTTTGACCATCAACACACAGGGCAATTCTAAAATTAAGCATAAGTGTAATATCAAAAAAAACCCAAAAAACCCAACAAACTCACAACAATCAGTTATTTTAATCACCACAACTACTGCAGTTCCTAAGCATGAGACAATACCTCCCTCTTACAACTCATTGAATCAGATGCAGGATGGGAGTTGTCTAGTCCATGATAATTCAAATCACTCAATTAAAGGGTGGAGGTGAAACTCTGAAACTTAGTGAAACTGATCTGAAAAGCTTTTTTATTTGCTCTGAACAAAAATTACCATGCAAGCTAAAGAGAGGTTTTTTTTTAATGCTATGATTAGTAAACTGTTTTGAATTCTTCTAGAAAGAAAAATGAAAAAAAACTTGCCTCTGCTAGAAAACATTTCAGCATCTAAATGCATTTAACTTACTAATTTACCTGTTAAATCCATTAGAGTTCAACTTGAGTTTAAGCTATGTCTGTTTTAAGTTAAATCTGTACATATGGTTGGTAGGATGTATTATAACAATATTTTTTCTTCTGGGTGACAAAAATACCGTCAAGTTAATCCATGGTTTTTATATCTACTGTTAAAAAGTTGCTTAAATTTTCAGTATGTTAAGTATACTGTGAATTTATTTACTTTATGAAAGCTACTCTTAAAAAAACAACATTTATTCTTGAAATGTTTAAGAAGTTTATTCTTAAGCATGGGCTCTTGGAAAGAACCTGTATTAGCCTCTGAGTCTTGTAAATGTGAAGGTGTCCTGGTTTCAGCTTAAACCAGAAGAGAAAGCCTAACCTCTTCAAAGACTCTAGCTTTCTTCACACTGCAGTTACAATTATCACACAGGCAGGTTGCTTAACTTTGTATCCAAGGCTTCCCCCAGTAACCCTTGTTTAATAAACTTTTAAACACCTATGTATTTCTCAATGAAAAAAAACAACCTGCATCTGTAGTAAATATCCTTATTATTCAGGATTCCTTGCAGAAGTAAATTTCTGAACTCAAATCTGTTAAATCTGTGCAAATATATTCAGTTAGAATTTAGTTTTAATTTGAAAATTAATTACAGAATATCAAAATAGATTAATCCAAATAAGGATCACTTGATTCTGTCATTGAGTAAAGAAACCAGCTGTCTGACACTGCATAGTCAGGTGGCAAAACAATGAGCAAAGAGATTGTTAATCTTGTCCTTCTGCCAGTGGGTTCAGTGTGAGACCTGAACTTTGAAGTCAATGGCAAAACTGCAAATAGCTTAAATTTAGCCAGTTTTTCACCCTGGATACTCTTTCCTACTGTAAATCAACATTTTACCAGTGGTTTCTTTTATTCTCTTACCGTCTGTGCACCTCTTCAAGCTGGGCTGCAGGCAATACAAAACCTTCTTCATCTAATTTAATCTCAATATCTTGTGTACATGAAAAAAGAGAATTGACATTAAATGTCATTTCTTACAACAAACTTTCTACTGTAATTTTCATCTTCTCACAGTTGCTTTATTAAACAACTATAATACTATCACAATTTTTTTTTTAATCACAGAGGCTGGCAAAATTTGTATGGACTTAACACAAATGAGTGATAATTAGTAACAATTCAGCCTTTCATGATGCTAACAATGTAGTATTCCAAGTAGTATTCCAAGTCCATTCAAAACTTTAACACAGTTAAATGGTGATTTGCTGTGCTAGCTAGGATCTCTGGAATTTTGAGGGCTTTGGGAAGAGATACACTCTCTCCCTCTGCTAGCTTCAACATCCTCATGAAAGCTGACACACAAAGTAACTTTGGAATCATCCCCCTTTTTTATTTTTTAAAATCTCTCTGACATCCATGGTGTCCAAGACTCTCTTCCCTCAACATCCATCCCTCCTGGGCACGTGCCCTTCCTCATCACTGCCTTCTGTTTCCTGCTGCACACAACACTCAGTATTGCTCACTCCAGTCTCACCAGGCACAAACCCCCACTGACTTTGCTGCCAGCAGCTCCTGCTGAGGGGAGAGGAGCCCAGCTGAGCAGGGCACACAGCTGACCCCCTTCCTTTACTCACCATTAAAGCAGGGAGTTCAGGCAAGTGGCATTGCTGCATTTTGCTTTACATTATATGAATTGTTTAATGGATAAGGAGCTGATAATAAAAACACAGAATACAGGCAGCTGTTTTCAGTGCAGACTGGCTGCCTGAATACCAATCTGCAGAGCTTTTCTCTCCATTTTCCTTTCTCTGACTCTAGAAGTTATTTATTTAAAGTTCCCAAATTTCTGATCTTTTACAGAAATTGGTATTCCAGTTTACTTTTTCTGTATTTGCAGAATTTAGACTGCCCACAAAGGAAATTGTAGTTTTGGCAGCATACACACACATATTTAATAACTAATCTAAAGAAATGATACTTACCAACTTCATAGAAATATGGTGTTGATACCTCTGATGCAAAATATATTCTTTTTTTCAGTAAATCAAGTAATCCTGTCTTCACCCTTTTAAGGAGGTGAACATCCAGAGAACTCTGAGGTGTGGGACAGGCCTTTACCTGGTACTTGGAAAGGAGTTTTGGACCCTAGATAGGAACAGAAAACCAAATAAAAAAAAGGGAGATGACATTTTTGTAATTATCTCATATTAACATTGCAAAATGTATTCTGTGCATTTCAAAGCCAAGTCTATTGAGAGATCCACAGTCTGAGGTATGATTTGCTGGAAACTTGAAATCACCCAAACAACCACCAGAACATCCTCAGGAAGCTTCAATGCTATCCTGTTCATGAGAAATGCACAGCTCTTTCCATTCATACAAATATATTAAGTCATTCTATCAGGTAGAAATGCTCCATATTTTCAGCAAGGAAAACTGGTTTGTCCAATTCCAAAGCTTTTTATGGGAAATACACAAAACTAAGTATAAGCAGGGTGCTAATGACGTTATCACCTCTTGTCACCATCACTTCTGGTTTCACACGTACTTACCTCATAAAATGGGCACTCCAGGGTGACAGTCAGAAAAAGCTGGGTTAGCTGGGACATAACAACTCTGTTCAAACCAGGTGGCTGAGCTGAAACAACAACATTCAGGTTTTCAGGTGCACCTTCCATAAAGTATCTTTACACAAACCATAATGCAGAAGTTAGGGAAAGCTATTCAGTATGATGTGCAGAAAAGCTACTTAATCATTAAAATTCTCAGCATTTGTTTAAACTAACAGAAAGATCAGTATGAAATTAAACAGGTAGAAAAATGAGAAAATTATTTACAGAAATATCAATACAAAAATACAAAGCTAGCAAGGTCTTAGTTAAAACTGTCAAATTTTTTCACACAAAAAAAAAGAACATCCAAAAAATGCATGACATTCTACACAGAAGAATAAATTTTAGTTGAGGTATTAGATAAATACCTCCTTCTTATAACCACTTTTCCCCAAGTTATAACCCCAGGATCTCAGTTAATTATTTTTTTTAATCTGCAAGTTGTGGATAATACCAAATAATTTCTGGAGATTTATCTGCTTTGAAAAAATCAACTCCTTCAGGTATTCCATGTTGTGGAAATGTTGTGGAAAAATTAAGTGACCAAAACTTCTAATCACTTTGAAAACTTTAGCTTAGTTTTATTTGTAGAGCAATCTTAGCTGAAATCTTCTTAAGTCAGTAATCTTTCTAGCACAGCTTACCTCTCTCTACAATGACCTTAAAAATGCTTTAGTATCAAATAAAGAATAACTCAAAATGATGTGTTATTCATAATAGTTTTATGTCCAAAAGCACTGAAATATGCAATGATTACAGCCAAAACCAGGCTACCACACGGGGGATGTTCTAGCATCATGTATAAGACAAGGACAAACATAGGGAACACCAAGTCACTGTTTTTTAGAAAACCAGGATTAACTGAAATAATTCTTTTAAGGAAATTCAAGTCTGTGTTTTAAAACTGTACAGTGCAATTGTCCAACTAAATGATATACATGAAAGACAATGGCAACTGTGACAAGGAAGCATCAGCCTTTGGCCTCCTGATCACAATTTTCCAGCCACTTCAATTAGGTCACTGTTGATTTGACAAATTAAATTGATAACAAATAGGCGCTTGACAAGAGACAAACTCCATAGTAGAAAGAAACATGGAACATCCCAGGAGAAATTCTGCCCCTTACCTTGAAGCTTTTGCAGAAAATAGGGACTAAATATTTTTGGCAGGAAATTTGTCGGATAACGTTGAATAAGGACACACGAGTGCAGCAGGTTCAGCAAGGTGTGAGGCTGAAAGTGCCTCAGGCGGGTATGCAGCACAGTTTCAAGCTTCCCAAACAAGGAAGAAGCACTTGGAGGGAGGTAGTTAAGGGTCCCAAATGGGATAATATATGCAGCAATCTGGTCAGTGGTAAGTCTGTCAGCACTGGAAATGAAACCTTCTGCCACTGCATCAAAGATGGGCTTTGAAAGGATCGTCTTTTCACAGCAATACTGCATGACCTTGCTGACTGTTTGAGGGTGCATAGTGTGGATGGACCTGGGGACATGTCTTTCCAGTGCCTCTGTAAAATTTTGCATTTTTTGACCAAAGTATAGGAAAGCTTCCAGAACATTTACCAGTTCATGATCTGTGAAATAGGGAACATGCTGCACTGAATGTTTACACAGTGCAGTAACTAAGAGAACTGACCGAGTCTGACGAAGAACCACCAGTGAATTCAGTATTTCACTTACAAAGTTTGGGCTCAGTTGGGAAACTGCACCTAAAGTGACACTGTTCAGTCTGTTTAGCAAGCTTTGCCATTGTTTCCCTTCCCTCACAGTCACTTCCACTATCTTATAAACCATCACTACTTCCCTGGGGCTCCAACTCTTAATGTCTCCTTCTTGCATGTGGTTCACAATTCGTTCCAGCGTGGCACAACTGGGGCTTTCTAACTCGAGCAAACTCTCCCCAAGAGCACAGAGATGTTCAGCAGTCAGCTGTCCCCTGCCAAGCCGCTCCTCGCTCTCCGAAAGCAGGCTCATCATCAGCGTACTCTGCGGGTCTATACGCAGCCTTATCAAGGCCTGCAAGGCATTCAGCAGCCCCGTGTTTGATAGGTTTGAGGATTCAAATTCAAACTGGAAGCATAATGCCCTGAAAACTTCATTCTCTAACAGCGCAGGGTTTTTAAGACCATTGTCATCCACCTCAAATTCAGAAATCTTCTGCAGGGCTGCCGAGGCCATTGTATCAGACATGACTTCTAGAGAGCTAAGAAAATATAAAATCTCTTTTGATGTACAAAGGCTGTTCAACCTCTTGAAAAATAATTGTTCATCCATCCACACATTATTTGATTTAGTACAGTTCCTCATATCTCCACAAAGATGCACAGCTTCATTAGCAGAAAGTGACTGCATCTGCAGTTGTACATGTTTTTTCCTACAAAACGTATACTGAGATTTATCTTTGACACGCATCATCCTCATGGCCACGGGGCTACAGTTTTGGGGGTTGTGCTGCCCACTGATGAAGTTCAACCTTCTGCTTAGAGTCATCAAAGCAGACCTGCTCGCTGGTGCGCTGGATGAACACAGCTGGAAACTTTTTCGGCTAATCAAAGCCATATTGAATCAAGTGAGTTCTGAAATGGTACCTAGGGGAAGAAGAACAGATATGCAGTCTGAAAAACCACCAGGGTCACTACAATGCAGAAAAACACCAACCCCAATCCTTTGGGTGGCTGGAAAGATGGGTACGATCCCGCTCCCCGAGCACGAGCACAGAGAGCAGATCACTGGGAGCGGCGATCCCCGTGTGACAGGCTGCCCCGTGCTCCCGCAAGGACACTCCGGGAGACGGACAGGGGACTTTGCCCGCCACCCCCGCGGCCGGGGCGGCACCGGCGCGGCCCCTCCATCCCCCTCGGCCCAGCACCTACTGCTGCTGCTGCTAGTGCCGCTGCCGCGGGCCGGGGCCGCGCCGCTCCGTCCCGGGGGGCACCCGGCCGTGCCGGGGCAGCGCGGCAGCCTCACCTCGGCAGCCATCACGGGCAGCGCGGCGCCTGCCGGGACCTTCCGGCGCCGCCCGCCGCCCGCCCCGGCCCTGCCCTGCCTCCTCCCCGCGCTGCCGCCCCCCGCCCCGGCCCTGCCTCCTCCCCGCGTTACCACCGCCTTTGGCAGTCGCGCAACGAGGGTTGGCACTGGCGCTTTGCTTGGAAGCGGGATTCGCGTCCGTGTCACCGGGTCCTCCAGCGCAAGTACTCCTGCTCCCCGCTCGGGGGGCACCGGGGCCGGGCGGAGCGGGTGGGCGGGGCGGAGGGTTTGTATTTCGCTGTTATATTTGTCTTGGCCCTACAATGCTTCTGGGCAAGTCGCAAGCTGTTGAAAAAGTGACTTGGGAATGGCTTCGTGGCTCAAGGCACGGTGCCACAGCCTGGGTTAAAGCCACAGAGGGGTGCGTGAAGCTCTTCTGGTTGCTGACAGAAAGAAGACGTTCTTCTAAGTTACAGAAGGGTGAACCTCCAACATGTGTGCAGCTCAGGTTAAATGAGGATCTAAGGAGTTTATCCATCTACTGATGACATAGTGAGCAGTGAGCGCACTGAAGTTTCTTGCTTTTTTTCCCCGGTCCGTGGCCGCGCAGTTGGTATCTGACCGAGCAGCTCGGTGACGTGCGCGGTCTGGCCTTGCCGCGCTGCTGCGGCGCTGCTGGGCGAGTCTCTGTTTTTTAGAAAACAGTGGGCAGCACGTGGGCTTGGTTCAGCGGCATTCCTGCAAGGATTGCCCTACACTCTGCTGCCTTTGGGAGCCGCTGGACTCCCCGCTAATCTTCCGTGGAGTGTTAGCTCTCTGACTTTTCCAAGTACTGGATCAGGAGAGCTGTAGTTTGGAATTTCATCCTTAGTTTCCTGTTGAGCCCTGGTGTGATCCAGAAAATCACAGGTTGTGTTCCCAGGTTAAACATTGTATTTTCATGTGTGTCTACTAGCACGAAAACCTGTTAAAGGCTGCTAATGTGGTAGTATTAACTTGTTACTATTAAAGTTACAGGGATTCTTCAGATAGCTCATGAATTGCCTTTTTTCCCCCTATTTATTCCAGTTGAACTTGTATCACGTAAGTGGAAGTGGCATAACATCTTTGAAGAGTGTATAAGCAGCAAAGCAAGAGCAGTGTGGGCGGCATGCTCGTCTGAGAGCAAGTGTGTTCCTGGTTTATGGTTGTTCATCTGCAGGTAGGCATGACGGATTTTTCTCTCTTTGAGCAACATCACTTGGCAGCCTGTGCACAAAGATCTTATGGCTGATGACAGAGAGAAGATATGTTTGCAGGGTAAAACTCCTCAACTTGTGCAGTTTAGATCAAATCATGATCAAAGGAATTTATTGGTCTGTTGTTGACATAATTAACTTACAGGGAATTAAATAAACTAGTCAGTTAATTGAATTATGTATTTAATTTAAGATCAAGAGTAACGATGCAAAACATACAATACTAGGCACCTGGAAAATGTCATTAAATGCCACAAATATTTAAACAGCTTTCTGATTCTAATTCCAAGGAATTATGTAATTGCGTTCTCTCCCATTGCCACAAGGATTCATTCACACTGATGCATACACATACAGTACCCTGTCTCAGGAGGTCTGCATGTGCATCTCCAGCATCATCAGCTCTTCTGGCTGTGTAGTTCTGGTTCTCCTGTTTCCACATGCTGTCTGTGAGAGGTGCAGTTGCTCCATATTTTGTGTCTCCATGCAATCTACTGGTCCATTCACCAGTGGAAAAAACCTCTAAGTTCACATCTATGCACCGAAAATGTGTGTGGCTACTTTTTGCAGCCTTTATTGTTGCTATACTAGCTGGAATAGAAAGCTCACAATGTCTTACAGGAATCCAGGCTGCTCTACCTGACCTAGGCAGAGGTCAGCACTGTTAGGGCCACATCTGACCATGTCAGACCACATCTTGGTTGCTATTACTTCTGTTGCCCTCTCCATTCCTTCTGCTGTGGCAAACTTTTGTGCTTCTCAAACATTAACAGCTTCCCAAGCTGACTCTTGTCCTAACAGAGTGGTTGGTAATGCCTGGGCTATAATGTTGGCAGATTTCTCAGTTTTTTTGTATAGACGGTTTCTGTGCTATGGTGTGATCTTTGTGGGATCTGATTATCTTTCTCCCTTTCTGAGGTAGGAGGAAGAGCGTAGTGATGAAGTGCTGCTTTGTCTTTTTTGGGTTTTGTTATTTGTGGTCAGGTGATGCCACCTGCTGACAAGAGAGTTAGGTGAAAACACAGCACATGGCCAGGATGAATCTATATTACTACAGGGATCTGAGGGTATTTAAACTGTATTTATGCTATTTTATAGGAATCATCATAATTAGCACATTTTTTCATTTGGAAAAGGAAATGTGAAAAATCATTTTGAGCATTGTTTTATTGTATACACCTTCTATGCGCACATGCACATAAACCAGTTATATAAATGAATTTATTTAAAGGTAGCTGTTCAGGTAATTACTTATAATTTTAGGTAATATATGTAATTATATACACCTTCTATGCGCACATGCACATAAACCAGTTATACAAACGAATTTATTTAAAGGTAGCTGTTCAGGTAATTACTTATAATTTTAGGTAATATATGTAATTAATTTAAAATGAAAACTAAAATGGAATTTTCTTCTACACGGTACAAGAAAATACAACGAAAACCTCAACATTTTCTAGTAATTACATTTTTCATGAAATGCACATATGATACAAGCATTCCTAAGAACCTATCACTTAGTTTTGCTACTTTTGATGTATAATTATGCTTTTTAAAAAAATTCCTGTAGGAAAAACCTTCTGGAGTAATGTGGGGAGAAATATCCTGCCATATTTATGGAGTACAGTATTCTTATACAATTGAACTATGTTTGTTTTCCCTTGAGAGAAAGAGAAAAAAGAGGTACCTTGAGTTATACAGCCACAGGTTTCCATAACTCAGTGTGTCTGTCTAGGACACTGAATGCTTTCTGTAGTTGAAACTGTGTGGAGCCAAGAGGTGAAGTGCAGCAAACTGGCATGGGAGAGGTACCTCAGATTGGGAACTGAAAATTTCTCAGTACTAATTTTAGGTACTTCAGTTCTACTGCACCTCCTTAGCAATGACAAAGTAATTTGCAATATCCACTCTAAGGACATTGTGCTTCTATCTCTTATTTACTGCTGCCTGAAGTTAAATTGGTGGTGTTCTCTGTGTCAAAATAATGGAAAACTTCTTGCATTCAGATTTTCATGGGACAGGTGAATGGATAAGGATATGCATCTCATTCATCCTGCTGCTTGCAAGGGACTTGGTGACACCACAACAGATTTCTCTAAGACTGTCTCTTACTTTTAGGAGAATAAAACCCCAAAGAGTCAATTCTTTAGTTCACAGAATCACAGAGTAGTCTGTGTTGGAAGGGACCCAGAAGTATCACCAAGTCCAACTCCTCCAAAGTGAATGGCCAATATGGGGATCGAAAGCAACACCTTGGTGTTATTAGCATTGTGTTCTGAGCAGCTGAGCTAACCTCAGGGTAAGGTTGCACTTGTGTAAGGAGCTCCCTTTTGAAATACAAGATTGAAGTCAGTGTTTGTGCTCCAAGATACATAGTGGACAATAAAGTGTAAAGTCATTGCAGCAAAAAATACTGATTTCAGAAAAGAAGAAACAGAGAATTTAAATTTTTTTCATCAGAATTTTAGTTTGACTTTACCAGGTCTGTGTTTTGTTTTGTTTTCAAAGACAGCTCGGAAAAGTGAACAAAGCAGTCACTAAATTGAAATGGAAAATATATAATAATATAATAAAAATAGTATGTATTTAATTTTAGAAGTTTTCATGTTATATGGGTTACAAACTAAATTCTTGATATCAGAGATATTGTTACATTACTGGAGCATCAAGGCAGTACAGCACATAGCGCCAACACCACATATCCTTTGCAACCTGATCTACAAAGCTTGCTTGTGAGAAATGGCTTCACTTCAGAGCAGATCCCTCATTTCCAAGTTAAACACTGATGCTGCTATCTTTATTTCTTTTTAATCTCATAAGCAAAGTAAAATCTTGCTTTTCTGCTTACATAACATTCACATTTTAATTATTTTTTCCCCTGCAGTATTTCTAAAAAAAAATAAGATGTGCTGTGAGTCAAAAAGGAGATTTTTGCTCCTCTATGCAACACAGAAGGGGCAGGCAAAAGCCATAGCTGAGGAAATATGGCAGCAAGCAGGTGCCCATGGACTTGAAGCTGATATGCACTGCATAAGTGAAATGGATAAGGTGAGATACTCCATGCTGTTTTGAAAAATATGTATTGAAGCACTGAATTCTTCTTCACATGCTAAAGTGGTGGCTCCAGACGTCACAAAGGCTAGCAGATGCACCCACCTGAAAAACACCATCTACTGTCAAATTCTTGTTCTTTGTGAATCAGTAATTTCAACCAATGCTCACAGTTGCTTAATAGTCTTCTGCCAAAGATAAATCTTATGATTTTTCTTACTGGAACTGTAAATTAATAAGTTTTTATCTCTCTTCTAACAATGATTGAGTGACTTCTTGAAAACTTTCTATGTATGCAGTAGTGAATAAATTCTGTATTTACAGGTCAGGTCTGCTGTTACTAGAAATTATGCTTTTTCTTCTTGTTTTTTCTGGGAGTTTTTTTGTTTGTTTTTTTGTGGGGTCTTTTGTTTGTTTAGTTAGGGTTTTTTTTTCTTTTGTTGCATTGATGTTTTGTGTTGTGTTAACTGTGGACTCCACCATGTCCTGGAGCTTTTGTGGGTCTTCTTATGTTGCTTAGCATATGCACTCATTTCAATTCCCACAGGACTCACTTCAAGTTATGTTCTAGAACAAAATAAAATGCTTGGCTGGGACAAGGAAGTGGCTTTTTATTACTTGGTGTTATCCAAGAGTAAGAAAGCTTAGTTCTGTAACTGAAAGCATTACGGACTGTAATTTCCTTTACAAAGTACTCTCAACTGTATGCCTTCAAACAAAACCATATAAAAAACAAACAATAAAAACTTGATAGCCTGGTATTTCATATGAGATGAGGAGAAAATAACATTTAAAAGAGTTTTTTTCATGCACTTGAAAATGTGAGACATTTTGAGTGAATGTATACTAAGTACAGAGCTGAGTGTTAGAAAGAGAGTCTTATGCAGCCAGCATGGAATGTGAAGATTCTCTTTATATTCTTGTATTTCATTTCTTCTGCATTTGACAGGTTTGGAGATTAGTTTCATGAAGGTGATAGTCAGAATATTTCTAGCCCTATTATTGGCCTGCCACTTAAATAAATGTATTTTGCCAAATTTGGCAAGACAATTCAGAGCTGCAAATTAATTATGAATTGAGAATCTGAGAATTGGGCATTGAGGAAAAAAGTGACTTCTGCAGCTTTGTAAGTCTTGTCACAGATAAGCTTCTAGTTTTTTCCCTACTTGTCAGTTAGAAGGTCTGTCTTTATGTAGCTTTTGGGTATTTTCAGACCTTGTGAAGGTCTATGGAGGGAGTAGGTGGTTACAGAGCCAGTAATAGTAATACTTGCTATTCAACAGTGAGTGGTCAGATACTGCTCAGGTCTCAGGAACACTGGCTGTTTCCAAGTAGTGTCTCTCACCTACAGTCCCAGGGGTGAGATAAGGTCATAAATCTTTAGTTGATTATGGCGATTACATTTTATGAAGACTGAAATGAAGTGGAAGTGAGGAGCAGTAAAAAATGGGAGGCTAAATGGAAATCATGTTGGGTCACAGTGTGTGTAGTCAGCCTTGGATGAATTATCTGAATAAGTACATTTGTCATGATATGTATTATTCTGGATGAGACAAACCTGGCTGCTTTGAGCCCGTCCTCTTCTTTCAGCAACCATGCACAGCTTGAGCAGGCTGCTCACTGCTCTTGTGTGGCGTTGCTGTCCTCAGCTGAGGAGAATGTTTGAAGGAAAGAGAAAGAGTGAGACAAAGCTGAAATACAAAGGATACAGGAGAAAGTGGAAGGTAGAGTAAAAACTTTGTAGTTGTGTTAGGTTCTTGCTGGTCTGGTAATGTAGCAAACCTCACAGTAATTGACACATGTCGCAGTACGACACGGAATGAACAACACTCACACACTGAGATGTCCAAGGCAAAAAAGGTGTGTTTGTTTCTGGACCTCGATATTTATAGAATTTTAAAAGTGCCCATGGATTGGAGGATGAAGTTGCCACCTCTCCAACCACACTGGTCAAACCAACAGTCCCATCAATTCTCTCCTCCTCCAGAAAGGAAGCAAAACAATCATTATTTACATGAAAAGTGCATGAGAAACTCCATTACAAAAATACAAACGTCAGAAAGCTTAGAAGAAGTTTAGAAGAACAAAGCAACAGACACAAATTATTGCAGAACCTGTATCACTAAATGTTTAGTTTTCAAAAATATCCAAGTTTGCAGATGAAAATCTGCAGTGGAGTAAGCAATAACATAGTGAGTTAATCATTCTTCTGTTCTAATACACCACTTCATACTTTCTGAGCTTGTATCTTTTTTGGTTTTTTTTTAGTGGAGCTCATTTTAGTGTATATTCTCATGTGATACTAGTAGACCCTTACTTTCTTTACTTCAAGAATTTGCTTTTCTTTGTGAATGTGGTAGTCACCTGTGGCAATGCACTGCAGAAGCTCTGGGTCTGTGTTATCAAATCAGCTGTGGAAGCTTTGAAAATATGACTCCTTATTGCAACAGGACCCTTAAGGCCTTTTTTTTGTACAACTTAGAGTTCAGTTTTGAAAGTGTCAGGATTTTGTGAGTACTTGGGGTTTGCCTGAACGTTGTAAAAGACAAAAGCTGTGTTTGGAAAGTTCCTGGGCCACAACTCATTGAAGTCTGGCAAAGTGCCCTGGGAATATCATTGCATGTTTACTCTGTTTACTTGTGCTTCTCTAGACTTCTGCTGTAGGCCACTGTCAGAGGCAAGACACATAGTAATTTAAGTTTACCATGCAACTGCTTTTAGCTTCTTCAGGAAAGATTTGGAAACACTGCCAAAAGGAAAACTGCTTTAGTCTATTTCTGTGTATTCCTGGCCTTTTTGGGTTGTAGGTGTCAGGTAATTTTTTATATGGCTTGACAAGGAGATAAAGTTTGAGTGATTTATTGAGGGAGGTGTTTAGAACATAACTCCTCAAAATCTGAAGTTTTGAATTTCAGTCTTGAAACTGCTCTGAGTGAAACACAGCACCTCTTGCAATCTTTCTATTTTCTCATAGTCCTGTTATTTTTATTAAACTTAGAGGGCTGGGAAATGATTTAAACTATAACCCACAGGGAGCAGTAGAAGCAGCTTAGGTTATTATGGCAAAAAGGAGGCTAAGGAATGCTCTAATAATAGCCTGTGTGAGCCAAACTGGACAACAGGAGACCAAATCCATTGGGTGCTGCCTGATAAACTCAGATTTGACACTGGTGGAGAAGTTCTGCATGGAAGAAGCTGCCCAGAAAAGGGAAATCTCTACCCTGAGGAGTTTTCAAAATTCAGCCAGTTATAGCTGACCGAGTGCAGCGCTGTCTGTTAGTCGCACTTGAGGCATGGGGTGGGAATAAGGGGTCTCCAGAGGTCACTCCCAAGCACTGGATTGGAGCTGTGTGTCACACATGTCACTACCCATGGGCCATAGGGTGCTGCAAGAGCCATTTGTATGGGTGACCTGAGTGACAGCACATTGGGACAGTGCTGCAGCCTGCTAAAGATGGGATAGTCAAAGATTCTGAGGACTTTTTAATGAGAAGTAATAAATTGAGATGTGAATTTATGGAGCTGACACACTGTAGTCCCTACTACAGACAGTTCTTTGAAGCTGGTATAATGGGAGTAGCCCCATGAAACTCTGGGAAATGCAGGAGACCAGTATTAGCAAAGGAGTGACAAATTAATTGGAGGAAGGGTGAGTGGGCCAAAATTAATTAGACTGTGGAGCACGGTGTCTGATTATCACTCTTCAGAGTTACCTTAATTCTCCCAAAAGCACTGGCGGTATTTTGGGGTGTAATGATCTCAAACGTCTTTTCCAACTTAGTTAATTCTGTGATACTGTGATTCTGTAGCATGGAAGTTATCAAACAGGACCAAATGATACTTAATGGAACTTAGAAATTATCCCTTCAGTTTGTATGGCCACACCCCACTTATCTGTGTGAAATCATGAGGATTATGGCTGTTTGGCTGTGATTATATATACAAAAATACTTTTTCCACTTGACACATAAAATATTGTAAGAACTGTGTATTTAAGCTGAGTGCAGCTGTGAAGTATTCTTCATGTATCTACTAGCCTGCTCAAAATGCTGCCCTTAGACATCTGTATATGGGATCATAGGATATGTCAGGTTGGAAAAAGCTTTATGATGTCATCTTGCAGCAAGGTCATTTGAGGTCAGAGCAGCTTCTTCAGGGCTTTATCAAATTTGGTCTTGAAAGCGCTAAATATGATCATAAGTTGCATCCCCAAAATTGCTTGTAATTATACTTGAAAGACTTATAATATACTTCCATGTACACTTGGGAAGAAGAAAGGTGGGAGATAGAGTATCTAAGGCCCACAATTATGTATCAAATGGCACCTTGTAACTTAACTTGTTCTATTGCTTGTAGTATAACCTGGAAACAGAAAAGGACCCTGTAGTTATTGTTATTTCCACTACTGGGACAGGAGAGCCACCAGACACTGCCCGCAAGTTTGTGAAGAAAATTCAAGACAAGACCTTGCCTCCTGACCATTTTGCACATCTCCAGTATGGATTGCTAGGTGACTTAGTATTTTCTTTATTATTGCAGAACTTGTCTGTCAGTGAATAATTTTTATATTTCATTTATTTCTGAAGAGGTGGTTTGGGCTTTTTTAAGTGCCTATAAAACATATAAGCATTATAAAAAATTTATTTTTATAAACAGCAGTTTTATGTAATGTCCTCTATGAGCAATAAAGGGAAAACATCACAAAAATTATCTGAATGTAAGCTACCAATGTAATTTTTTACAGCTTAATTTTCTCTCTGCATAAAAATTATATGATATAAACTATCTATAGCTGTTTGAAGTTTAAATTTCATGTCAAGTTTCTACAGAGATTTGTAAACTAGATTAGTTTACTTGGTTGTGTGAGTCATTGAGCATTTTTCTCTACAGAGGAAGAGGCAGTATAAAATGTTCTTAAATCTTCCATCTCTTTAAATTTGCAATAATACTTTAGTTTTGAATGTTGTACTCGTCAAGAGAATGAATGTACCTTCGGCTTAAAAATGGATAAGCAAAATACAGATTTGGCAAAATGCATGATGTATGTTGAGCTGATTGTAAGCTTAGTTTGTTCAGTTTTCAAATTTCATTTATAAACAAACTCCAGAAATGTCTATTTAAACGTAGGTTATTTTTACCTGACAAGTAATTTGATAGATGGGAGTAAGAAAACTTCTAAGTTTCTAATAAGGAAGGGACCCATTAGTAGGAAATTTCTACCGGATATATAATGTGGAAGTCTGAACTATATGCATCCTAATCATGTAGCATTTTGAGAAGTTATTATGCTATTGCCTAGTTACACATAACAGTTTGTGAAATGGGCAGGTTTTTCACAGCTGACTGCATGCATATGTGTATATGTAAAGATAAGTATTATATTAATCCTGAATTTTATTATGGCAGAAATTATTGTGGTGTCTAAATTACCATGTGATTCAAGTTTAGCAAGGTGTCAGTCCTAAAATACTTTCATGGTGTCCATCTAAATTGGTCCAATCAAATGTTTGCTCTAAATACTGTACTTTAGAGAAAGCAAAAGTCCTCTTAAAAGGAAAAAAAAAAAAAAAGAAACGTGTGTTGAAAGGAGAGGGGAATGCTCCATTATTAGTTGGCATCATGGTTTAACCACAGCCAGAAACCAAGAGCCACCCAGCCGCTCTCTCCTTCCCCCAAGTCCTCCCTAGTGGGAAGGAGGTGTGAATAGGAAGCGTAAAAGTGATTACACTTGTGGATTGAGATAATTACAATTTAATAGGGAAGGCAAAAGCCATGAACACAATTAAAGCAAAACAAGGAATTCAGTCACCCTTCCCCATGGGCAGGCAGCCATCTCCAGCAAAGCAGAGCTCCAGCAAAGCAGAGCTCTATTCAGTAGCAGTGGTTTGGGAAAATAAATGCCATCACTGCATATGTCCTCCCATTGCCTCTTCTTTGTCCAGCTCTATGTGCTGAGCATGATGCCATGTGGTCTGGGATGTCCCTTTGGTCATTCTGAGGTATCGACGCTTTTTCCACCGCAAGTCCAAAGTACAGCCCCATACTAGCTGTGATGAGGAAAACTAGCACTGTTTCAGCCAAAACCAGCACAAGTGGAAATAATCTAAATCTTGTGGTTTGAAATTGCACACAAGAAAGGGTCAGGCTGTGGAAAATTATGATAGAAGAGTGAAACAGTGGTGTAGATTACTTAAGGATTTTGTGAAGATGGACCTAAACCCAGTCGTCTTTAGGATTGCTGGGCAAATATCTCTAAAAGGATGATTGATCATTTTTGTGGGGTGGCTCAGTGATTTGGTTGACCTCTTAAAATCTTGGATCTTCCATGGACATAACCTCCTGAGTGCCTGTTCAACTGGTAACAAGGACCATCTTCATCTAAAACAGCTTCATAACAATTAAGAAGCAGAAAACCCAGTGCAGGTGAAACAAGATCTGCAAAGAAATCTTTGATGCCTGCAGAGGAAGTTGCTGGACTTTTGTCCCTCATGCAGATGTTTCAGCTTTCTTCTTGTTTAACATCACTGCTATGTTTGATCCTTTCTTTCCCTTCAAGTTTCTAATACTTTTTAATTTCTTTTAATACTCTCACATGTTGTTGACATTATTAACAACTTCATCCTGATAGATCAATTATTTTGATAATTCACACGTAGTTTATTAGCTTTCAGTTCCTTATATTTTTCCTGTTAGAGGAATTTTGTATATTTTAAAAGCCTCAAACTAAAGCAGTATTCTTCTGACATGTGAAATACTGAAAGCAAAGTGTTTTCAGGGTATTTCTCTGTCTTACATTTGGTAAGAAGGGAGACAGTTTTGCAGCCCTGTTTTGGGACAAAAACAATTTTTTTTGAAATTCATATACATGTATCTATATTTCAATGTAGCCTCTGAATAATACACTTACATATGCAAGTGTTTAAGTATATCTAGATAGTATAATTAAAATTATCATGGAATCATAGAAGGCCTTTGTTGGACAGGGCCTTTAAGATCATCCAGTTCCAATCCCCTGCTGTGGACAGGGACACCTTCCATTAGACTGGGTTGCTCAAAGTCCCATCCTGTGTGATCTTGAACGCTTCAGGGATGAGGCATCCACAACATCTTTGGGCAACCCGTGCCAGTGCCTCACCACCTTCACAATAAAGAATTTCTTTCTAGCATCCAATCTAAACCTACTCTTGGTTTGAAGCCATTCCTTCTTGCCCTGTCACCACATGTCCTTGTAAAAATCCCCCATATCTTTCTTGTAGGCTCCCTTTAGGTACTGGAAGGCCACAGTTAGGTCACTCCAAAGCCTTCTCTTTTCAAGGCTGAACCAATTATTTCACCTTTCCTCCGAGGAGTGGTGCTCCATCCCTCTAATCATCTTGGTGCCTCTTGTGGGCTTGCTCCAACATACCTGATTCTTCTGTTAGCCTGCAAGAAAAGTCTGTCCTGACTTTGTGTAGCCTGGGAGGCTGCCTGGTTGACATGATTCCTCTTTCCTTGAATTTGCTAGGTCTGGGAGACTCAGAGTACATGTTCTTCTGTAATGGGGGAAGGACAGTAGACCGACGGCTTCAAGAACTTGGTGCCCAACACTTCTATGACACAGGATTAGCAGATGACTGTGTAGGGTAAGAGCTGGATGGGTTTGGATTTTATTTCTTCATTATGAAATATTTGTATAGGCATTTGACTAAATGTTCTGAACTGTTTGAGGTCCATTAAAGCTGGATACTCAGCACCTCCTAGAAATGAGTTCTGCCTGAGCACACGATGCCTTTTCAGTCTCAATTGCCATTAAGTAAAATCTCATTTTTAAAGTGTAATGCCTGGAAAATTAGTATGTAGCAGTTCTAGAAATTAAATAAGTCAGAGTAAGTAGAGGGGTTTGAAAATGTAGTTTCTTTTTTCTTTTTTTTTTTCATTTTTTTCATATTTCTCTTTTGGGCATGGGCAGAGGATCACTTTAGAGTAATTATATAAAAAGATTTCTCTCTTTGCTGTAGAGGAATTATGTAAGAAAACACCTCCCTGTTTTGCTATTCTTTCTGGCCAGTAGGCTGTAGTCTTGGCTTAGTTATTTTGAACTGCTGCTTTTATTAGTTCTGTGCAAGGCAGTTGAACACAAACATTGTCATAACCATAAAACTTATCTCTTGTGTTCTGAAGTAATAGAAATGGGCCATTAGTGTAAGCTATTGATGTTGCTATTGCACAATGAAAAGTTGCATATTCTGCTGCCATTCCTTCAACTTTCTGTCATAAAGTTCAGCGTATGAAAATAAAAATGAGAAACTGTTGGAAGAGCAAGGCTGTTACACATTTTAGACTCTGTAAATTTACATAGTGGTAACAGCTAAATATTTTTTTACAAAGGAGTAATCTTGATAACAGCTGCAGATATATATTAGAAATGGAAAGTGAATAGTGTTTTTTGCTTTTGTGGTTTTTCATTATCTGTAAATTATCAGTCCAGGAAGTCACAACAATTCATCCATACATTTTTTCTTTTTTTTCTCCTCCATTCCCAGATTGGAATTAGTGGTTGATCCTTGGATTGATGGACTTTGGCTTGCTCTCAAGGAAGCATTACAATTGCAGAAAGAGAAAGAAGGCATGAACAATGCTGTCAATCCTGTTTCCAGCTCTCCCTCTACAGCTCCACATGCTGTGCATGAGCTAAAGTTAAGCTCTGAAGTACAGAACTTGAAGCTAGAAGATGAGGAAGCAAGGGGTTCTGATACTCTATCACAGAAACTGGATGACATCAATCATGTGGCTCCAGCTGGAGATGCCAAACCTTCACTCGCTCATTCTGTCCCTCCTGTCTCTCAGTCTGCTCTTAATATTCCTGCCCTGCCACCAGAATATATAGAGGTGGAGTTTCAGGACACCCAGGGTGAGGTAAGGACTTCCCTTTGAGTGATGGAAGCCTCTAACTCTTGTAGGGGGTATGAGTGTATACTCCTACATGAGGCTCAAAAGAGCAAGTGAATGCTTACATAATGGAGATGTGTCCCCAGTGCAGGAGGCTTTTGAATTTTAAGTAAAAAGTCCATTTATACTGAATGTAGGTGCCACCATATGGGTTATGGACACTTATGTCAAGATATAATTCAGCTAATAGGCCAGTTGGTATTGCATTGTCAGGAAGGCAAGAATTCAAATCCTCTGTGGCTTATAACAGTGAAAACATCTTGCTGTAGTGAGGAGCACAGTAAAGTTTCTGTTCAAATTTTTTGTCCTTTCAGAACACACTAAGAGGCTGTAAAATTGCTCAAAATCTTGCTGCATACTTAGTAATGAAGAAACTTGTCATTGTGAAAATAAGATCCTTATTGTACTGAGGGAAATGGAAGATGAACTGTAGATCAAAAGCTGGTATGCTTTTCCTAGTGAAGCCATATTGAACAAAGACCTGCTGTACTAAGAGAAGAATTATCATGAGCTGGAAATCACCTCCTGTTGGCGGGAGTGACTCAGCTTTTCTGGTTGCCTGCAGAGTGCAGATGTTTCAGTTATCCATGCAAGGAAGCAGTGAAGCCTGGCTGCTCTTTAAATGACAGGGAGCCAGGAGCTGAGTGTGGTAAGAAATCCAGCATTGCTATCCACTATCTAAGCAGTGCAAAGCAGGAGGTGACAGCCTGGATCAGCCAAGGGTGCAGATCCTCAGGCAGGTTTGTGGGAATCTTGGCCCAAGCCAAGAAACTGGTCTCAAGATCTAGACCTGGATCAACTTTCATGACCATGAAAGTCCTTTAGTATCTTCAGATGCTGACATTCTCTGTTGAGACTGTTAATGGAAATGCTGAGAGAATCACTTAGTCTGGCTAATATAATTATGGAAGAGTGTATGGATTTAAACACTGGATAATTTTGCATCTCTTTTAAACCTCGTACTGTTGGTTTTGCTCAGGTTGTTGAATTTAATAATCAAAATTCTTCAGGTTTATGATTTAGAGGTGCTCTTCTATTAAAGAGTAATAGTTGGGTTCAATGTGCTGCTACAGTCCTTAAAAGAGCCCATTTTCTTAAAGTCAGCATTTATGCAGACTGATCTCTGAAATAGTTTATAGTTAATAGTTAATAGTTTATTTTTCTAATACTGATGCCCTTTCTGTATATAGAAAAATAAGTTAATTATGCATTGGAACAGCAAATGAAAAAAGCTGAATCTGCTAATCTGGAAATCAGTGACAGATTAAAGATAATAGTCCAGATTTCATATATAGAACAGGGCGATCATCTTGAGCACTGGAAAAAATCAAATGCATGTTTATGGATTTTTTTTCCTTTGGAACTATTTTTGACATAGTTGGATAGATCTTGTCAACAAGTAGGTTCTATGTAGGGTCATGTTTGGTTTTGCAAGTATCACGCAATTCATGTGCTTTTTTGGTATCTCACATTGCAACAGCAGCTATGGATATTTTTTACCAAGCAGAGCTGAAGTTGGTTTGTTTTGAAATTCATCAAGGTGAGGTTTGGCTATTTCCAAGCAGAGACTCGCTGCCATTTAAAGAAGGCCTGATACATGATCTCTCCAGTTACTTAAAATGATCTTTTCTTGGGCTTTTGAGTCTCAGGGTTGAATTAGCAAGTTGCTACATACTAATACCAGGGCAGAATAGTGAGTTGGTCTAAAGCATTTCTGGGAAGTGTAAGATAATGCAATTTAGCTTAAATCTTGATTTCATTATGCCTTGAATTTGACTTGGAGAGAATACAAATGTAGACAGTTACAGCAGTCCAGTTGATGCACAATGACTTGATATGGCCCAAGCTATTAATCACCATGTCAAAATCCTAAGAAAACAAAGAAACTTCCAACTGTTGGTCTCAAGTGATGCTCTTGTCTCCTTTTTTAAATAGGAGATCTTCAGAATAACATCCTATTGGTAGGATGATTCTTTTACATTTGACAGAGTATTGTTAAAGGCATTTGGTATCCCTCCTGCCTCTTTTTATTTTTGTCTGCATTGATGTCAAATGAAACTTGCTTACTATAGTGATGGAAAAGTGAGGGCTGTATTCTGATCAGCCTTTGACATATGTGATCTGGAATTACTCTTGTGCCCATTTGTCATACTTGGGGCACATTCTAACCTGTCTAGAAATGTTGTGTTATAACATGATGCTGTCTTGTAGAGTGGGTTTTGCTCATTAGCTCTAATTTAAAAATCCTTTTATAAGTTGCCTGTAATAGTAGACCCCAAATGGACCCCAAACCCTTAAGCTGTAAACCTGCAATGATGTAACTTCTGTTCTGACTTCTTATGTTCATTCTATACACCTAATAATCCTTTAATTAGGCAGGAGTTTTCTGGGGTTTAACATAAATGCAATTCTCTAATTGGCTATTTTCAAGGCAGTTCTTAAAAAATGAAACAGCTCGCTGCATTTGATAATAATGTAGGCCCATTAGACTGTTCAAGCCTACTGACTTTTTGTAATTGAATATATGCCAGTTATTGTTTAGATGTGATTTTTTTTAAAAAGAGCAAAACACTATATGTGTATAAAAGAGTCATGTTTTTCCTTATTGTTTTGAGTTGTTTTCTAAGATTGCTTCAAAAACAACCTGTACCACACCAATTCCTGTATGTCATAATAAGATGTCATAAAGCTGATTTGCATTTTTAGTGTAAGTTTTTGTGTTGTCTTTTTCAGAATCCGCATCTGTCTTCACTTATCTCAGAGGGAAGAACCTTTGAAGTGCCAGTTACAAAAGCAGTTCAGCTCACTAGGGAAGATGCAGTAAAGACTGCATTGCTCTTAGAGCTTGATATTGCAGTAAGTTGGTGATGGCTTTTTCTTTAGTGGGTTAAAATAAAGGGGGAAAAACATGTGTGTTATGTATAGTAACTGAGGGGGGAAAATTATTTATTTGACTGTTCAAAAAGAAAAAATACTTCTGTATTCAATAGGATGTCAGCTTATGCTGATCCATTTTGTAAATGTAAAGGTTAATTTATTTGCTGAAAAACAGGACTCCATGGAAGTCAAAACAGGAGCAAAGTGTCAAGTTAATTACTTTGTTGTTCCATGGATATCATATTGAGTGAAATATCTTTATGAAGGGAATTTGCAGTGGAGAAAGCCAGTCAGAGAGTATTAAAAACGAGTAATTGTTCAGTTTTTAAGTATACATCTTGAAGGATATTCATAAACTATATAGTAAATTGTGGCTGTTTATTATGGTGGGTAATCTACACAAGTAGTAATTTCATTAACAGTATCAAGCAGTAGGAATTAGCTCTTGAGCACTGTTTCTGCCTTTGCTATTCATTTGCTCTGCCTTGTTAACATGATACTCAAACTGTCAACCTTGGTTACCCTCTGTTAGAAAACTGGTTTAGTTTATTCAGTGAAGATCATATTAAAAAGCTGGTTTAGTTTATTCAGTGAAGATCATATTTTGTACTGGTTTGAAGATGAAAGGCAGGCAGAGAATGCTTGATATTACTTTATAGGAATCTTGAAAAGGAAAAAATGTTACTTTTGAGTGGTTTCCCAAATTGATAGAATATTATTTTTGGGATATTATGATTTTTGACAGCACCTTTTGTTGGACTCTCTTAGCCTCATCTGTCTCAATATACATGAGACATCTTTAAATCTCAGTTATAAATAGATTCTGTTAAGTTTCGAGCAACTGATTCTTTGAGCGACATGGTTTTTTGCATGTATTGGTATGTATATATGTATATATGTATGCATTCTGTCATCAGCCCTCACTGAAAATATAAGCATTTTCTTGCCTTTTTCACCTAAAATTGCTAGTCTGTATATGCAGGTCACTCATGTGATGCATGAGGGAAACATAATGATGCAAGTATAATTCTGCATGTTCTTTAACAGGCAGGAGCTTGAGTTGCACACAATAGTTTCAGCAGTTGCACACAAGAATCTCAGCTAATCTACCTAAACTAGAATCTAGGTCTTAAGATTTGAATTTTCACTATGCTCTTGTTTGTTTTGTTTTTTTTTTTTTCTTTTCTTCTTTTCCTCCAAAAAATTAAAGGAATTCTGGTCATTTCTGTCACTAATTCATCAAATAGTTGATCCAGCAAATTTTCTTTTAGTGATGATGTGTATCTACAAAAAGTTACATTAATTATGAGGACTTAATTTCTCTGCTATTCTCCAACCAGAAAATGTAGAACATCAGTAATTAATGATCTGAGCTGATTATATAACACAACCTCTTAATACGTATTTATTTTCTTTCTGTTTGGGCTGCTCAGCAGTTCTCATTAAAGAGTGTCCAAATATTTAAACCAGATAACGAAAGACTTTTTCTAATTAGTAAGGTTAAGCCTGAAAAGAAAACATGACTACTTCATTTCTGATGTGCTCAAAACAGCAAAGTGTTAGTACAGAGTAAAAATATTTGACTTAATGTGAGCACAATAGTAGGAAGGTTGTTGTCAGGAATGGAAATGCCTTGGTTTGTAGTAAGATTTAATAGAAATGTTTCATGTTTTAAAACAGGATACAGCTTTTGAGTACCAGCCTGGAGATGCCTTCTGTGTAATGTGTCCCAACAATGTCAGTGAAGTGGAAAAGCTTCTTCACATTTTGGGGCTTTCTGAAAAAGGAGACAACTTTGTTGGTGTAAAAGTTAAGCAGGGCACTAAAAAGAAAGGTATGGCGTAATGCACTGGTCATGGAACAGCACTCCTTTCTGTGTTGGTAGGAGTTGGTGTGCATACTTTCGAATATTTTTACTGTGTGTGTGGGAGCACAACTGTCTTTTATGGAGGCATGTTGGAACTCACAGTGATGTGTTAAAAAAGAGGATGCATAAGAATGCTGCTGCTGGTTTTACTGTAGCTGAGCTCTTGACTGGGAGCTGCAGCCTGGCATTGGCATCCATCCATCTCATTCTTACTCTGTGCTCCTTCATGTTTGTGGAGATAAGGCTTTAATCACATAACCTTCCAATCCCTTACTTGAAAGTAAAATCTCCTTGCACAACACAGCATGTCAATCTGTTTTACATCCTAAGAGGGCTGCACTCCTCAAGGACAAGCCTTAATGCTGTTGCAAAAGTGCCTTTTAATGGACTTGTAGGTCTGTGGATGTGTTCTGCTGAGTCTTATGACGTCATATTTCAGAAGGAGTGGCATCAGATTCACTGTGTAGTGCTGGCTGGACCTGTGTGAATTACTCCTGTCTTGTATTGCATTTGGGGTCTTAATGGTGCTGCTGAGTTGTGTCTTTATTTTTCACAGGGTGGTGGAGGGCTCTTTGTTGTTCTGGTTTATAGGTAAATCAGTTCTCACCGTAAGATTCCCTGCACTTTTGAGGGCTGCACAAGTTGTCCATTAAGTATGAGATGTGTGATGCCACTTCTGTATATTAATAGATGCGCATTTTACTTTTTGTTTTTTGTTCTTCCCCTGAACCAGGAGCAGTTCGTCCACAACACATCCCTGAAAGAAGTACTCTCAAATTCATTCTAACTTGGTGTCTGGAAATAAGAGCAATTCCCAAAAAGGTGCTTATGTGTTTTTTCTTCTAAAGACAAATCAGTCATTCTATGCTATATGGTCTCTTACAGATCTGTCCTTGCTTTGTGTGTAGTTATGGTATCTCTTGGTGAATAAGGATTGTCAGTTTGTATGCTACTTTTTGTACTTTACTCTGAGAAAAGTCACTTCTGGTAGTTTATCTGGCAGACATTCCTGTTCTGCAGTATCTTGATTCATGACTAGTCTGGAAGAAAGTAGAAAAGTATTAGATGACTCAGTGCCAGATAACTGGGAAGGCTGACTGAACCTAGCCCCATAGTCCTTTTAAAGTAAACACTTTTTTTAATCAGAGGGAGCCACATCTGTCAAGTTCTGTTGCTAAAATACACATTTCTGTATGCAAATGTACCACAGTGTCCTTTACAATAGTTCAGTTAGTCAAAGCATGGTGCTGGTAACCCTGTGTGGGCCATTCACTTAAGAGCTGAAGTTGATGATCCCTTCCAACTCACAATGTTGTGTGAAATTTTAAAGCTTTTCTTTAACATTTCAGTAACATAGCAGAATTCAAAAGAAGATTTTTGCTTTTTAGTATTTGTTCTCACATGTATGTATTATTTTCCTTTCATTTTGTGCATGTAAAAAAAAAAATCAAAGCTTCTAACTGAAAATGCGTCTGTATTTCTGGTATTGTCAAAACATATTTTAAAGATAACTTTATGTGAAAGATGAAGCTAAATGACTGTGTGGTCAGGTCTCTGAGGGAAATCAGTTTTTGGGAGGACCTTTTTACTCAATTTAGTGGATTTTGCAGCAGAAGGGAATATTCCTTTTGTTCCAACCTTTTCAAAACCACATTTAATATTTTTGAAAATTTGTCTCAGCAATAAGAGTAGGCAGAGAGTACTGGCTGGGGAATATCACTGAAGCCAGTTTTTATAACCTGTCTGCTGTATTAAGTCTTCAGCCTGAAATGTGCTTTATGTGACTCCATACTCAAAACTATTGTCTGGAAGCTCTGTGGTTGAGCACACATTATTTTTCAAGTATTCCTTTGTGTAGAATGTGTCATCTGATTGCATTTGGTGTTTTCTATCACTTTTCTTTTATGCACTGTGTCTATTTCCATCTTTCTTTTTTGAAAAAAAAAAACTTGTAACTACTTATATCTGATCTTCACTTTATCTTACAATGCTCAATTTAGCTTCCCTTTAAGTAAAGTTTACCAGTGTAGGCATAAGGTATAGAATAAAACACCACAAAATGTTGACATGACTCATTTAATCCCATGCTTTATTTATAGTCATACCTCTTCTAAGATTTTTGTTACTCATTACCTGGCCTCTGTACCCTAGCAAATGGTGTTTTGTCTTGAATTGTGTTATGGAGCTGCCTAACTAAAGTGTAAATAGGGGCAATAAGAACACCTTTCAAAAATCTGAAATTTTGGGGGAAATGGCTTGTGCCTGTTTTTTTGTCTCTTCCTTGGTCAGGCTAAGTAGGACTTCCTGATGTGCCAACTTGTTGTTGACATTAGAAGAGCAATAAAAAAAAAATTGATAAAGTGTATTATCTATTAATCTAATTCGTGTCCCCAGGCAACCCAAGTTTTTCCTAGTTTTGTGATCATTTTCCCAAATTGACAAGTTTTTTACCCTTCACTCTTTCCTTTCTTCCCTACAGGCATTTTTGCGAGCTCTTGTGGAATGTACCAGTGATGCGGGAGAAAAACGGAGGCTTCAAGAGCTTTGCAGCAGACAAGGAGCCTCTGATTATACTCACTTTATTAGAGATTCTAATGTTTGCCTCCTGGATTTACTTCATGCTTTTCCAAGCTGCAAGCCTTCTCTTAGCCTGTTAATTGGTAAAAGACTGGTTTAGATTTAATTAGATTTGGTTTCTGAAAATGCATCAGGCTAAATGTTCAATTTTCCAAGAAAGGGGAGTAGCTGTTCAGTTAACTGCTTTAGGAATATAGTTTCTATGGTGATCAAGCTGAAACTCTTGTTGAGGAGCAAAGCTCTGTTTTATGGTTCATAGTCTTTGGCTTTCTTTCTGCAAACACTCAGCTTTGTACCAATGCTTTGACTCTGCATTACTCCTGTACATAAAAAGTAAGCATAAGATGCTTGCAGGATTAGGGTCTTTATGAATTAGTTCATCAATTGCTTACAATTATAAAATACTTATTTTTACAATTCCTAATTTCTCTGCCTACATGGTCTTTTCTTGCACTTTTACCTGTTAAAACAGAATGCTCTTCCTAGTATATCTGTGTTTATGCTATGTCTAACACACTCTCAGGGTTCCTGATATAAAATACTGAAAGGATGGGACTACACCTGTAACCATGTCAAATACATCTGAAATTGCTGGCAGTTATTTTTCAAATTAAAATCCAGAGTTTCTTGGTATGTTTCATAACAGGAGTCAAAGAAATTGCTTTCTGTGTTCTTGCAGTCATTTTGTCCACTTTTACCCAAAATTACTGAAAGGGTTTAGTGGCTTGTTTAAGTAATTTCACTGCACTACCTTTTCTTAACTCCACCTAGCAACTATCTTATGTAGAGCACCTTTAAAATATGTCAGGGTGTGCATATACTGACAAAAAGAGTATTTCTGCTTTTGTACATATGTAGACATAAATGTATGTGTGATATATGTAGGGGGTTGCATGTTCAAAAAAATGCCCTGTGAACTCCTGCATCTTGTTTTTTCAGCTGAGATTTCTAAACTTTGCATAGGTAATCACTGTTTTGAAACTGAGCTGGCACATCTGCTTCTTCTAGGACATTATATTATATATAGGAAACATTCAATAAAGCAGTTTCTATTGTGAGGGCTTTTGAGCTCATAGAGGAAAGGTGGGGAAAATTAAATTTCAAGCTTCACCTCATTTGAGGTGGAGTAATTGGCAGCTCTTCTGTACACCTTACAGTCACTTTTGTTTGACCAAGAAGCCCATAAATTAAGTGTTATGGTTTCATTGTATAGGATCTCTAATTGATGTTCCACAAAGTCTAAAACCCATTCAAAATAGAGTTCAGGTCTTAATTGCTTGTTTCTGAACCACAAACTCTGAATGTTACTAGAGTAAAATTGCAGTTAAATTAAAATACCTTGTAATCTGTTGTAGTGTAAACACTCATTATACGATATCTTCATTGGGGTGAATCAAATAAGTGATACTTTTTTTTTTTCTATTCTTCAGAACATCTTCCTAAATTACAAGCCAGATCCTACTCTGCCTCAAGGTAATGAATTTGATGCAATTCAATACAATTCAAATTGTATCTTCTTAGTTTTTTAGGTATGGGGTTTTTCTCAGATATGTTTGTGTATGTTAGAATCTGAGGAAGAAGGAGAGGAGTAAAGGAGAAAATGTAGTTGTGACCCTGTTGGAAAAAACATTGACTATTTCAAAGAATATTGTTTTAAGTGTGTGGCAAGACTTTGGTAAAGCTCTCAGGAACAAGGTCACACACAGGTAAATCCGGTAGGAGTTTGGATTCCTTTCTGTAGACACTGGCCTTTGAGTTCAGCCTTAAAACAATTTCTAACTAAATATAAATATTATGCAGTTAGCTGAACATTGAGCATCTTGATTCGATTGAAATAGTTTGGGCTACAAATGGACCTGCTGCAAGATTCTACAGCTGTTTCTCAGGTTTTAGGTAGGTTTTTAATATTTTTGTCTTTGCAGTTCAGACTTATATCAGCCAGGAAGGCTGTGCTTTGTATTTAATGTTGTGGAGTTCCCTGTCGGTCCCTCTAGACCCGTCTCACGGAAAGGAGTTTGTACAGGGTGGCTTGCTGAGTTAGTTGCACCTCTACTGCACCCCAGTAAAAACTCTCAGGGTACAAAAGGAGAAAGCTCTTCAATTGAAAAGGTATGAATATTAGCTCTGAAGTCATTAACTGTTAAATCTATGCATATCTGAAAAAACTGCAGGTTTCTTTGTTCACTGTTGTGATGTAGTGCATGTGGTTTGGCAGCATAAACATTAATTTTGCAGTTCTAGTGTACTTCTGTATAACATGTCCAGAACTTGATTCTTAAACACTAAAGTTAAATTTTACTTATCTATGCATACCTAAGTTGTGCAGTTTCCCATTGCTGAAAGGCCAGAGTTGTTTTCCACCCCTCTGTAGCTCTAAGTGTATCTCGAAGGACGTTTTCGTTGACTAAACTACCACTGTGTAATTAAATGGTCATGACTGTTTGCATCACAAGAGTGAGGCACTTGGATATTTCCAGGAAGCAGTGGCAGGTAATAGGGGAGAAACTGTAAAACTCACATTTCTTGTCAGGTCTTCCAGAGTTGGCAAAGGCCAAGTTATTGACTATGACACAGGGGACAGTCCTCTGTGTTTTTTTCTGGCATGTATCAGTGATTGTTTGGCACAGTTGATATTACTGGGAGAAGGTACTTCTTTATTTTTTTTCCCCCTCATTTCATTTTGTGGCAGAGATTCTATGTAATTAATCCATCTCAAAGTCACTAGGTCTAAGCTAATTATTAAAAAATAGGAATTCTACTATATAATTGATATGTGTGATATACATGTCTTTTCTCTAAAAGAACTACTGGCAGCCTAATCTATATTTGATTATGAAAAATGGAAACAAGAATAGAATTTGGTTGAAAGAAAACTGTGCCAATAATTCAAGGTGTCAGTCAGACAAAATGGGGGAAAACAACATACAAGTTATCTTCACTTTTTAGAGCTAATGCAAAGATTAATATGTGCATCATATATCTTATTCCAGTGTTCATGTGTGCTCTTTATTTAAAATTTAATTGATTTTAAATTAATTAAAGATCAAACAAGAAAAAGAGGTGGATAAAAAGAAAAAAAAGATTATTACAAAATGAGTCTGGATAAAGTTTAGAAACTATTTATTCTCCTGCACTAGTTAGAATTCAGCATAGATAAATGGGCAGCAATGTACATAGATTGCAGAAATATATGGGATAAGAACACAAAACAGATGAGTGTGATCTTATGCAAAAATATGTTAGATTAATTGAATACACTTTAGAGTACAAATGTGTTTACCATTTGCAGTCTGTTTTGAAAGAATGACCAGTTTGGAATCATTAATAGGGTAAATATCCTCCTAACTCAAGTGTGGTGTGAAGTGTATGTATATAATGTATCATTCCCCACCAGCAAGAATTATTCTATTTTTTTATCATCATGAAACTAGGAAAATAATGCTCTTTAACATTGTTATATCTGTAGTGAATTAAAGTATAAAAAAATTAGCACTGCTAAACCTTTCAGATTTACACAACAAAGTTTAAATAACTTGGTCTACTGCCTTTCTCCTTCGTTAAACTTGAAAGTAAATTCAAATCCTTTCATAATTAATGTGCAAAACAAATTAGATATTTACTTATTACTTTAATGTATGAAGCTCTGCTATGACTGCTGCTGAGTCTTGAATAATCTCTTGGAATTAAAAACAGTAATCTCTTGTTTTCTATAGGTTTTTTTGGCTGTGTCTCAGAGGATAGCTATTGGAGCTCATATGAAAATATGACTTCCTTTCTGACACAGATATGAAAATTAGAATTACTGTTTATCACTAGGATTATATAAAACATTTTCCAAAATCTTAGAGCTGTTATGTGCCTCCCCTCACCCATATCCACTTTTGGAAATCATGTCAAACTTTTATGAAAATTAAGAAAGCAGGCTCTTTACCAGCAGGCTTCAATTCGCTATAAACAAATCCTGACCTCCCACAATGTGAAAAAAGGTTGAGTTGCCTTTGATAGCAATAAACTAGCTTTACTTCTCTTTGAATGCCAAAAGCAAACTTTCTGTGCCTTCTGTAACAGTATTCCCCAAATTTGTGGTGCAGTCAGTTTTCATATTCAACAACTCATTTCTGTGTGGTTTATCCCTGTTTTCCTCCAGATGGATTAATAGGTTTGTAAATATGGTGTGGTTTTGTTGTTTGGCTTTTTTTTCCTCCAGAGACTTCTCTGAGATTTTATGCTAAATGTCTGTGTGGCATTAAAGATGAACTCTGAAGCTCAGGATTTAGAAGAGTGTGTGGGTACATATGCTGTGTAAATATCCTGAAGGTTCTAAAAATGTCATGGTGTTTTTAAGGCTTAAGAATACCCTTCAATTATATTTTACCTGATTTTATTTTAGATCTCTATTTTTCCTCGTCCAAACAATGCATTCCACTTACCTGCAGACCCATCTGTGCCATTCATTATGGTTGGTCCAGGAACAGGAATTGCACCATTTATTGGTTTCCTACAACATAGGTATGTACCAAGTTCTTATCTGGAGAGCAGCCTTTTTATGTTGAGGAGAGATACAGCCTGAGAGTTTAAATGCAGTTAATTTTTTTCCTTTATGTAATGGTGATATGCTGATTATAAGCAGTCTTAGTAATTTTAAACAAGCATTTTTCATGTATTTATTTGTTTTTCAAATTAAATTTTCTTCTGACTGTATTTACTATTCATAGTAGATATATGAGAAGTTGGGTGAATTGCAGAAATAGTAATAAGAAATTAAATCCTTTATCTCTTTGTGCTGCTGGGGGAAGGCCTGTAAGAGTATGATAGTTTTTTATAATGTGTTGATTGGCTTAAGTTTGTTATTCAATCCACTTCCTTGAGAAATGGCATCCATATTAGAAGGCATGGTGAATGTCTGGATTTCTTCCACATTCTCTTGTTTCTGTGTGGTTTACATTTTGGTGTTTTAAGATAAGGAGCTTAACACCAGAACCTTCAACTCAGCAGTAGTCTTGGTGTTTGGGAGTTTGTGTGTGAGAGAAGGTGGATCTCTTTATTTTCTCTCTCCAGTTACAGCAATGTAATTTTGCAAGGCAAAGAGATATTTGTTCAAAAAGTGACAGCACATCACCAAGAATATGTAAAACCTTGATCATTCTGAGGAAAAGAACAGTAGGAGTGAAGTATTTGGGTGGGAAATGATTCTAAGTTTTGAAGGTAACCAGCACATATTCCAATGTTACTCATTAGTTCCAGCAAGGTAGTGGAGTTTCTTGGGTCCTATAGCAATTTTCAAAACATCTTATTTGAGAGAAAAGTGCAATTTTGACATGGTGTTTCTAAATTCATGCTTTGCTTTAGCCAAATCATTGTGTGGTCCTTAGTTTGATTCTCAAATGTACCTTTACCTCTCAAAAGTATTTTGCATTTTATTTTAAAGTATAAATGAAATGTCTCTCTCTTGGTGTAACTAGAAAATGGTAGCTAAAACTCCTTTAAAATCACGCTTCCAGCATTATTTCAAGAAAATGAAATAATTTTTCTGATGATGTGATAGTTAATCATTGTTAGTCATAATACGTAGCAGGTATCTACAGCTAAATGGAAAGCCTTCTAAAACTGCTGAGTTTCCCCAGGTGGTTTTGCATAGCTTCTAATGAAGGATAAAAGGCAGTGATTACCTAGGTAGTGAATCAGTCAGGATTATTTTGTGAGATGTTTGGCTATGTCAGTCTTGACTATTCCAATATCAAACTGTGGCAAAAAAAAAAAAAAGAACAAAAGATTGATCTTGAGCTAGTCTGAAAGTGAGTAGTCAAGAAAATCAAATGAGGGTTTGACTTTGATTTACCTAAATCGTTTTACGTTTCTGCCAGTCCAGAGGTTTGTTAAAATATTACAATTAAAAACTAGATTATATATATTTCAGATTCTGCACTTGATAAAGAAGGATTTTTTTTTTTTTCTTTAGGCAAAAGCTCAGAGAGCAACATACAGACTGGGAATTTGGAGAAACGTGGCTGTTCTTTGGTTGTCGGCATCAGGATCGAGACTATTTGTTCAAGCAAGTTCACCATTTAACATCTCTTTTGTATTCATGAGGGAATGCTCATCTCTGAGCCATTGCTAACAGGTTTTTATTACCTTTCAGAGATGAGCTCCAGTGTTTTCTTAAAAATGGAACCTTAACTCACCTTAAGGTTTGTTTCTCAAGAGACTCTTCAGCTGCAGAAGTGGCCCCACCTAAATATGTGCAAGATGTCCTTAGGCTTTGTGCTAAGGAAGTTGCCAGAGTTCTGCTGAAGGAGAGAGGTTACTTCTATATATGTGGGTGAGTAGAGTGGAAATAGACTGTTCAGAAAGAGAGTAGCAGAAGTTTGGGGCTTTGGAAAGGCTTAGAGCTGTCTGAAAGAAAGGACCAATATGATGCTGAAAGAGCCTTCCTGGAGAGCTGGACTGTCCACTGTTTTCCAGTATAATCTTGAAATGCAGCTTGCGACCACACAGTTCCACTGATTGTTTTAGTTGCTTATTATTGATTTTCCTTTTTTTGTTCAGTACTCAATTAAATTATACAGATTTCAAGACAGTTGGTTTCTCTTTAGAAAATTATATATGGGAATAGATGTGATGAGAAACCGCTCATCTGTGGGACAATAGCAGTCTTCTGTGTTCCAGGTTTAGGTGCTCCAGAATGCTAAAGCTCTGTCACAGTAACAAATTTTACAGTGGGAGGTTTTGTTTGTGGATGCTAACTTACCTGGAGGTCCAAGGTTTTTAGAAAGTTTGTTGATAAATGGACTAACTGTTTGAATATAGGGCCCAATGTTAATGTGTTCTTCTGCAGATGTAAATGTCAGCTATTTGTATTGAAAATAACATTATTAATAAATGAGGGGTGTGGTACCAATTTTTAATTTGGTTTTTTTTCTTCAATATTTGAACTCTGTAGTGATATAGGAATCAAAGCTCATTCAGCAGGTTCAGTTCTTCCTTAGAAAGAAACCAGTTATTCTCTGCCAGCTCAACTAGGGTTGCAAGGCTTTTTTTTTTTTTCTTAGGAATTACAACATGCTGAAAACTATGTTGTGTTTGATTGAGAGAAACCCTAGTTAATGTCAATGCTCAGCTACAGGAAAAGTCTGAGAATCATGCTGTACAATATAAAAGCTCTTTTTTTGTTGGGGATTTTTTTAATGATTCTTTCCTCTGTTGTCCTGCCTCTGAAGCTATTGATAAATGGAAAAGTACACTATCACACTTTTCTTCCTCTATTTTTTATTTTTCAGAGATAAGAAGCACATGGCTGATGATGTAAGTGATGCTGTAGTAGACATTTTGAGCACGGAAATGGAAGCTGACAAATTGGAAGCAATGAAGAGGTTGGCCATGCTTCGAGAAGCAAAACGATATTTGCAGGATGTTTGGAGCTAAATGTTGAGCTTTCCCTTTATCTTTGTAATACAAAATACTTCCTTTTACACATCTGTTTGTGACTAAAAATTGCTGCCAAAAGTTCTGTCAGTAGTCGCACAAAGGTTAACTTTCTCTATTGACCTTTCCAACAGAACATGAAACCTTTTAAATGACAACAAACCAGGCTGGCCTTTGAAGTGTATGGTTTTTCAGAGATGTTTCATAATGGACTGTCTTCAGTGCCTTGATTTTTCATCTTAAGATTGGGTTCCTGTATAAACTAAAAACTTCTGCACTTGTACAAGCATAACTAACTGTATGTTCACATTACATCATGTATCTTTTCCTATAATATATACATAAAGATGGTACAGAATAAATATGTTGCACAATGATCTGTGAATCATGAAATACATTACTGGCTTGCCAATATTTACTTGAACACTTCCTAGATACTTCCTGAGACTGCTTGTATATTTTCTTCTTGCACAATAAATGCCAAAAGGAATGAATGTCTAGGGTATTCCACAGAGAGGTTACTGAAAAATTTCATCTCCAAAGCTCTCTTAAATAATTAGCTTTTCCATCACATAATTACATCATGTCTAAAAATTTGCAACACACCATTTTAATGCTTATTAGATCTTCCTGTATAATTCTTTTGAAATTGTTTTCGTTCCTGTCTCTGAAACATTTGTGGTTTAATTTATGTGCAAACTCACCAGTTGTGTTGAATTTGGTTAATTAAATAATATTGCTTGGTAAATACTTTCTCAAATTACTAAATTAATCTTCTGAAATTGAAGACATAGAAAATATGGTGTTTTGAAAGTAGTTGCCCTTATGTATGGCCACCCACTGCAAAATAAAGTGGCTGAAAGCAAATTACTGAAGTGTGTGGTTGTCTTTCTAACAAGAGACATTGGGAGAACAAATAGGTGGAAAAGTAAAACTAAGTCATTCAGGCTTCTCTTCAGAGCCCTGCTCTCTTCCCTCTGCTTTTTCTGACTTCTAAACATCCATGTTTTCTCCTCGATTCCAAGTCATGCTTAGACCTTTAAAGATAAACACAAAGTGTGAGTAAATGTTTTAGGCAAATCATTATGTATTTCCTGGGAGGAATTGGTGTTTTGTTTTGACTTACACATAATCAGAACCACATCACTTGCTGCAACTTTCATTGTTTTCTAGTTATTATTAGTTAACTGGTAGGTAAATTTTTTAAAAAATTGAAAAATTAGAATGATCAGTTAGATTAAAACCATGTGTTTAAAGAAGAAACATTCCAGTGAAGTTCCTGGAAGTAAGATTATGATATAACCTGTGCAATGATTATTTTAGTAACTCTGGAAGATACCAACTAAACTTTTGTGCAATAGGTCTTCAGCAGAGTGGTTATGTCAATCTCTGTCATGTAATCTCTACAGAAAAAACTTCATAGAGAGAGGTGGCTTACAGTAATTGCAAGCTGCATTTTTTAATCTTTAGCACATAAAAAAGAACAGAAGTGCTTCTTTTTCAAAAGTAATTTTAAACTCATGGAAATGATGAACACAATGCAATTGCAACATTTTGCATCAGTGAATCAGCTTTACATATTTTTGAAAACTATTAATGAAAGAAAAATCTACTAACTTTAGAATAATAAAGATAAATCTTTAACCACCTTCTGTTGGCTGGGGCTTGTTTAGAAAAAACACTTACTATATCATGTACATTCTCAGGGTTTTCTGTTTCCACTCGAAAGTGCTTGGAGATTACAGAAAAAGCAATGATTTCCTGACTGCTAGCTTCAGCTTTCCCCATATCTCTTGCAGGTATTCATTTTCAGACTTACATCCCACAATCCATTTGGGTAATATTGCAGGTCACTGCATGGCACCCTTTGGGATATTGACAGCTGAGTGTCCTTTTCTGGCTGTGTGCGTTGCATTTGACAGATGTACAGTTGGTGTCTGCGCATTTCTCCTCTCCTTTATCAATCCTCAGCAAAATTAAAACATTTAGATGATATAGGGGTAAATCCTAAGCTTTATTAGGATACCTTAGAACCACAAAAAATTGTTGCAGGTTATTATTAAATTTGTAACTGCATGGTGCAAAGCCCAAAGCTCAAATAACTCCAGCAAACATCACTGTGTGTTACCTGAGGAGGAAGTTTCTTTCAGCAACACTGAACGAGGAGGACCTCTGAGATACAGGAATCATCCAGGAGATGGAAAAGGCTTGCAGTAAAAGCTGTGTTTTTCTTAATTGCATTGTGTTTCTCTGTAATTAGATAATGCTGATTTATGACTGTATCTTTTAGAAGAGCATACGGGGTGGGTTTTATTAACTTTTCTAAACTTAAGGAGGGTATTTTTTTAAACATGTTTAATTTTCTTCTACTAGAGAAATACCACATATCTGCTTTTCCTCAAAATTACAGAATTTGTTGCAGAGTAACTTTGTTATTTAAAAGAAATAGTGAAGATTATGTGCAGTTACATTAAGGAGGTTTGCAATTTTAATGCTGCTAACAAGGACTAGTGGTTGTGCTAAAGCTGCTGTCCCAGAGCATTGCTTATGGCCGATTTTCTCAGTAGTTTCTTAATGCTATTCTGAATTTGTGAAACAGAGTCGACGTTGAAATTTCTCTTTTAAACTACAGTTTTTAAAAGAGGGTTGACTTACCAAATTATTAAGGTCATGCCAAATTTTGTCAGTTTGCTGCTTCTAAACTAAAGCTGACTTTCCTGCACCTGGAAGCAATAGTAGTACTGGCATGTTTATTGCCCCTCTTTTTCCTTTCCTTTTCCTTCCCTCTTCTCTCATATCTTTTCAGGAAATCTAGCATATTGGCAGAAATAGAGTGACTAGGATTTTTTAGCGGTGTATGAAGATACTGAGTATCTTGAGAAGTTTCTTTTGGAAAATTACAAGGCCAGATGAAAGAAATGCCAGAATCACATAACATCACTTGTGTGTCCATTTTAAGGGTTGAGCTTACTGAATGGCACCTTAGATATTGAACAGCACAGGGGTGAGGGGTTGGAGAGAGGTTATTGGGAGTAAAAGTACAGGTTGATTTGGTTTCATAAGCTCTTGGAGTAAGGAGGGGGCTGTGTTGCAAAGAATAGTTTGTTGGCAATTTCAAAATAGGGAAGTAACTTGTTCCTTTCACCATTTCCAGTTATCAGCAACCATGATTTGTGATGAATCACAGTGTTTTACACAAAATGAAATGTTTTGTCCTAAGGGGAATTAGATTGCTGAGATGAACATTTTGAGCAGATTCGCAAACACAGCTTTATTTAGTAAAATTGGCTTGTCCTCTGTCAGTACTTGTTCTGCCCAACTTTGTGAGGAGAGCAGAACCAACTGGTGTGCTATGCTTGTTGAATCTGTTTCACACAGAAGCCCTGTCCTGTTTTTCATCAGTCCTGGGGAATGTGTTGTGTATTGCTGTCTGCTTGTTTCCTTTGGAAATAAGGCCCCAAAGCCACAGGTTTTGGCTTAATTGCTCAAATTTTACTTTTGGAACGGGAAATAAGGAATAGGAGTATTAGTTAAAGAGAAAGTAGCTTTTGCTAGTAATATTAGTAGGAATTCTGCTCATAAGTTTCTTTCTATTTTTATATGTTCATGTTTCTCTGTCTAAAAGCCTAAAGTAAAGTAGGAAATGAACAAAGCCTCCCAGCTCAGATCACTGCCTGATACAGATTGGCATATATGAGTATACCAGGGAAAGTTCTTGTCCCAAATTGTATCCCTGAAATAATGGACTTTTAAATGCGTTTTGAAATAACCCTCCAAGCCTATATTTGCTGAAATTTAGTGTTTTGTTTGCATCTAGTTTATCTGAAGATGAGGCCACATATGGGAATGTGTACATTTTAATATGTGTGAACCCACAACTCAGATTTTGTAGCAGAGGCCTTGTGTCTGGTTTCCCCCAGGCCTGATTTTACAAATGACTGCTCATGTGTATATATATATATATATATATATATATATATACACACATATATATATAAACAGAAGTTCTGAAAATTCATGAGCTATTCCTTACTCCTGTGACATCCTTTTTACCCTCCAGTTACTCTCAGTGTAGCTGTACAACTGAACATTAACACATCAGCTGCTGCTTATACTCAGGAACGTGGTGAAGTCATCTCATGTGGTTTTGTTTGTTTCTTTTCTTGGTTTTTTGGCAAGGTGTGTTTTTTGTTGTTTTTATCAACTGCATCCACTGGTAGGTGTTAGCTTCAGATATGTCCTGCTTTTAGGGAGACTCATGGGACAAAATTATTTCTGTCTTCCTTGCCCAACAGAAATGTCCATGTGACGATTTCTTCAGATGAAAGTATCTTCCTCACCCCTTCATTCTTCTATAATTATTTTAATATATATTTCTTATGCTTTTGGATTGTTGGGAGGTCTTTAATAATGCCAAGCAATCATAATTGGTTTTCATTAAAACTTCTCAGAGCATTTACTGGGCAAGTTATGTTGTTCAGTTTTTAATCAACTGGTTAGATCATTACAGTGAAGGTGTTGCTATTCCAATATATTCAGTTAAAAAGCCCCTTATTTCTGCTTGTTAGGTATTCTTCAGGTTCCTGCTTGTTCTTTGCCCTCATTCATACTGCTGCACAGGCCAGGAGTTGCATAGAATGCTGCAGTTGGTGGCACTGGTGCAGGTTGATGTAGACTCTTCCATTAACCAGTGTCTCACTGCTCTTAGTTACTATACGGTATTTCATACTCTGAAAATTACAACTTTTTTGAAACCTGCCCTGAATGTAATGCAAATTCTTTTCCAGCAGTAATATTTTATGCAGCCTAATAACAATTACTGTTATTATACAAGGATGTTTTGTCACATAAACCATATGGAAAATGCACACTGCATGTTTTATCTGAATGTTGTGCTGTATCCTTGCTGATGCTGCTTCCCAGATGATAATAATTCTGTGCTGTTGAGGATGGAAATATTTTGTCAGGCTCCATGCTTTGCTAAAGTAGTGTCCATAGCAGATAGCATATCAGATGCCTACATCTGAAGACTTCGTGCTTTTTAAAACCTTGGTCAACACCATGCCAGAGATAATTTTAAATGTATCTGACTCAAAAATGACCTGTTTAAATAGACAAATTCAGCTGCAGGTCTAGGTAGTGATGAATTGTACTAAATTGGCCTATTTGGTCCATTATTCTGCAGCTGAGCTTTTAAAAAGAAGAATAGAAGAACACTTACAGCAGCAGATATGAGATGAGCTGCTTGTAACCCAGCTTTGAGTTTTATGGCTCCCACAAAGCCATATGCTTGCAGCTTTTACTTTCTATAATGTAAAAATTGATGTTCTCATTGCATATTTATACATTTAGCAGTTTGGTATGTTGATGGCTTTGCCCAACCAATTTATTAGTGTCTCAGTTTCACTGGATGTCCTTTGTGTAAAAGGGACTTTTTTATTTTCTTTTCTGAGTAGTTCTGTCATTCTGCATCTTAACCTGACATCTTCAGATTTATCCCTGGTCCTCAAATGGAAAAAATTTATGTCTCCAGCTGTGGATCGATTTAATTCAATTATGTATCATCTGAGTTGGGAAGACCAGCTCTGAATCCAGTACTCCAGTTTCAGACATGACAGTGATTATATAATAAATAGCAACAATATTTTCAATATAATTTTATATTCTTTTATGGGTTTTGGAGTGTCATGGAGGAGTGAAAATGGGAGAATCACTGCATGCCTGCTAGTGATTATAGGAAGAATATAACATCACTGAAAGTTACTATCTAGAAGCTCTGGTCAGTTATAATAAATAAGAGATGAATCTACATTAGCAGAATATGAAAAATTAATTTGTTGAAATTGGGATATTTGATAACAATGGTTTAATATAAGAGCTATAGATAATTTTAATTAATTTTGTGTCTGTTCTCTAGATGAAGACAGTGTAAATATAAAAATCTGCTCTGTATTATTAGAGTTGCCTCACATAAAGAAATCAAAATGCTTTTGAATTGATGGAAAAAACAGTGTATCAATTTGTTTAGTCTGAAAACCCTATTCAAATATATTTCATTTTGAAAGAATCAGACTTTTATAGAAATGCAAATTACAGTCTTGAAAAGTTGATTCAGCACCACTACAAATTGCATTCACTTTCATTAGCATTTGAATAAATGCTTCTCTTGTGGTGGAAAAGGTTTGTCACATTGACAAAGCACTCCAAGCCAATTGTGCTTATTAAAAAAGGAGGTTCTACTGTTGGTTTGAAAACAGCAGTTTTGTAGAGCTCCATCAGTCTGGAATATTCATTTCTAATCTGCTTTTAACTTGATTGCATGGATGATTGATTAGGTTTCCTTATTTTTTTGTAATGCATTGTATGGTAACTTGCTGGAACATCATCAGGGCTGCTTCCAATACTCCTCAATGTTTTCAGTTTTTTGAATGTTGTGAGAAAATGGTGTCACTTGCCCTGGATTTATTAACATCAAACCAGACTGAAGCAGAATTATGGGGCTGTAACTAGTCAGCATTTTTGTTTGGAGGCAGATGTTGAAATAGGCACTTCTGTGTGCAGCTGTACATCCCCTGTGTCTGTAAAAACTCCTCTGTTTTCCAGATAAATGCCAGCTCCCTCCTTGTGATTCTTACAGGTCACTACTTTGAGACTAAGATAATACTGCACTCTCTTCCTTATGGTGGGAGCAGGTTCCTGTAGACAAACCAGTCTTTATGCCACCACCTTTTTGTGTTCTGCAAGGATGAGAAAGGGGCAGTATGTGAGCTCCAAAACTACAGTCAAGCATCAGCTTGTGGCATTTGTAAGACACTGGTTTAAAGGCAGAATCTCTTTCCCTTTTTTCATGTTACAGTTCCAAAGCTTGTTAGGAAGGGGTGGTTTTGCAATGGACACCCCAGAGGCACAGCTTAATGGTAGTAAATTTTTTATATTTTCTTTGACTAAAACAGCTAGAGAAAACACAAATAGGAGGGGGAAAGATGAACACTGTCATGTTTCTAAATAAATTTTTGGATGCCCAAGAATTTCACACACATTAGTTTTTAAAATATCTGTTCCTATGAGAAGCAGAACATACTGATATTTCTTTAAGCTATTTTTGAAAAATTCCCAAACAGAAAGGTAATTCCTAAGTTGAAATGGCTATATTTATCTACCCATGGGCAAGTTTGTTAAGGCTCTTACAAATTTGCACACAGAGAGTATTGCATTTTAAGGTAAATGTAAACATTTTTCATGCTTGTAAAACTTCCTAACAAAGTCCATTCAGAACTTTCATTGCCTATAGGCCATAGGAATAATAATTCTTTCAGCAGTTTGTAGTTGTTTCGCTTTTTCTTTTTTTAATGGGGTGTGTAAAACATCTTTTTTGTCTTTGTAGACATGCATGTATATATCCAAGTATAAAAAATAAATATAAATATATATATATATCTTCAAATATAAATATATATCTTTTATATATGCATTGCCAAGATCTGCATACATTTTTTGTCTTTGCTTTACAGATAAGATATATTTTGAAATGCCTGTCTGGATAACAGTGTCCTTCAGTTTACACAGCTATATATACTAACAAAATATATGCAAACTTTAATTCAGAAATGGTCAAATGAATGCTTCCAAGAAAAAATAGCTTCCAGGTAGTTTCCTCTATGTATTGGTATCAAAAGAATATAGGATTTATTTTTTTTTCAGAGAAAAAGAAACTTATGAATGCACAAATGGTAAATAAAAATGAGGGCATAAATCTGCACACTGCTCTATAGATGTGGTGGAAATATTTATTTCTCTCATTCATTGTTTCTTACAGTGCCTGTAGCATGCTAGAGGCTTTCAAACACATGAAGAAACACAACTGATCTTGTTCTTCTTAATCTCACTAACTATAAAGGCTTTTGTAGAGTTTCATTTAATCAACTGACATTGCTGTCAAAATTTAGGGGAATGAGGGTATCTGGATTCCGTGAGTACATTATTATCCACTGTTTCTATTTATGTATTCAACATGTAGATCGTGAGTCCACTCTAGATTATCTCTGAAAGGTCATGACTACCAGGAGAGATTCCCGAGGGCTGGAGGAAGGAAAATTTCACTTCAGATGAACCTCAAGGAAGATCTGAATAAGGTCAGCTTTGCCCTGTTTCCTGGGAAGGTGATAAGAGAAAATCCTCCTGGAAACCATTTCTAAGAGAAAATTGGTGATCTGGATTAGTCACCATGGATGGTGAGGAAATAGCAGCTGACCAATGTAATAGCCTTCCTGAATCAGGGCAGAGCTGTGGAAATCCTTGGAGCTCAATTGTAATATGGATTTTACCACTGTCCTACTGAAGAAATCGGGTCTAAAGAAATAACAGTGATGTGGCTTGAAAACTGGCTGAACTGTTAGCTCAGCTGGATGCTAAAGTACCCCAGAGGACAATATTGGGTCCAGTCCAGTTTAGCACTCCTTCAATGCCCTGGATGATGGGGCAAGTGCAGGTTCAGCAAGCTGACAGGTGATGGAGAGCTGGGAGTGCAGTGCTGTTTGATAGAGGAGTGTGCTGCCTTTTAGTGGGGGGCTCTGACAGCCTGGAGCACAGAGCCAACAGGAATCTCTCTTGCAAGTGACCTTTGCACGTGTTTGTCTCCAGTTTACATCAGCTAGCACCTCTCATACATGGGGTATAGTTTCACCCAGATAGTTTTAGGTGTGGGCTTCAGACATGGAAAAGATATTCCCGCAGGAAACCTGCAAATGAGGAGTGAGTACTGTGAGTGGTTACCCAAATGAGTGGTTACCCAAAACTTGCACACTGGGGAGTCTGAGATGTTCCTTGGTGCCTCTGCTACCTACAGCATTATGTGATGTCTCTGGTCTCTTGCTTTCCTGACACTTTGTGCCTACACATATTTGGAAGGGATGGTTTGGGGGAGGGGATTTAATGGACCACTGCTGCCATCTATCCAGTAGAACCTTTTCCCTGATGTTTGCTTTCAAAATTACCAATTTGTTTTCTAATAAAACTTCTGTGTTGAAGTTTAATAGTATTTTTCCATTATAAGATTTTCAGCACAGCATCTTAAGCACTGCTATGTGACTACATGTGATTTGTGCTCCTGCTTTGTTTTGGTCCATAGCCAGATTAATCTCCTAAAAGAAAATATTCAAGGCATGGTGTGAACTTCTGCAATTCAGTACATCTGGGGAAGTTCGTCCCCAGCAGAGCTAAATTAAAAATAAACTGGTTGACTGTGAGTCAGGCTGCAAAAAAAGGGTGCATGCAGGCTTCAGAAAGACAAAGTATACATGCCAGCTGGCCTAATAAACCACATTTTGTTTTATACTTTTACCGCTGGGCTTGTGCAAGGAATGATTGCATGGCTGTTTTTTGAGTCATTTATTGAGACTTTGCAGCACTGGAGAATAGTCAGCTTTGATCTGAAAAGAGATCCAGCTAATTGTGAGTTTCAGATGATCACTTATATATCTAAGACATCTGAAGAGAATGGTTGATACTTGCTTGTAACATTGATGTGCAGGGTAGACAATATTTTTTTCTGTTTCATGGCAATAACTCCAATGGCATTATTGAGGTTTGAAATTTCATCTTTCTTTTCTGGCACTTCTGTTGCCATAAAGTGTAAAGCAGCCAGGAGTCAGCAATGGAAAAAACTTTTTCTGTGTATTTCAGAAATAATTGCTATAAAATCCCCATTTTTAATAAAATACTCTATTTGTCTCTTAATTAATTGAATTTTTTTGTTATTGTTTTGTTTGTGTTTGGGGTTTGGTGGTGTGGGTTTTTATTTTTGTTTTTTTTGGGGGGGTTGTTTTTGTTTTTTGTGGGATTTTTTGTGGGTTTTGTTTTTGTTTGGTTTTTTTTTTTTTTGTTTTTTTGTTTGTTTTTTTTTGGGGGGTTTTTTTTTTGTTTCTGAACTCATACTGGGAAATTTATGCAGACTCTGGGTTGTCCTCTGCAGAGGATATGCCCTTCTTTTTAAATGACAGAGCATTCAGAATAAAGAGATGGAGTATTATTGTTTTCTTCAGCACTGATACTGGTAAACTCAAAGTGAATGTGATGGAGATAGCCATGTCATCCTTTGGCTCTGTTTAATTCCAGGTTCAAATAATGCAGTGTCAAGGGAAACAAGAAATACACACACAATATACACACCTCCAGCACCAGGGTGAGGAAGACGACAGGGGAACGTGTGTGCATCCTCTTATCACCACCCATGCAGGGGGGGTGTGTGTGTAAATCATTCCCCAGGCAAGCCAGCAAATAAGCAATCAATGATCAATGTAGCATACACAGATTTTTCTTGCTGTGAATCTGCTCTTGGCATATTCATCAGCGTTTTTTTTTTTTAAGAAAGGAGGAGAAGGATCATTAAAGCAAGTATAATGAGTATTGGTTTTCAGTGTACATGGTTTTCATTCTCAGATTTTTGTCTCCTTGCTGCATGCTAGGGTTGAGAAGATTCCTTGACAGGGTGCCTGTGATTCATTGCCTGGATTGTTCAGAGTAAACACAGTGGCTTTCCTAAGGCACACAGCCCAGTTAATCTCTGCTGGCAAACTGTAGCAGAGGAATACAATGGTGGACTTACTCTCTGAGGATGCAGAGGATGCTTTCACTGCTGTCTGGTGCTGCGGACTCTGCTGTCTTGCAATCAGCTTTAATTTGTGCCTGAAGTTAGATGAAAATTCCACCTAAGTCAGCAATATGGGAAATGTGCTGAACTAACGTGGTCAGTCACCTGCTTTGAAGGATGCATAATTTCTGGCCAGCTTATATTCCTGGTGAGATACTGTTTTGGGGAGTGCTGTGCACGTCTGCCTTCAGTGATTTCTGTGACCTCTTTGGGAGAGGGTGTTCCCATGTCACTACTGAGGATATCAACAGCTTCCTGCACTCCTCAAACACCCTTAACATGTTACACAAACTCAGCATCATTGGTCACTCATTGCCTGGGCCATGGGCAGTTGCCACGCCAGAGAAAACATTTTGGTGGTGTTTAAAATGCCCACCACCCTTAAGGTGGGGATGAAAATGGAAAAAGGCTTCTGGAAATAGCAGCCTGTGTGATGTTAAAAGGAGTTGTCGGATGTTATCTTGTAGAAAGAAAAAAACTAAGCGTAGAAAAGAGAAGAAACTAAGGATAGATTTGCTAGGGGGAAAAATTCTAATTGCTTTAGTGGAAATTGTTACTCTAATTAAAATAAGGCAAAATATGAATATCAGAAGTGAACAGGGATGGAACTTCTGAACAAATAATATTGCCAATGAGCAGAAATTTGTACTTGGGCACAAGCAAGCAGTTCTTATGTCCTAAATCAGATCATGAGTGGGTGGCACAGCACCTCCATAACTTGAGTCTTTTTGTGAAATCACTGGTGAAAAAATTATAATGTTAAGGGTGAAGCATAAAATAAATCCATTGTGTCTTAATTACAGATGACTAAAAATACTATTTGCAATGTGCCATCCTCATTGTGTCATGATGAATAACTATTACTGTGATCCATTGTTGTCTGTGTTCTAGTCTAGGTGATACCTGACATCTAATTTCTGCAAATTTTTACATTCAATCTGTTCTACTTACCTGCCATTAACTTTATACTCCTCTACTCTTTTGTCACAGTTTTATTTTGCCTGAGTGGGTCAGAGAAAGAACACAAGAGCTATAGTTAATTTTTCTCTTCTTATTTCTGTGGTTATATTCTTCTGTGAACATGCCTCAAAAACATCTATATCATACAGAGAGAGAGCAAATAAAGAGATACCCATTGGGATGACCTTTGTAAGCAAAGTTGAAAGTATCATGACACTGTCCAAAAGTAAGTAAAAGATTGCTTTAAAATAAAACAGTAGGAGCAAAAGCAAAATGAGGCTGTCCATTGATTTAAGTTCAGAACCATTTAAGAAGAGCTGCAAATGATTACAAGTCTAGAGACTGTTTAACAAATTTAACCTCAAGCACTTATATTTATCATTTTTGGCTGGTAGAATTAGCTTCATTTCAGAAGCAATGACAGATGGTTTCTTGATTTATGATATATTTCAGCTGAGGCCTGAAATAGCTTAAAACTCTCGTAGCAGAAATCTTATATATTGATCTATGGGAGGTTTGATCTCCAACAGAAGGTAAGGCAAATTCCTCATTTAGCCACTAAGTCACATCTTATAAAGAAAATTAATCAATCTTGATGCTCTTGTTTATTGTTTTTGGGTTTTTTTAAGGAGATATAATCTTTTGTAGAGATACTGCTGCTAATAAGGTGAAAAAAAAATAAAAAAGAAACCCAACCAAAACATCAATGATTTTGAAAATGTTTTAGAGCAGCAACTTATTTTCCAGGACTTGTCTGTTTGGTCCAAATTTAGATTTATGCTTCTTTGTATGGCTTAGTCGTAGAATTTAGCAATGGCCATTTAGCACTGGCAACAATGACTCAGAAGCCAGACAGTGAAAGAGTCTGGGAACTGGAATTCTGGGCTTGTCTGGGAAACTTCTATGAACATTGGTACTTCTGGTACCCAAAAATTAATACATATCAGAAATTCAAAAGATTTTTCAAGTCAACTCAATTATTTGTACTTCAAATTTTCTTGGATGCATTTAGAGGATTGACCATGTCCTTAGCATTTTAGCATTTGAGTTTATTTGGTTTTCTATCACTCTATTTCCTTTCCCACCTACTCTTTCTCGTTGCTTTTGTCTATTAAAATGTTGTAGTATAAACGGTCCCCAAAAGGGCAATAATCAGTATTGATTTTATGATTTATAAAAGTTTGATTGATTTTTTAAAATAAACTTATTCTTTTTATAGATAATTATGATATAAATGGAACTGACTGGGTTTTTTAAATTCAAACACTATTACTATTGGTTAATTAGGAAATTACTTTTTGGTAAACAAATTTCTCTAACACATTTTATATGTTTATAATACTAGGTGAAGTTAGTTAAGAATTGTTTCTTATCCTTTTCTCTTATCTTCTCACAGCCTTTCCCAGTACGATGTTTGGGAGAGTTGTGTGTTTCTGTGGCTAGAGAGCTGCTGCCACATAAAAACATGTGCTAGGTTTGTTTTTTTGTCAAAAACAAACAACAAAGGGGGATTTTAGAAACCTTGCCCACTCAGGTAATAATGCTCTACAGGACATCAAAGAGCATCAGGAATTAACTGGGCATCAAGAAAACTCTAAATCAGTAGCAAAAGGCTGTTCAAAGAAAGCATGGCCATTGCTCAGTAGGGCAGGTGCTCTAGTGCCGTTTGGAACACACTGGGTGCAGATGCTCTGTTGAAGTTTTGCCCCAGTCTTCAGCAGCCATGTCTTCCAGGTCTCTGTCCTTAAAGAGAAGGAGCCACCAACAGTGGATGTAGATCAGATGAGGTCAGGAGTCACCTGAGATCAGTTCATTCAGACCCAGAAGGGTGGACAGGCTGCATGCAAAAGTGCTGAGAGAACTGGCTGGTGTGCATCACACTGCAGATACACTCCCTCATCTTTGATGTACTGAATAGAGTGGGGAAGATCCCCAGGGGCTGAAGGAGAGCAAATGTTCACTGGCTTCATTTCAAACTGAAGAGACAACTAGGGAAGTGACAGACTGATCAAGATCTCTTTTTTCTCTGCAAAAATCATGGAGCGAGTCTCCTTGGAATGCACTTATGAGCAGAAGCTTGGGAAAGCCAGCATGGATTTAACAAAGATATAGCGTGTGAGTTCCTTTTAGAATAACATAACTGAGTTTATCAATCAGGAGGCAGCAGTAGATGTTTTTACCTTAACTGCAGCAAGGCTTTTGGCAGTGCCATCCCCAGTATCTCTGTATCTAATTGTTATGAGTTGACTCTGGTTAGCTGCTTAGCACCCCACAAACCTTCTTCCTCAGAAGGAGTGGAGAGAGAACAGCAAGAGCAAAAGTGAAGAAATTCATCAATCAAGATCAATAATCTCATGTGTCCAGTTTTGGCCCCTTAACTCAGGAATGAATGTTTTAAGAGGATATAATTGGAACTGCTTCATACTTAAGACTCAGCTAAAAAACACCAACCAAACAAAAAAAACCAGCAGGATGTAGGTGACTTTAGATCCCTATCAGGATATTAGTGCATGGAATTGGCCATGATTTTTCTTTCACTATGAGGAAAATGGTTTGCTGAAGAGTGTGGATACACTACTACCTAAACCAAGCATTGTTTCTCCACAGAAGATCTACTGTAGGGAATTCCAAACTACCAAGGAAAATCAACTTTGATACACTTTAGAATGCCTCCTGAGCGCCATTAGATAGCTACAGACTATCTGTATTATGCTTGATATATGCTTGCAGGATTGCACTGAGGCAGAACAACCACACAGGAGACCAGCTGTGAGAACAAAACCACATGTACATGCTGCAAAAAAGGATTTCAATGTTCAAACTTAAGTCTATTTTTCTACATCTATTGCTTCTTAGGTGAGAGACAATAAAAAATGTTGCTTTGGTTTTCTGAATCCTGACAATAAGGATGCACAGCAGGGTGGATAAAACCCATCTTACAAACCGGTAATGTAATTTTCTTTAAATGAGGATGCCAACATGCCTGATTTTTTAAAGTTTTTGTCTTAATCTTTGGGAAACAAAAAGTATGAGGGAAAAATGTAAGGTATGAAATTGAATAAACAACTAATTTCTTGTGTTTTCACTTCTGAGTTTCTGTTAACTTTGCATGAAGACAAGCATCTCTGTTGTGCTGCCCTTGCAGTGGGCACTGCTTGAGGCAAAGCTGGTCAGCACCTGAGTTCAGCTCTCCAGATCACAGGTAACAATAAAAAGACTGAATATTAATTTTGTTGTTGAAGTAAAGTTTCCTCAGATTCTACCCCGGAGAGGTTTCTCCTTTGCCTCCAACAGCATAAAAGCTGTTAATTTTATTACTGCCCCTTAGGGCTGGAATTTGAACCATTCCACTAGCTAAACTGGAAAATGCCAACAGTGAAATACCAGATATTCTGCGTGTTAATCGGCCAATTTATTTTTCTTATTTCAAGAGAAAAAAAGTAATGAACTAAACAGGTTTTCTGATAATTGTAATTCTTTGTTTGGCTGGGGTTTAAGGATGGTATAATTCTTACTTCACATCAGTACCTGCCTGTTAACATTGCTACTCCATGAAGTGCTTGCTCTGGCTCCTAGGTAATAGGAACCGCTTAGGCATAACCACACAGAAATATATATGCAAAAAATCAAACCATTGTGGTGTAGACTCAGTGAGTTGGTATCAAGTTTTGAGGGAGCAGAAGTGTTACTTATTCCATCTTCAGCATGAGATGCTCCAGGAGCTGTGCATTGATTCTCCCCCAGAGTGCCCAGTCTGTACAAAAGACCCCTCTCAGAGTCAGCCGTGCTACTGCATGGAGTTCTGCATAGAGCTGCCTGGAGTTCCTTCAGTGCTGAACTAGTCTGTCCTGGCTTACCTAGGGTGAATACAACGGTGCAAGAGTGTCATTTTCAGTAGGATTACTTCAGAAGCAGAGGGGGAAATAAGCCAGCCATCAGTCACTGACCTTCATTTAGTAAAAATAAACCATGGTCACCTCTCCTGTTCCACACAGGGGAGACCGAATTCACCCACAATGTCTATTTCCACAGTAATAAAGAAGTGTGATCTGTGGTCTGTTTCTTCCTCCCCTTTTGGACACGGCTATTTGGTCTGCCTTCCGCAACGTTTTAAGAGCTCTATCTTAGCTCTTAACAGGACAGTAATCTTATGCCAGCAAATATGTTAAAACCAATCACTAGCTGGTAGAAGATGTTTCTGCAGAAGAGCATCAGAGGAATAGTTTTTGGTCCTATTTCTTTGCATGGGAAAATAATATGCTTTCCAACCATGAATAAAACAAAACAAAACAAAACAAAACAAAAAAAAAAAAAAAAAACCAAAACAAAAAAACCCCAACAAAACAACCCAACAACAAAAAGCCACACAAATAAAAATACTCTGCTACAATGGATCCCATTCTCTTCTCAGGTATGGTTTTGGATAATACAAGACTAAGAAACAGATGACAGAATATCTGTGGATAGTTTAGAGACAGCAGTACCTTCTTAACTACATAGAGTTTGGGTACTGGAAAAGAAAATTCCAGATTTAAAATGTGTTCTAGTTTCATTACCTTTAAATAGATCAATCTATTTTATTGCCAGCTATAATTGTTAAGGCTCATCTGCCTTCTATACTTAGTCAACAGTGTACAATTTTGTAGGTTTCAATATTGAACAGCAAGAAGTTTCACCTGCATGTATCCTTCTTTTTGCTTCCTGGAAATGCAAGAGGTTGGGCTGAGAGCCCAACGAACAATTATCCTTAAAACTCAGAAGCATTTACATAATCCAAATTGATTTAAATATGACTTGGGAAGTTAGATGTTCTCAAGTATTTACAAAAATAAGGTTTGGAGGTGTTAAGCATAGTTCTTGTGGCAAAGCTTATAAAGCTTTTAGGATAGGATATAAAGCTTTTAGGATATAAAGTTTTTAGGATTTAGGATAGGAAAGAAACTTGTTCAATATTTGGAGAAATTAGTTTTGAGTTCTGTGAGGGAAGAAAGGGCTAAATATTTGTGTGTGTATTTCAGTGAAATTATTGCACTGCTTCAAAATATAACAAAAATCAGCTAAAATTCAGAATTTGAGTCTCGGCACATAATAACCTGGACATATCCATCAACTTTGTATTTATTTATTTGGCATTTCTTTATTGTTTCTATTTTTTTACAGCAATTGTATTAGTGAATGACATATTCCCCTTTCTTATTTTCTCACCGTGCTTTTCAGACTTTGAGTAAGCAGTGAGCACTGTTTAAATAAGCATTTTGACCTATCAATGAAAAGTACTTTACACGCTGTTGTAATATTAGCAACATAAAACTTGAGTCTGTGTAAAATCTTATGTGCAAAACTTGATAAATTAAGAATAACATTTCTTATACATTAAAATATAAAAGCTGCAATTGAATGACAGATGAATCCATCTTATGTTGCAGTGTGATTCTGAAAGCAGTCAGGTTTTGCTAACTGAGCCAAAGCTTCAATCTTTCGTACACCTCTGTTCTCCTTAAATATTCCCCAAGTACTCCTCAAAAAGCTGAGAAGCCTCAGACAGCATTGAAATGACTGTCTTCACTTTAGCAGTTTCAGTGTGGAAAAGGGCCTCTTGGACATTCAGTCATACTATTCTTGTGAAAAAAAAGTTGAGTATGTAATGAAAAGTGAATTTTCTGCAGTTTCTCTTTCACTCCGAAGAGTAGTGAACAAATGCAACTGTTTAAGTTATAAGGCTTCAGCTTTTAAGTCTTAAGCTTGTAATTTTTTCTAGGAGCTTTCTGCTACTCAGAAATCCTGTTTGAAGACTGTCACGATCACTTCACAATCACTTAACTTGGTTTCTGGAGGTTGGTAAGAGCTATTATAACCATGTGCTGCCTGAGTCAGGCACATGTCACAAAACAACTCTGCAAGAAATCTTTGGACACAAACAGCTGTAATAAATCTGGTTGCTTGAGTGCTGGCAGCCTGCTGCTTCTTTCATTTCCATGCTAACCATGCATATGATAGCTCATCCAAAAAGCATATCTCACAATTTTGCATTGTCAGACTTGTAACAAAGGATTCATGGTGACTGTGTTCTTTCAACTCGTGATATCTTTTTGATTTTTACACACTGCAAAGAAACACCAAAATTGAATAAAATAAATAATAAAATATCCAAGAATGAAAGCTTTTAAAGCTGTGGCTTGTGGTGGTCTTTTCTTAAGGCAGCTTCAAGGCAGTTTTTAGGTGATTACCACACTGAAACTATTATGTGAATATTTATGATATTGATAGCCAACACTAATTCACAAGAATGGATTGTGGGAATTCCCTCTCATCTGTTTACAAAGAATTTATGAGCCATTTTCCTGGACCTAAATTCTGCAATGAACCTGCTCTTCTGCATTGATTTCAAGCGTCAACTTGCTGTTGTCAGTGATTATCAGCTGCCTTTACTGCTGTTTATTTTGTTTAGGTTTGGTATTTGGTGTTATCAGGCTACTGAATCGACAAGTCTGATAGATGTTGTGTCTGTGCTTGCTGCAACCATAGATAACCCCCTAGTCTCTGTACCTCAAGGAGAGATCACTCCATCACAACATCTGCTGTTCAACCAATCTTCTCTGGAAAGGGAGAATCTGCCAATATTTACCTCAGCATAACATATTCCCAGTTAATAATGGGACCGATTCAATGCCATGCTGCAAACATATAGCAGCATAATCTCTGTTTATTGCTTTCAGTCATTTTGCAAAGTCTGCATGAAACAGCCTTTTCACTTGCAACGTGACTGAAAATCTTTACAAGATAATAAAGGGAAATTTAAGTTGAATGCTGTTGTTAAGTGGAGATTATTGACCATTTCCTTCAGGCCTGGGATAGATACTGACACAGGATTCTTTCTTCATCCATCTGGGTGCTCCTTTTCCATCCTGGGAAAATATCTTAATCCATTTCTGCACTGATCCTCCTGACCACAAAAACTTCTCTGATGGCAAAACAATTGCTCTCTAAATTGAAATGCTCATCAGAAAATTCTGGAATAACCTCTGAAGTTCACACACACAGACTGGTGTTTTTACTTTGCTCTGGAAGGGGCATTCCTCTGTGCAGGTCTCAGGCTACAGGGAATGCCTGGAACCCCTCATCAGGCCAGGGAAGTGGGAGACAGTCTCAAAGCAGGCAGGACATGGGAACTTATTGAGGATCTGTGCTGCCAAGTAAGGGAACACCTGTTCTATGAAGACAGGCTCAGATTTGGGATTGTTTAGCCTAAAGAACAGAGGGCTCCTGGGAGACCTTATTTTAGTACCTAAAGGGGGTCTACGAGAAAGCTGGAGAAGGATTTTTTACAGGTGAATGTAGTAACAGGACAAGAGAGAATGGTTTTAGGCTGGAAGAGTGTAGATTTAGGATAGACTATGAAAAAATTCTTCACTGGAAGGGCGGTGAGGCACTGGAACAGGTTGCCCAGAAATATTTCACCCCTGGAAATATCAAAAGGCCAAGTTGGATGGAGCCTTGAGCAACCAGGTCTAGTGGAAGATCTCCTCACTCAAGGCAGGGAGGTTAGAATTAAATGATATTTAAGATCCTTTGAAACCCAAGCCATGTTAAGATTTGAATTCTTGATGGTTTCCAGTTGGACATGCTCCTTGAGTGCAGGCTATCATCTGCATCTTATCTCTCTGAGAGAGGTCATGGTTCCTATGCATAATCTCCCAAAGTTTTATTTCCCTGTCTCAGGTGCTGCTGTTCTGTCTTTATGGAACATTATATTCAATCAGAACTGTGAAATGTTGGTGTGGGAGAAGTTTGCAATCAAGGGGGCAGAGACCTGTTGCAGCCCATTTCTGTAAATCTGTGTGGGCAAGGAAAACACTACTGCAGGTGGAGCATCTCAAGTACAGCAGACCAGTGGTGTAATCTTTGTTTTTGGAGGTTTTTGGAATGTGCCTGAACTAGATCTTAAACAACCTGACCAAGAAGATAGGAGATAATGTAGATGTAGAGAGAATAAGTATGACTGAGTATATGATTGAGAGTATTTCTTATCAGCTGTCATCACTGCTTCAGGGAAGAGGTTGAGGCTGAGACAGCTCTGTGAGGGTTTGAACAGTCTGTCTCCTAAAGTGAGGAGGTAGAAAGCCCCGCTATTTCCAACAAATAAACAAAATCAAGTCTTTTTTATTCTTTTGCAGTTGGAGTCCATTTCTCATGAGTTACAGAGAAATATATAGTTCATAGTCTTTTTTGCAATGTGGTGCACACTAGAATGCTCTTGAAGTTCACCCTTTGGTCTTGAAAATTCTGTATATTTAAATGTTGCTTTCATTTTATTCTGTATTTCTCCCAAAGCATAAGGGACTTAGTGTATTCAAATGATTAACAAATATTGGCAGTCAGGTCTTTGTTTTCTCAGCTTGCATGCTAGGTGTTAGCATTATTCAATTTAAAATGATTGAGATAATGATCTCTCTCCTTGTAACATGTTACTTTATCTATCCTGTACAGCCCACTTTTTTCTCAGTAAGGTTACATGTCATGCCACTTTTTGATGCTGATAAATAATAAAATTGAAAATCTCTCTGATTTCTTTGCCCTCGTGGCAAATTCAGCTTTGAACAAATATTCCTGGATTTAAATGTGTAAGTGCAAATTTTTCATGGAATGTTTGTTAGAAGTATGTGCTAACCAGAAAAAGATAGATTCCATGGGCTTTAAAAGGAAATACACATAATCATTTTGAGTTGTACTCAAACAAAACTGTGAAATCAGTTTGATTTTATATTATAAAGAAAATAATATGAGTTTAATTTATACTATATTTGAATGCAATTCTTTTATATTTATAGCTAAAGTTCAGTAAAATATTTGGTTATAATGAGGCTTTTGCTTTACTGTTTAGAAGATATTATTTCACAAAGTGTTCTTCTAGAACCATTCAAAGGTTTTTAAACTAGTGGTTCCCTTTCCAACATTACTTTTTTCCACAGTGAAAATAAGTTAGCTTTGGGAATTCTTAATTGAAAAATCTCCTTTTCTGGAAGTCTCTAGTCCAACCTTCTACTCAGAGCTCTCCTTCTACAGTCAGCACTACCTTGGGTTAACTGTGACACTGCCCTGCTGTCCTGCTGTCTTAAATACTGCTAAGGGTAGGGAAGGACATGTTCTAAACATACATCAGTACAATTTTTCAAAGTTTAGATTTCCATTTCAAATTAGAAAGTACTGCAGTTTCTGAAAGTACTGCAGTTGTACAGTGATAATTAATGTAGTAGAGTGAAGATAGTATCTAATAAATTCAGTTTTAACTTTAGGAAGTTTCACAGTTTTAATTATGGAAAATAATCAGGATCTGTTCTTAATTCTGTTGAAAGCAGGGGGAAAGAGCAGATTTAGATGCAGTCAGAGCCACCTGCTTTAGCATCAGCAGAAATTTTCCATGCAGGTATATTTCCACCACAGAGTGCTGATGCACTGAAGGTGAAACACCCTGTGGAAATGTGTCAACACTAATAAAGCTTTCGAGGAATATGAAATATCTGTCTTCCTTCTTTTGGGCCTGTTTGGCTGCCAGCCCCTTTCCTCCTCAGCAGATCACTGACAGGCTGCTGTAATGAAAAGCTTCCAGATTCCCTTTGGAACCACACCAACATGTACGAGTGTTTCACTTCCATTAGATTTTTTTAGCCTCTTGATGTTTCCTCCTCTCTGCTGGACAGATTGGTCTCTGGGTTTGCAGGCAAGCAGCAATTGCTTTCTAGGCCAGGCCTTGATCAGAGCTTCTGTGAGCAGATGTACTCTACAACATTTGTGAAATCAATGGGTGGAGGAAGAGAGGCTGTTTTCCTGTAGTTTGAGGTGTTCTGCCTCTTTTCAGGTATGGAATAAGCATTGTAGGAATTGTGCAATTTGGCATGTGGAATGAAACTTGAGTGTAGCAAACCAGTGAGGATATAGATACTCTTTGGAGCATATTTCTAAGCTTCTGAAACAGGAGACAATTTAGAACATAAAGAAAAAGTGTGCTTTTAGGCATATGATTTAGTTGACAAACAAGAAATAAACTAATTTATGAGAGTTCAATGTGTCTACACTACTTATTATGTGTGATTTCTTGCCTGTCTTAAAAGTGAGAAGTTTCATAACCAAAGATCTCATTATATGTTATTGAACTCTATAGTTTTAAAATTTAAACATCTCTGCATTGTCTTGATTTATGTGAAGAAGTGGTCTTAAAAGTATTGCTTATTCTTAGGGAGAAGTTTTGTTAAGTACACATTGCATCTCCTGATTTCCATTGCTTTCTGCAAATATTACTTTAAATTTTGTAGCATACAATTCTTAATATATACTGGAGTTTTTCCTAAACAGTCATACATTTTCTCCACTTAAAGAGTTGTAATTGTTGAAGAATAATCAACTGTTGCCATCTCTGGCTGAACTAGAAAACACTAAGACAACATGCATCATTGCTCAGAAATTGGCCCTTTTACTCCACTGAAAAGGGGGAAATAGTAAGTATATTGAACTAATACCAGTGAAGTTTTTGAAATGGATGGGTTAAATGGCTTTTTTGGTAGTCAGATGAGAAAAATCCATGACCACATATTGTGTGACAGCCTGCTGTTAGAATTTCAAAACTTGCAGACTTGTTTCTGGTATTAATGACTTTTTCTTAGAGAAACTTTCTCTTGGTACTGTATGTAGAAGTAACATTTCTGCTTTAGCCAAAAGCAGGTTTCTTTCTTTAATTCTTTCCAAATTCCAGTTTATCCCTGGATGTCCCTTTCACAACAGATTTCTTTGCAGGTTTTCATGTCTTACTATCTGAAAAAAGTTACATGGAAACATCACATGGGAAAGAAGCAGAAGTTCTGTGGCTGCAGTTACAGGCAGAGAAATGGGTTCTCACCGCGGGTTCAAAAGGACTATGATGGCACTCTGCAGGTGTTTGGGAGTAGTCAGATTTATGAAGGGGCAATGTGGTCTGACAGACTGACACAATTTGATGACTGGCTTGGCAGGTGAGGACAGAGCACTGGATGTTGTTTATCTTGAATTTAGAAAGGCTTTCAACATTGCCTTCCATAACCTCCCTCTTGGACAAGCTGATGAATTACAGCTTAGACAAGTAGGCAGTGATTGAAAAGTAGCTGAATTGCTGGGCTCAGACTGTTGTCAAAAGCAGCACAAAGCCCAGCTGGAGGTCAGGCACTAGTGGTGTGCCCCAGGGGCCGATATTGGGTCTGATCATGCTTAACATCATGAATGACCTGGACAATGGGGCAGTGCACTCTCACCACACTGATGCATAATGCAGAGCCAGGGCAGGGAGATTAGTGATTAGTTAACAAGATGAATGTTCTGTCTTTCACAGGGAGCTTGACAAGCCGGAGCATGAAGGAGTCTTGTGAAGTTCGGCAATGGGGAATGCAGAGTCCTGCACACTGGGAGGAATAGTCTCATTAACTTTAACAACAGGAAAAGTCTTGAATACCATGAGGAACAACCCCATGCACCAGCATAAGCTCAGGGCTGAATGGCTGGTGACCAGTTCTGCAGACCTGAGAGTCCTGACGGAGAACAAGATGAACATGAGACAGCTGTGTGTCCCTGCCACACAGGCTGCATTAGAAAAGCTCTTTCACAGAATCACAGAATATTGGGTTGGAAGGGACCCACAAGGATCATCCAATCCAACTCCTGGCCATGCACAGCACCATTCCCAAGAGTCACACCCTTTGCCTGAGAGCATTCTCCAGAAACTTCTTGAATTCTGTCAGGCTTGGTGCTGTGACCACTTCTCTGGGGAGCCTGTTCCAGTGCCCTGCCACCATCTGGGTGAAAAACTTTTTTCTAATATCCAGCCTACACCTCCCCTGACTCAGCTTCAGGCCATTCCCTCTAGTCACTGCTCACCAGAGACAAGACATCAGTGCCGGCCTGTTCCCCTCATGAGGAAGTTGTGACTGCATGGAGTTCTTCCTTCAGTCTCTTTTCTCCAGGCTGAACAGACCAAGTGGCCTCAGCTGCTCCTCATATGGCTTCCCCTCAAGGCCCTTCACCATCTTTATTGCCCTCCTGTGGATGCTCTCTAGTAACTTAATGTCTTTCTTACATTGTGGCACACAGCACTTGAGGTGAGGCCACCCCAGCTCAGAGCAGAGCAGGACAATCCTCTTGCTTGCCTGGCTGTGATGCTGTGCCTGATGCATCCCAGGACATGCCTGGCCCTCCTGGCTGCCAGGGCCCTGCTGGCTCATGTTCAACTTGACATCCACCAGGACCCCCAGGTCCCTTTCCATGGCACTGATTTCCAGCGTCTCATTCTCAGTCTGTACCTACACCCAGGATTGACCTGGGGCTTTCATTTGTTCTACTTCTTATGGCTGATGATTGCCCAGACCTTTGATTTGTTGAGGTCTCTCTGCAGATCTTCCCTGCCTTCAAGAAAGTTGACAGCTCCTCTCAGTTTTATATAACCTATCCCTTCCAGTCCTGCATCCATATTGTTAATGAAGATGTTAAAGAGCACAGGGAAAAGGATGGAGCCCTGTGGTGCCCCACTAGTGACTGGTCACCAATCTGGTGTCACCCAATTCACCATAACCCTTTGTGCCTGGCCCATTGCCAGCAGGCCAAGGAAGGTGATCAGCATGGCTGAGACAAATCAGGTCTGCTGTGCCTGGGTTTGTTCTCTTTGGTGCAAGGAGGGCATGGGCAAACTGTAGCTAGTTCAGCAAATGGTCATGGAGCATTTGTTGTCACAATGCTCCATGTAAGTTGTTGATTTCTATAATATTTATTTTGCTTGTTTTGTTTGCTTTTATGAACTGGTTTTGTTTATTACTTTCTTTGATCTATTTATTTACTTCCTATTTTAAGTTGCAAAATAAATTTTATTATGTAAAATAATAACATCTCAAGCCAAAGCAAGAGTTGAAAGTAGAAATAACTGGTTTTGGTTTTAACCTCTGTTCTTTTGAGAGCTAGTTTGGCTGAGATGTATGATATGCCCTTTTTTTTTTCAATTCAAAAAAATTATGAAAGACTTCAATGTTTTGAAAAGTGAAGGGGGTTGGCATGCCTGAATAACTACTTCAGCATAATCTGTAAAATCCAAATCATATGACACCAAGTTTGATTTTAGAATGAGCTGTTTTTACATCAAGATTGAGCTCATAATAAAATAATAATGAAAGTGGATATTTCATATTTTTGATATATAATTTAAAATCATATTAAAATACTGGTTTCCTAGGGTGTCTGTGTTGAAAAGAATTTCATGGAAAGATAGGGTAGGGTTAGGAAAATGAGAAGTGTAGCAGACTCCTAAATGTACTTTCCACACTAAGCAAATAAACCCCAAGTTTGTGGTGTTTGTTGTGCCCTAAAGCCAAGTGTTAAGCTTTAAGTTTTCCCTCAGGTGGCAGCTAAAAAGGAGCAGCACAGTTTTAAGACAGGATCCTACAGGCACAGCTCAAGCTTATCAAAACTGATTCCTTGTCCTCCCCTGTCTCACCCCAGGTCAACAAATAAAGTGAATTCTAATTTAAGTGACCTGCTTCTGGCAATACTCACTGTCTTAGGATCACACTCTACTGAAAATGTTTGAATTAAAAGGTCCAAACATAAATATTTTATAAACTGTGTGAAGAACCTTGTCCTAAAGAAACAACCTGTTTTGTTCATTTGTGATGAATTGCTGCAGACTGGCTCCTTTACATCTGTATGTTTACACAAAGAGTGAAGCAAAATTAAAGTGCCATCAAAGTTCTCTTCATTATGGGCTAGAAAAGCCTGATGTGGTGTGTGTTTGACTACACTGTTGTGGTCCTCAGATTTGCAGTCTGCTGCTTCTTCATGATAAGCAGAAAAACACAGATTAGACCTTTATTTTTTCTGGAAAAAGCCTCATGGTCTCTGAGACATGTTTTCTCTCCCTCTCTGGGTGCCTGTGGACTTGCTGACTGCTCACTCTAAAGTCTGTGCAAAACTTGCAATTGTTTCATGGGGAGAAAAGGGAGCAGTTGGTGGATGCAATTGCGCTTCCACCTTCTTTTAATCAGGTACCACTCCTGGATACAGGGCACAAAGGGAGCCAGAAGGAAAGAAGGGATCCTCTCTGAGGCCCCAGCAAGCCACCATAGAATCAGTATTTGGTAACTGCAGCTGAGCTGTGACATGACAGCATTTTGAATTCAGTTTCTCTCATAGTGCAATACTTGTGTCTTCTCAGCTTTCTAGTTTCATGCAAATCACTATGAAATTGGTTTGAGGGAGCTGATACCACATAATCAGGCCTCAGGACTGTGAGAAAGACCAGGTAGGTCTTTGTTTAATTATGTCTCATGTAACTGCTAAAATGTTAGCTAAATTCCTTCAAAACTGTTGGAAGGGCACAAGGAGAAAAACATACGAAGCAAAAATATAGAAAGACAACAGCAAAGAGACCTGAAGAGGTTGAGTGTGTATCAAAGAGACAGCAGAGCTCTCTATCTTGGGCTGTTACTGACTTATTTGTGCAAAACTGTGCATTAGACGTTCTTGAATTTCTAGAAAGTTGCTGCTTATCTAGCAATATTGAATATTGATGGTTCCATAATCAACGAACCAGAAGAGGTCTGTGGTTGCTGTCTGAGCCTGTCTCACTTTTTCAAGTTTCTTACAGTTCTTTAGGTCTCTGTCATTTTCCTGGAGAAAGTTACTGAAGTTTGTTATGCTTCACTTCAGAGGCACTGTCTCTTCTGTGATACTTTTTCACATCTATCCCAGAGGTGATGAAGTGAAAGAAGCTTCAAAGTGATAGGAAGATGGAGATCTCAGAATATAAGTAGAAGCTATTGCAGAACATTTTTTTTTCAGTATTGTTTATTTAACATATAAAGGAAATTAGTAAAACTATATTTGCCATATGTCACTTTTTTCAAATAGGATAATCTGTTGGTTGTTGGAGACAATCTAGTTTACCTGGAAGTATAAAAATCAAAGAAACCCACAAAATCCCTCACATTTAATTTTACATTCATTTGCCTTTCTCCTTATATCTAAATAAATAACTTGTTTGAATGATTTATGTTTTGGAGCCTACACAGAGGCTTTATCAAAGTACAGCATGTGTATTTGTATTAATGGGATGATTCACTGGCAGGATTTTCTGTCTAGTGCCAGAGTTCTCTATCTCCAGTGATTATTTCTGTCATCACATGCTTTACTTATTTATTTTTTGGCTGACCTTTTGAAAGCATCATCTTTCTTTATTAAGTGCTAGTCAGGAAAATCCTGACTTGTAAACTGCACACTTCTTCAGTACTTACAAGCCATCAGTTGTTGATGAAAAACAGAGAAAACCTGAAAGAATTGCCTTGTGAGTAAGGCTTTTGTACAGCATTCAGAAAACCTGCTTAATTTGTGGTTTTGCCACACATTTCTTGTGTGGCTGCTGGAGAATTTTGTAGGCTCAGAATCCAAGCTGTTTAAACATTTACCTTGCTCCTGCATTACAACCTTTCCAGAAAATGCTATATTTTTTACCGCATTTATACAATGTAGAACAGTGGACTTCTTTAGGTCCACAGTAACACAAAGAGTTGCATTAGAAGCAGCAAATCATCCCTCTTTGTACAAATATATTCAATGGAAAGCAATGAGTGGGCCTGCCAAGACTTATTCTGTAGGAACGGCATTAATGTCCTCTAGAGTCATACTATTTCTAATTTCCTGTCATTTGTCCAGGGATGTCTCTAACAATATAAGGAAGATGGAGATGATGAAGAAAAATTTCTTCATCAGACTCAATCACTCATAAATATTGGTGTAATAGATCTGTATCTGAACTGGCAATGCTTTATTAACTCTCTATCGGGGTAACACGCTGTCTCCTGGGCAGGACAGTGCTGTAAGTGTGTGGAATGAGTGGAAAGCTGAAATGAGTCCCCAGTGCATCAGTTTGGAGAGAGTGCTTAGAAGGTTTACCTGCACTTAATGAAAATTTGGTCCAATGTCAGAAATGCAAGTTGCAAAAATTATCAGGTTTATTGAGAATTACATAGCATTCCTGCAGGAAGGAAGGGATCTAATATCTATCAGTATTAATTTCATCTGAAGCTTCAAAATGAAACTGAATCACATTCCATATCTTTATTTTTCCTTAATGAACATGAATAAAATTGTATTTCTGTCATGAGAAACATGTGGATCTACACTCAAAATGTAATTCCTGTACTCCTAGGGAAAGCTCTCCAAATTAAAATAAGAACTAATGCAATAATTTTGCCTTCAAGTTACTTTGAAATACTTAATGTGACTGTCAGAATCAAACACTGCCAAGAGGTAATTTCCAGAAAAGTAATAAAAAGACTGGACTATTATGCCATCCCCTATACTACCTAATATTGTGGGGAATATCCTGTCCTGGCCTCTGTGAAAAGTTAGCACCTGACATGAAGTAAAAGCCCTGCCTCCTGTGTTTGGGTTCTCACAAACATTGGCAATGATCACTGCGATTTTTTCCAGTTTCTCCAGAAGGAGAGGTTTCATGCTGTTCTCCCTGGATCCGCAGAAATCCCTGTGGCTGTTTGTGAAGCAGATCATTCTAAGCACTTGCCTGGAGAAATGTGTTACACAGACAGGCTAGGAATTGGGGAGTTTCTCACACAAATCAATTTTGACAAGAGCAGACCAGAAACAAATGCTCAAGTTTGTTTAATATTCCACCTGGGCAGCCCGTGCGGAGAGCTGACAACCACCCACTTGCCCTGAACTGTTGAAAAGTGTCAAAGAATTTTCAAAATTTGGCAGCACTTTGGGCAACCGCAATCATTGACCAGACAGAACCTGAGCCCTGGCAGTTCCTGAAGGAGATTCTGCACATGAAGCCATGTTAGAATGAAGGCTGAAGCACTTACAAATATAATTAAAACTTGCAACTCTTAATGGTGTTAAGAGTTCAAGAATTCAAGAATTCATGTTAATGTAATTGAAGATCTTTAGGGAAGCTGCCATAAAACTTTTTCTTTACCTATTAAGAGAGCTTATGGTGTAGCAAAATGATTTGATTCACACTAGATCCTACCTTTTAAAGGGGTTTTTGCATTTTTGAGATTTTTTTTTCATTTTGCCACTGAAGGAGATGGAAAGCAGAAGAGATGCTGAAGTATGCATTGTGTAACCCCTTGTGCACGGATAGCATTGGAGTTCCTCCGGTTCTATCTTTCTGACAACCTCTGGAGGAGAAATCTTGACTAGAGAAATCCAAATTGAGAAATATTCTGGCTTCTGCAGCAGAAGACAGAAAGAAGACTGAGTAAGGAGTGACAAAGAACAAGCACTTAAGGTGTCAGCTTGAAGTTTAGAAGCAGATATTGCAGTGGCAGGGGCTGAAGGTGCCCCAGCAAAAACAACAACTATTGAACCAACATGTGGAGTCATGGTGCACAATTTCTCACTTTTGGTCTTTGGAACAGAGAAAGAAGCTTTCAAGAAAGGTGCAGGAGTAGTAAAAATGAACAGAAAGGTTTTTAGGTGTTATCCTTTGACATAAACATTCTATGCCTATCTAGCATATCTGAAATGTCTGTTTCCCTACCTTACAGAATAATTCAGAATAGTTCATTCTAGCTTTAGTGTGTATTTAACCCCATGTTTCTTTGTTCTGGTTTCATCCAATTCACCACAACCTTTATGCTTTTCTGTGTTGTTACATCTTGCTGCTGCTCCTTATTTCATGAGTCCTCTTTTTCCAGCTTCTTGCTTGCCTGGAGCATTGATAACTCTGCTATTCCAGATATTCCCAGCTTACTGTCCACCATGCACTACAATGTCTCCTGTACTGAGAACATTCCCCCAATCCCTTCCACTGCCCCTCAGCACATCTTGCATGTCTTCCCATTGCTCATTTATCCTGCTGTACATGATGCTTGGCTGAAGCTTTAAATAGGTGAGATTGTAGGCAGCAGTGGAAACCACGGCAGCCTGGAGAACAGAAATTGCATTCAAGGTGCACCCCTCTAGGATTCTTTCCTAATCCTATCAAGGTTGTTGTCAAGCTGGAGGGTGATGGCTCTGCTGGGAGATGCAGCGTGCCAATAACTTGGATGTGCTGGAATCTGAGAGTCTTTCATTGGAAATGACACACTTCAGAGTATTTGCAAGTGCTATTACTAAGAGGCTGTCAGAACTAATTTTGATGAAATGACCCTTAGTTAAAGTTGAAATTACTTTTATAAAAATTGAAAGGAGGGAAAAAGCATCTGAGACATTTTCCCAGCTATGTGAATGGGTTCTTCTTCCCTACTCCTGGCCAACTTAATCTCCAGTTCCAAACAACTCCCTTATTAAAGACAACATTGTGCAGTTTCTGCAGATATTCTGTTATTTAACAAAAACAAATTTCAAGGCATAAGAATTGATACCCTTCAGGCTGTTTTACCTCTAGGCCCTGCTAAATTTTCTTTCTTTCTGCTCCCTCCAAGACCATGCATAATAATAACATCCAGAAGAAGTAGCAGTTGTTTAGAGCATATTTGACACAAGAATAGAATACTTAAATATAAAAAAAAACCCAAATCCAGTTTGATTTTTATTTTAAGATTTACTACATTGATTTTCTTTTCTCTTAGGGGTATGTTGTCTTTTCAGAAGAAAACAGTCTTCATGAGAAATAAATAATTTGTCAGATGCATACGATGGAAGTAAAACAATTCAGCTCAGCCAGTTTTTTGTATAAATTATCATCAACAGGGAGTAGGAGGAAAACATTCATTTTAGACAAACCATTCTCTCATTAAATAGCTATTATTTCTTATCTCAGAATTTTTCCTATAAAGTTTTACTATAAGGAAGAAGACACAGATTTTTTTCTTAAAGCTCTTTGTGTGCATGAATAATAAGAAAATACAAAGATTATTTATGTTGGACCACAATGCAAATTGCATCCCAGGGATTCCAGAGTGTAATGGAGAGCATCCTTTTGTTTCCAATTTTTTTTCAGTTTGTGTATTATGTACCTTTAAAAAGCAAGTGGATCAGACCCTCCAGTTCAGGTTGTCCTTTCTCTTGGAAGTAGCTGGGTCTGTTTCTGTAGGGCTCTTGCAGCCTGCAGGTAGAGGCAGAGAACAGGAGCCTTTGTTTCACAGGCAGCAGATAAAACCCACGTCTGAGGTATGACAGGGAAACCCCAAAGGCTCAAGAGGATTGTGCAGTTTCCTGCAGTCCAAACAGTTCTTGATGACGCCAAAAAAAAAGAATACAATAGATAGAAGGGAGTGTTATTTATGAGCTTTTAAATTTTCTAGTTTGCCCATTTTTATCATTTCGGAGGGGTTTTTTGCCACCTTTTATTTTCTCTGTTTAGAAAGTAAACTATTCTACATTCTTAGATAAAAGATAAAACCTGCCTTCCTTTCTTTTTTGTTCTTTTTTCTTACCTTTTCCTAGTCTCATTTTAAAACCTGCCATTCTTACAAAAGTTCAGGGTAAGCTCATTACTGACATCACTCAAAACTGTAGTTGTTACTGAGTATTTTTATAGATGTTAAGAGCACTTGTATACAACTATTTCTCTTATCTATTCTTCAAATGACTCAAATATAAATAGGACACATTCACAAAAAATATAACAAAAATAATAAAGAGCAAAAAAATGTAAATAAAAGGCCAATGCAGTAGAAAGAAAAAAATTAAAATTTTTGCTGATTTTGCACATTTCAGTCTGCTGAGTTATTACTAGGCATATTCTAATTTTCCAGCTCCTCTGCCTGATTGATCATGAAGTGTCGATTCTGCAGTCTCTCCAGCATATTATAGGTCTCTGGTATTTCAACTCACTTCATTTCACTATCTGATAGAATAACTTAGTACTGCTGTGAGCATTCTATTGCTCTTACTCCGGTTTTGTTAGGATTAATGTCAAACTGCAAGTGACTTTGCCTCCTGTGTTGGGTTTCTGAATGCATTCATGACCAAACAATTCCCAGTCACCAGCCCTGGCAGGAAATGTTGATTTGCATTGGCAAGATAGGAATTCTTCCATTTGTTGTAACCTGCTGTTTCGATGTGAAAGGTCAAATGAACACAGCTTAATAAAGCAGCTGGGAATTTGCAGTCAAGTCCAAACATGTGATTGTTGTATTGGCTGGAGTTCTGTACTGGGGACTTTCAAAAGATTCAAACATTTGGCATCAGAGACTTGAGGCTTTCAGCCAAGAGTTGGGATTGTTGTTCCAGCTTTCCGTCCTCTCCTGCACAATTTGTTCACTCAGCTGTGCTTGATCCTCCAGCTTTTCCTTCTTAAGGGGTCCTCCTGCCTTGCCTTGTTTTCTCTCATCATTTACTCGAGAGCTCCTTGGTTTTTTTCTCAGTGAAAGGAGGAGTTTTGTATCTTCATTTTTATGTTTGAATGGAATTTTGCCGACCTGTTTGATGAGTGAAAAATCTGTGAAACAGCTGCCACAACTTAGTGTAACTTGTTGAGGCTTGGATAAGCCCTTCCCTGCCCTACCTGAAGGCACTAGAAACAGCATAAATTTTTTCACTATAAAGTTTATTATTTAAAAAATTTGTGTGTGGAAAAATAATTGTTAGGCAACATCTAACAATAATTCCCATCAAGAGAGACAGGTGGAAACAGAATTTTCTATTGATACATGAAATCTTTTAAATAGAAATATTGATAAAAAAGGTTTCTTAGGCATTTTCTAAAACAGTGTTCTTTGCTGTCTTCCGGTGATATTAAAAGTTCTAATGAACCATTTAAAAAATAATTCTTATGGAACCTGTTGTAATAGTTACAGATAAATTTTAGTAAAAGCTTGTTTTAGGTGTAGAAGAAAATATAGTTGAAAAATATGACATCAGTTAGAAAATTCCTCAATAAACATTTATATATTTACCATATGAGTCTGTGTGACAGAAAAACTCACATCCAAAACAAAACACTGTTTTTGGCTTTTTCTTTCTTTCCTGTAAACTAATATTTCCAGAAGCTGGGTTTTTTAGAGGACCTCTAGTTAATAAGGGTTTTTTAGCTCTTTAAGGTTGACTGCTTTTGTTTTCATCCAAAAGAATTGGCTACTGCTGCTGCTGGGAATAAATAATAGCAGCGATGCTGTGCTTGTTCTTTACTCCCTCTCTGTCTTAGTCACAGAAAAGATGTTTTATCATGCATTGGAAGAAAGTAAGTTCATTTTCCTTTGCTGTACTATGATCATAAAACTTCTTCAACAGTACTTATGGTGGGTCTCTAACTCACAGAAGAATTTCTTAATTTTGAAAATTCCTCTTTTTAAAAATTCCCATTAGAAATAAATAGGTCAAGAATATGCAGAATTCAACTTAGATACAGGACTTAAAAAAAATACTTCTTCCTTACCTTCTGCAAAATTCAGAGGGCCTTGACACCTAATCTTTGCTGCCAGCATACAGCAGCTATGTGCATTCACTCATTGTGACTTGGATTTCCCATCTGCTGGAAACAAGTTTCTTTAGATTGTACCCTTGACAAGATATACTATCTTGACAAGATATACTATAAGATATACTAATTATGCATGTAATTGCAGTTACCCCAAGTCCTCCTAACCCTGTGGCATGAAGTTATGGCTCCCCTTCCCCACTCCAGATCTCCTTCTCTTTGCTGAGATTGCAGCATATGGAGTATATGCAGGATGCTTCTCCCTTTCTGGCAGGAGTCAGTCCTCAGGAAAGCAGGAACTGGCCTTTCAGCACAATGCCTTTAGGCTGAGAGGCAGAGGAATCCCTGTGCTGCCTCGTTTGGGCTCATTTCAGACAGCCCTCTCTTGAAGGGGTGCCGGTGGTGCTGCATGAGCTGGGGCGCTGGTGCTGGAGGCAGCAGCTCTGAGCTTACTGAGGTCACCCATGTTCCCTCACTCCCCTCTGCAGCCAACAGCATCCGACTGCCCTGGACAAACAGGCAGGAAAGCAGAACTGATTTAGGGGCCCTGAGCAGGTCTTGTGATCACAAGTGTCACATGCAGAAATCCCTGCTGTAGGGTTTTGTGGAGTAGGGCCAATTTTCATGCGCCTCTGGTTGCTCTAAGAACTGGTTTAAAGTTGTACTTCAAAAGAAAATATCAGAAGATATAGGGCAAATCACTGTAGCAAATCAACGCAGTCCTTAAAATCTAGCAGTAGAATTTACTTAATGCCAGAGAATTCATGTTTTCCTCACTGAACTGGAGAAGTTAAATGTCCCTGAAAGGCAATATTTCTGAAAGATACTTGAGCTTAATTTCCAAAAGCTTCTTGAAAGACCAAGAAATACCAAGATCATGAGAAACAATAAAAACTTACTTGTCAGTGCAAATCCCATCCCCGGCAGCTAGTTTTTTTCTGTCATCTTGGATGCAAAGATCATCAGAAAGCTAACAGGCCTCCCTTTTCCATAACAATATCACCTCAACCTTTCTCCAGTGTTATGCCACGTAGAGTTTGAATGACATGAAATAATTTTAGCAAGATTCATCGGCAAAATTTAAGCCCTTTGTTCTTTGAAGATCAAAAGACTCTCACAGATATGATCATTCCTATTTTTCATGTTTTCACATTCTCCATTTTCATCTTGTACTTCAAAATTATGGCAAATTTTAGTTTTGATAACTACAGCTACAGCATTTGCGATTTTTATTTCATACCTTTCAGTCCTGAGACCTTCAAATCTAACTAACTGCATCCCTTTTATCTGCTCACTAACGACTCTTTGGCTGACATGTCGTCACAAAAGAGTGAAGCTTGAAACCACCTCCATGGCTTTTAAAAGTTGATCATTCATAAGGGGGTGTTGATGAATACAAGTTTTTTCTGCAAAATTTGAATGTGAAATCTTTTCAGCATCTATCTTATGGCCAATCCTTTTCCGATTTTTCATCCCCAGAACTGAACCAAGAAACTTGTCAGCCCATCATGACTTCTGAAACAATAAATAAAAATGAGACCATCTGACAGAGCACCCCATTGTCCCCTTCCCACAACCAGCACGTGAATGATGCTATATTAAAACCTGGCATTTCAATCGCAGCAGAGGCACACTGCCGATACGACGAATCCTCTAAATGGAATAAATGTAAGTGAAGATTTTCACAGCCAGACATTGAATGTGCTATGTGTGTGACTAAATCTTGGACATGTGTGAGACAAATATAAATACCATTAATTGACTTCAGGGTAGATTTTCCCCTTTGCATCTCAGGTTTTTTTCCTTCTTTTTAACAGCTAAAAGCACAGGGGGAAAGGGGCCAAAGAGTTAATCATTTGCTGATGAACTATAAGACTACAAATCATCAGGGAGAGAGCTCTGGTGTCTGAGCACTCAGAAAAATAAAACGGCTACTTTTGACAGCAACATAAAACACCACATTTTTCTCAGTAAATTAATCACAGTAAGTTAAATGATGGATGAAGGCTGCATCTGTGGGAGACAAAAATGATGCTTTCCTCCTACCTAGACAACAAAGTTTAGACAACCATGCAAGTTGCCTGCTGGGTTATTGCTTCACAGCCTGTGTGGCTTCTCTAGATGAATTCACATTGTTTCCCTAGAGGAATTAACTCTGTGGTGGTGTAAAAATGGTCATTGACTTGCAACTGCATTTAGCACTTTGAAAATACAAGTGCCAGACGCACCGAATAAGGGAGCTGTGGATGCTAATCATGCTAGGCTGTACAGTGCTGAATTCCCAGATTATTAGGGAAGGTTCATACAGTTCCTTGAAGGAAGAAAAACAGGTGAATATGCAAGAAGCAAGATTATCTCACTTTTTCGAATCTGCTGTATTTCTGCACTGGCAGCGTGATGGAACCATAGGTCAATCCTGAATGCTTGGGCTGGGCTCCCCAGGTTGCCCCTTTCTCTATAGTGAACATCTCTGAAAGGAGCTTTGAATTCCAATGGCTTTTTCTGTCAGGTTTTCACTCAGGCCAATTCAGAGATGATATTTAATGGTCTCTATTAAATCCTGACCCTACCTACCTTCTGCCACCTTGGTGTGATATATGTATGCTCCTCTCCTCCACAGCCCGCAGGTCCTTGGTTCTGTAGAAGGCTCCCAGCTAGGTAGATCCTTTCTACCCTGACTTCTCTGTCTTGCTGGGCTGGAAACATCAGTCTCCCAAGCACAACTGGTTCCAGAGCACAACTGCTCTGAAGGCCACCACAGAGCATTGCGCACAGCTGCCTGAAGAAAGAAACCACTTGTGTCCCTGCGGAAGAAACAACTCAAAGCAGCAGTGAGTACAGATATTAATTCCATAATTCACCTGAAATAATAGTGGCCATGGTCCTTCATGAACTGAAATTCAGAGCTTGTGACCTAGTCATTCAAGTACCAGGAAGCTGAATATCAAAATAGTCAACTTGTTATGCTGTTCTGCACTCCTATTTGCTCTTTCAGAAATGCTGCATACCAGCAAAACTTTACTTCTTCAATATTCTCAAATGATCAAGAAATTTATGATTTCCTTATCCAGATTAATGACTTACAGATGCTGCATTATTATTAACTCCATGTACTGTAAAATTAGCATGGTAGAGTTGCTAGTAGCTCTTAGACACACAGGAAAATGTCTCCTGACACAGTCACGTTCCTTACATGTACATGTCAACTAATTTACAGCTAATTTAGTTGGAAAAAATCAAGAAAAGATAAAACAAGTAGGGTCTCTAGTGACATCAAAATCTTGCTCACAAAATATTGCTTCCTTTAGTGCAGTTTGAAGCCAAATGTAAGCATTTGTAAACGAAGCAGCTAATTAACTGCTCCAGTGGAGGATAATGGTTGGAAGCAGAGTTTTAAGCAAAACCACTGTGCTGTCTACCACAATAGATAAAGGCAGTGAAGAAGGCATATTTCTAAGTCCATGAGCAGAAGACATTTGAGTTCTAAGACAGGAAATACTGGACAATCAAGTCAGCAAGTTCTGGTGACCATTAACTTTCAAAGAGCCTTCCAGATATTCTCTCAAGATTCCTCACTTTGAATCAGCTTCTCACCTATTTTTTCTTCCCATTAGTGGCAGTCTGTTCATTACAAAGATAATGAAAGGAAGAACATCCTAGAAATTATGTAGTGGTATTTACCCAGACCTCTGCTAATGAATTCTTGTGTGATTGACTGTTTAGAAGTGTCAAATTAGCTTCTCTGCTTAGAGGCTTACATTGACTTAAAATACCTCACAGATCAAATGTGGAACTTCTCTTTGATTTGTTTATTACACCCAGCAGTACAGAGTCTTAACAGCATGAAAAGGCTTCAAGAGTAGCTCTGGGGCAGTGAATTAACAGAATGACTTGCTAGATTACAGTATTTAGCAGTGATCACAGCATGGTCAAGTTTCATAATCTGTGAGAAACTACAGATGTAAACAACAGTATTGGGTAGGTGTTTTCTCTTGGTCACAGAGCAGCCTCCTTTTCTTAAGGCATACTTCCAAGAAGTTGGACCACATGAACAATGAGTAAACTTTGTGTAGGTCATCCTGAAGGGTTTCGCATATCAAACAGTACTATATAAAAATAATAACTATATCTGCAGTAATTAAAGCAACCAGTGGGGATGCATGAAACCGAAAAGAAAAGGACCTGTGTACTGCAAGTTCCCAATCAGGGCATTCCTGAATAGGAAGGAGTAGACTGGTCAAAGAGGCTGAAAGGCAGAGTAAGAGGCAAAGCATTTTTTTCCCATAACATTCCTGGATAGAGATATTATCTGATTCTCACTGGAGAGAAGGGCTCATCCAAAATTAAATTAGTTAAATAATCAAGTAAAATCAGTTGGAACACAAGGCTGAGAAGAGAATTTCAGTTGAAGTTCTGTCCCATGTTCCCCGTGTGGTTCGTAGTGGCATTTCCATAACTAAACAACACTGGTAACTTGAGACCATTCTTTTTCCATTCAGGGATGATATTTAGCACAAAATTTTAAAATCCGATAAAGACTTTTCCTTTCTCTCAAATGGTTCAGCAATATATGTGCGTGGTTCTAATACACATTTCATCTAAATAGATGAACAGTAAAGAAAAATATTTCCCATCTTGATTCTACAGGTGTTGCTAAATATCATTTGGGAGGGAAAATGTCAGAAGCTAGTATTTTTGCTGTGTATGAGATGAAATTCTGCTCAATAAAGCACTTTTTACTGGGTTAAAAATAATTGTCTCCAATTATCAAGAGCTTTCCAAGTTTTACAGTGCTACTACTGGAGCAGTTAAAGTTTTCTTGCCTGTATTTATTGAAAAAATGAGTAGGAGTATACACCAGGAAGGACCATTTGACTCACTGAGAACATTTTCCTGCTGTTGCAGACAGTCAAACTACTTGATCTTTTTCATACACTGATAGAAACTCAATTTTTAACACCAAGTAAGTGTTTTCTCACTTGTATCACTCAAAAAGATGTCCTAGAGCTCTGTCAAGTGGAATTAAACCTCTAGATTCAAGCACAGACTTATTCATTAACAGAGAACCATTTGTTCCTGTGACAAAAACATCTTTTAACTTAAGTATTTTTTTCCTCCCAGAGCTCATGCTTCTGTTGCTGTATTTATGAGGTGTAGTCATATCTCTTCTCACTCTTAAAAGTACTTCAAATTTTGCAAAACTAAAAAACATAAGAAGATAGGGTCTTTAGAAGAATATGCTGAATTTGGAAGTAATGCCAAGAAAATGTTTGAGACACTTGGTACTTTAAAGCACAAAATACTCAAATTGTGGAAAATACAGAACTATTGTATTTACTCTTATCACTTTCAAATACAAGATATGCCAAAATTATGTGCATAGGAAGATATTAGTATGGACACTTTTTTGATGGTGAGGTGTGTAGGAAAACCTAATGGCTTTTGACACAAACTTGGATTATTGGGAAAATTGTTTTATAGAAAGAATAAATATTTGCAGAGATTACTATCTCGATATCTGGTACTCATGCCTTGATAAATTCACTGTATAGAGACTCACTGGGTAAAAGGGGGGGAAAGCTCAGTTCTCCAGATCTGATCATGTCTTTAAATTTCTATCTTTGTTCTTTGTGACATTGCCTTTCAAAGGTACTTATGAAAAGTCACTGTAGAACTATTTTCAGGTCTAATTATCTCCAATACCTAGTGGCTATATAAAACTGCACCTGCAACTGGCTAAATTGTATGGTCTACATTTACAGATACAATTCTGCCAGAAAACAAAATGTCAGTTCATGCAAATTAGGCCCAGAAGTAAAATATTGCCAGATACCTTTTGTGGACTTCACTAGGCTTTGGATCCACTTTAAACATTTTTGCTTTTCTAGATCAGCTCTTGGAATATATCTGAGTGACAAGTTACATTTCTATAAATAGGAGAAGCAGCAGTTTTTCATCTTCTAACATAATGTAAGATAATATTTCTGCTTTGATTGGAAACCACTGTTGATTTAAATTTCACCTTTAGTGGTTGTAGACAACGGGCAGAGGAGACCAGAACCTGTAGAATTTGCATTTTGTTGAATAGATTGGATGCTGGAATTACTGACAGACACGCCTTTTCATAAAGGCTGTTCTGAAAGTGGCAAGAGTGTCAGCAGATGCTCTTTGCTGTGCTCCTGGAGTGTTAAATCTTTCTGAATAGCTACAATTTTGCTTTTCAACAGCAGCTTAGGTACTTTTTAAGTAAATAAGCACTAGTCTCCATTAGAAGAGAAATGTTGAACGTATTTTTAAATATTGCTTTATTTATATGAAATCACCCTGTTGTGTATATTGTGTGTAATCAGGCAAATTCCAAAAGGAATTTGTGTTGTTGGGCTGAATTTATACCTACGAAAAACTCATAGTTTTGTTCAGAAGACACTATTGAAAATTCAATTCAAGATATACTATAGTTGAAATTATGTTTGTCATAGTTTGTATCCTGTAGTAGTGGACTGGAACACAAGAAGTTAAAGTCTAAAGACTTGGCTATTCAGAATCAACAAAAATCATCAAACTGCATTTTTAGATTTTCCTTTAATGAAAACATGAACAACTGGACAACAGATTATAGACAGCTCTCTTCATCAAAGAAAAATTATCTTGTTTCTGCTGGATTTGGTAACAAAGTTATGTAAGGGACTCACTAATTGCAGGCATTTTTCTCTCTGATTTAATAAGAGAGGAAGTTTGAGCCATAGGAAAACAGAGAGATGTTTGAAGTATTTTGAAGCCTATTCATACCCTTGTGCTCCTTCCAGTCATTGCCACTTGTCATTTTATTTTTCCTAGACAGTGCCAATGGCTTGCAGTGGTCAGGCATATTTCATTGAATCACAGATGTTGTCTGGCTGGAAGGTACCGCTGGAAGCTCCTCATCCAATTTCTCACATCAGGGCCAGCACAAGGCCAGGTCAGTCAGGGCTTCGTCCAGATGAATCCTGAAAAACTCCAAGGAGATTTTCCATAGCCCACTTACTTTGGGGAATTGTTTACATAGGACTTTATTTTTCCACACTACTGACCTCCTTATAACTTTTACGATGAAGCTGACAAGAACTAAACTATTTTCTACTATCTTAAAAGCACCAACCTCTTAAAACTTTCCAATTTTTCTATGCTTCCTCTATATTTTTCACTCCATTGATTTTAATGTCACCAACTTTCAGAAGTTTCCAAATGAAAAAAATGTTTCTTCTGAGATTTTCTGGGATGTGTATGGTTCAGTCAGGGTGTTAAGTGTAACAAAGTCATCTGCATAATGTGGCTTATGGGATCATTATATGGGCACAACATCTGTGATGTGACTGAGCACAAGTCAGCTTCTGTAATACAAGGCAAAGAGCTGTAGTGTTTGAACACAAAAGTCTTCTTTTATTTTCAAAATTAATGCGGCTTTTATTTTACAGATAAAAGCATATTAGGCACAAATTAGAAATTCATTAAAAAATCCATAAAAAATTTTCTTAAAACATTGCTGCTGCTTTATTGATGTTTCAGTGTCAGTAATTCTGTATGATATGTCAGCCTTGCTCTGACTTTGGATTTTATTGGCAAGCTCATAGTACTCTAGTGCCTGTTGAAAAATATCTGTTTTCTTGATTATCTTTCTGCTGTCAACTCTATTATGCCATCCCAATTCTCAGATCTTGTGTTATATGCTGCATGTATACAGCAGCTATAAATACAAGCCAAAAGTCACACAGAAGCTGTGGAAAAAATAAATGCATAGTCTATCACATCTGTCAATATCCATTTTAGATATGCTCATAGGTGAATATGAGGACAAGGGAGGAGCTAAACAAAATAGGTAAACTCATTTTGACAGGAAATAATTTCTACACATTTCCACAAATTGTGGATAAAATCTTAGTAGATCAATATATATGTATCTTTCAGAGAGTGAGAAGAAATCTGGAGAAAAAGGAAGAATTTGTTACGAGTGTCATGAGAGATGATGTCAAAAATCTTTCTGAAATCAAGATAAACAACTTCCATTGGTTTCCCCCTGTCCACTGAGACAGCCATCTCATCATAGAAGAGTAGTTGGTCAGGCATTTCAGCTTCACAACCATAGGCTGACAAATCCTAATTACTAAATTTTGCTTAATATAGTTGGAAATGGCTTCCAGGACGTTTTGATGCAACACGCCCCCCAGGTATTGCAGTGAGGCTGCCTAGACTGCAGCTCTCCTCATCTTCCATCCTGCTCTTGAAGACAGGAGTGATTTTGCTTTTTTTCAATACCCATGAAACTTTCCCCTTTCCCACAACCTTTCAAGTATCATAATGAGTGATATCATAAATACCACAATGTCAACCCCCTTAATACTCAAGGATGCATCCTGTCAGGTCCCATGGACTTGTGCATGTCCAGTTCTTTCAAACCTTTCCTGAGTTGATCCTGCTCTATTGAGGGTATACCTACATTTCTCCAAGCTTTCTCATGGGTTGGAAGGTCCTGGTATCCCTGAGGACAATTCTAGCAAAAAAATAATAAAGCGATGAAGAAGACATTGCGTACTTCAGTGTTTTCCTTGCCCCTGGTCACCAGGGATCTACCCAATTCAATGCTAGCACTTCCCAGTTTTCCCTTTGCTGCTGATATTCCAGTGAAAGCCCTCATCATATGTCCCCAGTCACATTTCCATATTTTCCAACTGCTCTTTGTTACAAAGGACACCTCAGAATCACAGAATCACAGAATAAACAAGGTTAGAAAAGAACTTTGAGATCATCAAGTCTAACCAGTGAACTAACATTGCCTTACCAGCTAAATCATGACATTGAGCGCCTCATCAAATCTTTTTTCAAATGCCTCCAGGGACAGTGACCCAACCACCTCCATGGGCAGCCCATTCCAATGCTGAGCCACTCTCTCTGTGAAGAATCTTTTCCTCCCCTGCTTAAAGGGTCTGTGGCCTTCCTAAGGAGCATGTATAAAGCTGCCTCCCATTTCTAGTCAAAACACAATTTCCAGATTAGCGATCAAGGGCAAAAGGCAATAATGTTGTTCAAGATTTCAACATGGGAAGGACAGCTTATCTGCAGCTGTTGTACAGACTGTAAATGTGTCACCACCTCTAGAATTTAAGCAGCTGGGTGCTTGTCCAACTTCTCACGCAAGTTTCCCACCTGGGAAAAAGTTAGTGACAGCAAAGCTGAGTAGAATCTAAGTGTTCTTTCTGTATTTATAACAGGTAAACAAGCCTTTGATAAGGAGTGGTTAATATAACACTGTTTTAGACCTTGCATTAAAAGAAAGAAATAAGACATAGTCAGAGAAAACTGACTAAGCATTGGGAGTTGATAAGATAGACAAATTATTTGCAGTTACTCTGGGTTTTCTGCCATTTCTCTCATTACTTTTGCTACCTTTTCCCCTCCAAACTGTTTCTAGAGAAATAAAGCACAGTATGTATAATGGTATTATATGCAAACACTCACAGAAATATTATTTTATTTCATTACTTGAATTATTTATATGTACTTGTATGAATTTTTTTTTCTGGTCTTGAATGAAAGAAAATCACATCTTCCCAGCATTAGAATCAGGTGTGTGCTGCACAGAGCACAATTACACAATTGTCTGACATAATAAAGCAGAATAACCTGAAGGTGTTAAAGAAGAAAAAAAGCTTTTGGGTAAAAATGCATTTGAAAAACCAAGAAGGGTGATTTTATGATACAGTGTCTCTTTTCCATACCTATATAGTTAGTATAAAAATTGACAAGTGAAAACATTTTACTGGCATTTCATATGCAGAAGTGGTGATTTCTGCTAATGTTTTGTTATAATGAGACTTGTAAAGAACTACATTAGTAATGTCTTATGTGTACTATGATTTATTTGCAACTAAATTTTTTAGGATATGTTTTTATTGCTCACTTTATTTAACTTCCTGGAAAATTAAGTTTTCTTGCCATCTCCAATTTGCATTCTGCGCCTGTCTTTAGCTAGACTACAGTTCCCAAGGAAAGTTTAATGTCCACAGCACAAAACATTCCTCAACAGGATGCAGGACTTCAGGAAGCCTCCCAGTATAGTAGGAGTCCTAGTAAAATATCTGTATTGTATAAGTGGCCTTGCCCCGATCCTAATTGTTCTAAATGGGCTGCAGCTGTGATGTCCTTAATTGGGCTGCAGCTGTAGCTAGTGAAGATAACTGGGATAAAAGGGAATGGGTTGGCTGGTCAGGGAGAGCCTGGAGGGAGTTCTGACTAAGAAGGAGCCACATGCAGAAGAAGGAGTCTGTGCTGTGAAGATCTTCAGCCATAAGAAAAGATGGAGAGAAGGTATGGGACTCTAGAAATAGGAATACAAAAATTGGTGACCCTGATGTGATGGCAGAGATAAGGCAGCCAAGACCTGTGGAGAAACATGGCCTTTGAGCCAGGAGCTTGGAAGAAAAGGCAGCCTGAGAGTTGCCAGGGATAAGACAGCCATAAGAAAACATGGGGAGAAGGTATGGGACTCTAGAAATCTAATAAAAACCAGTGGTGACCCTGATGTGATAGACGATAGGACAGCTGAGAGCTGTGGCAGCCTGAGAACTGAGACTCTAGAAATATAAAAACAACATTCCAGTGTCTGGGAATGCCACATATTGGAATCATAATGACACCTAGCCTGCTACTGCAGAAAAATGAAACCCAGTGATGGGCCTTTGGTGATTTTTTGGTTCTCAGATAGGAGCAGGAAGGCAAGAAGCAGAGGCACCTGAAGGCCCAGCAGCTTCTGCAGCCCTTGCAGACTGGGGGTTTTCACACTGAATACTGAAAGAGGATTCCTGGTGCAGCACTGAGTCTGTGCTGACTCAGCCCTGCAGTATCAATTACCTGGTCATGCAAAAAGATGGAGCAGAATTCACACAGACATATGATGCTTTTAAAAAATCTTGTTTACTAATCCAAATTTTGCGGGAGAGGAAAATAAGATTGCTGAGACGGCAGTCATGAAATGTAACAAATGGCTCCTCAAAAAATGGTGCCTTCACTCTGCCAAAGGGAAAGAAATTTTTGGGGGGCTTAATCAGTGGTACACTGGAGAAATTCCTGGTTATTTGTTTTTCCTTTGTCCCTGTTCTTATAGGCACTGTGACCCCTTTTTTATAATCTTCTCTGTGTTTTCCTTGTGTCTGTTGTATATATACTTAATTTTGTGTCTTTCATGTCCTGAAATCTATTCTGCCTAACCCCAAAGCTGCATTTCTTCAGTAAGCAGTGATTGAGCATGTGGTGTGACGCACATTTAGGAGGTTTTCTTTAGTCCCTTCTGAACAGGTCACCTCCTGCAGAGTGGCTTGGAATGGGAGGGTTTGGGACTTGACAACCCCTTTCAAGAGGATGCCAGCAAGCTGCAGAGGGTCCAGCAGAGCACTGGAGAGTCAGGGCCCAGAGCACACGAGTTGTGAGGAGTGATTAACAGAGCTGGGCTTGTTTAGTTTGGAAAACAAGAGGTTAAATGGTAAATAAACTCACAGCAGCCTAAAACTGCTTGAAGGGGACTTGCAAGCATGCTCTTCTTGATTGTGGCAGGCAATGTAAGGGACAATGACCCCAAGCTGAAAGTTCAATGACTTAGATTGGACATTTCTTCCATGAGCACACAGAGGAGTGTGACAGAATCTCCATCCCTGGAGGTTTTCAAGACTTGTCTCAGAAACAAGGTAGAATCTTTTCTGATAAATGAGACTGAAAGTGGAGGTAATGGGAATGTTTCTGGAAAGATGGGAGAAAAGGAAAGATTTCACGAAAGGAATCTCTCAAGCACTGCTCTCTAAGGCCAGTTCATCCTCTGATGTTTTAGTTTAAGAATCTGCCATGGAAAAATACAAATGAGAAAAGCAAATCTCTCACATACGTTGGAATAACAATGATTTTTTTAAAATAAGGGGGGGATTTTATCATCAATTTTGTCTTTTTTTGTCAATTTTAGTGTCTCTTCCTGCTGTCTCAGGAAGTTCATGACCACAAGCAGGAAACTATTTTGTGATAGTAAAGATATGTTTCTTTAAAGTAAATGCCAGGTTTTTTTTAAAAAAAAGTGTATTAGAGAATGACGGGATTTAAACTGATAAGTGACTTATTACCCTTGTCAAGGCTGTAGCTAGAAAAAGGTTAGTAGTGGTCAAATTATTGTGATGTAGACCACTCAGAAAAGCAAAATATAAGAAACCATTATATTATACAAGCATAAAGAAATTAATCACTTTACCCTATTAAACACAATAATCTTTATTCTCCTGCCCTTGACAGCTGTCAAATCATCAAATGCAACCGAATTTTTTTCAAACACTAAAACTGCACTGACCTACCATTTTGATAAACCCTTTCATATTAATCAACCACTGTATTAATATCTTCACAGGATAAAACTGGTGTTCAAGTAAATGGTGCAAGATTTTGTGCTTTTGAGAATTGCAGGGATTCTGGTTTTGGTTAAAATACCTCTCTGAAGCCATTACTTTCTGCCATGTCCTTAGGACTTTTTAAAAGAAGTAAGTATGTGTGATGAGAAAACAGTGAGTCAACATAGCAGCTGCTCAGAGATGTAGTAACAATTCAAAACCAAAGTCCAAAATTTCAAAATTTGAGGCTTTTTATGTGGGTCTTTTCTGTGGATTTTGTTTTTTTTTGTTTTGTTTTTAACATCTTGATCTTTGACAGCTTAAAAGATTAATTTCAATCAGCATTCCCTCTCAAAACTAATAAATTTTTAAGTAACCAAGGGACATATTAAAGCACCTTTTGGTCCTTTTTATGAGGAAAGTGGAATTAAATTTAATTTTTCAATCCCTAGTGACACATTCTCTGACAGAAAATAAATTTGTATGATTTGCAAGTGGGTAGTTTATTGATATGGAGGGTCTCTCCATTTTAGTGGAGAAAATATATCAAGCTGCTCTTATGTGAATGCTGCCAAAATCATGTCTTGATAACGGGTAGCATAAAATATGATTTACCTAATCCATTTTAAGGTTTACTAATTCTTGATGGGATTATAAGAACATCTTTGGAACTAGTGCTGCAAAAGAAATAATTTTTACCATTTTATATAGCTTTACTGAAGTTTCAAGGATTGTCCCACTGTGGAGTAAGCTGAGCCAAAACCTAGCAAGGACTGCAACAATGAGTGAGAGCGTGCAGAAGACCTGATGAGCTTCAGAAGATAAATCTCAGCTGGAATGTGATCTGCTGATTTGGATTTCTGTTTTGCCAAATTTGACCTTTAGTCTATGATGTAGGTATTCTTCTCATGAAGAGGACTCAGTCATGTCAGTATCGGGCAGCCAAGGCTGCTTACTTTGTTTTGTCTTATATGACTTCCTATTTTTATTCTTGGGGTTTTCTAATTTTTATTTTAATATTCAGTATATCATTAACTAAAGCAGAGGGTCTGATCTAATTTAGTTTTGACTTAGATGAATGATCTAAACCCTGAACTGTGCAATTATTAACTGCTGCACTATTTCTGATGGATCAATATTTTCCAGTATGTAAAAAAAAACACTACATTTTTTAAAAAAATCATGCCTGGTTCTCCATAAAGCTGACTTTTGGCTAGTTAAAGAGCATGATGGCTGTATGATTTTTGTATAGGACACCGTGGTAGTACACTTTGTTAGATTTTTAGCATCTAATGCTTATGGGCATACCCGCTTGGATTGCAATCTCAGCTTGAATATGACCAACATAAAATGAATCTATTAATGCAAACTTGGGTGTTAACAGAAATGATTTTCATTCTTCCTTGAGCCCACTAAAATATTTGTCTCATTGCTATTAATGAAATATTCACTCTAGTTAGATTACTTGAAGTTAAGCATTTTTGTAATTAGTTTTAATGAAGATCCTTTCTTAAATAGTCTTTATTTTCCATCTTCCTTTTCTCTCCTACTAAATTATCTTCATCCCAAGCCACAAATTTTACTTTTTTCCCCCAGTTCTCTCTCCCATTCTCCTGGAAGGGCCGGTGGAGATGGTAGGAAGAAGCTCAGCAAGCGAGAGGTTGTGTCGTGGTTATCATCCCACTGGCATAAACCAAAACTGTCCTTTTTAGCACCCAACATGAGGCAAGAAATGTTGAGATAATGGCAGAACATATGAGAATCTGTTAAATAAAATTTGTTATAAGCATTCATTATATTAGTTTTGGTAGTTGCTGGGGTTGCCAGTAGAGAAAACTGCAGCTTTTGCCTCAAAGTTCCCATTAGGAAATCATGATCACCCTGGCCCTTCCTGAAGTGTCCACCCTTCTATTCCTCCCTGGCACACAGGGAATGCAAAAGATGCAAAAATATGTCTGTTACATGATTTCTGTTTTTCTAAGAAGAAAAAAGAACTTAATAAGAAGAGTGCCAACTTTGCAGATATTTTGTTCAAATATGGTTATTTACATAGACTTACTTCTTGGCCTAAGTCAGATTTTTAATTCTGTACTATCTGCCTTGATTAGATTAGTAAAGATATAAATGTAAATTTCATTTTATCTTTTTGAAGGACACCTTGTAATGAAATTATCCATAAACTGATCTTTGCTATGTGTCTGCCCCTGTTAGCTTCTTACTGCTGGGTGCCAAATAAATGCACGCATTATCTTTTGAATTTGTGTCAGTGTGAACTCATGAACACTGTTTGCCTAATAATTTTATTCTCAAAATGGTTGCCTTTTCCACCACTTAGCAGTTATGTTTTGCTTAATATTCACTAGTTTCCTTCTTTGTTGTTTTTTTTTTTTTTTTTAATGAGAAATGATAAAAACTAAGAGCTGAGATGAAATGCCCACCTTTTTATAATAATTCTTATATTTATGAATTCAAAAAACTAATCAGCACTTGGAAGTAACCAGCAATATAAATAAAAAAAGAATTAGGAAGGGTTCCGCAAGAACTTGTGAGTTTTCTCAAGGCTTGTTGAGCACAACACTGTACTGGGGTCATCTTTCCTGAGTTGTGAATACATTCTTGCAGCAGCTGAGGCCTGGAGAGGGGGTGAGTGGGCAGGAGCTGTGATGGGGAGGTGAAACACTGGGGAAGGAGCACAGAGGCAGGTTGGTGTCAGTGCTGTGTCCCTGCCCATCATGGGCCATTCCTGGGAATGCTGTGAGCCCTACCAAGTGCTTGCCCCTGCCTCCCCTATGTGCAGGCAGTAGTAATGCTTCCCTCCTGAGAACTCTTACTCTGCTAATGTGGCATTTTGTAGGAGCTGATGGTCTTCTCAGGTCCTGAAGGGGCACAGGAAAAGGTTGGAAGACTCTTTTTATCCTGATCCTGGTCATTTTAGGAGCTGTAGGCTGTGGCATCACCTGGATTGAGGATCAGGGAAGGGAGGAAGAGTAGATTTTAACTTCAAAGCTGAATCATTTTACTCAGTATCCTGTACAATCAAATAATGAATATGTCTTTTAACTATGCAGAGGTGTCCCTTGCTTGATGTAACAGTAATTGGCACCAGGCGTGGGAAGTTCCCCTTTCAAATCTGCAACTGCTAACTTTGAGTTCAAGGAGGATTTGATCCTTTTTTCTTTTTTCTTTTCTTTTTTTTTTGCTTTTCCCCTACAGATCACTTTGTGGCTTTGTTTTTCTATTATCAGAAATGTGTCTGCAGAACTGTCACTTAGCAGTTAACCCAGGACACACCAGTGCCTCTGATCTCCCCAGCACTTCCCTGGGGTACCTTAGCTCTTCAAAGATTTTGCCTTTTGTAAGAGAATTACTAAAAACTCTTTGGTTTTTATTTTCTTAGATGTGGATGAAATATTCTCTTGGCCTTCTGACAGTATAATTCATCACAAACTTTGGGGGAAGGACACGGTGGAGAACTAGAGACCTAAAAGGCTGATAATCATGTGATCCCATAGACAATAAATGACATATTTGAGGGAAGATATTCAGAAAAATAATGTGAGATTTGTGTTGAGTGGTTTTGTGACAGCACTTCAAACTAAGTTCTCTAAACTCATCCCTTACTGTGCACACATCAAAACACTAAAGAGGTTTTAGAACCCAGCAACACACCATGGGATTTTCTAAAAGAGAGAAAGCACAAAGTCACATAAAGAAGACCAAAAAAATTGGGCATCGTGGACAAATCTCTGTCTATATTGCCTTTGCAGGAAATATCCTATGTCCTGGATTTGTTTTAAAACTCCTAAACAAGTGTCTTTCTAGGTGGCAGCAGAGGACAGTCTGTCGCTTTGCAGGAATTCCATCCTTCCAGCCCTTTGGAAGCCCCATGGCGTGCCTGCTCCTTGCTCCTTTGAAGCAATCTGTATATGTTGCTCACTGCACTCTAAAAATCTTCTGTTAGTGGACAGACACTTGGATGTCTCCAGGCAAAATGGATTTTCCCCTTCTTTTCTGAACAGTCCACCTGTCCTGAGATGTAGTAATAAATTCTGAATTTTCTGCAATTTTCCCTGAAAAATTCCAATTAATCATTGCATAACAACTCTTATGCAAATGCTCTCTGTCAAAAACTAATAATCACTTTTATGAATGCACTGCAAAATGTATACATGTGGGTACATGATGATTCCTTTAGTAATTAGGAAACATATTTTGTTGCTTTTATTTACCAGTCAGTTTTTCATTAACTCAACCTTTTCTCATGACAGCCTTATGGAAATGTGGTATTGTGAATTTGGGAACCTAGAAAGATTTAAATTAAATGTATTTTATTAGGCTTAGCTTCAGAGCTTCTCACAAGCATCCCTTTGAACCAGTGAATTGCTGACATGAACATTATGTGGAATTGCACACACAACATGCTTTTTTTTCTGAAAGAAGATATTTCGTACATGTATTTTTTCTAAAGTTTCTGCTTTTGAGTCAGAAATATCTGCGCTAGAGAGGATAAGCTGTATAACATAGTTCTGTAATCACTGAAGCTGAAGCTATACTTTCCAATTAATGACTTTTTCCAGCTCTCTAGCTAGTGGTCCAGACTAAAATGAAGGAATTTAATAATTTTTACATTAAAATTATTACTTAATATGCTTTTCTATTATTCCTTTGACTTGAAGGCTTAATGAATGAAAGGATTTTTAAATTAATTGTGAGGCAAGAAGCTCTAGTTAATCTGATCCTAGCTTCTCTGGCAGTGATGCTTCATAAATATAGAGTTCCAAGTTCTTATGCCTTAAATTGAAGATAGGCTGCTAAACCTCCTTAGAAGCCTCTATTACAGCAATGTGTTCAATGAAGCAGTATTTCTTAAGGATTTATAATTTTTTTTTGGTGCTGTACTCAACTATATTAAAGAAAATTCTAAAGAGAAGTGTAATGTTTAAGTAGTACCAATAATTTCCACTGATTGTGTTACCATCATTGATATTAAACTGTAATGAATAGGCCAACTGCAGTACTGGGTGTTTTAAAATTTATTTTAAAATGGGATTGCACCGCAGCTTTCCAGACAGTGAGAGAGAGAGTTTTTGAATTCATAATGTTTAATTGCTGAAAAAACAATAGTGGCAGAAAGTGCAGCACTGGTCACAGTAGAAATACGCAACAATTTTTGCTCTAATGCAACATCACAGCAGAGAGTTTTGTTTACGTGTGAGTTTGCATTTTCTGCTTTGACCCCATTGTTTCTTTCTCATAACTTTCTCATTATAGTCTTTGTTGAAATATCTAGTCTGATTTAATTTATGAAGTATTTATTTTGGAAAAACGTACATTAAAAAGAATAGAGAATAGGAAAAGTGTTTTCTACACAAGCTGTTCTGGAGCACATTCTTGAAGGCAAAAAATGCATAGAAAAAGGCTCAGCAGCTTAATTTACCTAAAGAAGTTTCAATTTGAATGTTTATTAAAAATTATATTTTTGAAAAATAACTTAAAGATTATATTAATTTTCTTTGAAGACTGCGAAGCATAGATTTGCTGGAGTGGATATCAGAATTTTTAGACTTGTCAATTGAGAAATCATTGTGAACAACATTGGAAATAAAAAGACAGAAAAAAGAAATGGAAACATTTGTGTACTGTATTACGGTACAAGATTGTGTACACCAGTTGCATTAGGATTTGCTTTGAGGATAAACATAAAGTTGTAATCAGGCAAGGAAGTTTTGAATAATGGAAGATACTGTAGGAAGAAAGAATTTTGCTCTTAGCAGTCTCACGAGGGGACTGCAAATACTTATTAAGGGGAAGAGTGGGACCGCAGTAACAAAATTCTATTGCCTGCCTAGGTGTTTGATTTTGCTATCTTGAATCAGGCAGGAACCATCACAAGAAGCAGCTGAAGTTTTAGTGATTGCAGTAAGACACTCCCAAAGAACTGACTCTACACTTGGCTTCCCATGGCATGTAGACTATTTCCAGTGATGAAGTGAGTCTTGGTTGGGTTGTTGATTTATAGATGCAGAATTGACACAAGGATTGGAAAAACAGGTTGTTAGCAGCTATTGGAAGAGAGCTGAATGATGGTAGAGTAAATATGTGAATTCTAAAGAGTGCATTATGGAGAACTATAATTGTTGTCATGATTTTTAAACCTATTATTAAGAAGTTATTATAATTCACATAAGTTTTTTCTTTCAGAAGTCTTTGAGTTAGGAAGAGGTGAACAGACATGTTGATTAAGCCTTGAACAGAGGTAATGGGAGCTTTACTGGAAAAGAAAGAAAATTAATTATGGTCTAATGACTATTGTGAGGTTTTTGGGTTGAAACTTCACACTTGGAAGGTGAAATAAGGACTCCAACTTTTAAAAAGAAAGTCTTGTATTATATGCTAAATCTTATTTAGGACTTCCAAAACCCTCTTTGGTCTCCTGGAACTAATGTAAGAAAAGATAATTTTTTGGACAGAGGGTGGAATAGTTGACTGGATTTAAATTGTTGCTTCAAATTTTATTCTAACTCACTGACAATGATCAGTGACTATGCAGAGAAGCAAAACAGTGTAAAATTGTGTTGTGTTTTTCTATAGGCAGGGTAAATTTGTTTGTTCACCTTACTCTAAATGTTCCGTACTCTGCAATTTTAAAAAACAGTGTATCTTTTAAATTAAGTTGTGATTTAATGGTTTACTATGTGCAAATAAAATAATACTTCTTTCAATCCAAGACACCACATGAATCTAGGCACATAATGTTAACAGGTATTTTATTCAAAGTCTGTAAAAGCATTTACCTGAAATTTATTTGTTTGAAAGGAAAATATTGAGAAATGGAAATGAAATCTTAGCCTGTGTGTATTTGCATTCAGAACTACATTGACATACAAATCCCATCATTTTTAGAAATGGTGGTGCGTCCAGTTGGTATAAAACAATATGTATCTGATGCATACTCATACCTCAGCCTCTACTTTTTCTCATTCCTTTCTTCTGTTTTCAGTTTGGTTCTCTTTGACGTCTGCTTTAGCAGTGTCTGGATGGCAACATTAAGATGTTACAGCTGATAGAGTAGCAGGAATTCCAATTAGAGTAAAGATTTCCTCCTTATCTAAGTGAGCTTCTTTTGAGAGGTTCCTCATCCTTGGACTTGACATCTCTTAAAAAAATGCATTTTATGCTCAGGTAATACAAGGTGCAGAAGCCATTTTCTGACAGCTTTCTCTTGTTAATGAAAAGGAACAATTTGATATACAGAATACTTCACCCAAGGCCTTTGACTAAAGGTTGGGGAAAAAACCTATGAAACAGCATGAGGACTGCCTAAGATTTAGCAGTCTGATAATTTGGACAAAGAATAATATTTAGCTCTTAACAAGTAAATGATTGCTGCAATTTCAAAATCAAATATGAGACATGTAGTGTGTTTTTTTAAACTTCTGTTGGCATGCTGGCATCATACAGAGAACGTGAAATAAACACTGAGACTTCTTATCAAATGCAGTTTTGGATTTGACCTGCTCTTAAGGCTAGATGAAGTGATTAATCCAGTGTATTTCTTCTCTCTTTAGAACAACAAAGGACTTAAGCAAAATTATTTCTGTATTTATATGTTGAACCAATGCAACTTAACATTTTAAAGCACTTGGAAAAGCAAATATTTGCACTTGGGTGGTCCTCAAAACAGAAAATCTTCGGTTGATAGCAAATGGGTTCTGTGATACTGCAGCAACCTATAATTTTTTTTTCCAGAGTTACCATAAACATGAAGAAATCTAATTGAGTTTTCTTCCCCAGTCCTATGTACACAGCTATAAATTATAGCTGTATACCAACATAACATTTTTTATTACTTTCATGAGATACTTCCTCTTTCCTATTGTTTTCTTTTGCCTCAATCTCACATTTCATATTTGTGTTTGAAGCACTACTGACAATCCTCTGTGAAGCATCAAAATAATTCTGTGTGTTCACGAAGATGCAAGTTAAATAGAAATTTAATATTGCTTTGAGTAAAACACTAGGCTTCTAAAGAGTGTTTATTTCTCCAGAGCTGAATTTGGCCCTATATTTTAAGATCTGTGGTTTTCCTGTAACACACTTTAAAAATCAGAAAATAATCTTCCAATATGGAATCTGTACTGTGATTTAATTTGATTACTAGCCCACTGCATGATTTAATATGCTGTGATAATATGATAAATGTAATTAATACAATATAATGAACCAATATAGATTGCCTGATAGTATTACAATTTGACAGAGAAGACTGGCCTTCAAGCCACAAAATACTCATTATGGTGTAGCTGATAAATTTAATGTCAGACCAAATAATTATTTATGTTTATCAAGATGAATAAGAAGACATATAGAAACTTATTTCTGTATTAAATTCCATTCACAAAATAGCACAGAAAACTTTTCATAGAATCAGACAATATCTGGAATTGGAAGGGACCCATATTTTTACAGGCATTATGGAACAGCAGACAATTAAGGATAGAATGTTAGATAAATAAGCAGACTGTAATGGTAGAACTTGGTTTTGGATTTAATAATTTATTTGAAATTTACTCTTTGTCATATAACTAAGTAGGAAGAGGACAGTTTTGCAAATATGGCTTTGAATGGAGTAGCAACATGTAACTTGTGGTGACTTTGCCATCTTGAATTAGTAAATTCAGTTTATTTTGCCTATTACAAGACATAAGTAGCAATAAAATCACCATGAAGAAACTCATAATATCACTGTTCCAGAGAAATAAAAACTTTAATTACAATTACTAAACATGCTTTAACTTAGTATACAAAAAGCTCTACTTAATGGATATAATGCTTCTATATGCAGAAATAACATTGCCTTATTTTTGTATGCAGGTTTAGGTATGAGAGTGTTTGCTGTTTGACTGTGTTAGTTAATTCAAATTTATTCCTTACCCACATCCAAGTAGCTACAAAGAGAATGTGCACTGAACACTTAATTCTGCTCCATGTCTCCTTTCTCCAGCTGCCTCCAGAAAACTTACAACTATTTTTCAAACAATTCTGGTAGTAATCTGCTACCTGTCTCCTTCTCTTGTGGTGTTCTCAGAATATCAGTTGGTTCACAAATTGAATGCCTGAGCTAGAGTCAGTCAAATACCCTGAGCTGGGATTGTCACTTGTTGTGAAGCCAGATGACAAAAAGCAATTCTGGTGTGATGTTCTGGGAGCCTTTTAACACTCCCTGCTGGAGGCCTGCTGTTTATCTTCTTGTTGAAACATCTTTATTGTTTTATCCTTTCAAAATGCAGCTTTTTATTTACTCATGGGGTGTTATCTGTCACTCATCCAACCTTCATGCTGCTTTGGTAATTAGCTAGTTTTGATCAGAAGCCAAGAAATAAAAGGTGAACCCTGCCATGAACTGAAAAGAGATGGCTGAAGTGGAATTAGAGATGAGTGTTGGAGACCTGATTCTCAGCTTCTCAAGTATGCAGCTTCAGTGCTAATGGACATATTCAGAGTGCACTGACCAAGAACTTAATGTGGTCCTAAGGTGGGGCAGCCACGATGGGTGGAAGTACATAGGGACTGTATTTTTCCCTGTGTTAGGGAGTACTACAGATGGTCTCTGAAAATATCTAGCTGTATGTGACACTGCAGCATTTATATCTTTATTCTCTAACAATGTTTTCCTGCTTCTGCACCCTTGTCGCTGACATCTTCCTGAGAAAGGGAAACATAATTTAAGGAGAAAAGAGGAAAAGAGATGGAGACAATGGATGTTGTAGGACACCTCAAGAAAGAAGACCTGCTTAAATCATGGCCACAGTGTGACAGAGATTTAGATTACATAAATTAGTTAAAGACTTGTTGAACACACTCCTAAAGAAAATAGTTCCTGTTGAATACACTCCTAAAAATAGTTCCAGCCTTGATAGTCTGAATGTGTGTGGTGGGGTCCCAGGAAGAGGGACAAGACAAGGATCTGACTCTGTGTTTCAGAAGGTTGATTTATTATTTTATGGTATACATTATATTAAAATAAAATGATATATTAAAACTATAATAAAAGAATAGAAGAAAGGATTTCATCAGAAGGCTAGCAAAGAAAGGAAGGAATGATAATAAAATCTTGTGACTGACCAAGAGTCTGGGACAGCTGGGCTGTGATTGGCCATTAATTTAAAACAACCACATGAGACCAATCACAGATGCACCTGTTGCATCCCACAGCAGCAGATAACCATTGTTTACATTTTGTTTCTGAGGCCTCTCAGCTCTCAGGAGGAAAAAATCCTGGCAAAAGGATTTTTCATAAAATGTGTCTGTGACAAATGTGTGCTACCAGGATGCCTAACATTTTCAGAAGACAAAACACTAAAAATTGATTGTATCTTTTAATTTGTATCTTTTTAATTTTTGTTTTTAGGTATGATATCTTTCACCAGATATCTGACAATATTAGCAAGTAACAAAGAAGGAGGTTTTCAGCTATCATAGTAAAGACCCATGAGAAGGTAAGCAGGGGGACAGGAATAGGCTCAGACTGGGGAATGGTAACTGCAGTTGGAGTCCAGTGATTGTACTTGCAATCTTTCCTGTAATGAATAATCCCACTGAAATAAAATGAAATTCTCAACATGAATAATTCAAACAGTGTGTTTTAATTTAGATGAGCTCACAAGTCAGGGGTTTTTTGGTAGAATAATATTTTTGAGCCCATGAATAGCATTAATAATTTCAAGAATTAATGAAAGTTGAGAATTTTAATTTGAAGCTATTATGGACTGTTTAATCAATTAAAATGCACATGGGACATTTTGTCTTTTTGAGACATGGCAAACATTCTGAACAGCAAGATGACATGGCCTCCCTATAGCTTGTGCATAATTTTTAAAGGTGTTAGGCATGCCTTGGCTAGTGTTATTTTGAGGAAACTCTTTAAACATGCTGCATCTGGTTTGTGTATATGTATTTTGCTAGAAGGCAACACAACTCTGCTATCTCTTTTTTCAAAAACTTTGGGCTAAAACTCCTCAGAGATTTAGACTGCTGGAGATTTAGTCAGACAGTATAAAACTACCAGCCCAAAGGCTGTCAGTTTCAGGGCTTTACCAGTGAAGAAATATGATCATTCTGGTTAATCTGGAACGTTTTCCATCAAAGGGGACTGTATCTTTAAAAAAGGTCACCTTGGCAAGCAACTTGTCCAGAGGATAGTTGTTCTGAGTTAGTTCTGATAAAGAAGTCATCCAACTCCTATCAATTGTGGGAGAGCAGAGACATTCCTTAGGAATTTTTTAGTGATTCAGGCCCAGAAAAATCTATTGACTATCTGCATGGATTCACATAGAAGATTCATTTAGATCAATATCCTGTTTCTGTCAGCAGGCTTCCCCAAATTGTTCTCCTGACACTCAGCATGCAGTGACACTGAGGTTATTGGAATGGAGATAATTTCTATTTTTCATAACCCTCAATGGATTTTTCTACCATCCTTTATACAGAAAATGTCAGTATTTTTCACCTTCAATTTCTTCAGGGAAGGAGTTTCACAGCTGTACATTGCCTGCAAAAGAAGAGCTCTTCCCTTTGTCTTTTATGTTGTTGTAAGGCATATTTGCTGTCCCTGGTTCTTATGCCAGCAGATAGAGTGAGCTTTTGACTGCTCACCTTTTCCATGTCACACATGACTTTATAACCACACCATTCTTGTCTCTGTCATCCCTCTGGCCAGAAGTTAATCTTGTCCTTCATTCTGCATACAGAAGCCCTTCCAAATCCTTGCTGTTTACACCAATTTAATTTTCCTTTCAGATTGCAGGTACAGTTTTTAATGAAGAGACATTAATTCTACGCACAGGATCTCAGAAAGTGGTGCACCATGGATTTACACCACAGACTAATAATGCTTTCTGCTTTGTTCTCTGTTACTTTCTTAATTGTTCCTGACATTTAATTTCCTATCTTGACAACTATTGAATAATATTTCTCAACCCAAATATATATTCCAGTCCCACAATAGCATCAGATCAGAGCCAGTATTCCATGAAGAGTCTGTGATGTTTTTACAAGTGTGCATATATTTTTGTTTATCTACATGGAATTTCATATATTGTTTTATTGCCCAGTTCTTCAGAATCAAGTTCTTCTTCATAATAATTTCCCATCTTTAATATATTGAATAACTTCATGTCATCAGCAAAAATTTCAATGCAGTCTCTTTGCGACTTCATAATGAATAGATTACACAGCATAAGGAAGAAAAATGATAACTTCATAAGATGTATATTATGAAAAGCATTTGGAAAATTTAAATAGGAAATTTAACTATTTAGAAAAACTGATCATGAGACTATTTTACCCTTTGACAGGACTTTCTAAGGATCTATAGACAGGACAGTGTTTTTTAGTAGACTTGTTAATATTCTTGAAGAAGAAAAATTTTCTTGGACATGAGCCGAAGTGTCTTCCAGGTCTCAAAATAGTGGTAGCAGTTTTCAAAACAAAATATATGTTAAGAACAATTATTCAGAATTTACCTAATTATGCACCAGCTAAACCATCTCTGTAAGAAATAGATATTGTTACATAGGCAGGAGAAAAAACATTGGAAGGGTGAAAGGAGCTGAATGGAGAGAAAAACAGAGATGGAGAACAAGAAAAAGAGAAGCTGGGAGAGGTGAATAGATACTGACCACTTAAGGGAACAAGACATGTAGTGTGTAGTCAGTGGAATATGGAGAAGTCAGTTCTAAGGGAAGATACCATAATATGTTATAAAGAGAGTTCTGAGGGTTTTTTTTTTTTTGTGTGTTTCCTTTGTGGAGATGAAAATATCTTCACAAAGATGAAGATGGAATGATTGTTTCCTGGGAAATGCCTTTCACTGACAGCTGGATTTTTCTGTCATGCACAGCCTGTATATATCAGTTCATACTGCTATCTAGTAGCTGCCTATTATCAATTACCTATATGCCTTGATGACCTCTGGTGCTCTGGGTGAAACCTCCTGCATTTGTCCAAGCGTAGCAGCCAGAGCTGCCCAGGGATCTGTTGTAGGGAGGGTACACTGCAATCAGTACAGAGAAATTACGTGTGCAGTCTGTGCTCAGTGCCGCTGGGATTATGGAGAATTTGCTCCTGTTGGTTGATTTCATGAGACTGAGAAGCTGCTTAAAGTCTCAGGAATGTGGTTTTGGAAAGATTTACTTCCAGCATTTTCTTCCAACTCTGTTTAATGACTTTGTAGTCAAGTTCCAGGATAGAATGGTATGTGCTAAGTGGGATTTATTTTTTTCCTTATTGCTAGATAATTCTTCATGTAGTGTTCAGGGAAGTCTTAGAAAAATGATCTATTTCTCTAAGTATCTTCATTGGATAAAAGTCTTTTTTATTTATTAAGTGTCTGTTGCAAACCAAATGCAACAGACAAGGGACTTTGCCTTGACCTTTTAGCTTTTGTTACGTGTTTCAGACGGCAGGTGGTCTACCAATAGGGATTCTGGCATGCAGGTCTTCCATTTTTCATAGTTTGCAAGATGGCATTGTTTATGTTGACCACACTGTTTGAAAAATTAGATTTGCATAATAGGATTTTGAAAGTAATTTGACAGAAGAGTGCACATAATTGAACTTGAGGGGAAAACAGTAATTTCTGAGCCAAGTGATGGAAACACTTATGTATCTTAGACTTTTTGGTAATGCTGAGGGAAAGAGTTTCCTGAACATAGCTCATAGGTTCAATGACTGTTAATAATATAATACTATTAACTAGTATATTTTTATCTTAGTATAGTGCATGTGCCAGTGATGGCCCCACAAATGACCACCTGACAGTGACACTGGACATTAATTTTCCTGGAAGCTCTATGGATAAACCTCTTCAGTTTCAACTTTGGCAGCAAAACTGGAACTGCTGAGTTGGAGGTCAGAGTCTGCATAGAAGCTACCAAACTTCCCTTTTCCCACAGAGCTCCTCTGATCCTATAGTTCAGGAAAAAACCTTTCCCTTGAGAAAATTGTGTACATATATCATCTGTCCATCACAAAGATAACCATATGCAGTAAAATAAGAACTTCCTCATGCAGTTCATGCAATAAGTACTTCTTCATGCAGTTCACCTACCTGAAGGAGTCTGCAGTTTTTTTAGGTGGTTCATTGTTTTCTTCTGCACTCAGATAACTCCTGGTCTCTTTTATGACTTACCTTCAGAGATGGACAGCCTACTGATCTCCTTCCTACAGCAGCTTAGAGTCTTCTTTTTGCTCAGTTTTGTTTCAAGGGCCTGCCTGCTCCAAGCATTTTATCTCTGAAAGGCCTATTGTTTAGAATCTGCATGCTAAAATGTGTCTAATGATTCACAGATGGAAGAATTCTCCATTTTGATCTTGCAACAGAACAATCTAAAGGAATTACTTGACTTGTGTAATTTTGGATAGCTGTGCCTGAGACAGTTGCCTATATTATTTTTGTAAAGAGAGTAAGACACAAGGTGCATGATACATCTGATTTACTTCAGATAGGCATCTACCTTGAGATAAGATATAGCAGTAGCTCTTTCTTCCATTTTTTATGGAAGATTTCTAGGAAACTGGATCATTGGAAATGCCTACACTGCAGATTGTTTAAAATAGAAGAGGGAGACAGATCCTATTAGATGGAGCTCTGCCAATAAATTGGCCATTTGAACAGGGAGGAATTTGGCAAAATAAATTCCTCTACAAGTTCCAAAAATAGCGATGAGCTTGAAGTGAGGATTTTTTTATTTTTTTTCATCTTCTGCTACATGCATGAAGTTCTTATCTATAGATGTAGGAGTCTTTTCTAGTGACAGTAAGAGCAAGACCATTAAAGTAACTGAACATAGAAATAAACACGGTCCCCTGAGATGGATCATAAACATTCTTTATTCATTTTTTATCATTAATTAGTAATTTCCAACTTTTACAAAAAACAAATAAACAAGGCAGAAAAATAAAATAAAAACAATAAAATTAACTTCTGCTCAGAAACCTCAGGCAAGGAATTTAGTGGAAATGGACAGTATCTAAACACATGCTTGAGTAAGTAGTCAGGAAACAATGATTGTCTAACATATCCACACTGTGCACAGATGGAAGGCAGAGGAAAATAGAATTCTGGAATTTATCATAATTTCTAATGCTTTTTTTGAGGCTTTGGGTAGATAATTGTCAACACCTGTATTGTAATAAATGTTCTTCTCTTTTTATTCAGAATAATGACTGCTGAAATGCAAGTTCTTTATAGTGACTGTAAGAAAACATCTGAATATGATTCTGCACTTACTTATTGAAATCTACCATCAATATCAGTTTCACTGTGTCAGCTCTTTCATCTTAATATCACAGTCTTTCAGTCTCACAGTCTTAAGAGTTTTAGGCTAAGCATAGATTTCAGGTTGCTTCTTCAAGCTCTGGTATTTAACCAGTCTGTAAAATGAAGCTAACAAACCTTAGACATTTTTGTACTACCTTGTGCTGGATTAAAGGAAATATGTCTTGTCAAAATGGCTGCAGAATGGTCCCTTTTAGTTTTTTCAGGGAGCTTCCAACAAGCCTGAAATGGGAAGCAGACTACGCTATGATAAACAGGCCTAGAAAGAAGAGATTAGGTACTGGTCCTGCTTCAGCACTGTGCAACTGGCTGACCCAAGGCTGTTTGGTCTTCAGGAACACTGTCTCAGCAAACTTATACAGAGATCTCATTTTCTTCTGCTGTGGTGTCTCTTGCTTGTGAAACACAGTGGGAGAATGTGGAAATGTCTTAAATATCAGCAAGCATAAAGGTGAACTCTGGCCCATGGCTACAAGTCTCAGGCCCTCTGATTGCAGAGATATTTAGCTTTGATTTCACCCTGTAGCTGCTGCTAACTGCACTGCAGAGGAGTCTTGTGGTACTGCAAGGAAAGAAGGCTTCTATGCTGCTTTACTTCTGCATCAACTTTCCCTCCTGATTTTACTTACAGCTGGCCCAAACAAATGTGTTGGGAGCTTCAGAAGTCATTGTTTCCCTAAGCTATGTGTCAATCAGCATGTAATTATGGATGTTGTAGTGTGACAGTTGTCACAAGGGTCTTCAGGGTGAGAGAGAGAGACGAGAATGTTGACCTCATGTTCAGAAAGCTTGATTTATTATTTTATTATATATATATATATTACATTATGACTATGCTAAAAGGAATAGAAGGAAAAGTTCTCAGAAGCTAGCTAAGCTAAGAATAGAAAAGAATGAATAACAAAGTTTTGTGTCTCAGCAGAGAGCGAGACCTAGCTCTGCCATGAGTGGTCAGTAAATCCAAACATCCACAGGAGACCAATCACGGATCCACCTGGTGCATTCCACAGCAGCAGATAACCATTGTTCACACTTTGTTGCTGAGGCCACAGCTCCTCAGAAGGGAGAAAAATCCTAAAGAAAGGATTTTTCACAAAAGATGTCTGTGACATTGTAGAGGCAGTCTTTTGAAAGGTGTGTATTCTAGAGCCCTCCTGGGAGATGTGTCCAGTTATGTGATTTGTTTTTAACCTAGAATGAGAGATGCAGCTAGAATCATGCTTACAGTGGAATAAGTATCTGTATGAAATCTGAGTTTTTGTAATGTGTACCAACCCTTAAGGAACAGCCCAGCACTGGCCAAACTGCTAGTACAGTAGCTTTAAAGGAAAAATGAGAAAACTACACATTTCCATAGATTTATTGAGTCAAGTATTGCTACATTTATAAATGCAACTGTAGTCACCCAGAAGAAGTGAGTCCTACTCTTGCCCAAATGGAGTGACAGAGGATGGATGACAGAGTTATCAGCTCAGCAACTATTTTCTGTGAAGACTTTTAATGCTAATGCATTGATGAAAACAGTCCTCATATAAATCAAATTTATAGCCTGAGATATGTGTTATTATCTGTGTAACTAGTATATTTTTATCTGCTTCACAATTTAACTGAGCCATTAACAGGCAATTGCACCATAAGTCTGTAATCGCAAATACAGGCAGCTGGTTTTATTCACTGAATTTCATATTGGTGCAGCTTGTCTTTCCAAACTTGTTTAGTATGATTCTATTATCTAACTTATTTTCTCCCCACTTCCCCCCTCCACTAGTCCACATTTTTTCTCTAGCTCAGGAAAGCTATAAACATATTATATAAGAATGTGAGGAAGCTTTTTTAATCAGGCATCAGTCTGTTGATTAATTTCTTAAGGCAGCTCTAATTTTAACTAATAGCATATGCTGGAACTAAGACAAGTTTTGGAGTGTCCAACAAGTAAGGTAGAGAATGTGAACATGAGCAGAAAAACAGTTTTAAAAATGCATCTGGATGGATTAAATTAATTGTGGCATTCAGGCAGAGTATGAAAATTTCTCTCATGTTTTGAAGGACTGTTGCAAATTAAATTATGGAGCACATTCAGACAAACTCCCAAAATTGTCAAAATTAGAAAAAGTAATAAAATAAAAAAGCTCAGAAGGTCTGAGAAAGAAAACTTGAAGAATGAGACTGTGGATTGCCTGTTCCTCCCCATACTACTCCTCCTCCCCCAGGAAAAAACCCAACCCCAAATCCTACCAACAAAACAAAACAGAGAAATGAGTAGCCAGGCTAACATGAATCAGCCCATGAGCTCTCAGAAGAAGGGAAAATCAGCATCTCTGCAACCTGAATGAGAAGAAAAGGCAAGACGGTGGAAATCCCTGTTGTCAGCTAGCTAGTAGTCCCTAACTCTGGAAGCCAATGATGAGAAAATGTGAAACTGAAAGCATTCCTTACCAATGGCAACAGAGGAATCATGACACGATGCAGAACAAGCCTTTAATGAAGGGGAATCTGGTAGCTATACTGCACAAATCATTGATGGTTTCCATATATTATTCGAGTATGCAATTCCCAGATGGAGAGGACAAGGCTCTTGCTTGATGGATAGCTGTGGTCTAGTCTATTCCTGCTAGTCAGTATTTTCAGTCTTCCACTAAAAGCATCTCATGAATTTCCACTGATGTTTGATCAGAACTTTTCTGTAGATCTGCAATGTCTACGGCAGTGATTTGGGCACTCTCCAATCCATGAGCATGCTAATGAAATCTAGTCCCTGAAACCCTAAAACTAGGTGACCACTTCTTCAATCACTGCTAGAAACAGACACTTTTTCATTTTAATTCCCGAGCCATAAGTGGAAATTATTCTGGAGTGTTCAACTTGGTCCTGACTAAAACTATGTCAAGGACCTTTCAAGAAAGGTAACTACTGAAATTTTATTCTAACACCTAAGAAAATTTCTTGGGAATCTGATATAACAGCATAGCCATGGCACCCAGACTAAGCAAAAAGGAAGTGGTACTTACAGGCTGAAATCTACATTGGGATGCCTTTTTGTAAAGGAGTTATCTAGATAAAATTAGTAAAGGACAATTATTGAATCCTTTGAGAGGAAAGATAACAAACCTAACACCTTTATAATCAGTAAGATTCATGCAGTCTAAGACAAATAAAGCAATGCAGTTCTGCAAGAACTGGCTAATTTGCACTTAAGTGTCTCCACTGAAGGCCAGAAGGTCCACATAAACTGTCACTTCATGGAGAGACTGTCCTAACCAAGGGATGAAGAAAAATCTGTGAGAAAGAATCTAGAAATAAATAAATGGTACTAAGAGCAGAGTGATTTTACTTTGCAGGTTTCAATGTCAGCTTACCTGACAGCACAGATGTTCCTACTTTGGTGAGATGTGGTGAAATAATGCTTTAGGCATGTGATTGGTGTGTATTTGTATGGTGGCCTCATACAGAAGTTCAGCCAGACAGATCCTTCTACAAAAGAAAGGCAATGAATAAGTAATAAAACTGTAGGAAGAGTGAGTAGGAGAAAGCAGGACAACAATGAGAAGATGACTCGATACTTCAGTGACTGTAAACATGTCTCTGAACTAGTGACAAGAACATGTGGTGGGAAATGGGAAACTACTTACATAGCATGACGATATGTCAGAAATCAACAGGAACATATGACACAAGGTTAATCTTCCAATTCTTTCTCTAGGTTCTTGCACCACTTGTCTATAGGGATAACATGACAGAAACAAAATTCCTTTAAAGAAAAAGTCATTAACATTGATTATTCACGATGTCTGTTGAAGTATCAATTATTTGTTTCAATCAGAATAGAACTGGATTTGCTTTTTTCTACTGCATATCCTAATCCTAAAATATATAAACCCCCTATGCCTTTCAAATAAGTCAGTGACTGTCTTGCACAGCTCATTCTTTGCTACTGACTTGCAACATGGTTGACACTTTCATCTAGTACTAATAAAGTTAGTTACATTTGTTTCAAGAAATTAAGTTGCTCTAATAAACTTAGAAAAATTATATTCATTTATTAAATTTATGTATGATCACCTAAATGAATGTTTGAAACATTTTAACCAGGTGCTTTAGTTCTGGCCCATTGTTGAGGAGAGAGATTCAACAAGACTACCGATCTCATGAAAGAGATTGGTGTGAAAACATTAAAAGAGGAAGAATTTCCCCTGGCAGTGGGAAATAGGTCATAGCCAAGATTAGAATTAGCCAGCATAAGAGACCAAAACATGCCAAAACTAAGCTCACAGATGTTGCAAAAGCAGGGGGAAAAGTCAAGGAGGAAGACACAACTTGGAGGGGAAGATATGAGGGACATGGCATGGATATTTTAAAAAAATAGAGAAAGAAAGAAGAAAATCTTTCCCCAAAGTCAAAGGCAAGGCAGGCCATACACCATCAAGTGCAGGCACATGCAGCGAAGCTTGCCAAAATTGATCCCTGCTGAAGGCCAAAAGAAAAAAGAAGGACTTACAAACACACTGGAATAGAGATACCATCAAAGGAATTGCAATTGGAGGAGGAAAAAAAGAAATTTGGGAAATATAGTGACTACAAGAAAACGGACCAGGATTATGTTGTCATTATATTGTAAGCGTTCTATTGTCATTATATTGCAAAGGTTCCATATTGCTAAATTTTCGTGCCTCCTTGATATTTCTTGTAGTCATCTCCTCTAGGCACAGACTCTCCCTTGTCCTTACATGAACCAACTGACTCCAGTTCCCCTCAACCATCCAGTCCACTCTTTTATAACACTCTTCTTATTGGCTACAGCTCTGGCCTGAAAAAATCAGGCCTGCTCCTAATCCTTAATAATTGGCTCAGCTTCAACTCTTTAGGGGGTAAGATTATATTGTATACTACCTTTATTTACTTGTGTTCTATCCCCCTACAGTATTATATCAAAATAGAGAATGGGTATTTTGGAAAGAGGCTGAGAAAGAAGTTGGGCAGGTATGAGAAGCAGATGTGAGTGCAGAAGACACGTGAACTGGGCAAACCAAGAAACCAATGCAATATTCCTGCCAGTGTCTACTTAGTTGAGCTATCTGATTGATGAAAAATGAATCTTCCAGAGCAGACAATCCTAAAGGCAGATAATATTTTTTTTAATCGTCCTCAAATTATTTGTGGTTGAGAACTGAATATTTTAAAGTTTTTAAAGATACAAAAGGAAACAAGGGTTTTTTCAGTGGTAGCTGTGAGGGCTTTAATAACTGCATCTTTATTATAGAAGGGGGAAAAACAATCCCACTAGTCTGTTCCTTGGGTTTCCTGTGACAGGTTAACCCAAACATGAATGCATTGCTCGTCTGGTATGAATATGATTATTTAATATTAGCGCCTGCCCCTGTATCACTTGGCATAATCATAATGTGTCCTTAGGGGATTTTAAAATTGCTGAAAGATTAGTCAATGTTTCCCTTTTTGCTTTATGCAAGTGCATTATATTATGAGCAGAGAAAAAATGAGTCAGGACATGAGCTTAGCTGCTCTTAATTTAGCTTAGCAAATTAAAAAGAAAAAATCCATGGATATTTTATAGCAATTGTAGTAGTCAGTTTTATTAACACCAAATTTGAAAAACTGAAGTAACTCTGGCTGTTCCCATTTTTCCTTGTCTCCAGAGAAGCCATCAGGTGAAATCTGTCAGAAAATCTGTAAAAATGTGTTTGAGAAATAAACCCAGGGAACAAAGTTTCATAAATTGTGGGGTAGATGGGAGAGGAAGGGAGGTTTTGACATGCAGATTTGATGTAGGCTTTTCTAAATATCTGTAGTGTTTAGCAGGATATAGAATTTCCTAGTGCAGGATTGCAATAATGTACAGCTTTGTAAGATTTTGCAGTTCTGATTGAGTTTAAAGACCCAATGGTGCTCTTCTGCATTTATTTTGAAGAAAGGATAAGTTTAGAAACTGCTGTAAGCCATTTGCTGGTCATACCTTCTTCCTTACCTGCAGGAAGGCTTGTAAAGACTGTCAGCAGTTATGGGAAGATGTGGCCATTCCAAGCTGCAGTCAACAAAGTCATTCCTATATAAAAAATATTTGTTCACTTTGTCTATTTCCTGCCAAAGCTGATGAAAACTGCCCATTAAAAATTAAAGGCAGTGTGTCTGGGACAAAAAGCTCACATTGCTAATAGCTGATTGTCAATTGTTGCATCATGTATCCACCTATAACCAAGAAAGATAGGAAAGAAGAAAGAGAGAATGAGAGAGAGCAAGAAATGCATAAAGTATGTTTTCTGGAATGGCCAAAAATATTTTTATGGGAAAAAATAATTCACTAAAATTCCCTCTAATTTGGAAAGTTAAGGAGAACTTTTAAAACAAAACTGTTTGTGGTTTATATTGGGAGGCAGCATAGAACTCTTTTCCAAAGCAATTTTACAATCTTGCATTTTTCTTTGATGGTTCTCCCTTAGCAGTCTGTTTATTCTAGAGTAAAAGGCTTTTTGGGGGATTCATCTTAGTCAGCATACAAACTTGCAATTAGTTAGATGATAGCTAAAAAAAAAATACCCATCTACGGATGCTAAGAAAATATATTTGAGTTAGTCAGTCTGATGCCCAAAAGAACTTTTTCCTGGATTTCTTTTCTCTCTCTGTGTGCCTAGCTGAGTCAAGCACTGATAGCTGGTTGCAGTTTTTAGAATCAAGCAAATACTGGCAAAGTAATCCATCAGTCCATTCCAATATGAAGAGCTCAAGAAGGAGATTCTAAATTTCCTGAGTTATATTATCTCTCTTTTTTTTTTGTCCCCCCAAATGAGCAACCAGGTATGAGTATTGTTTATGACTTTACCAAAAATATAAGGAAAGAAGATTTCTTGTGCTGTTTTCAGCATTATCACTCTTTCTATCATTATCTACATAATAGAACTATATAGCAGAAAAAATATATTTAGACGAAAAAAGCTCCATATTTTAATTCTCACTACTTATTTCAGTTTTAGACTCAAGACATTACTGTTTGGAGCAGGTTCTAGCTTATTTCGGGGTTGATCTAAGGCTTTCATTATTGCCCAGATATTCAAACACATATCACAGAAGCAACTAATTCTTCTTTTCTTATTACAGCAAAAGATAATTATGCCTTAAGAAATCATTGCAGTAGATTAGTTGAGTTGAGAAGAAGTGCTGCCCTTCTCTCCATTCAGGGGTAACGCCCTCCTTTGGGCCCAAGCCACAGCAGCCTTTTGAGTACTAGGAGGATGATGACATGAATACAGAGGTTTATTTGCTTGTTAAATGACTTTTAAAATTTTTCTGATTGAATTGACTCAAAAAGAAATAATGCAGAAATGCTGTGTCTTGGCTAACTTTTTGACTAAGGTAGATATGTGGGAATAATACCCATGTTGTCTTCTGAAGCTACCAATGAAAGTCCTACCAAGAAAGAAAGCAAGCCCGCAGCCTGAAGCTATCAGCTTTGTGATATGGCGTTTATAAATCATAGTATTTCTCCTGCATAGCAATTTCCATGGCATGTGTCTGAACTCAGTATTCTGTGCAAAATCCCTGTAGTACAGATTTATGTCTTCTCTCGGTGTTGTGTTATAGACCAAACACTCAAACTTAGTATTTTTGGTGAATTTGATAAAATAACAACAGCTTGCACTCTAAAACAATCATCTTGAAGTGTGATGGTTAATTTAAATATAATGAAAATAAAATATAGCAGATTACGCAGTTTAAGGAACATTTTCTTTGAGGATGTCCCATGAAATACACGTGAACAGATAGATACAACTTGAGCATCTGTTTCCAGAGTCATATGAAACAAATAGCTTATTCTCTAAGATTTTTTCCAATTTTATATGAGAGGCAGGTGCTTCTGAAATAATAGCTTAGCTCTACAATGCATTGATTACTGTGCTGTGCTGCTGAATTCAGCAAAGTACACATATGTCAATCAAAGTTTATTGAAAACTTAACTGAGAACAAGTAACTGCAGGCTTCTTGTTGCTCCAGCTGAAGTTATGGCAGAACTCATTTAAATGCAAAGGGTTCAGCACTGAATGCCCATGAAGCTGCTCCTCAATCTATTTTTCACTTAATAAGAATAATGTATTTTTGTTGAAATTCTCTCTATTAACATGGTTAAGACACTAAATACTTATTTTTAGACACAGTAATCTTGGAATACTTTTTGAGCTAACAAAGAATTGATTTTAATATAACGCATGTAGAACTAATTTATATGGAGCGAGGCATTTGGAGCATAAACACATAAGAAGTTGCAAATAATGTGGCAACTGACAGGTGGAACTGTTTCTGGCTGTTCTGGATTTTTCCTGCGCAAAATTAGCAATAATCACACTACTAGAGAAAACTGTGTTTGTGCCACAAATGGCCTTTAGCATTCATTTCCTATAATACCAGAAGTTTTCTCTAAAAGTATTCCTCCTTTTTCCAAAACTATGACTTCTTTGTGAAGGCCCTAGAGCCGTGCAGAATTCAGTCATGGTGGTTGTCAAACATTTCTGGAGTAAATAAAGCTGCCGGCAATAATGTTCTGCACCCAGCAGAGTAAAATTATATGGATTTTATGATCTTAGAAGACTTTTCCAATCAAAACAATTCTGTGATTGTAAATGTAAAAGTTTAGCTCTGTGGCTTGCTGCAGTTAGGAGTCCCTTAAAAAAAACTTTGACATTCAGTAAGTGGACTTTAAAACTCTAGACTAGATTTTATTTGCCTTTCTCTAATAATTAATAATATTATGGCTATGTAATTCTATATAATCTCTTCTATGGCATATAAACTATTTCTCTTTTGTTTATTCTCTTGACATACATGTGGACAAAATTGGACATATTTTTATCTAAACATGGGCATATTCTTATAAGCTGCATTTATTTCCAGGAAATAAATGGATGAATACTTCTGAGGTGTTTATTAATAGAAGTTCCTGAAATACTGACTTGCAACACCAAATAATTTGGTTCAAGTTTGATTTTTTTTTTCTTTAAAAACAAGTAAGAACATTTTAGGCAAAGTACAGCGTTTTCATCTGATGTTTCATTTTGTTTCTCAGGAACATTGTTTACATATTGACTTCCCTCCTCTAAATATATATTATACATATCTACTACTAGATATTATAAGTATCTAATGTCTGTTCATGCCCAAGAATCAGAGCTCCATCATCTTTATTCATTTCAACAGAGATGGATATTGCTGATTTTCTGTTGGTCTCCTGTTGCTGAGTTTCTGAGTACCGCCCTAAGCAGAACCCATGATGTGTTAGTTGCTATTGCATCTTAGGAAATTGACTTTATTTCTTCTCTTTGAGAGTTTTTAGCAATACTGCTGGTGCTTGTGGGCCATTTGCTTTCAGGATAATAGTCCATTCACTTTGTTTTCCTTTGACTGTTCTTTTATCTGCTATTTTGATGGCATCTCTTTTCTCCTCTTGTCCCAAAGGTATTCCAAAGCATTATCCTTCACTCTATGTTTGTCCCACTAAGTACATTATTTCTGACAGTTCATCCATACACATCTGCTCCGTGCTGATTTATGTATTTTCTAATCACATGGTGAGGGTGGCACCTCTAGTATTTCACCAGGGATGAGTCATCATCATTTTAAACTCAATATGTCCAAAAGTCAATGCCTCAAGTTCATTTCATAGCCTCTCTTCCCCTCCATCTCTGCTTTAGTTGACAGCTTTGAACGACCAAATCTGAGTCATGCTTTGAACAACCAAATCTGAGTCATGATTTTGCTCATTTACATTGGATAACCATGAGATGTCCCTGTGCTGCTGCATTTTCATCTTCAACAATCCCCCAGCTCATCAGGTGTTTTCATCACCTTATTCCAGATTTCCCATTTAGGCTCACATATTATCATTCAATGAGTATCACTACCTTGCAGCTTCCTGCTTCTCCGAATCCACCCACCACCCAGCCCTTTATAAAATTTGGTCTCTGAGGCCCTGTTGGTCTGATTCTCTCATTTCCTTCCTTTGCCTTCTAATGTTCTGTCATATCCTTATCTTGGTTTCAAAGCCCTGTGTAACTGTTTGCAGTGTTTGATGCTTTTTTTTTTCCCCCTGTGTGCTGGATGCAGTATTTTTTGCCTTTATTTGGAAAGGTAAAAACCTTGCTGAAGAAAGGGTAGTGTACATTTCACTCTAGGTTGGGCAGGCTTGCCTTTGAGGCACACTTCTGAGTGACAGCTTTTTGGTTTTTTCAGCTTCACTGAAATGTAGATGTTAGATAGCTTTCAGCTGACAGATGTCTACATTATACAAGCAGATATTATAACTGGCACTGTTGTCTATTTGGCTGTATCTTCAGAGGTCAGGCACTGAAACAGTTTTGAGGCTAAATATTCTGTCACTCCAAGACTTGGTCATTTCACAGCAGGCCTGAAGCTGCTAATCCCAGGCTGCTTTCTTTTTTTTTCTGTGTGTGAATGCAGGCTGAGGACTTCAACTTCCTAGAAGAGACCAACAACAGAGCTGGTGAAGGACTATTTTCAAGGGAATGTAGGGATAGAACAAGGAGTAACGGCTTTAACCTTAAAGAGGATAACTTTCCATTAGATATTAGGAAGAAATTCTTTATTAGTGTGGTAAGGTACTGGAACAGGTTGCCCAGAGAAGATGGGGATGCGTCATCCCTGAAGGTGTTCAGGGCAAGGAATTTTGAGCCTGGTCTAGTGGAATATGTCTTAGCCCATTGCAGGGGTGCTGGAACTAGACAAGCTTTTAATGTTGTTTCCAATCCGAAACAATCTGTGATTCTATCACTTACCTCTGTGTGAGTTTCAATCTAACATGGTTCAGAAATGCTGCACTGACTTTACAAGTCATCCCATGTCTATGAAAAGTTACTATATAAATCTTGAATTTCGGACAAAATTGTGATAGTCTCACATCTGTCAACGTTTGTACTTTCCTTACATGTGAGAGTCACTGACATCTCTGTTTTGTCATCAATCCTTATGAGTAACACACCTTAACTTTAGTTGTTTTTTTCAACCTTTACTGTTTGCTCATGCTGCCTTCTTCTGCCCTTTAAAGCAAGCCAGGTAATAAATATGGTATAGCATTGTGGGTTTTGGATGCCCTATTTCAATGCTGAAATAAAAAATGAACAACATTCTGGTCACTTTTTAAGTAGTTTCACCCATGTCAGGTAATTAAAAATGAAATTTTACAGCCAGCTATGCAAATTTATGATCCAAGTTTCTCTATTACTTGCATTTTGCTCACTGCAGGATCAGGATCCTCAGAACATGCTGCAATTTGGTTTGTCTCTAATGCATAAGGGAGGCAATGAGTCATTCTCATTATCACCTTTGCATTCTGACTCATGTCATTCTTGAACAGTGACTTAGAGAAAGGGATGACTTTGTATGTCAATGGTCTTACACACTCTATTGACAGACACTTAGACACTTCCCAAGGACTTTCCTCAGATTGGAATAATAATGCACTGAACACCCTCACCAAGAGCACAAAGAGTTGACAGGTGTCAAGGAGAGAGGGAGGCTGATGAGACATCTGCAAGTAGAATTTATGTACCTGCAAGAAAACATGACTAGCTATATCACAGAAGAAAAATGTGAGGTTTGATGAGGTGTAAATCATTTGTGTTTCATACTCCTGGGAAGAAGCAGTAAGAAAAAAAGATGTAGTTTCATCTCAGTGAGCAGGAGAATGTGATACATTTACAACAGTAAACAAGACAAAATTAATAGAGACATTAAGAAAAGACCTGTTAGAGCTGAAGTTGTGAGCAAACACCTCCATGAAGATTTATCGTCTGTAAAAGTGATATGAATTGTATATATAATTACTATTTCTGTTAGCATGTTGCACCCTATATCTGAATTTCAACGTGATTTCTAGCAAATAGATAAATTGTTCTTAAACATGATTTCAATGAAAGGCAAGTGGTATTTTGATATATTTATCTTATTGTGCATGGGTGGATTTTGCCCTTGTTTTGCTTTTGAATATATCGGTCAGATATGCAGAATTTGATATTAGATTCTAACACACTATTGAAATGAAAGTTCATTTGATGTAAATTAATCTTGTTTTAACACCATTAACTTTCACCCTTCATTTTCTGGTGTAACACTGAGGAGAGGGCAGTAACAGTATGATTCTTGAAGTCTCCTGCTCCCAGAGGTAAGATGATACAAGACTCTCAGTATCCTAAATATAAAGTCTGTTTTTCTCACTGATACTAATTTTTAGAAGACAAAAACCTTGCACCCATTTGTTCACGGAGCCACTCCAGCCTCCTGTTTATCTTTCAATATGAGTCCTCATGAGGATAATAAACAATTATCAGATTCTTTGAAGCGCTAGGTCTCTGAGATGTCTCAGATTTTTTCATCCTTGCCCTCACTTTTCCACTATAAGGGACAGTTAGACTCAAATCCATTTGCTGAAACATTGAATGTTTTTAGGCATTTTTTAAACAGTAAAGATCTCAATAATGTTTCTCAAATACCATTAAATGGCAAAGTAGACATTTACAGGTATAGTTACAAAATAGTGCCCTACAGAGGGCTTGAAGAATGAGCATGACTTGAGTTCTGAAAGTAACTTTCTCCCAAGAAACAATAACGTCCTGACTTCAGTGTTCATCTGACAACATCTATTACTTCATGTGAGGTGTGAGCTGAGTAGTTTATACATTTTTTTTATACTATGCACATTGAATTATGTCAGACCAGCATAACCCTTTAGAGTCATGGATTTATTTACTTAAGGTCGACAAGCTTTTTTGTTAGTATTCATTGTAAATCATCCCAGGAGCCTCTAGCCTCTAGCAATTATTTAAAGTTTGAGATGCAGTCAAAACCTGTCAGTTTTATTCACGGTATTTATTAATTTTCTCCTGCACTTTTATATCCTCTTGCTTTTTTAATGATGTTAGATGAACCGTTCAACTGAGCCTTCATTTTACTTTCAATCTGCTTTTTTTTTTCCTCTGGTCCAGGAGGTTTGTACAGCCAATACATCAGTTTTAATTTTGTCCTTTAAAGTGCTCAATAACAAGTAACTCACACAGTGATCAAACAAAGTACTACACAGCTGCATGACACACAGTCACGCTGCTGTGCTGGGGAGCGGAAAGACCCAGCTGCTCTCAACAGGTGGTGACCCAAATACGCTATCAGGGTGGCACAGAGACCTTGATAGCTGAGGCTCACCACCCCAGGACACTCAGGACTGATCTGACAAAAGCAATCTGGGCCACACAAGAGCCCAGATCATTGGGTAAGACCATGGGGAAAAGGCAAGTCCAAGGTCAAGCTGTGAACAGAAGTTGGGGTCAGATCCAGTGATGGTGACCATGGCTCAGTGATCATCATTTAAGCACATAGTGATGAGGGAGATCTGAGGTGAACCTGAGAAATCAGTCCCAGGGATCAGAATCTGGACCAATGGGATACATGGCCAGGACAAACAGAGCTGAATTGAACATTTCATCATAAAGAGGAGAACCCTCTAATAGCTAGCTGAAGATTATTTGTGTTTTTAAATGTAACTGCCAGCCCTAATGAACAAGGGTGATACTTATTTCTGCATGGGGCTGGAAAGAGAACTTACATAGCTAGAAAATCCAAATGATGACTGAAATTTGTCTATTTGTCAGCTTTTTAAAAATTACAAGTATATTCCTATTGCTATGCATTTGTTGCACACTAGGATAGAAGAGGGAGAAGGAAACAGGATCACTAAAAAGCACAGAAAAAACTGCAAAAAACTTTCATATATGCTTATGCAGAGATTGAGACTGGTTTGCACCAGCGCAGGGGGTGAGAGAGAAACTGCAGTTTTTTTCTTGAGCTCAATATACAGGCCTGGAAACAAATAACTCAATAAAACAGATGTTTTAATAAGATTCCAATAAAATGGTAGTGTAAAAAAAAAGGAATACAGATAACAATTAAATCTGACATCATTCTAGATGCCAGGAACCCACCTTTTGTGCAGCATTGGATGCTCAGATCTTATCTCTGGAGGGCTTCTTCTGGTGATGGATCATTGCCGTGAGCTAGGAAACTCACATGGAATTACCACTGCACTACACCTCTGAGGATGTTGGGACATGTTTAGAGAAGCAAGTGGTAGGACTGGGCAGAGGGAAATCAGATCTAAGTAGTATCTAGATCTTGCTTTCAGTGTCTGTGGGAATCCTACAATGTGGGTGAAAGATATCAAGTAACTCCCAAGCTCAACTGACAAATCTGGAGACACATTTCCACTCAAATAAATTGGAAGCCCAATGTAAATGAAGAAAATGTATGACCTTTTCTGTCACAAAAGAAATTATGAAGAAAACATGCCACTGGCATGTAGATTTAGACATTCAAATGTTTGCCACTCTTATCAGTGTAATACTGACTAATTTATAATACATACATATTTATCTTTGAAATATTCATCTGGATATTAAAGTGATTTATGGTGTTAATGGGCAGAGACTGAAATTGTAATTCCATATGAAGGACAAAATAATAATGATGATGATAATAATAATAGTAATTATAATAATAATAACAAAAACTTCAACATCTTTTCAATATTCTCTGCATTTTTTTCATTTTCGGTCTGACATTTTGTAAACATTACTAACAATCTGTTAGTAAACTGCTTTATAAATCACTACTGAGAGTTCTTACCAAAAGAGAGGAAGGTAATTGATCTTGATGCTGTACAACCCTAGCAATGTAGACACTCTGCAGCAGTCACATTTGAATTTGATTTCTGTTCCCCCTTTTCCCTCACAATATATTATTTTTGTTGGTTAAAGGGACGGTGTGTGATACAAAAAGGTGACTACCCTAGGAAAGTACAATTTACAGTTCAGCAACTTATGGTAAAACACACGTTACTTCCTTCTTACTTTAGAGGAATTGCCAGTTGGTGACTGGGCACTGATCTCTTCTCTCTGGTGACAGTGACAGGACCTGAGGGAACCTCATAAAGCTGTGTCAGGGGAAGTTTAGGTTGGATATCAGAAAAGGTTTTCCACCCAGAGGGTGGTTAGGGACTGGAATGGGCTCCCTTTGATGTATCATGGTTTGTTCAATGGTGTTCTGAATGATGGTGCAGTGTCCCTAGTGAAGGGGCCACTAATGCTTTCAAGAAAAAACAGGCCCTTTCTGTACCTTGTTGAGATGATACTACTAGACAAATAAAAAAGGTCTCCCCTTTTCATATTAGACATCCATCTTGTATGTTTAAATGGTTCTTAATTCAAGAGGTAGTCACGATATGCTAAGAAGAAAGGGCTGATTAAGCTTAACCAAATATATAAAAATTAATTATAACCACTCTGTGCATACTAAACAGTTTCTCATGTGACTGTAGCTTGCTTGAAAAATGATGAATGTTCAAAATGTGCCTCTGTTCATTTGTCTTGATTGCAGTGAGCATGTGAAAGTCGTAATTCAACATACATTAAACTAACTCAGCAAAAATCCCTGACTTCTTGAGCTGGCAAATGCAACATCCTTCAAATTATTAATCTTTTTTCTTGGTAGAAAAACATAAAGCGTAGTGTACAAAAAGGTGTGGCAAAGGTCAGTTAAAGAAGAAAATAAGAGGAAACTTGATTACTTATTTGAGACAACACAAGTAGCACCTTCCCTTGCAAGAAATTATTTTAATCTAAAAAAAATAGTTCTCATAAAAGAAATGTAAATTTGAAAAGAAATTATACATTTATTGTCCTCATATGTTTTATGTAGTTGGGTGGACTTAAAAAAGTAATTGGAGAGCTGTAATTAATGTCACATCATTATAAAAATTGTTGCAGTCAAGGACCTGAAAAATTTACTAAATGGCAAAGTTTTCTCTAGTCATTTTCTGCTTATGGCAGAGAATTTTCTCAGGAGTTGCTCATATGGTCACACTTCAGTTTCTAGAGCATTTTTTGGTGAGGTTTTATTCTGCTGAAATGGTATTTGTCCCCTAGATATTTTGTATGTGTTTTATTTGAAAAATAATTGCATGGTGGGAAAACTGATGGAAGTATCACTTCAATGTGAAGTTTCCATAGGGAAATAAGTATTGAGTTACTAGTCTCTTTAATTTTTGGCAGTTTGATGCATATTTTGAAATACGTAAAGCTAAAACAAAAAATCCCTAAAGCTTGCTAGAAACCTGTCTTATTAAAGATGAGGGTTTAACTGGAAATTTTACCCAAAGTTTTACTCAAATTTTTGTTCTCCTCTTTGAAACAGAGCTTATGATCATAATTGTATTTTCTTTGCAAATAAGACTAAAATCCTGTTTTGTTCTTTTAAGAAGGAGGTGGTATTTGTTTGTTTGTTTTTTTTTAAACAATTTAGTGACCAAGATCTTCAAAACAATGCCACATACGCCTAATTTTCCTAAGGTCCCCTGGGAATTATTTTTCCAAAATTCTAGGTAACATTTAAAAATATCTTCTGAAATACACTGGGTGAAGGAGCTTGGATTAGTGTAACTTCTTGACTGCAACTGAGCCAGAGGTCAGTAATCAAATTGTTTATATCCCCTTCTCTTTGATTTTTGCCATGTATCTTTTCTGTTAGTACTGTGAAGCGCTTCATATAAGCATATCATACATCTCTGTGAAAGAGAAACCTGCTCATCTTAGAAAAAAATTGTGGTTACAGGGCTGCCTACACAGAGCCAACATAAGGGCAAAGTTGCTTGATTCAAACAGCAGCTTGATTTTGGGTCTTTAACGGCCTTTGAAACTTTGCCTATTTATTTCTGATACATTCTAGAATTATCATATGTTTTCCAGGGAAGAATGGAAACGTTTTAGTAAATAAGCGTATTCAATGAAGGAAAAAGAATTGAACCACAAAATATTTAATTGATTTTATCTAAAATTCTTTCGCTTATTAATTTCTTTCTGACTGCTTTACCTATCAAAGCATGCTGAGAATTAAAGAAAACTATTTCATTTACGGTAAAATAAACTATTTCCCTAACATCAAAATACTTCCCTACCACTTCCCTGTGGATTATCAGAACTCAAAAAATGAGTTCTGACAGAGAAGAAGCAAATTTTCACTTTTTTGAAGCATCAGGAAATGTAAAAGCATTTATTCATGCTTCTTTTTTTTTTTTGGGTTTTTTTTTTTTTTTTTTTTTGGTTTTTATAATCCTCTACTTATATTTCTATCCAAAGAAAGTCACAAAATGGTCCTAAATATTTTTCTTCCTAGGGCATAGCTGTGTATTCTTCCCTTTTATCTATTTGGCTTCTGTAGTTGGTCAGACTGAGTTCTGTCCCATGCAGAAGCAGCCAACAGGACTCTTTACTATGGTTTATGGCCTTTCTGAGATTTTTTAAAAATTTGTTTTAACATAAGTATATTTGCACAGCTCAATGCAATAGAATCGGACTCAGACCACACAGGGAGGGTAATCAGGCAGAATCTTAAGATGTGGAAGAAATACTTCCACTAACACCCTTGGGGCTTAGAGTCTTGAAAGAGACCTGCTCCAATGACAGCAGTGACTGCCTTCATGGGCGAGAGTCCTGTTTGTGCAAACAGCACGCAATCACCCGCGGCGATGACGTGAATGCATTGCCTTCATCTGTTCAGGCACCCAAAGCGACACAAATTGGCACCAGACACGGGTTCTGAGAAGTTCATAACGCTGGATACAATGCATTAATGTGACTCATATCTACTGCCACTCAGAGATATGAGACTATCAAGACAGAATTTTAAGTGGAAAGCTGAAAAGTTATGACAGTGAGGTGGAGAAAAATTGCATTTTTGCAATGATGGAAAGGAATACAAGGAGGAAAGAATTACTTCATACACCAGATTTTGGACAATGCTAGTCACTATCTTCATAGAAACCTGAAGACACCCAGAATTATGGCTGAACAAGGCAAAAGTAGACTTGAAATCTACCCATGACTTTGCCCCATTCCCTGTGGAAGCTGGTTCTATATAAATTGCTGGTCCTTGGACGCTGTGTGCTTTCCTTGGGGGTCCCTGCAGCAATGCAAGGATGCTCTCAATACCTGTATAGTCAAATTCTTGAAGAGAACTTAAAGGAAGATTATAATGATCATTCTACACCTTCCTCACCTCCCCAGCACAGCAGTTAGCAACATCCCTCAGCTTCCAACAGGAGAGGTTCTTCCAAATAAGAACTACAGCTATAACTTCTCGATTGTATCATAATAAATTTGCTGCTGGAGAGCCAGAGAAAAGAAATAGGAAGAAAGGAGGCATTTAGGGCGCCCAATCCCTGCAAAGCCCTTTGTGAGCAAAGAGCAATTAGGCTAGACATGGACATGCTCATCTCCCCAGCTAGATGTCTAGAGATGTCTTTGCTGGCCAGACAGAGGGGAAGAGTTTCCTTGCTGAAAATTAGTTGCTGTCGAGTTGCTACACCAGCTCCAGCCAAAACTAGCTGCTCTGAAAACTGTTTGATCACATGATAATTTCCAGTGAGGTCCCATCTAGACTGAAGACGCTGATTAGCCTTGTTTTGGTTTTATTTCTTTTGGATTTTGTATCTTGCCATGGTGATTTCAACCTTGAAATGTTGAGATACTGCTGATACTCTCTCAACAATCCAGACTGCTCAATATTGCTGTGATTTCAAGAATCCATTGCAGATTGTAAGAGCAGATTTTCAACCTACTTGTTAAATACACCAAACAAATCATTAGAAACTGCATTTTTTTTCTGTGGAGGTTGTTGCACAACAGACCCACATTACTCTGAGTCTGATGTAATAATTTTAGCCAAGTTCCCATTTAGCAAATTTGGTATTCAGTGAGTTAGCCAGGTGCAGACTTCTTTGTAAAATATTAACATTCCTATGGCATCTAAAGGTGCACACTAAAAAGCAACTATATTGCAATCTTGCTATTTTACTTTGAAATTTTGTATGTATGCATGCTAGTTTACTGATTTATATAGTTTATCTTACTGTGTTTAAGACTTTTCTAGGTATCTTTCCCAACTAAAATAAAGAAAATCCAGATATTTACTGAAGCAAAAATAGAATCCACCTCAAGGAGGTTGCTGTTCTTTTTTTAGCTTAACATCTGGTATGTGGATTACATCTAGTTTCATAGTCACATATTCAGAGAAAAACACATTTCAACATTGTTTGGGCTGAGTTTCTGATACTATTTTAGCATGAGATATTCTTCCATATACAGGTTTTCATGTGTTTTTCACCATATATTTGCTATTTGATTTATTATTTGATTTGATCACCAAATAAAAAATATTGCAAGATGAAAAAAAACCCGCCTTTAAAATAAAGTCATATGTTTTGGTATATAAGTCTGTAACACATTCACGTAAATTAGAATGTGAAATTCTGCAAAAATATTCCTAATTTTTTATAAATCTGATATGCTTTGCAGGCTTGGAGACACCTGGTTTTGTCATTGCATTCCAGTTAATATATAATACAGTCACGTGTTGCATGAATATATTGAACAGAATCACAGGAATGTGATGTGCCAGTACCTGTCTGCCTTCTGTTGGTGAAGAAATTTTTACCATTCTTTCAGATTGTTTCATCAGCAGCAGTTCTACAATGTAAAAAATATACATTTTAAGGGGTTTTTTTTCAGTTATCTTAGAACGTTCTTCTTCAGTGTCTCATTGCTTTGTTTATAATTTTCAAGCCAGAGCCACCACCAGTAGTCAAACCTTTTCTGTCTCCCCTCTTTGTACCAGTCTCGGCTATTATGACATTAATTTCTAGCACATAGCAAATTTTACATATAGGCTCAAATTGCCTGTTATCAGACAGAGAAGTGTCCCTTTGACCCACTGGATTGTGGAATGGCAATCTGGCACAATTTGGTGCAGGTTTTAAGTGCATAAGAGATCCTCATGTCTGAGTTAGGTGACGCTGAGGGCTCCTTGATGGTCCCTGCCACAACAGACAGAACAACTATCCTGGAGTGCAAGACCTATCTTTATTCAGAGCATATACTGGAAAGGAGCTATCCAGGTAGAAAAAATTTTAATTACTCTATATGTCTTTTAAGATAACAAACACCATAATTAAGACTCTCTGAACAAATCACAGAAATTAACCAAGAATAGCCTGAGTTGGAAGGGACCCAGAAGGATCATAGAGCCCAGCTCTTAAGTGAATGGTCCATATAGGGACTGAACCCACAACCCTGCTGTTTTTTAGCACCATGCTCTGACCAACTGAGCTAAAATGGAAGATGTTCCCGTGGAAAGCAACGCCATTGAAAACAATTTAAGGACCACAACTGTTGCTTTAATTTAATTTAAGGAGAACACAATACTTGGCTGCATGTGGAAGGAACGCTGAGATGGCTTACTCTGCATGGCACAAATATAAAAGATATACTTCCACCTCGGACTCGAGGCTCTGTGTTACCTAATCTTCTAACTTTACCTCTCTTCATGGAATTAATGTTCATGTCCCACAAGACCAGCATTATGACTCCACCCTGTCTGCCATCACCTCAGGTCCAGCTTTTGATCTGAAAATGCAATTCACCTTTTCTTAAGCAAATATTTAATTAGCTAATGGTGACTAGGTTTTAGGATGCAAATGCAGGTCACGTAGCGGAAAACAGTATTAAAAAAAGGGCAATTCCTGGACTATGTTCTTTGACTTACAATTTGTCCAGAGCCTATCTGGCTGTGACTGCTCAATGACTTACAAAAATGTAAGAAGGCTCACAGGATATGTGGATGGTGATAAGCCCATCCACAGGGAAGCTCAGACAGGGACGTAGCAAATGATTATGGCTTCAAAGAAAGCTGAACTTACCACAAAGAGGACTGGATGGTGGTCTTCTGTATAAATGGCTACATCATTTGAGTGGATTTGTTCAGTTGGCCAGAGCATGGTGCCAAGGTTGTGTGTTCAACCCCTGTGTGGGCCATTCACTTCAGAGTTGGACTTAATGATCCTTGTGGGCTCCTTCCAACTCAGAATATTCTGTGATCCACTATATGAGTGCAGTGGATCAACTGGCTGTACTAGTTCTGTAAATCAACCAATAGTACCATCTGAGTGGATCAACAACTCTTCTGTCCCTTGGTTAATAAAAAGAGCAGAAATAGTCATGAAACTTTTAATAAAGTACCCAATAGAGAGCATGAGCAACACAGAGTAGAAAAACTGAACAAACAAAAATTACTTTGATGAGAATAACAGATGTGATCTGGATTCTTGTCATATATATCTTGCCAGCAGTTGAGGATAGCAAGCATATTATTGAGAATTATGTTAATACTGTGGTTCATCTATTTATTCCAGCTGTATACTCTGATTGTTTGTACTTGTGCTGTGATTTATGCATGTTGCTGTATCACCTTGCCGAATCAAATTTCCATGCAATATCAAAAGAGATTCAAATCAGTAAATTTGATGTTAAACTTCAAATCCTCAGTGTGTAGAGTAGCCAATACAAATTGGTCAGAATATTAGACTCTGGTGCTAATACAGGTTTTTCAGCTTTTCTGTAATACATGCTCCTGTTCTCTTACTTATGCCAGCAGTCCTCTACATTTGTCCCAGCCAGAGATCATGCATGTTGAAAGACGATTGTGTTGTTTCCTGAGTTTTATTCCATTTTTTTCTCCATCACTGCTCTACTCTTTCTTTTTCATCCTTCTCTATTCTTCGTTCTGTGGTCTGAGCTATTTTTCATTCTGCCTTTGCTTTGATTCATTTATGTTTTTCCTTTTTATCCATCCACACTGGCCTGGTTCCTCATCCATTCTATGAAACTGGAGCTTTAGAAGTGTCACTTCAAGATAAATCAAAGTGTACAATTAGGCTGGAATCTTATCTCCTACCGTGGCCAGTGACCATAAATTCATATTTTGTTACACTGCAGAAATTCTAGTAAACCAAGATTCCTGAGTTAGAGATATCTCTGCATTTTTCAATGCAATCGACTTTTCTTCAAAGTATCAGCCATCCATTTAGTGAATTCTTGTCAACTTAACCACAACATTTAACAGGAAAGTGTTTCCTGAGTTTAGCTATACATTATTTTTTATATTACTTCTAAATCTTGTTGTATTTTTTATCACCTTGTTCCTATACTGGAAGAGACACTGAACAGCTGCTCACAAGTCTGCTCTCTTTACAAAACTGAAGAGTACTAGTCTGTTTAATTTGATTTTTCAATTTCAATTGTTTGCTTACCCTTCTTACTCTTTTGTTTTCTAAATCTGCTCCATCCTTTTTTGTCAGAGAGGTATTGGAACCACACAGGATACTCCAAGAACAGGTGGATATCTCCTTTGTACATTGATACTGCCATGTTTTCTGCTTTGCTATTTTACTTTCCAAGTAGAATGTGGTAGTAGTCTGTTTTCCATTTTTTTCTGAAATGCTTTGAAGAGCTTTTTTTAAGGCCAACTAGTCAATTATCACTCAGCATGTATGCAGAGTCAATCACACTGCATATAATGTTAGAGTTATTTTTTCTCCCTGTCATTTTACATTGAATGTTATTTTACTCCTTCACTATTCTGTACCAACCAGTCTCATAAAATCTTCCTGCACATTCATTTGCTGTCTTTAAAATCCAAAATATCAGCTATCAAACTCTGTCACTTTAATATGGATCTATATGGTGATGCAGAGTGCCACTTGCAGCTTCCTTATATCCATAAAACTGACAATTAATTCCAATCCTTTAATTGTTATTCTGTCATGTGAAGGATTTGTTTCTTATCCTATCATAGGATATTTTTTTGAGGAGCATTTGTTGACTAACCTTTTTGAATACCCTTTGCAAGTCCACATAGACTTTGTGAATTGTGTGTCTATCACCTCTAACTCTTTATATGTTTTCAGAGATAAATGATACAAAATTGAACACTACAAAACTTTTTTGGATTTCCCCAGTGCCCAGTATCTACCTATGACTTCTCTAATTCCATCTTTTTGTCATGATTGCCAGTAATTTTACTGTGTAAGCAACAGGTGCATCCATCTGTACTTATGCAATCCCACTAATATCATCAAATGTATTTTGGTTTTCTGGCCATTTGAGCCTGGCTTACTTGCTACTTTACCCTACAGGTTTTAAGGAATGCCTGAGTGAAAATTGTCTTGAGCCAGAATTCTGTAATCACTACCATTTTTTTTTTCCTTTGAGTAGTCTATTTGCATTTCAATTTAAAATTTATTCTTCTATGACCTTGCCCATTCCATGGAAAAACACTCTGTAATGGCAACCTTCATTTCAGCTTCTAACCCCAATCACAAGCCCCAATGCTTATCACAAACTCCAGTCATAAGCCCCATTATAAACCAAATCCTAAGAAAAAATCTACCCATATTTAAAGCCCTGATCCTAAACCAGAACCTAATCCCTAATTTCTAACAGCCAGACCAACATTCATGCTGTAACACCAAAGCCCTAAATCTAATCTTGTGGGTAGCATTAGAGTTAGGATTCAGTTTAAGTTTGTTTTTGTGTTAATGCTTCATGTCAAACTGAAGATTTAATTTATTGCTGGGGTGAAGGTAACAGAGTGGCCAAAGGGTTTTGCCGGGTTTAGTTTTAGGGGTTGAAGTTATAATTATGGGTTTGGGCAGAGCAGAACTAGAGTTTGTGTTAGGATTACTTTTGGAAGTTATGTCTGTGCTTGCACACAACAATTTTGATTATGGTTTGGCTTTATGTTCAGAGTCAGTGTTCCTCCAGCACTTCAAAGAGGGACATTTAAGGTTGGCATTGTGATTCACTGGCATTCAGATTCAAACACAGTTCTGATTGAGTTTGGCTTTAGCATTATGATATGATTTAGGATTAGGGTTGTACTTAAAATTTGGGGTTTTTGTTTGAGTGTGGTTAGTTTTACGTTGAGGGGTGGGATTAAGGCTAGGTTTAAAATTTGGGTTAGATTAGGGTTTTAGGTTTCTGTTTAGGGTTTTATTTAATTTTAGGATTAGAGTAAGAGTTAAAGATCAGGGTTCCTATTTTGTTTTGTTTAGGCTTTAGGGTTTGTTATTAGTGATACTTTTAGGGGTATTTATGATTAGAGAGATTACGTATTTTTGCATTTTTTGGATTCCAACAGTTTAATCAAGGCTATAATGATTTGGAACTTTTCTGCTTCTGTTTTGACTACATTTGGAGAAAAAAAAACCCAAAACAGTTAAAAATATTGTTATGGATAAGAAAGTCAGATATATGGAATTTGGTTTGAGCAAGATATTTTCTCAAATATATGCTCAGGTGCTGTAAACATTTTTGTCTATATTTCCATTAGGGCCAGTTAATAAAAAGTTTCAGCAAAAGAACAATAACTTCTGGAAATACTGTTATTAAAGAGTTGATGGTATGATAAAACCTGCATCAACTCAACTGGAAGTGCAGCTGATGGCAAGGACCCAAGCAGACTATGTGTAGTTCAATCAAGATATTATCCAGCTTGCAGAAATCTAAGTTAATCACATGAAATCCCTTCTGTCTTCAGGAGGAATACAACCAGATGACAGCAAAACTGAAATCATGGCCAACATAAACCATCAGCCACTAACATAATCAACAAGAACATAACATTTCTGGAGACACTTGTAAACTAAAAGAACATAACATTTCTGGAGATGCTTGAATTGATTAAAGTTTTGGTGTAGTACATATTTTTAGAAGTCTGGACTGCTTTACAGAATTGATTGTTTTGAAGCAATACATTTTGAAGAGTATTCATAAAAAAATGCAGCAATAAACACAGGTAACACTCTTAATTAGTCAGGACATATGTTCCCAGAAGCCTAGTCATTCAAACAATGGGATCCTGAAATGGATTAGAAATATTCCTATTGAAAGACCAAAGTCTTATTTCATGTATATACTGAGATTCCATGTCATCCAATTTATTACCAAGGAATACTGGCTACTGGATTTGTAAGAGATGTTTTTTTTCCCTCTTTGAGAATGTAAAAATGCATATTGCAAGAGCGACATTTAGCAAATGTTGCTGTGACCCTCTAAATCTCTAACAGCTCTACTGAGCTTGAGGCAAAACAAAAAAAATGCTATCTACAACTGAACATCACCTCACCTTCAGATTTGCAAGGCATGGAAATAGCACACCATGACATATGGAAAAAATGCTATCTGTAAGCCAAGAATAAAACTGGAGAATAAGCCACAGCTTTTGGTAGTGTTAGGTTTTGCAGAAATATTCTTCTTCATGAAAAACTACACCTAAATTTTCCTGGCATGTGTATTAAGATACACACATAAGAGAGAGCAGCCAGTGTGGTGTTATATGAACCTCCGGCATTGATGTAAATGCCTCCTGAGAATGCAGATTTTACAACTACCACAGGATGCTGATACCATCACATACTTGGTCTATCTACACACAGGTACTGAAGCAGCGTTGATGGCTTACTTGAGGCGGTGGATTATGACATCAGGTCCACACAGACCTCTTTGACCTCTCTACAAACAAATCAAATTGAAGTGAACAAACTATATTTTACCTAAGGCATTTTTTCACAGTAAATATTTAAGAATGAACAATTATTAATTCAGGTATTTACTATTTGTTAATTAACATTTAAATTTAATTCTGTTTGCTCACCAGGGAACCTTTGCTTGGAAGGGCTCTTTCATAGAGTGCAAAATCTTGCTTAGAGTCTGTAATGCTAAAATTTGTGTACAGGCTTTAGTAATTCTATGTCTCATAAGCAATGTTCTGGTTCAGCTTAGTAGTCAGGATGCTGCTTTGTGATCCTGATGTGAGTGACACTGCAAATAAAAGAAAGCTCACTCTCAGATTTACTCCATATGATTAAAGGGAACACTCCCTCTTTCTTCTTTTATTCACTTCTGAAAATTTCTGAAGCAAGTTGGTTCTCTCAGATGAATCTCAACCCTAATGTTTCCAGGACATCAGCTTATCCTCTGCATTATTTCATTTTATAAAGAGTGACATGGCATTTTAAATTCATAATTTATAATTCCATGTCATTGTGGGATCTTGTAGTTTCTCAGTGTTAATCTGTGTGAAACACCACAGGAGTAATCTGTAGTCAGACATGTCATTTTAGTGAGTTGCACTTTTTCCTTTTAATGTATTGCTAAAAGGACAAACAAAAGCATCCATCAAAGGCAGATAGATGCAGTTGCAATTCGTCTTTCCATCCTTTGGATAATGTGTTGTACATTGCAAAAACTAATACTTGCCATGTTTCTGCCAACATGCTATCTTCCACCTCTTACTGTATCAGTGATGTCATGTGTAGGTCACTTTATTGTAATAATGCTTATGATTTGATTCTTTCCCAAATGAAAAAAAAAAACCCAAACCAAAATAAGAACCACCTCATATTGATTTAAACCTGGGTTTATGTGTCAATAGAAAAAAAGTCCAGTGATTTTCCAAGTAGAGTGTCCCCCCAATTTATCAGAATTTCACATCCCAGGAAGTTTTTATACCGTTGTGTAAGGTATATACCCTCTCCTATTTTAGCTGTATTTTTGCACAAACCTCATAATAATAAAAAATATGAGCCCTAATGGCACTTTTCCAAGTCACCTGCCTAGTCAGATTTTCCTAGAAACTTTAGGACAAGTCCTCAAGGGATGACAGCCCATTGCACTGCAATTGTCCAAGATTGGTTACTACACCCATGGACAATTTTGTAAGCATATGTTTTCCTGCATTAGAATCTGTGAGTTATTCTGCCTGACTGAAATGTAATTTGCTGTTTTAATTCTATACTGAAGAAAGCATCTCCTTCCAGTTGTGTGTCCTGTGTGAATGTCAAGATAATTTTAAAGTCATTTTTTTGGGTACACTTAATTAATCTTCTATTTTTACTGATTTAATCAAAGATTTAATGGTTGCAAGGGTTTTCTTGTTTTAGCTGGTTGATGTGAAAGAGAGTTGACAGCTTATGGTTCCAGTGCAGTGTCAGGTCAGAAGTTGGTACATATTCCATCTACTCCCACATCAGCCATGTGTGAACTAACTACTCGTAAAAGGGAATTTTTTTCTATATTATTAACCTGAAATGGGGTATAAGCTGTATGGACTCAACACTCATTAACATGCACTGCTGCTCTTGGACTCCAAACCTGTTTAAGCAATCTGGCTTGAGAAGGAAAAAGGAAAAGAAAAGGGCAGTTGTGCTCTAGTTTTTAAGATTTTCTCTTATATCTAGGGACCAGATATACTGCTAATGAACCCCTCAATAATAATTAGCATGATGGTAATCTCATGACCTTTTCTTTCCAAAATGTCTGTATTTCTCTAAGGTAAGAAATTTCATATACAATGATCAAATAACATTTAACACATTCTGATTTAACCTCCTGCCTGAGCTGCTTATAAATGGAAGATACTTTTAAGGCATTGTGATCCTATCTGCACCTGAAATTTTATAAAGTCATCTGACAGTGAGAAAGTTGTTTCTGGAATTTTTGTTCTTTGCTTAGGATCAATGTTTCTTCATGCTTTATCCTTCTTACTGTGTTGGGGTTTGTCCTGCACTAGCTTTTATAAAACTGTTATTAATTATATTATTTTTGCTATTATTAAAGACAGCAAAATAACTCGTGCCAAATAAACCATCCAAGGATGATAACCCTTGTTTTAATTTTTGAATGCAGATATGGTTTATAAGTGCAAAATACATGACTTACTATGTGTCGTAGCATGGGTCCTTGCCGGGTAATAACTAGCATTGACTCCATGGTTCCAGATCGATTGCTTTATTATACTATACTTATTAAGAAACTCATTGCCCTCACAGACAGTCCAGTACAGACAGACCAGATTGGTCAATTGATCAAAACACCATCACCATTGGCTAATTAAGAAATCACCCTTTGGTAAACAACTCTCCATAACACATTCTACATGTTCACAACAACAGGTGCAGCAAGTTTTGATAAGAATTGTTTATCATTATTTTCTCTGATCTTCTCACAGCCTTCCCCAGGACAATGTCTGGGAAAGTTGTGCCTGCTGCTCTCTGTGACCAGAGAGCTGCTGCCACAATTATATTTTCATGGAATTCTGCTATGTTGCTGTCTTAAAATATTATTTCTTTTTTTTTTCGGTGCATCACAACTGCTCCACTCAAGTTTTCCCTCTGTCTGCACAAGTTAAGCTTGCCAAAACATGAACAAATAGTGTGCAATGAAACATAGCTGTTAACAATTGTATCTTTCAGAGAAAGCTGTATGATAAAGATTTAGAAATACTGTGAGTTCCTCAGTTATTTCTATATGTTGATGAACCATCATTCAAATGAACAAGTGGTTCAAACCATACTCATTCATTTTTACATTCACTTGTGGGAAAATTTAGCAATCCATGCTGCCTACAGATCTCTAAAGATCTAGATTCTTGAACAAGCACAATATAATGGTTTTTATTTTAGATATATTTTCACCTTTTTTCACCATAAATATTCTTATCTAAAAGGTCAATAAATGTTCTAGCAAAAATTTAGACTTAATGATGATATCAAATGATAAGATTTACATGTCACTGATCAGTGACATGATCACATCATGTGAATTGGTCTCTTCCTGACTTGTGAAAAAGAGTGAGCATTTTTTCTCACAACCTTTAAAATAATACTATAGAAACCGGTCAAAACTCTGGTGATACTTCCAGACTCCTTTTGGGTTAACCAAGCAAACACCCCGTGATTCCATAAGGTCTAGACACTTCATTTAGCATAAGGTAAATTGTCTCTGGCGTTAAGTCTGCCTCCACTCACCGTGAAAGCTTCCCAGAGGATAAACTGAATGGCGAATGCTTTTTGACAGATAGAATTGGGCAAGATGAATCCCAGCTATCTCATGCCCCAAGATATTCACAACAGACATTTGTTTTATATGTCTCTTGCAGCTTCACTGTCTCTTCAGCAATCCCACCTGGTGCTGAATGTTAGAAAGAATTCTTTTTCTAACATAGAACTTGCTTATCCCTTTGCTATGGTTTAGCCTTCAGGCAGCTGAACACCACAGAGCCATCTGATCACTCTATCCCCCAGAGATGGGAGAGAATAGGAAAACAGGTAAAACACCTGGGTTTAGATAAAGACAGTTTAGTAGGACAGAAAAGGAAAGAAAAATGTTAGTAATGAGTAAAAGACAGTATACAAATCAAGAGATGCACATTGCAATTGCTCACCAACCACTGCACAGCCTGCCCAACCCTGGGACAGCTCTCCAGACAACTTCCCCCAGGTGGACTGTCCAGCATGATGCTTTATGATGTGGATATTCCTTTGTCCAGTTGGGGTCAGCTGTCTCCAGCTGTGACCTCTCCCAGCTTCTTTTGCACCCCCAGCCCACTCACTGGTACTCCAATATGAACATTTTCCTGGCTCAAGCCTTACCAAGTACAACCAGAGCCCTATTTGCTGTTCTTGCAGCTTGAACTTCTACATGTTTCAGGTACAGTAACTTTCAGAGCCTTTCCTAATGGACCTTACCATGTATATGTGATGCTGTTTAATTGTATCTGAATGTTATTAAATTGAATTTTTTGCAGATTGTTTCTCCATTTCATCAAAATCAGCAGCTCCTCCCTTGCTCTTGCAGTTCTCCCTAGTTTGGTACTGTACTTTTACAGAGCAAATGCAAGCTACCTGCCTAGGCAGACTGAACAGAAAACACTGTTTGAAGGGGAAGAAATCTGTTCATCTCCCAGTTTTTCTAGTAGAAACAATTTTTAGCTATTGTGTTCTTGCCTGATGAATTGGACACTTAAGTTTCAAACTCTTTCACATCTTCCCAATAAAGACTGGCATCCATTACTTTTGTGTGATCTTTTGTTATGATTTTTCTGATAATTCTAATAAATTATGGCAGCGGAGGAAAACAAAACTGATTTATGGAGCACTCTAAGATATGTTAACAAGGCTGAAGGGACAATAAATAATAAGTAAAATTTTTCAGATGGCAGGATGTTAGACTATGGCAGTTGGAGGCTTTTCAGAGTTCCAAATATATGTGGTCAGGTAAGCAGAAATTATGGCATCAAAGGGGGTTCATTGTTGATAAATACAAGTTCCAGTGGGATATGGACCCCCCAATACATTCCTGGACTCTAGATTAACTGTAATAGGTGGAAAGAGCTGTGGGTTGCTACAGGTTGCAAATGAAAAGTCCTAGCTCAGCAGAAAATCCAATGATCATGAGAATAAAGACAGAATAAACATTGAAAGGTTAAAGCAACATAAAAATATTCTGTATATTGATGGCATGCATTCAGATTTTTCACTGTGGTAACATGATTGCCAAACAAAAGGGATCCAAGGTGAATAATGTGCCCAAGTAGAAACAGAAGTGTTGGAAAGCATAAAGTGTTCACTTTTTCACAAATCAGGAAGAGGAGACCAATTCACCTGATATGATCACATTATTGATTAGCAAAAATATTTACAATTGTGGATCTTATGATTTTATACCTTTGTTTAGACCAAAAGTTTACTAGAAATATTTATTAAATTTTTGGATGACAATATGCTTGGTGAAAAAAATGTATCTAAAATATTGTTTATATCTCTTCTGTTTGAGGGCATAAACACAAAGTACATTAAGAAGGAATTTCCCATCAGATAATTTTTCCAGTGCAACAAAGCATCCTTTTAAAAATGTATCAAAAATTAACAAAGAAAAGTCAACAAGACTCAGAAAATCTTTGCAAATAAAAAGTTTTCATCAGCATTAATGAGTGTAAAGTACTGTAGTCTGGACTGGTAAATTATTACACGCAATTACCAAAGTGTTCACACTGTTATAAATCAAATTGCTGGAAGGCTCTGTAGCAACGTATTTCTTATCTCATATAAAAACACTGCAATCAGCCAGTATTTGTACAGAAAGATTTGGAAGAAAAGATGAAGATACTCTGAGAGACATTTGCAGAAACACTGTGAGATCTGAGCCAAGCCCTGTGAAGGTGGGGCAGCACCCATCACGGAACAAAGGAATCCGATAAGGTGAGACAAACAGTGTCAGCCTGAAGCTTATGACTGGTTCCAGCTAGCACTGCTCTATAGAAAGTGACTCACACCCAAACCCACCCACATCCTGAGACAAGATTAAGAGCTCAGCAGCATTTCCATCACTGGCACCAGGGAGAAAAGGGAGATACAGAAGTCTTTGCAAAGGAGGAAAGAACATACACCAAATTACTGCTCCCTCTGATAGTGCAGAAGTCTACTGTAGTTGTACAGTGTGTGTGTTTGTGTGTACACATCCTCTGGACAGCACATCTGTTGTTCCTTAAAGGATGTAGATTCCTGTGCAGCTGTGGGTTGCTGTAGACATGAATCTTCATTTGAAATAATCACTGTCTGATTAATGCTCAGGAGATCACTGATCTGTATGGAACAAAGAGGAGATGTTCTTCCTCACTTTCATTCCAAGGGAAAAAGCTTCCACTCACCCTCCCCAGTGCAGGCAATGGAGACATGGTTCCTTGCAACTACTCCAGCAGTAACAGAAGCAAAGCTGTTGCTGGAAGCAACTCAAAAAGGGACTTGAAATGGAACCCCCCTACATAGCTAGTTCATTCCTTTGTTCTTTTTCTCTGTCTTTTTTAAGGAATAAATGTTTGGTTTCATTCAAGAAGAGATTTTCAGGCCTTTTCCAGCAAAGAGACTGGCAAACTGGAAGCTGTTGGAAGACTGGAGAAGTCTGTTTAAATGTTGGAGGTTTTGTGCAAGGAGGGGAAGGGAACTTGTGTTGTCCCCTCTCATGGCTGAGGAACAGAGGCAGTAGTGATGGCAGCTGGATACCCTGCAGTTATATACACAGCTCAATGGTGATTGGTCAGTTCCTGATGACTAGAACAGGCAAATCTCTGTTCAACAATCCACAAGTTTAGTACCAAAAGTGAAAGGAAACAAGAAACAAATCCCTTCATATTTGAGGTATCATGGCAGTTGCAGTCTAAACTATTCTTAGTTAGCATAACATATTTATTTACAGGGTACATTTTTTATCTTGAAATTGAAAGTGCAAAAATGTAAACCTAACTCTGAGCCTTCACTTTTCATCTACTCAATTGCATTAAGTCATATTGCATATTGTTTAAAAATGACAAGCAACTCTTTAGCTGCTTTGATACTCTGCACTACATAGATGAGGATTTCAGCTCTGGTAACAGGCAAAGGAGTATGAATTTCTTGGTTTTGGTCAGAGGGGTTTAGAGGTAACTGATTCTTCCTGCATCAAAACTTTAAATGTCAGAACACAAGTGACTGAAGTGCCTTCATAAATGCATAATAAACGGCTGTTAAAATCCGCTCGGCCAGCATCATTTACATTAGTGGAGAGGATAAAACTATCCTTTCTACTTTAGTATTTTGTTGACATTTTAGAACCTTTAGGGATGTTTTATTCTGTGTGAACCCTGCAAGATTTTCTGAGGTGTCTTTTTAATTAAAAAAAATCCCAGCATATGGCTTTAGCAGGAGCCAACCAAAATAATGTGCAAATGTGTTTATGTGTGGATGGCTGTCTTCCAAAGTTCAACAGTGCTAAATTGGCAACATTTTCTGAAAAGATAAGATTTACTGATTGGAAGCAGGATGAAAGTTTCAGCTTTGCATTCCTATTACTAGCTAAAAAAAGATCAGTTTGGTTTCCATTTGCTATTTTAGTAGTGCTTTATTTATCTTTACTCCTTTGCTGCAACTATATAGGCATAGCGTAATGCTGTCTTCAACATCAACATTCAAGAGCTAAAGCTTGTGCAGAAATGAAAGCATTAGAGGATGAAAACTTCAAATATATGGGTCAGAAAAGTGATATTGCTCCTATTGACACAAATGGTGCATGTTTAGCCTGTGGAAGAGCTGTGCGGTTTAGGTTTGCTGAAGGCTGCTGGTGATTCCAGACGGGATTCAGAAACCGATATGCACAGCCTTTGATGAAAAGTAGCCTCTGTTTCTCAAAAATCATGCTGTTATTTTGGTAACTGTTCCACTTGGTAATGCCTAATGCAAACTGCTGCACTATACAAATAATGAGGACATATTATGCCAACAATTAGATTGTCTGCAAAATGGCCTAACTCCATTTGCATGATAATGAAATGGCCCACAAAAAGCAAACACACCAGAAAATGAGACTTTATGTAAACTGTCTGATACTGTGTGCTGGTTGCAAACCTTAGAGCAAGACCGTTTTTTAAAATTGGCTAACAATTTTTACCAAGTCAAAGACTGCAAACAAGCATTGCAATGAAAAACAGAATATGTAAACATTTATAAATCAATCAGGCAACAAGAAATGATTTTTTTTATAATAAGCCAAGAATGTTAAATCTATAAAATTGATTTGACAAGAGGAAAGAATGCTTTGTTATCTTGTATGTATGTTGAAGGCAGACTTCAGCTCTCTTCTGAGCAAACTGTGTCACTACAGGTGCTGCCCCACCCAGTGATTTTAGGTGGGTCTAATGACAGAAATGTTGTTTTTTCCTCATCAAATTTCTTCCCTTATGCATTAATAAATAGAAAATATATCAATCTCACCTTTCTAAGTGTCCTAGCCTAGGAAAACCTTCTTGTATGCATTAGAGAACAAAGGGATTTTCTAAAATGCTTCTCAGTTTTGTCAGTGATTTCTTGGAGGAAACTCCTGTCTTGGAGGACTCCTATCTCCAGGGCAAAGAACCTTTTAATGAAGCAAGAGACAGAGGCTTGAAATACCCAAAGCGCCATAAAATGTATCTCTAACTTGCTCGAAATGGATCCCCCCTACATAGCTAGTTCATTCTTCTGTTCTTTTTTTCTGTCCTTTTTCAGGAATAAATGTTTGGTTTCATTCAAGAATATGGTAATATCAGCCATCCTAATTTTATGGTTGATATTACCAAATTAAGAACGGACCAATTAAGAATGGACTTTATCAAAGCTTGTGCAAAATGCAGCTCCTCTCAAAGAGCTTACCCACATATGTGCAGCAGCCTTGGATATAAACTTGAAAAGGGAACTATTTTAACAACATACCTGGAAAATGTAACATCAAAAAGTTAGAAAGTTTCTGAAGCATTATTCCCTATGTAGATTTCACAGCAAGAGTGTCTGGGTCCTGGAGCAGGCTGCCTGCTGGTTTTAAAGAGATTGTCGATTTTAAAAGCTCAAGAGGAATAGTTCCTGAGCAGCCTGTCCTAGTGATTAAGCTGGCCCCACTTGGAGCAGAATGCTGTGCTGCAGAACTTCAGAGGTCCCTTCCAAGCCAAATTATTCCATGATTCCAGGATCCTTCCTGTTTGTGTGAGTATATTATCTAAATCTATAGACACGTTTTCCTGCTAATTTTAGAGCAGATGCCTTCCTCGCCAAGAGTTAGTCTGCAGCTGACTGCTGTTAGCTGAAACCTTTCTGTGACAATCACTGACTTTGGATTATGGCCTTGCAACAGAGAATGGATCTGCTCAAGGGAGGAACCAGCTGTTTTATATGTCTTTTTATACTCATTGAGCATGTGGCTGCATGCTTTATTTACTGAATCACATCCAAATCCCTCTCTGACAGAAATAATTGTCTTTTTTTTGGTGCACTTATTGCTGTGATTTTCAAATACTTAATGAATTAATCTTTATAAGCTTTAAGTGATACCTTTATACTGTGACAGGGAATAGCAGTATTGCTTCACATTTTTAAAAATTTGAAGTGGTGAAGACAACAGGACAACTTGCATATTCACAGTATCTGCTCAAAGTCCTTACTGATGGATTTAGGCCTTGAGTACATCTTGCAACCTTAGGAATGATAGAATGATATAAGCAAGTTTAGGAATGAATGCCATATCTAATCTCAGGATCTGCTCTGTAAGGCATATTTTTCTCTTTTTCAATAGGATACAGGGATGCTCTGAAATGGTTTCACTTAGAAGGGCTGTGACATTTCATTAATTACCTCATCTTTGAAATTGTTTTTGACCTTTTGTGAACCAGCACAAGAAGATCTGTGAGTGACATTCTGAAAGCTACAGAAAATCCAATATATATCAGGTATCTAAAGTCAAATTATTTTGTGTTTTTGTTAAATTAACACTATTCATCTCAATGGGTCAAAAATTAAAAGAATAGAATGCTGCAAAATGAAGAGTATAATTTTTCACTCAATTTGTGAATATAAAATTCTGAAACAATGTCACAAATCAAAGTGCTTTTTTGAAGTGCTACATTTTGAGCAGATGTGGTGTTCAAAGACATCAGTATATGATTTCTCCTTTCTTTTTCAGCCAATATTACTGAGAAACAAATGTATGGGAGAACCAGCCATTGTCAGGACAGTATGAAAAATTATATTTTAAGTTTAGCTAAGAGATTTATGAAAGGTGGAGATCAGTTCAAACTATCAAATTCTGCTTTAAACTGAAGTCACTTTCAGTTTTTAACTTTGGAGAACTCAAAGATGTTTAGTAACATCTGTGCACAAGCCAATTACTTCTAAAGACCACAGGCAAACAGAAAGGACCGTGTTTCCCTCTTCACACCCACTTACACCTCTGTGCATCAACAGATGTTTTTGCCTTGCTTATTCCACCAAAGAACACACTGGAGTTCCTCCTGCTGTGACTTGGAAGTGTATTCCTAAAACACACTGAATATGTGGGTGTGTCAGAAAAGCACAGAGGGTGCCTGTGGAAATGACTGAAATCAATGGCAAAAGTACTGATTTCCATGGAATCTGATTTCGTCAATTCAGGGCAGACAGTTAAGTCTAAACATGTAAGAGAAGATGGAAGGATATGAGGAGAGAAAGCAGACCCAGGACTGTGCTCTTCAGAAGGTGGAGAGGACCAGAGTCCCCCAAATTCCTCCTGCTCCAACTCCAAAATCCAGATCTGCTTCCATGGCAGAGGTTGTTGCAATAGAAACTTTCTGTTTTATCAAAAAAAAAAAAAAAAAAAAAAAGCTGGGGGCTATTGACTGCATATATTTCTTTTACAGCCTTAAGTTTTAGGTTAAAGTCATATCACAGTGCAGCCCAAGTGGTTACTGGAAATGCAAGTGCCTTGATATTCTACACTTAATTTCAGTAATGGCTGAAGGTTAATTTGTCTTATCCCAGACATTATTGTAACTTCTCCTCACTTGTGTTTTTCTGAAAAAAGTGCAGAGAATTTCCAATTACCTTCTCAGCCATTCCCTGTCTTTCCCTGTCTTTTGTGGTTTTTTGATCTGCTCCCTTTCACCAGGAAATGTTGGTTTATGTCCTAGGTAATAAAGTGTGGATGAAGAAAAATATTTCCTTAGTGTTTTCTCCACTAGCAGTCACTGCTGACTAGCAGAAGTTTCCATACATCACTCTTGCAGAAAGAGTGAAGAGTTACTTCAGCCACAGAGAGAAACAAACATTGTTAACAAGGAAATAAGACAACTGGGAGTATTATGCCAAGCTAAATCATCCTGCTATAACAGTACTGAGGAATTGCAATTCAGCATCAAAAATAATAAGGATATTATTTCATCTAGTTTGCTTTGTTTTCCTCCTACACAGGGTGTTTTTATTTCTTTACAGTGTCTCAATCTGATCAAGAAAAAAATGTACAATCTGCTTGGCTCTTAAAAGAAAAAAAGAAAAAATAGGGATATTTCTTTGTTCTTTGCCATCTTAAGTGCATTATTTCTGTGCCTATGCTGCTGACAATATTGAGCTTGGAGAGTTTTCACTGTCCCTCTGGACTGCTTATGTGGATTCGTTGATGTCTATATTGCTGCAAGCACTCTAGAGAGAAGTGCTATATCCACATTACATTGCACCTGAAGGGATATCTCTCTCTGTACCACATGGCAAAGAGCTTTGTGCCTTCTCATGGAAGTGCTTTACCCGCTCAATACAGAACGTGCTCGCTGCTCATTAGCTCCCTGTGTGGCATGGGGCTGCTCCAGTAGCCTCCACACAGGGGTGCAGCCAGGCCCTCTGTGTCTGCTGCCTGCAGCACAGCCAGGCTCCCTCCTGCATCATCTGTGGCTCTGCAGGCTGCTAGTAACTCTGATCCTTTGGCCACTGCTGCATTTTGCCAGGCTGGTTTAGCACTTTTGCAGGTCTTTGGCAGAACTCTCACTGTCTGCTATAGCATCTGGCAAGTTGCTTGCAAGTCATATGGGCAAGACATCCAGGAGGGGGCAGCTAGAAATGCAGTGTGCCAGCCATGGTGAGCAGCATGAGTCTGGTGGGCTGCCCGAGCTGCTGGGGCCAACAGCTTTCCCCACAGTGTGGAGAGATTTGGGAGATAGACACCCAGTATCCACTGCTCTGCAGATGGGATAGGCTGGAAGAGCTGAGGAACACATTGAGCTCCTTGGGAGGACCTGTCAGCTCCAGAGATGCTTTCATTCCAGTCAGAGAGTTCATGGTAGCTACCAACTCCTCCTTGGGACAGCCCTGGCTCAGGGTAAGTACAAGAAGTTATGCCCCATCCCCAAAACTCTCCTCTTTCCCCCTTGGTCTGCTGGCCTCAGCAGGTGAGCCTGTGAACTATGGCCTCTTCTCCCACCCTGAACACAGGGAGGGATGGTTTTCAGGATGTCTGCTGGGTTTGGGCTTTTAGTGGATACATTCTTGTCCCTTAGTCTTGTTTACCTGCCCCTAGACCTGAAGTAATTGAACAACAGTGTCACCTTTATCTTATCTCAGGTTCCCTTAGGTGGCTTAACTCACAGATTGAAATTCCAGTCAGGTCAAGGAGAGGTGGGCTTGGGTGGTCACAGCTCCTTTATCCAGTTTTGCCATAATGGGCACACAATGTTTAAGGCATTATCCATAGCATTTCAGTCTCTGACAGCCCTGATATGCCCATACCCCCTGTAAGGCTTTGGACACAGTCCCCCATGACACCCTGAGCCCCCCACTGCTGAGCCCTGGCTTTGGAGGGTGGCCTGTTGGGGTCATGAGGAACAGGCCAGATGGATGCAGCCAGGGAGTTGTGGTCACTGGTTCCATGTCTGGGAGGCTGGGATGAAGGGTGTCCCTCAGAGCTCTGCCTTAGCACCAGGCTCTTTAATGGCTTCCCCAATGACACAGAGGGTGGATGGAGCTCACCCTCAGCATGGGTTTGCAGGGCACAGGAAACAGTGGAGTAGGGGATAAGGAGAAGGACTTGGGGGTGCTATTGGGTGAGAAATCTGGCATGTGCAAACGTCCAGCTGCTCACAAGGTGGCAAACGCTGAAGAGAGGCTGAACATCAAGATCTCCTGAACAGAAAAATGTTCTGGTTACATCTGGCACAACCTGTGTGAGAATGATATTGCCTTTCCTTACAGACCAGTTGCTGTGGCATTTGGCCTTTCAGCTTTTGCATGTCCAGCCTGGAACTGGACAGTTGCCACAGTTCAGCCTGCAGCAGAGAAGAGAGATAAACATAAAAGTATTCAATTTATGGTTATGTGCCTACAGGATGCTGCTCACTCACTGACACAGCAGAAGGCCATACAGGAGGTCCACCCAGCACATAATACAACATTTTACATTACTTTACAAAAATTTACCATTAACATTCTGGAAATCAAAGAGCACATAAAGAAAAAAACCCCAATTATCACACACAATGCATCCTGGACTTCATTTGCAGACGATTCAGGCTGATTGATCATTGTAAGAGTATGGGGAATGTGAGACCATCTGCTTCATTAATTACCTGACTATTCATTATAAATAAAATAATAAATAACAAGAAAGGTGATAAATTGAACACACAGATACACAAATCTGACAGGTAGGTGATAACTGAGACAGTAATGAAAACCAGAACTGCTCAGACAGTGATTGATCGCTGAAAAACTACTCAGGCACAGTCTTAAAGTGGGTGAAGCTGAACCATTAGCAGATAAGCAGGTGGAAACAAGGTTGAGTACTATGAGATGCTTGAGTCCCTTTGGACTTTAAAAAAGTCATTATGGAAAGCCTAAAGAAAGGGCCAAAGGCTGAGAAATTATGTTCAGTGTGGATCTAAGAGGAATAAACTTGAGAAAATAGGGAAAAGGTACAAAAATAATAGGCTGTTTAAACAGTCTGCTTGTCAGTTAACTTGTCTGAGCCCTATTCCTGATCACCTCAATCTAGCCAATATTCCTACTAAATCATTTTCCTTAATAAATTTTCTTGTATAAACCCACAGCCTATCCTATGTGTGAATCCTGTAGGGTATATATGTCAGTGTCTGGAGACTCTCATGTGCAAAAGAGTTCTGGGTGTCTGCAATTGCAGAAAGAGATATAGAAACCTCTGTCATCACCCCTTCAACTCCTCCTGCAGCTTCCATGCACGGCTGGATGTAATCTAATGTCTCAAAGTACAGTTTTATTATGGTTTGATTTTTATGTGGGGAAGAACTCCCTGGAGAAATACTGTGAGGGCAAATGAGCTGGCTGGCATTGACTGAGAGGACTGTGCCAAGTGCAGTAAGAGGGACTTGAGCAGTCACAACCCTAGCACTGTATGGTGGGTTTTCTAAAAAATCCTTTCCCCACAGCTATCCCAAGTCTGGACCCCAAAGGAGCGGGTCAGTTTACTCCAAAGCAGGACCCAGAAGCAATCCAGCCATGTGGATAACTTGGAACCATGCATTTGCTTCCAGGCAGCAGTTCTTTCTTTTGCAATTGAAGGATACCAGCAATTTATTGAAATGCCATTTAAAAACAAGTGTTTAAATACTAGAAATAGTAAAAGATTCTAACTGTGATGTTGTAAAGGTTATTTACAAAGACAGCTGCAGTAATAAGTCAGAGCAATGCTGCATGACATTGACATGTATTTCACCTCATTTGTAATAGCTGCCATGAACAGGCCTGTTGAGGTAAATGGTGAATGCACCTTGGCATTTCCAGCTTCAAAAGCCACAGAGAAGGATTTATAACCACTGCAACTTTCTAACACTGCTTTGGAAGGAGGGAAAAAAAAGAATAGTTTAAATGACATCAAGATGGAAGTATTCTGTAAAGAGAAATAAAGTTATTAACCCATTCAATTTTTTCAGAGGCTGCAGCAGTCAAAGAATGATCCTTTCATACAGTCTGTACTGGCGGGTTATAACTCAGAGAAGCTGTTAAAAACATAACCAAGGAAATATTCTGCACTTCAGAATTCTCCCTCAGAACAACTATCGCAAAATGTAACAGCTCAAACTAGCTCAGTGCCATTTCTCTCAGCTAATTTCAGTGCTATAAATACAGGCCTCTGCATAAAATATTAATATCTTATTGTTTATGCCAAAAAAGTGTGCCAAATTCTATAAATAATCACTTATATAAAAATATTTTATTTTTAAAAATGTCCTGTCTGAGCTTAAAAGTCCAAACTGTGTGAAGAGATATTTTCTTTAACAGCATTACTGTGGTGTTGTTTGTCATCCACTTATTTTTCTAGAATATGTATTATTATTTTAAGGAAATTAAATGGTCAGCTATTCCTTCAGAAGATACTCCTTGATCTTTAAAGGCTTGGTAACATGTTACCATTTCCAAATGTGCTTGGTAGAAATTTGCTGTGTCTTGCAGAATGGGGTAAAACACTGATCAAATCTGTGAAGTGAGCTCCAGAAAGAAGGAAATCTGAACAGGAAATCTCCTTGTCCATCTCTCTGCATGCAATGTGTTTCATCCAGCCATATCTTAAAATTGTCATTAAAGAGAAGTCTCTGGAATATCTAGAATCATGATGGTCTTCTAAAGACTTTAGGACAGTCAATACTGCAGCAGCTTTTTTAGAACAAGTCTTGGTAACTTGATGTAACTTGCCTTGCCAGGGCGTCATGAGTAAAACAAGCCTCCACTATGGGAAGTTCAATGAATCAATTTTACTTCCAAATAAGATAAATTTTAAATTTCTATCATTCCTTACTCCTGTTTTCTGCCGCTCCTTCCTTCTTACTCATTCCCTGTGGTCTACCTTGGTTATTCCACTGGCTCTAGTCCCTTCAGGTTGGGCTTGCGCTAGGAAGGAGCACCTCATTTTAAGGCACGGTCTCCAGCTCTGTCCCTTCAACTTGGCATTTTTCACATCTCTCCTCCTGTATCTTCCTTTGTGTCCTTTCCTGCAGGTGGCCTCACATCTCCATTGTCACCTGACATTAGCAGGAACCCATTCTGTCTTTCCTGCCTCTATACCTTGAAAATATATTTGAGCAAGGGCACCGTGCTCACCTTTGGCTGATGTTCTGGCGTGCAGAGGAATGGTGTTGGCTTTTGCCAAGCCAGTGGGAGCTGGCTGGCCAGCACAGGGAGGTTCATCACCTCCTCCTACTCAGGGCACCCCACAGCTCCTGCTGCACCAAGGCTGCTGACTGTGCCCAGCACAGAGGGCAGGGAGCAGCAGGAGAAGGCTGCTCTACCAGGCACAGGTAGCCAGGGGCACACACAAGAACAAAGCAAAGTCAAAGGGGCCTCACTGACGAGGGAACAATCCCACAGCAGACCTGAGCAAGGTGAGCAGGGCACATATGGTGACAGTCACTAAGTCCAGTCACAAGTCCAGATTCCAGATAAGCTCATGATGAGTAAGAAATCAAATAAGGAAGTCAAGCCAGCAAAGAACAGCCATGATCCAGGTCAGATCCAGACACAGTAAGCAGGGTATTCTTCAGGATTTCTTCCATCACAGAAGCTGTGGATGTGGTTTACTTTTTCTCCTAAACATGGACAATTTGTGTTCTAGAGGCCATTACTTTCTATTTTATAAAATGACTTTAATTTTGTTGGAAGATGGATTTTTGGTGATACTTGGAACTGTGATCTCTCTGCAAAGCAGTGACTGTACACGCAGCTAGGCAGAAGCTTCATCTTGATATCCTTGTAGAGCAGCACTGCATGCAAAACATACTTCCCAGGAAGGTACCAGCACCCTAAGAAACTGCCTGACACCATAATCTCCTTTCATAGTGCATGCTGCCTGTCTTTTGTTGATAATAAATTCTCATTGTTGTTATCCTGGCTCGAATTCAAAGCAGTGATCTAGAAATGAAAGACTGTTGTCTCTTATCAGACCCAGGAGCCATTCCAGCTTCTATCTCGGAAAAGATGGTGTTTAATAGCAATCATTTAATTTTGTAGATTTCTATAAACAACCTTAATGATATCATTAGAATTATCAGGACTAAAAGGTAGCATTCCCAGTTCAAATCGTCACATTAAACACGCATGGTCTATTCCATCTAATTGAATTAATTTCCTGTAACAAGAGAAAGCAAAAAGAAAAAAAAAAGTATTTTAGACCTGAGTTTACTTATGCTGCTACTATTTTTACTCTTGATTTCAGAATTGAACTCACAAATTTTTCTGACTGGACTTTCTCTTCTCCCTTGGCAAACAGTAAATTGCTAAAAATATTTTCTCCTGTCGTGTCCCAGTCCTTTAGTAACTTTCAGCCAAGTTCACAGCATATTTTTAAAAGGGAATTATTTTGGAAGAGCAGAGTAAAGAATTTTTCAAATATCTAACCTAAATTCACCTTCTTTCAGTTCGAAACCATTCCCCTTTGCCCAATGACTTTGTGTCCTTGTGAAAAATCCCTCTCCAGCTTTCTTGTAGGTTCCCTTTAGGTACTGGAAGGTGCTCTGCCTGGAGTCTTGTCTTCCCCAGCTGTCTCAGCCTATGTTCATAGGAGAGGTGCTCCAGCCCTCTGATCATCTCTAGACTCTCTCTAACAGGTCCATGTCCTTCTTAATCATCTTTGTTTATTCACTGGTAATACTATTGAAATTCTTTATGTTGCTTGCACAATGAAGTTGAATTATTCATCAAGGTGTGAGGAGTAAAGCCATGGTATTGCAAATTCATAAAGTTGCTGACTCTACCAGTTAATTTCTTAAAGTGGCCTTCAAATACAGGGTTGATAACCTTATAGTTAGACTGTATAAAATAACTATTTTTTTGGCAAACTAATGCAAATTTAGAAATAAATTTTCTGTGGAATAGAGGAGTCAAATGCATAAAAAAGTGGCAATTCAGCATTGGATTATTTGAATTTAAAGTTAATTTTAATTTTAGTGTGTGCTCTGTATTTCAAGAAAATAAAATTGGAAGGTTTTTTTCCATTCCTCAGAGCTTTCTTAAAACATAAATGGTATTTTAGACTTATAGTTTTAAATTAGACCCCTTGTGAAACTATACTGCTAGATCCAAGAGCAAAATTAAGTTATATATATATAAAATAATCAATAATAAATTGCACTGAACCTCTTGAGTCCAGTGAATTAATTGCTGTAGCAAAATAAATCACAGTTTAATAACTTTGAAGTTATTAAATTTACATCAGTGAACAACATTCACATTTATTGTCAGTCCCACAAGACCGAGATACACATAGCCCCAGTTGGTTGTAAAAAGAATCATTTATTTCACATTTTCCAGGACTTTAGTGGAGAGCATGAAATGAATAGCATTCATATTGTACTAGGATATCTGAAGGTCCAATACAGCACCTTTAGTCCCCAAGTTATTTCCACTGCAGTTAGGATCTGATATAGCTAAATGGGAGCTAATTTAGAGAACCCCATGAAGCCACAATCAGACTTTATCATTGCATTATCAGATTTGCTTCCTCTTTTCACTACACTACAGAGCATGACTACTTGCATTGTCAACCTCTTGCAGTCTCTAGACTCTAACTGACAGACCTTGATCTCTGTAATACCTTTCCAAGGAAAAATATCTATCAATATGCTTCTGGCCAAGACTGAAAACTGATGGTGCTAAGCTCTTTTATGCAGGGTTCAGAAATAAAAAGCTGACACACTGATAATTACTTACTGATGCTGACAGTCTTGGCACTGCTTGAGTTGCCTGAGTTGCCTGCGTCAGTTTACCTGGATTATTTACTCAGTTTCCCGTGCTGGCTTAAGTTATATGTCTTTTGGGCCAGACATTGTCATTCCTTATGCAGCTACCTGACCTCCAATCCACAGTTTCAGGGCCAATACATGTTATCAGTACTATGTGTAATCATACATTACAGCAGTTTAAATTGATCCCTAAAGGGGAGAAATATAGGTCCTGAGTCACCTGATCTGACTTTGAATTTAAGCCTGTTGCCATCTGGGAGTTAAGCCAGATGACTCCAGAGGCCCTTTTCAATTTAAATTATGCTATGATCCTGTCATCTAGGGTGTTCTCAATTTTGCATTTGCTTGCCCATAACTGCACTTCCATAAATTAAATTCATTGCTGATAATAACCCAGTATATTCATATCCGAGCAGCACAGTGACTGAAAAGTTTTGCTAAATGTGCATTACATCTCCATTAAAAAAAAGATGTGTTACTACCTTAGTGGAAATCTAAAACAGTAGGAAAACAACTATAAAACAAACTAATAAACAAACCTACATTGGTTTAATTCCTCTGTACATATGAGTAACAGTAAAGCCATATCTGAAATTTGGAGAACTCAGCAAGATCTCTTTCACAGAAAAACTATCATAGATAGAGTTGAAATACCATATTGCTTCAACTTTCTTTTATACTGAATGGAGACAATTTACTTTTTCACTATCAGTGCCTACATTAGCAATAGAGGTTGGTGAACACTGTAAAATCTGACAGTATTGTTTTCCTGAATTTCTGCATGTTTTCACATCTGCTGTGTTTGCAAATTGCCTTTCACACGTGGTTTCTATAAGCTCTTGTGGGGCTGTGCATAACATTGGAGACTCCTTGGAGACATCACAATGAAATTACAGCCAGCAGTACTTAAAGTACTTGACTTTATTTTAATCAATGTGACTGTTTAAAAAGAGCCAGTTTCACAATCATGTGTCAATATTGTTTTAGATATTTTAAATGAATCTTAAATTGCAGGTACTCTCCAGAGAAAATGTTTCACGATTGTTGCGTAAACAAAAGTTGCCATGTGCTTCCAGGTGTTCAAAACAGGCACTAAAACTTTTCAAAGGTCAACCACCTGCAAATACTCTCCAAGGAGACTTATTATGTTGTTTTTTGAACATATTGTATGAACATCCCTGTATATTTTGTTAATGGATGGCATGGTCAGCTGGCAACTAAGCTCCACAGAGCTGCTCGCTCACTACCCTTGTATGGGATGGGAGAGAGAGTCAGATAAGTACAAGTAAGAAAACTTGTGTTTTGAGATAAAGACAGTTTTACAGGGAAAGCAAAAGATGCACACTCAAGCAAAGCTGAACAAGAAATCCCACTTCCCATGGACAGCAGGGTTTCGGCTACCCCCAAGATAGCTTGGCTCTATCATGTGCAATGGTTACTTAGGGAGACAAACATCATCACTCCAAATATCCCCCATGCCATTTCTTCTTCCCCCCACTTTATATACTGAGAATGATGACATATGGTATGGAATGCCTCTTTGGTCAGTGAGGGTCAACTTTCATGAGGGCACTGTGAAAAATTTAAGACAAAGCATTTTTTACAGGTTAATCTGCCAATTTATAACTAAAACCAGAAGCAATTTCTAAACCAATCAGATTTTTCATCATGTACAGAGATTGCTTTTTCTATTATGTGGCAAAAGTAATGTGAATCATTTTGTGATTAATTTCATAGAATCATAGAATATCTTGTATTAGAAGAGATCCACAAGTCCACAGTCCAATTGTTGGCCCTGCACAGGACACCCCAAGAGCCACACCATGTGCCTGAGAGCCTTGTCCAAATATTTCTTGAACTCTCTCAGGCTGGTGCTGTGATCACTTCCCTGGGGAGCCTGTTCCAGTGCCCAACCACACCCTTGGTGAAAAGCCTTTTTCTAATATCCAGCATAAATCTCCCCTGACACAACTTCAAGCCACTCCCTCAGGCCCTGTCACTGGGTGCCACAGAGAAGGGATCAGTGCCTGCCCTTCCTTCTCCCCTCACAAGGAAGCTGTAGACTTCAGTGGGGTCTCTCTCCTCAGTCTCTTCTTCTCCAGGCTGAACAAACCAAGTGACCTCAGCTGCTTCCCCTCCAGGCCATTTTGTTTATTTTGCATTAATACAATCTTTTTCTAGTTGAGATCTCAAACTACCAAAGAAGCAGAAAGATTTTCAGACTTGTGTGGAACTTCTGTGAAAGTCCTGTGCAGGACTCATCTGGACAACAGAATCTTGATCTACTAAGTCAGTGCTAAAGCTGCAGTCTCTTAGGTGTGTTCTCCAGGGGAATTCACTGCCCACAGAATGCAGGGAAGAAGTAGCAGTTTCACAAAACTAGAGTTATTCCTGACTCAGTAAGCTTCCCCCCTCACCCCAATTTGGCTGAGTAATTTGTTTCTAACATAGGCTGCAAAAGAGAAACCTGTGTTTCCACTAAGAAAACAGAAAAAAAATATTTTATGTATCTGTACATATATGTTTTTTGAAATTCAGTGATTCCACACTTTTTTTTTTTTTTTTGGTGTGCAACAAAGGTGTCAAGAAAATAGCAGCAAAACGCTGAAGGAGATTCTGATTTTTGACAAGATGCTGAAAAGACTTCCCAGGCTCACATTAACTTATGGACATTCACACTAAATACATTGTGTCCTTGAAACTTCACATATAGTCTAGTAACGTGATTTGAAGTGCTTGCAATCTAAAAAGTTTTTAATTCCTCAAGCAATTGTTTCATATTTGTTCGTATTGGTTTTATCTTTATTTGCTACTCATACAGATGATTTTAGTTAGACCTAAGTTAGAAAAGACCCTGATTTTATAAAAGTAGTAAAGCAAAACTTTGATACTGAATATAGGAAGAGTGTGATTTACTTTTGATATAGCACTTGTGTATGACTAATTAAGGAGCTCTGTCATCAATCTTGTGAAAAGCTGGGTTGTAGGGACTGTAGAATAATTTCCTTGGGTTGTGGTATAACAACTCAGTTTCAGAAGAAAGAGGGAAAACAGTGATTCATAGCAGAGAAGATCTGGCAGAAGACTATCTGGTTTGATGTTTGAGATTTTGGGCAGGGTTAAATAACAGTCATTGAAGGTTAATGCAATGTAAATATAGATGAAGTACGTGAATAAATTAAAATTAAGGTGAGGCTGTCAATGAGTTCCTTCCTGGACCTACATCCATGAAGCAAGCAGTGCTTGCCTTTCATCCTGTGCTGCAGTTCCATCATTGTTTCATAAAATGAACTATTTTCATTGCTGAAATAAAATAAATTCAGATTCTGCCTGGTTTTGTGCAAGTACCTTCCCCCTGCAGGAATTTTAACAGCTTTTTGGGCAAAACCTGATGAACCATATGAATAAAAAATAAACTATTAAAAAAACTCCATTAAACCATACTATCATAAAGCTGCCCTGCACTTTCTATGTCAGAAGCTGTCTTTATTTTAATGGGTTAGAAATAATCAGTTATTTTCCTTAGTTTTAGAGCCAACTGTTAACATCACTTTTCTATCAATATTGCTTTGCTAAAACAAATGAACCATCAGAGGTACCATTTAAAGTGTTCTCCATACTGAATATCAACATTTCAGCACAATATTTCAGATAAGGATGTAATTTTAAAAAGCCTATCATATTTCAATTTAGCAGACTTTTTCTCATTGAAATATTTTTGGCACCAGCTGCTGATTGGCAGCAACCTTACCCAGAAATTACCACCTCTGGATAGATTGCCACACATCATAGTAAATTCCTGACATGAGAAAAAGTTCAGATTTTAATGCTTCTCTAAACAATTTCAATTTTTTTCTAAAACCAAAGATTGCTTTCTGCTGTCAATTTGCAGAGGAGCCAGGCATCTAATTCTAAAGAAGAATAGTCACCTAGGTTTTTTATGGATTTTTCTGTTTTTAAGTAATAAATTTCAAAGTACCTGTGAGATGAATATGAAATATAATGGGATTTTTGTTTTTTACGACTATTTAGGAACAGGGAGTACTCCCCAGGTCAGTAGGTACAGGCATGTGTATCCAGATGAGAACAGAGAGCACAAAAAAGAAGCACATTTGGTTCTTGGCCGTGTCATCAGGGAGAATCACCAGATCCTCTGGGTACATCAATAAATGCCAACACGCATAACTAATGATCCCAAGATGTCAACATTTGAAGCTGGAGGCTGAAGTGGGGTTGAGGCTGATGTTCTTCAGTTCAGGGAAGGATGAACCAACAATATTGACAGCCAGTCCCTGATGGAGATGGTGCACCACTGCTTTGACAGCACTTTGACCAGTGCTAATCAGCTCTGTCATCTTGCATGTCATTGTGAGGGCTGTGACAAAGCACTGAAAACACACAGTATGCTTATATAGGGATATATCCTGAACTTTAAACCCAAATGGACAAAATGGGGGAAAAATGGAGGAAAATAAAAGTTCAGAATAAGAATCAAGTTAAAGATTCCTCTGTGATTAAAAGAAATAAAGATTGATTTTCAACAACAGAGGAATCTTTAGAGAAGAAAGAAACAGCTGAAGTCTCTATGCAGAGAGTGATTTAAAAGGAGAGGAATTATACAGCAGCAACAAATGGCCATACAGATATGATGTCATATGAGAGACAAGCAGAATTCAGTATATGAGGTTATAATTGTTAAAGAGGTTAAGGGTTATGGAAGGCAAAGCTTTGTGCCCAGAGAAGGCTCAGCCCATGGCTTCTCATTCAGCAAAAAGGGGCTTTGTCTTCTGTCCACAAACAGTAACAGTAACAAAATCCTGCAGAAATTTCCTGATCTGCTTTTTCTTTCTGTTTGTTTTCCTTATTTTAAGAAGTTAATTATCCAAACAAGGACCTTCCATTTTATTCCATGACTGCTTAATTTTGTTAAAAGCCTATAGGTGGGTTGCTTTGTCAGAAATCTTTCAGAAATCCATTTTGACTCGTTTATCCTCCAGTTTGTTTAACGATTTAAAGAACAGCAGTGATTTCTTCTAGTTCTGCCTCGCTTTTTAAAAAAAAAGCTGTGTTGACTTTTGTAAACTGAATAATATTTACCAGTGCTCACCATTTCTCTGCTTTATTAAATTTCCTGCAATTGGGTCCTAAGGGACATCAGCCTTACAGATCTATTGTTCCCAGAGCTGCACTGGAAGCCTCTTTAGAAGCTGATGTCAGACTAAGACAATTTCAAGCAAGAGATACTATGCCAACCTTTATAGTTCTACAGTTGGCTCCATTCATTTTTTATAAATCTTGGATAAATGCCATCTGGCTTTGGTAGTTTTGTTATTGTGTGCTTTATAAATTTATTTCTCACCCTCTTTTACACTTTTTTTCCATTTTCAGCAAATGATCTGATTATTCACTCAGGAAAAAAAAAGGATCAGGCATGGAAATTTTCCTAGATTCTGTCATAGTAAACTCAGAGAACTGATTTAATGCCTGTACAAGATTCTGATCTTTTTGGAGCCTCCTTTTTAGTGTTGTTCTCCAATTAGTCAAAGTTACTTGCAACTAAGTTTTCTGCTCGTAATATACTGTGAGAAAAACTTATTATCTTTTATTCCTTCTGTTAACTGCTCCTCAAAGATTTTGTATTGTGATTTTGTATAAAGAGATTATACCATCAGAACTTTTCATTTAAGGTAAATAGTTTAGGAAGCATTTTAAGCTAGAAAACGTACACTGAGTACATCTAAAACTTAATTGGTCAGAATCATTAGAAGGAAAAAACACTAAAATGTAGTTTCCTTTAAAGAAGGTATTCATAATTTATATGACGTTATTTAAATAAAAACACACTGTGGAAACTCGCAATTCACAGCATCTGAGAGCAAACAATCCAATGGATATCTTCTCATTAGATTGACACCTAGATCATGACTTTGTCTTAGGCATATCTGATGCATCCTTGAGGAACATGGGAACAAAGAGGTCCCTGCCACCCTTGCCCACCCCTTCTGCGATTTGTGAAAAGATATTTATTCAGACAAAAAGCAAAATAAAAGCATTTATTTGCTAAAATTGCAAGTATTAAAACACCCTGCCAACAGTGCTAAGGAATGTCTTGTGGGGAAAAAAAGAAAAGATGAGTCAAATTATTTACCGGCTCCTGTGATGAATTCTAAAGTGGTCAGCAAATGGGAACAAATAATTAATCATTGCAAAAAAAAATCTCCCATGTAAAAAAATATTTTTTATTGCTATACAAATGTTGAAAGTCTGATTGTGTTTTAGACATCTCATGAATTTGCAGGAGATATTCAAATCCTATAATTTAATTTCAAATAGTTTAAAGTTGCCTTCTTTAAATGTCAGACTTGCTTAAAGATCTTGGAAAAAAGTAAAGAGAGGAGGGAGAAACAGAAATGAAACAAATAGAAGGTAATAAATGTGAGGGGAAAATTTAATTCTGCACATGAGGAAATAAAGGATGCGATATTGTTTATAATGCTCACCGATAAAATGTTGCTTGTGTATTGCCGATGTTGGAAAACAAGAAGAAATTTCAAAAGAGAAAGAAAAATTATCTTTGTTAAACTTTTATCAAACATGGGCCAGTGTGTTTATCACTTGAAGCAGCTGCTCATTTAATATCTCTGGTATCATAGTAGTGCTAGGAGTGTATTAACAGTAGTTGTCGCCAATAATTCCTTACCCTTACGTGCTATATCCACTGAATTTCAAGTGCTTCCTAGAAGGAGGTCAAGACCATTATTTCTATGGTAAAGAAAAGAAAAGAAATATGTGGTGAAAAACTGATAATTTTTTTAAGTTTTAAAGCCACAAAGACAGTAATTTATGTTATCGAACCAATTTTTGTCTTTAAGTGTTCAGATTTCCAATTTATACCTAGTGTAATGTGCACACATTTGTGAATACATGCACACACTATTTAAAACATTATTTAATAAACCACAATGATCTCTGTCACAGGCAGATAACTCAGCTAGAGTTATGAGGTGGACTGAACTACATGTTTTTCTAATAGTGAGCTCAAGGTCTCTGAGTAAATCAAGAAGGCTTTAAATCCAAGTCCATATGAACAGAATGTAAACCAGTTTATTTAATTTTTAGAACAGAGAAAAGTCAAAATTACTAAGTCAGGACAGAAAAGCAGGTTTGATAAATCAGTGTCCTCCTACTGCTGCTCCCTTAGAGGATTTGCCTTTACTCATGTGTTTGGTTTCTGTTAAATCAGTGTCTTGATGGAAAGAACAAATTCATGTGTATTCTTCTTCAGTCCTCATGGAGATGCTACTCATCTCATGGGTGTGCTTGCTCCTATTCATCCTCCTCTCTTCAGTCCCTGCTCACCAAATAAGCTTCCTCCTCAGACTTACTCTGAAGTGTCCACCTTTTCTTCTGAAAGTGAGAACAAAAGGTTTTATTTTTTATTCCAGAGGGATCAAACACTCTTACTCTCCTTCTTCCAGAGTAAGAAGAACTTGCCCCAGTCCTTTCTCTTCTTAGAAGAATATGTTTCATAATAAAAAATAACAACAAAAAAACCCCACCAAAACCCTGAAACACATACTATCCAATCTTTTAAATAACACTTAGAAAAAGGAAGTTACTCTAATAAAAAATAAAAAAAAGGCACTCAGTCCCAGCAAGAATACATGGGATAGTTAATTAGGGTTTTTGAATAATTTGAAACATTTTAAAATGAGTGGGTTTTTTTAATTTCCCAAAGTGATTCTTATAAGGTTTTTTTGAGTTACTGAGGCATTTCCTTCATGGTGTTCTCATAATATTTTATTTTAATGTTTTAGTTCAATTACTTGATGGTTTTCAGCTTTCTGCTGCTGAATTCTATCTATCTATCTATCTATCTATCTATCTATCTATCTATCTATCTATCTATCTATCTATCTATCTATCTATCCAGCCATCTATAATATATAGAGACCTACAGAGATACGTGTCTTTTTCAGTTAAGATTCTACAGTTAAAAGAAAACTGGTAGTGTGGAAAAGAGAAAACCAGCAGCACTGCAGATAAAGAGAATATTGGTACCCAGAGTAGAAATAGGCTACTCCTTCAGCACATCATGATTAAAGCCTAGATCCTAACAGGCACGCTAACTTTGAGATTAACATAAAAATGCCTGGCTTTTAACAAGAGAAAATAACCAGAAACTTGTCTGTTGGTTAATTTACTCCCTATAGAATGTATTATTTATCACAATCCTGCCAAGCTACAGCACAATATCAGCATGGTTGCAGTTAGCCCAAACATAATTTTCCTTCAAAGGCAAATCCTCTGTGTGTTCTCAAAGTTGCATGTGGACTCTGGTTTTACTTTAGCCAGGCAACAAAGCACTGACCAAATGAGGGACAGGCAAAATTCAAGTTTCCTGAAGACTCATTGTGAGTGATTAAAACACAGCAGGCTGCTTTGTCAAGAGATTCCACACACATAACAAGTGTGAGCTCTTTGTAATTGTTTAGGTTATATGTTTTTGAGAAGAAGCTAAGTGGTACAGTAGGCTGGAATAGTGATGATAGGGCCAAATCCTTTGACATGAGATGATTGATTAGTGCAAGCAGGGAATAAAGAATGAGCGCATCATATCAGATGTAAAAGAACATATGTATTAAATAGAGTGGGGAAACAGCTGGTCCTTCAGCCTTTCTTTTATGCAAGGAAAAGGATCTGTTCTGAGGATTTGCAGTTTTAGAAATGTTCTGTCTAAGATCTGAACCTTTTCCTCTGCTTTTCCATATGTGAATTAAAACACTAACTCAGTGCAACAGGAGTAGTGTGTGTCTGGCCTCCTGTGTGTCTCACATTCAAACAGCATTCCTTGTATGGTCTGATTCAGCTGAGGATATCTCACTAAGCAATGCTGGTCACACCACACCTCTCTAACACTCCTGCAGATGAATAGATCCAGATTTGTCACAGGCACTTCACACCTGCCCTCCCTTCTCCTTTCCAGATGAGACTGGCAATGCTGTTCACTGAAGAGAATACAAATACATTTACGAAATAAAGACTATGGAGACAAGAATTATCACTCCCTTAGAATTTCCTTTTATCTGCTCCAAGCTCAACTCTTCTCCCTCACACTAGACTGCTCCTAGAAATTAGTCACTTGAGTTCAGTGGCAGCTGAGTCACAGCTTCATTTCATAACTGGATGAGAAGGAAGTGGTATCAGCAGAGACCTAAGAATTCACTCCCCCACAGACATCTGGTCTGTCACCTTGAAGAGTGCAACCCAGAAAGTTCCACAGACTGCTATTCCAGAATAAATATAAATTGACCCATATGTCCATGGTCAGGAGGTAATATTTGTTGGAAAAGAATTATGAGCAATCTCAGGCATAGTTGGACCCTGCAATACCAACTCCCATTTACTTCTAAGAAACAGACTCCCTTAACATTCCCAAAAGGAAGTTTCACATGCCTATGCAGAAAACGTCCTATCATCCCTGCTCATTGGTGAACAGATTGTTCCTGTGCATTCAGGAGATAGAATTGGAGAGTCATTAAGGCTGGAAAAGACCTCCAAGATCACTGAGTCCACCTGTTAACCCATCACCACTGTGCTCACCACTAAACAACATTCCCTGCTGCCACATACATGCGCCTTTTGAACACTTTCAGCGAAGGTGATTCCACCACTTTCCTGGGCAGCCTATTCCAATGCCTGACCATCCTCATTGAAGAGGTCAGTGATAACAATGACATTTTGTGGCACCCACAGCACACCTCTTATTCTCACAGTTGTGTATTTCAGAGGCAAGCAGAACAATGCTTCTTTATCTCTCACCAGCGACAACAGGAAGCCTCACATAAGATAAATACCAATATAAATACCGTGCAAAGTTGCACAATTTGCTCTTATTGGAGATGCTAGCACATGAGATACTCAGAAATTCAAGTCACAAATTTAATTTTTTTGTCTCCACCAATTCTGTTTTATCAAACAATGTCTCAGTTTTATCAAAAAACTCAGTTTTCAGAGATATAGAGACAATCCTAGTTCCTTTTCTATCTATTAAGAGCTGCTGGCTATCCTTCAGTCTGCCACTGATGCATTTGGATATTTGTTTATGAATGCACAGCTGCTGATAGAACAGTTCTAAACAACACGCATTAAAATTTCCAGGATATCCTTAAAGTTTTAAGTTCTAAACAACGCGCATTAAAATTTCTAGGATATCCTTAAAGTTTTAAGTTTTTGATTCCTTCTATGTTCATCTAAATCTAGTTTATAAGCTATCTGAATTATATTTTTTTTTCCACCCAGCTGTGGCAAATATCACTTTCTCTAATAATTTCTCAATAGTGTTAATTAATTATTTTTGGCGTCTTACAATATTACCCAACATTGTCACAATTTTTACAAACTGAAAATATTTTATTCCTCATCAGTCAATATTACCTTTTATTTTAATAATTTTAGAGATGGAGAAACAGTTATTCAATTGTTTGGGTACATTTCCACCTCTAATGAAAATGTTTGCAGTGATATGCTTATCAGAATGGGTGGAGGATAACTAAAAGTCCAGATTCTTGTTTTGTTCCTTGTTATATTTAAAAAGACTTAGTTTGTCATATGACAGCACAGGAAAACAAATGAGAAGCAGCTGGCAAAGGCAAGGAAAAGTTAGAAGAACTAGGATTACATGTTCTTATGAGATACTGTATGTCTTGAGCCAAGGAAGCCTCTGTGACCTGCTACCTATGTATTAGTTTATGCCAAATCTTGTATAAATACATGCAGATGGAAATTCCCTTAACATTGATTCAAAACACTGACTAAAGATGGAGCAAACCGCAAGTCACTAAAAATAGAAGACTCACATCAAATATGTTTGAAAATAGATATCAGAATTGTGACTCCAAATCTTCAGGATGTACCAGCAAGCAGTATCAAAAATGGTAGCAGTGGACTTTGAATGCTTATAAATTAAAAAGCTTTACTGCATTGCTTACAAAATGAAATTCTACAGCTAAATGTAATCTACAGCTAAATGCTGTAGATAACACAGGAGGAAATATGATATGCTTATTCCCCCGATTGTTTGAAGAGAAGTCAAACTCTTCCTCATTCATTATTCATCTGAATTTTCAACAGTTTTATGGGTAAACAGCTGATATTTACAACTTTCTTGAATTTTCCATTGATTTGCAGCATCATTGTTCTTGAGTCTTGTTCTTCCATTCATACGTAAAACCAGAAAATAATATCAATATAATTTTGTGCATTTTGAATGTTATCTTTTTTTTTTGTCACACAGGAAGAAACTACTCAATAAAACTGAGTGGGAAGTGGCTGGATGTAACCCCAGGCAACATATCTGAAAATGTCAGATGAATACATCAGTGTTTCACAGCAATCTCCTGCTGTGAAGGTTTCCTCATGTTTCATTTAAACAGACAGTTTTGTTGCCATATAAAACACTAGGAATACTCAGAACTTGAATTTTGCTTTGAACAGAGAATCTTTCCGAGGATTAGGGAAGAATTCTCATAAGAGCATCACAAAGAAGCACACAAAATATGTACACACATTACACATACATATGCAAAATTATATATATTTTTAGCGGTAACTGCACCATAATTTTAAGCCTGATATATTTTTTTGATAGAAGCAGTATCAGAAGATTTCACTTACCATGTCTTGCAGCCATACTAACATAGATGCAAATCAGATGACTGCATGTACAAGGTTTTGGGCTTTTTATGCAAACACATTGCAGCATGTTGCTTATTTTCCTGCTGTTGACAGAAAATGGTAAAAAGCCACCACAGACATCTTAGAAAACCAGGTAAATTCATGATTACCTTAAAGTCTCTTAGGAGTTCTATTTTTTTTTTAATAATGTCCTAGGTTTAGCAGGGATAGAGTTAATTTTCTTCACAGCAGCTGGTATAAGGCCATGTTTTGGATTTGTGCTGAAAACAGTGTTGTTAACTCAGGGGAGTTTTAGCAATTGCTGAGCAGCCCTTACACAGAGCCAAGGCATTTTCTGCTCCTCACCCTGCTCCCCCAGTGAGGAGAATGAGGGTAGAAAAGGAGTTGGGAAGGGCCACAGTGGGACAGCTCACCCTGGTTGATCAAGGGAAAATTGTACATCATATGGAATCATGCTTACATATAAAGCTAGGCAAAAAAGAAAGAAGGGGGAGACAGTGGGAGTGATGGTGTTTGTCTTCCCAAATCTCAGGTATATGTGATGGAACCCTGTTTGGGAGGGCTGAACACCTGCCTGCCATGGTAAATGGTGAATGAATTATTTGTTTTGCTTTGCTTGTATGTGTGGCTTTTGCTTTTCCTTTTAAATTACCTTTATATCAATACATGAATTCTGTCACTTTCATTCTAGCCCCCATCCCACTGGGGAATAAGAACATTAAATGCTGCCATTTACCCCTTCTGCTACACAATTTCCAAATCGTGCAGACAGATGGAGTAATTGTTGTTTCCTAAACAGAGGAAGTGTGAGTCCCTAGTTTCTAAATTATGTAAAACACACAGAGGTTTGGAGTGAGGTCCAGAAATGTTCACCTGCCTGTGATTTCACACAGAAAGCTTTTAATGTTGACCCTTTCCTATTAAAATAGAACCCATAAGAGGAGCTGCAACTGTGCACATCTTAAAACAGGGCATAGCTTACTGCAAGTTGTGCAGCAAAATGAAGTAATCAGTCAACTGTTGTGGCAATTGCTTTATGTTCTGTTATGTTTTGCACTTTGATTGGTGCCAAATGAGCACTAATGAGATTTACCTAAAACAAACTAGGAGGAAGAACAAAAGGTGGGGAGTAAAGAAAGGAAATTCAGGAGGCTGGGTTTAGACTTCAGAATTCATTGGGGTTTTTATGTATCTTTCAGCCCTAAACACAAAACTATTACCCAGCTGTTCATGGGGAACAAAATGAGTATAAGAATCATTGATGCAAAGACAGCCAATTCATGTGTAGTTGAATATTTCTGTGCATTCCACATTTCTATGAGGAGTGAGCCATTCTTATAAATGTCTCAAATAATGTCTTGGTAGCAAAGATCTTTGCCACTTCAGTTGTTTTGTTAGCAGAGCTGTCTGAAAAATAAGGCTTTTGATCCATAAGAAATTGGCTTTTTGTTTATTACCCAGTAGTGGAAATTTCTGTGTCTGTACACAGTGAAACTGATTTCTGCAAGAAGGCCTTGTGGTAGGATTCAAAATGAAAAGAATCAAAAAGCAGGGTTTGCCTTGTTTATAACATCTATGTTGTTATAAACCTCATTTAATATCTGAAGATGAACTGGATCAAAGTCCACTGGAAAAATGTCCTCAGATCTCTGCTGGATTGAGGTCTTTTGACAGGGAAGAAGAAAAGGACATCAGCAATACAGACCCAAGGAGAGGTGGTACCAAATAGCAAGTGATTAATGATTTTGCTGTGCAGAATACCTAGGTAAGGGCCAAAGCTGTTGAGATTTGTACATAGCAAAAGGGTATCAGCTTCTTACTGTTAATGGATGTTTTGAATGGTATCTACCACAGTTCTGGGCTGTACCTCAGCAAAATCTGAAAATGAATATAGAGAAAAATTATAAAAAAGTCAAGATGCTGAAGAAGCCGCCTCAGAGGAATGATAAAGTAAGTGAAAGTAGGCACTTTTTTTTTGTTTTTGAGGGCAATACTAAATCAGGCGCAGTACTTCTATGGAAGATCGGCATTATAGAGTGAGAAGGTTAAGCCAAGGTATTTCATGGGAATGCAATACAGATGTGATGATATGATATCCTAAGTTACCACTAAACATTAAACACAGGCAAGAGGCAAGCTGGCTGTGCAGTCTCCATACTTCCTGCAAGCTACAAATATGAACATCAGAAAAATTGTTCCCCACAGAAAAGTTCTGTATCTGCAGACAGTTGAGCACAATGTTTAAAAGCCTTTCTAACCTCCTTTGTGCTTTAGAGAGGAAACATATTCTACCTCTAGATTTATTCTAAAGTTAAAACATCTGAATTGCTCTAGAGCACAAGGGCTTTGTCAATTCAGCCACTCTTGCATCTCAGTTTGATATTGCTAAACAGGAGAGTAGGCAGCAATTAAATTCCACACCTCTCTAGTACCCTTTGAGAGGAAGCAGTTGTGCTTCTAAACAGAATTCTGCTGAGCAACAGGGAGTTCCCTGTTAAATACTGTTGCAAATATATAATTGAATGGCTTTCAATGGCTGCTGCAAAAGCAATCTATGCCTCCAGCTCATGGAATAAAACTTAGAACAAAATAGTTTAATAAAATACATTGCTTCACTGTGATACTTCTAATTTTGTGTGTTCTACTGGGATTTCTTTTTAAAGTATGAAACTTTACATTTATTAGCTTTCCAGAAAATTAGCAACAGTAATTACAAGATCCTTCTTAGGTTTGCATGTTATTCTGATTTTATGCATGATGAACATGCAGAAAATACCTTTGCTTCCTTGGGCTTCAGCTGCTTTTGTATCCTAATGAAGACCCAGGGATAAAATAATAACAACTGAGTATAGTTAAATATTTCATATTGAGGTACAGGGAACTTCTTGAAGTGTGTATTTTCTGAGAATTGTTTGTGCAATGCTTTTGTTCTGTATACAGACATTAGTATTAAGCTTGTACGACTACATTGAAAATGTAAATTAATATTGACATTCTTTATAATTTTTTCTCTACATAGGTGCCAAGAGCTACACTAGTGATTGAGAGGCTAAGATTTAAAGAGGAAAAATTAAGACATTGTGCTCCTTTGAAGTAATCTAAGTATTTTGCCATTTCATGTGTTTAATTCCATATTTTATTGACTAAATTGTACGTAGTTCTATAACATTCTATATGAAAATATTTATATGTATCCTATGTGTTTCCTAGAAACTTAAGCCATTCACCTTGAACAATGTTTAATAATATTTTATTCAATTCTACTCAAGAAATCACTAACAACAACAGATATCTGGCTAAGATGATCCAATCTTTGAGTAGTTTCAACTAATAATCGTAATAAATCTTGGTACATTGAAATTTGAAACACCATGAGGATACTCTAGGGTAGCTTTTTATTGTGTGGTAGAAAGTATTCATTGGTTATAGAAACTTCTGAAATTATTTAAGCCGTTATCAGAGATCTTATGCACGGTTTTGGGAATTGTATTATTTTGAAAGAGTGATCGCATTGGTCTGATTTACACTGTCCTTTTCACTGTCGTGTAGATTTTCCACAGAGCATACGTTGTATGTGTTAATTACTAGAAGTGGTTTAAAGGCCTTGTTTAACTTCATTGACTTTATGTAATCCAGTAACTGCCAGTGCTTATATGACATTGCTAAAAATGACCTTGAGATTTAAATTCTTGGTACCATTCATTTACAAACCGAAGTCCATGGCACATCAATTTCATGAAGCAAAGTCTGGAGACAGATGCACAGATGCGTAGGGACAGGGAACATAATAAAATGAATAATTTTGAGAGTTAGATTTAAATAATCCCTGTGAAATTCAGCAGCATAAAGACCAGTTAGTTTATTTAGCAAAGCACACTGACTAATGAGAAAACAATTTTGTAGGGAATAGAAAGACTCACCAATGACTGAAAATTAAAAATATTGAACAATGAAGACTAGGAGCAAAGGTAGTTTGGAAATTGAAGGTTATATTGAGATAATTCTATTCATTTTATGAAGAGAGATTTTTAACCAAAAGAAGAAACCCAGGAGGCCTCCACAACGATATTTTTTATTTCAGAAAGAAACAAGTAATAAATACTTTGAGACAAAAGGGTCACAACTCTTCTGTAACATTTCTATGGATCATTCTACAGTATACTACTTAAAATCTTCCAAATATTTATTCTGTGAGTAGCAAGCAAAACTCTTGTGCATCAGTCTACCTCCTCCCTGATCTCTGATACACCAATATATTTATATAATATATATCTGAACTTCAGAGAATAATGATGAGCCAACTGACCATGGTAAAAAAAGTGGTGAAGAAAAATTTCCTTTGATGCATCTTTTCCGGGAATATGCTGTCACATGAAAATTTTCATTCCACTATGCCATAAATCAAAGTATTACAACAAACAGAGGGTGGTCAATAATACATAATTACAGAAAAAAGACAAATGTTTCAATTAGAAAAACTCAGCCTGGAGGCATTTTTAAAAGGTTCTTGGCATAAACTCTTGTGCAGAGATATAAATCCTGCAAAATCAGCCTGAATCAATGTTGCAACATCAGGATATACTCCTAGACTAATAGAATAGCTTGGGTTGGAAAGGACCAGCCAATGCCATCTGGTCCAGGCCCCTGCAATGAGCAGGGACATCCTCAACTAGATCAGGTTACTCAAACCTCCATGCAGCCTGACCTTGAATATTCTTGGGGATGGAGAATCTGCCACCTCTCTGGGAAACACGTTCCAAGGTTTTACCAGACTTGTGATAAAAAATTCTTTATTATTCCTAGTCTAAATCTATCATCTTTTCTTTTAAAGCTTTGCCCTCTCACAACAGGTCCCACTAAAGCATATATCCTCATTTTTCTTATAAGCCCCTTTTAGATACTGAAGGCCCACAAGGACGTCTTCCTGGAGACTTCTCCAGGATAAGCAACTCCTCTCTGAGTCTTTCCTCACGGGAAAGGATCTCCAGCCCTCTGCTCACCATTATGGCCCTCCTCCAGACTGTCTCCAGTGCTCCAGTCCATGTCCTTCTTATGCTGGGGGCTCCAGGGCTGGACACAGCACTGCAGGTGGGGTCTCACCAGAGCAGAGCAGAGCAGAGGGGCAGAATCCCCCCTTGTACCTGCTGGCCACACCACTTTGGATGCAGCCCAGGACAAAACAGTATTTCTGGGCTGCAAATGCACACTGTCACCTCATGTTGAGCTTCTCATCAACCAAGTCCTTCTCCTCAGGGGTACCTTCAATCCATTCTCCACCCAGTCTATATTTGTGCTTTGGATTGCCCTGACCCAGGTACAGGACTTGGCCTTGGACACGGGGGTAGCATGGGCCCACCACTTAAGTTTGTCCAGGTCCCTCTGGATGGCATCCCTTCCATCAGGTGTGTCAGCTTGGTGTCCCTTGGTCTTGCCAGCAAACTTGCTGAGGGTGCATCTATCTCACTGACTATGTGATTGATTAAGTAGGGCTGGTCCCCATATGGAACCCTGAAGGACACAACTTGCCACTGACAACCCTCTCGACACTGAGCTGTTGATCACTAGTCTCTGGATCAAACCATCCAACTCAATTCTTGTGCACTGAACAGTTCATCCATCAAATCTAACACTCTCCAATCTGGGGAGAAAGATGATGTGACTGTGGCTGGGGATTGGGATGAAGGCTTTACAGAAGTGCAGATAAATGACACCTGCCACTCTTCTCTTGTCCACTGATGTAGTCACTCTATCATAGAGGGACACCACGTTGGTCAGCCAAGACTTGCCCCTGGTTGAAGCCATGCTGGCTGTCTCAAATCACATTCATGCGCCTTAGCAAAATTTCTGGGAGGATCTGTTCCATGACTCTCTCAGGCACAGAGGTGAGGCTGACAGCTGGGTAGCTCTCAGGGCCCTTTTCTCAGGTTGTAATGGGAACTACAGTCAATTAAAAGAATTGTTCAAAAATGAGACATTCACACAAAATAATTTTTTTTTCTGTTAAAAAGAAAAAAAGGAAAGGTCCTTTTACAAAACTTTCCTAATGCATTTTAAAATTGTTGGAGTATCTAATACAATATTGTTGAAATAATAGATCAGTTTGGTGGTAATCAATATTGCAAAAGGCAAATTACAGGTTGAAGTCTAGTGTGAAATATTTCTGAAACAAACATGTAGCAATCATGGGAAAAAGAAAGATAACCTGTTGCCATAAGATATAAGCAAAACTTATACACATGGCGTACACATGGTACATAATTTTCACATTTTAATTTGATAATGCCCTTAGCACCCCATATTCTAGTTCTATTCATTGATTGTTATCATTATGCTCAATTCTACTTAGGAAGTTCACCATTACTCTTTATCACTCTAGAATCATGACATGTGACACTAAAGATTTTGATAGGTTCAGTAACACAACTGACAGCTCATTTGCAGTTTCCTGATTAAAACGCTCTGTGTCAGTCCTTCAAAAAGATAAACATGCACAGATGTTAATAACTGCACACAGAGAGTGAGAATTTTATGGCAATATCTACTTGCTAAGTACAGGGTAGCAAGCTTGGGGTCTCAATAATAAAACAGTGAGCAGTGAGCCTCCTTACTAGAGGTTAGGAAAAAGAGTGAAAACTTGTATTCTGGTTCAGATAATGCAGGTAGGGTGACCTAAGCCATGCAACTTTGACTGTAAGTAGGTGTCTCTGCTATTGTGGAGCTTCTCTGTGAGCTGGAAGAGGGTTTAGGATGTCAGCATTCAGAGCACAGGACCCCAGTTTTTTGTCTATGGTCAATGCAACCACTTGCTGTTTTCATTACCTGGCTTAGAAACTATCTCTTGATAATGGAAGAGTATGGAGAGTCATGTACTATATGTTGTCTGTTTGCTGTGTTATGTTATGTTGTTTTGTCATGTCATGTTGTGTTATGTCTATCATGTCATGTTGTTATATCATGCCATGCTATATCTTGGTGGCTAAGTGCACTCTTGACCCCAAATGCCTTAATCCTGCAGACTGTATATGTACTGGCAATTACCAGGAATTACAAGGCAAGCAAACCCACAGGGACAGGGTCCTTACATGCTGCCATAATACTGGCAGAACCACCAATATTACAACAATTTTCATCATCTGAGGATCTGCCCCTGTATGCAGAAGTCATGCCCCATGAACCACTATGAACAAAGTACCTTTAAAATATTGCACATACACTTTGTAAGATACTTGCTTGCCCAGAAAAATGGGTTTCAGCATGAATTCCTCTGTACTGGTGTATTAAATGAAAGTGCTTACAGTATCAGTACCTCCTTATAAGGAGTTGTATTTTAAAAAGCCATTAACTGTTTCTGAAGTAATGGTGCAACCATTTAAGGGCTACTTATCTCTTTCAGAGTAACATCTTTATGTATTGGTTTTACAGAGCTAATGGGTTAATTGCACTGATGTTGTAATTATGTTTTATGTGACTCAGGTATGCAACAGCTGTTGACCTTTTTAGTGCCACCAAACCAGATAAGGCTGGTATACCACAAGAAGAATAGTTTGTGCTAAGCATTTTTAAAGTGGATAAATCATATTAATACCTCATTAGCCTTCAGTCTTCCATACACACTCATTAAATAAAAAAGCATGTTACCAAGATTGCTCAAGGTTAAGCAACAGCTACAAGAACATAAATGAACCCTTAAAGGCATAAATGAATTTGAAGTGAATAAAAAAAGTTATTATTAGTTCCTATTAGGAAACATTCCTGTTGGGATTTTGTTATCTTCCATTGGTGGTTGTCTCTGCTACTGTAACGTGCTGTAACAGTAATTGCCTATGACATAGGCTTAATACCCCATCTCTGGGTTAAATAAATGCTGTTACATCCATTTTCTACTATTTTTGGAAACAATAGCTGGTATAAGCATGTCCTTTAGGTGAAGGAAACTTAAAGATGTTCTATATCAGGGGAAAGTTTATTCCACATCTAATTTTTACCCTCTATCTGCTGCCATGGCCAGCTGAAAACAGCTACATGTGTGTGTGCTGAGCTGAATGGATATTCAGTTGGAGCTCCATTGAATTAATTAAAAAAAATTCAGAGTTCAATTCATGCAGCTTCATTAATAGAGGTCACAGAAATATGAAGATATGGAAATTTTTTCCCAAGAAATCATCTAGACTTAACCCCATGCACTGAGGAAGGAGAGGACCATTCCTGACAGACACTGGTCTATCTCAAACCCTGGAGGACACTTAGCCTGTTTTTCCCTATGTTTTCTGTTTCAATCCTCTACAATCCTACAGTAGAAGAGCTTTTCCCATCACCCCACTAACAAGTCTTTTTGTAGATTAAGTTCATTTTTCCAGTTATGCCTTTATGGTGGTCACAAATAGCAATTTATCTTTCTCTCTCCTGGTAGCTTATGTTTTTTAAAGAAATCCTAATTCCTTCAAATTTAAGACTAGACAGAGAAAGCTCAGTAGACAATTTGCAATTTACATTAACCCAAGCTGAACTTAAGCCAGCTGGACAGAGCTTCAACTGGACACAAAAGTGGACACACCTTCAACAAAGACCTTTGAGCTGAAGGAAGGGGAAGAGCAGAGTGAAGTCTCTACCATCCCAGTGTCTCCTGCTGGTGCTGTGTGACTGACCTCTGGGCTGTGCCCCCTAACTGCAGACTCCATTCTTGCTCTGGGTTTCTGTGAGCATGCTTTGGACACTAATGGCCAAGGCAACAGCTGCCCTAGAAAAGAAGCGGGAGGGCTGAAAGGCCCTTTGCCTCAAACACTTCTTAGATGTAGTTTATATTTTTAAGTTTAAGTGGTTAAAATAAGAAAATCTGGTAGGACTCGTTTGTTTGTTATCGAGCACTTTTTTTCCTTTATCTTGGATATTACGTCTTGGTACACACAGACCTCTGGGGAATGTGTGGATTCTAGATGTCTCCTGAGTGTCACAGGAGCAAGGTGAGTGAAGGAAACTCCAGGGAGGAGAAGGTAGACAGCTAGAACTCAGTGAAATCTTTTTCAGCCAAAACTCATTGATTTTAACCCTCTCTTATGCATCTGCAATTTCTCTCTCATTTGTTTCCAAGCCTTTATCTTCTGCAACAAAACAGGCAAGATTCTACTGTGACATTTCCTAACTTCTTTTTAATAAAAAGACAATTAATACAGCAGTTCTATTTCGTGCACCAGGTAAGACAGCATCCTAAGGGAGAAATGCTATGTGAACATGTAATCAGAGATTGTATTGCAAATCATATGTAGAAGAAAATATAAGACAATGTCAAATAAAGAGTGTTCCTACCTCTGGTTTCATGCTTTCTAAATTTCGTATATAGTTTCTTATGTTTAAGCACTGGAGGTGCTGGGAAACTTCACTTGTAGGTAGGGGTAGTGCTTTTCAATCCCTACGTGACCAGTAACAAACAAATCTTAGTGTTACATAAGTCAGGTCATGGATCTTTTAAACTTACACATACAAATGTCCATAACCAACTGCACTAAAAAGCAAACTCCCCAGAGCAAAGCTGTCCACATAAGCAAAGTCTCTGCATTGCCTGGGAAACATGCAGTTGAACTGTGGGAAGGTGTTTTATGAATATCTGACAAGTAACAGGGTAATTCTATTACATTAACCAAAAACTAAAAATAAATCTACGATAAAAGAGAAACAAAAAAAGGACATGAGAGTACTTTCTATTGGCAGGAATTTTTAAATAGAACTGCGCATCAAACTTGTAGGCATTTATTCTGTGTGAATGTTTGTTGAAAATGGTCATTGGAAAGTTTGGCTTTACAAATATTGTGTTAGGCAAATTGAGAAAGTTACATTTTTCTGTCTCTCCAGTAAACAGCTGGGGAAATGTCAGAGCTTAATGGTACTCCAGGGCAATAAAATTAAAAAATAGTAGTGATTTTTCACCTTCACATTTGTTTTTCATGTTTCCTTTTCTCAGTTCCTAGAAGGTTTCCAAGCAGAGGTTGATTTGGACTAAAAGAAATCACCCAGATTTCCCTGAGGAGCTAGTACAAAAATGTAAAGGACATAATGCACTGATTTGAAGTGGTTGGGAAGATGTCAATGCCATCAGGTCCAGCATGAGCAGTGACACACTAATGTTCCACTAATGATCATCCAGGTGTTTTCCTGACAGACAGGTAAAGTTTCTACTCCACTCATCTTGACTGTGGAAAAGTTTTTGACATGTGTGTCATGGTCAGAACAAGAGATTTGTTTGTTATCATGCTTTACCTGCAGGATAGCAGTGGGGCTGTCCCAAAGGTAACCCCAGAGAAAACCTATAACATGATTTGATCTTTTTAACCCTTTTCCATTTTTTCTGATCCTCCTTTTCTGTGCTGTTGTATCATCCTTTCCCCACTCCAGCTTTCTCCCAAATAAACAACCCACTCTTAATTAGTTCTTTCCCATTGATCCTGATTTTGTTACACCAAAATTTCGTATTTCTGATACTTTTAACTTGAATCCAGGTGAATTCTATTACTAATATGCATATTACATTGATATTGTCTGCCCACACTAAGGCTTCATTCCCAAAAGGTCTCTGATATTCCCCTTCCTCTGATATGCAAAGCCTGGCCATTTTTCTCAATTGACTTTCCTTAGCAACCTGTGAAGTCCAGTCATCTTTCACAGTGTTTTATCTAACTTTTGGCAGATTTTTATACTGTTATCTGTCACATCCAACAGCTTATAATATCATATGCAGTAGTCCTCTTTTTTTTGTGGGTTAAGCTCAGCAAGCTGATCATTTGTAACTGTTCACAATTAATACAGGATTCAAGTAGTCTTATACTCAGGTGAACAGACAACAAAGTTACTTTGTTGGAATTATCAGGTAGAATGAAGATATAGTTAATTGTCCTATGTTTATTAGTAGAGAAGAAAATAGGAAGCCACTAGTCTAGATACCAGCAAGGAATGCTGCCTGCACTGCTCTTAATAATGGACACGGCAAGGGCCTGGTTTGGTGTGGTGTGAACAACAAACACTTGCAAACTGTCTGAAACGTGACTCTGATGGGAAACTTAATGCATATCATAGCAGAGTTTTGAAAACCTGAGTAACTCTTTTTTGTCTCATGGATGGAAGAAAAGTGATTTTGAAATATCCTCTTTTGTATATAAACAGGACTGCAACTGGCCATTTGTGATGTCTCTATTAACAATGCACTAGTGTGGGGTGCATGGATTTTCAGGATAAAGGTGGGTGGGGCTGGCCCACAAAGAAGACTGCTGTGACACTTTAGAAGAAGATCCTAATGGTAGCAAAAAGAATAAAAACAAGTCATAGACCTGGATTTTGAGTAGTGCCAATATTTTGTCATTAGAAATGCAGAAACCAACTTCCAAGCAGCAATGCTCAGCACAAACAGCTTGTAGTTAATCCTGTACCAGGGTACCAGCAGGGGCTTGGAAGAGCCATGGAAGATGGCTCTGATCACCAGAAAGAGGCAGATGATGGACACAATGTCTTCTGTTTTGGGGAGCGATCAGATAATGCGTCGTCCTGGAAGCCACTATAAAGTGGAATGGTGTTTTCCTTTTGCCATTGTTTAATGTTGGTGTCACCGAAAAATAATCAGTGCTGTGGAAATTCGTCATTCTTTGAGGGTGGTGTGCTTGGTACAGCAGTGAATTTAGTTAGGAGATGGTTTTTGCACAAGGATGAAAGAAAGAAAGGGGAAGAAGAACACAGATTTGCAGCTGATGCTGCAAACTATGGAAAAACTCAACAAGTGAGGCCACATTGAACCACAGGGCTTTCCATTTCTTTCCCTTTGTGGAACACAGGTCACAGCTGGCATGCTGAGTCTTTTAGATCCTGTTATGTAGGTTGGGGTGTTTAGGGAAATAAAGTTGGAGAGAATTGGAAAGAAGCACTAATGTCAGCACAAAAGTAAAAGTTGTATTAAAGGAGAAAAACCTTCCTCTAACCATTTTGCAGAATTTAAGGGCCTTTCCTAAGAACCCTCAAGCTTCTGAATATTTTCTAGAGGTTTTTTCGCATTCCTTATGATGTTAAGGAGATCTGTCACTGCTTCAAATTTAAAATCTGTAAGAGTCCTGGAAAAAAACCCAAGGTGTTAAGTGGTACTGGGGTAGGTGGCTTCAGTCAATTTCTGGTCAAGCAAATGTAAACTTTTGCTGTGAGAGCAACATGTTAAAAACCTAATGAACTACATCAGTAATAGATAAAACTGGGATGTTCTGCCAGCACTCACACCCTTGGGATGCAGCAATAAATGAACAGAATTTGCCCATGATTATGTTCTGCTTTATACTTCATATGACACGGCATTAAACCTTGAGCTCAAGGAACATGCTAAAAACAGTGAGTCAATATTGTGGCTGCTACTAGATTCAAATTCCTGACAAGATATTTCCTTGATAAGGTCATATCACTGATTCTTAATATTTGCTTCAATGTTCACGTGGTCTAGAACTATGCTAGAGGGGACACCAAATTATAAAACAGACTGACCACAGATAATAAAAAACATTGGTAATTTTCTATATGCTAGCAGTCTGGGGAAAGTTAGGTGTGACGAATTTATGAGATTTTGAGCATTACCTGGGAAGCAAAGTGTATCGTTCAAACAGGATAAGAGAAGGCTTAATGCAGAAGGTGACTTATGATGGAAATCAACACCATGTCAAATCACCTACACTGTTACAAGACAAATTGCAGGCATGATGGAGAAAGGAATTGGATATTGCCTGCTCACTGAATTTTATGTCAACAGCTTTACAGTTTTCATTTGTGATCAGATTTTCCTTTTTGAAGGTAAACACAGTCAGAATCAAGAATTAGCCAGCCATGTCAAAAAGGGCAATAGGGTTCTGTATCTCTTTAAGGAAGAAGGAATTAAATAGCAACCAGCTGCTTCCCAATACAAATACCTTTATCAGGAAGTTAGTTCCTCAATTGGTTGTCTTTCTTTTCTTTTTTACTCCTCTCTTGGAGCTCAGTGGGACTGAAATGTTTCTTTCTTACATGTCTTTTTAATGCCAGTTAGCCTTTGGATATGATCATGCAATAAAAATGTATATTTGACAAGTTTTTCATACGTTTGGATGAAGATAAGGTAAAATATTGTCACCATGAAAATTATTTGGCACTGGTAAATATTAACCACAGAAGCTGTGGAATCTCCATTCTTGAGGCTCTTCAACCTCTATTTGAGGTCCTGAGCAAACAGATATAGCTTTGAATTTAGACATTCTTGGAGAAGGAGCTTGAACTAGAGATGTCCAGTGACCTTCCATGGTAAATCTTTCCATGATTGTCTGATTCCAGTTATAAACTGGTTAAGTGAAAGCATAAGTTACCTTTAGCTGAGAAACAGTTTCTGTTGTTAACATTGTGTCCTACTTTTGAAGCTATTGTAAATCCACTCTGAGTATTTGAGGATCCCTATATGAAGGACATAAAACAGGCTTTGATATATACAGAAAAAGAAGATCTATAGCCCCTGGAAAGCATGACTTCTCTGTAACAAGTTGTTAGCTAGGTTTTCTAAAATATAGTTTCCAGTTCAAGACTGTAATTTCAACATCTGAGATAGCAAAGAAATTCTCCATCAGATTTCAGAACAACCCAAAGTCTGCAATCCTTCTTTGCACACTCTAACATTGAGTTCCACTGCTGACAATGTAATTGTCCTATAGCTCAAGGTCTGGTCATTCTTATTGCTGCTATAATGTTCCTGGTGCTAATGGAAAGGTAACACTGTGACAAAACAAATTATATCACTGCATACAGAAAAGACTTTAAAATACTAAATTAAAGGAAATTTTCACAGTTAACACATTCAGTAAGTTAAAGTCATTGCTCAGTCACCTACCAGCAGAAAAGAGCAAGTACAGTTTGTCAAGAGTTTGTTATGGATCCCTGAGCTCAGTGTAAATTCAACCAGCCTGTGCTGACTCTAATTGACTGGAGTGGGCAATTAAAAGTAATAAAAAAATAAGCAATTAAAAATTATTTGCAAACAATTCATCACTTCCCCTCCCAAAACTGAAGGCCCAGAGTTTGATGAGAATTATTAATTAGTGATCCATTTTATTTTATTTCTGAAGACGCTATCCTGAAGGATTTGTCAGCAGAGAAAGCATATGCAGCATTCTCCTCTTGGCAGAGGCAAGGCAGATAAGTGCAACACAATTTTGACTCAGCCATTAAACTGTGATTTGTAGAATCCTCTTTCTACTTTTCACCTAATATAGTTGATAGTTGGGAAAGAAAGTCTGAAAATAAAACTGATTACCCTGGAAATAAAGTAATTATGAAATTAGATTATAGCAAGGAATCCCTTTTGGTGTCAGGCTCACTCACTTTCACTGCCTGTGTTTGCTAGTCAGAAAGTTATTCTCAAGAGGTCACCTCAAGAAGACAGTAACAACATTCAGAATGAGTTTTCTACACCCTGAAGAAATTAGGGACTAATATGAAGTGCCTTTCCACTACATGCAGCTAATGAAAGAAAGGGAAGTTTTCAGACACACGGGTGAGGAGAGTCACAAAAGCTAAATCATGCCAGACTAACTTAATCATCCTCTACAACAAAAAAATATCTTCCATCAACACAGGAAGAGCAGTGGATGTTGTTTACCCGTATTTGAGAAAAGCATTCAAGATTGATTCCTACAGGAGTCTCAGGGAGAAACTGGCAACACACAAATTGGCTGGGTGGCCTGTGAGATAGGTAGGAAATGGGCTCACAGGTGATGCCCAGAGAGTGGTAATCAATGGGTTTACTCAGGCTGGCAGCCTGTCACAATGAGGTCCCACAGGGTCAGTACTGGATACCACACTGTGCCTTGAATCTCTGTGGCACCCACAAACCTCTGGTTGATAAACCAGTTCAAAGTAACATCAAGAAGTATTGCTGTCACAATACACTGAGCAGAAATTGTCTCACAAAAGAACACTAAGTGGTTTTGATAGTATTTGGATTTCAAGTAGTCTTGTGAGGTAGGTAGGCATTTTTACAGGTTTCTTTATAAACGTAGCCCTTTGTGTCACTTCATTTCCCTATCAAAATATAGAATTTTCCTAGCAGCAGTCTCTACATGTAAAAGGAAAATGAATTGACTGTTATATGCTTTTTGAACCTAGGTTGAACAGCTTTGCATGTTTGAATTCCTGATTAGTATTTTTGGAACAATATTTTATGCCACCAGAAATTAAGCTGTATAAATGGCACAATATGCGGTGAAAAAGTGCTTTCAAATTCTTTGTATAATATTTAATATTTCTGCTTTACTAAGGGCACTTTGTAGTTTCCCCAGCATGTGATTTTGGGAGTGTAGGACATTAAATTAAGCAGCATTCTCAACCAAAATGAAGAGATCCTAGGAGATGTGTTTCCCATGTAAATGAGTGGGGGAAAGATTCATAACAGTTAGGGTATCAGACATTAAGTTGTAACATTAATGTCTAACATCAGTAACATTAAAAGTAACTGATAAGAAAAAAATGCTCATATGCATCAATATAAGAATTCCTGTTGAGGGTAGAACACAGACTCAGCGGGTTTTGTCCCTTGAGAGAGAGGTTGAGGCTGACACTCTAAATGAAAGTGAACTCCTGGGTAATACAGCAACCTATTTTGAGATGATAGACTGTAGTAAAGGGAACTTCTTTCCTGACTTCTACAGACAATTAGCTCCTTCCCTCCAGCATGAAGTTTAATAACCTGTGTCATTATATTTCCTTGCATAGCCAGAATGCTAATGCTATTAATATTAAATTCAATCAGAGTGTTAAGTTGAAAAACTGCTTTCCAGCATGTCAGGACCTGTTCAGTTCACTACAGACAGACAGAAATTACTCTGTCATACCCTATTGACAGGCTGATGGATAACATCTTCTGTCAACACATGTTGAGAAAAATATTGTCAAAATAATTTTACAAGAAATTAAATTATCTGTATTAAATGATGGGATGATTAAAGATATAATAAGCAGAAATTAGTGTTTAATCAAAGAAATAGTTACCTTTACTACTGCCAAGAAACACAGGGATATTTCAGAAATGTTCTCACTAAAGTAATTTTAAAAGTCTGAGGAAAAACATCCTGTTCTCTCCTGGTTCATCTCCTTAGGAAGCGGGAGCACAATGCAATTCCCAACCTCAGTCTTTCCCTCACTGACTGCAGAATGTGCTATTGCTCTAAAATTAATGCAGTTGTTCTGGATGTGCCTTAATACAGTGACAGATGTTTTGGTGGACTTGTGATACAGTAACCAGAACTTTTTGATAACTAAATTTGAAAACAGGCAGTCACTTTTTTCCAGGTTAAGGCTTGAGATAGGTTTTCTGACAGTGTCTGCTTCCTTGTGAAGCGAGGGCAAGATCTGGGCAACGTGGACTGATCAGCATTCTGCTCCCAACAAGCAGCATGGGCTTGGAAGGGATCCCTGAAACAGCCTTTCTGGTTTTGTGGTATGATTCACTGCACAAAGAGTTGACATATTTTCTCAGAATTGTTTTATTTTTTACCTGTAAGAAATTATTTTGTTTAAGTTCTAATTTCTCCATCCTCAGCATATTGAAAAAAAATCAACAGGAACATTTTTTTTTTTAAGTGTCCAGTACAATACACTGCACTCTTGTTTTTGTGTCTTCAGAGAAGTAGAGCCTCCTTAAGAATTCCTCCTTGCTTTCTCTAGATTTTCTGCATTTTTTCCATGGCCTTGCATGGGCCTCTTGTGCTTATCTGAAACTTGCAATTCTTATAACCATGTACCCTCCAGAGGTAAATTTGAGTCACCAGTGAAGGAATATGCTTTACTAATTCTTGGAGCAGGTATTGTATGTTGTTCTTTCTTTCAATAGAGGCTTTTCTAATTTTCTTTTCCATTTCTTGTGAGTTTATTTGTTTTTGTAATGTGTGTCACATTGCATTCAGTGTTACGAGAATGCGGTAACAATACGAGTCTCTCCAGTGGATGACAGAATCCATCCTTGTGCTGGTTTTGATGGAATATGTTCCTATAAATATCCTAACACTTCATCTTTGCAGTATTTATTTAAAAATAATGGAAAAAGAATGCTGTTCCTAGGTGTTTTATTATTAGTTCTGAGCGCTATGTCAGCCTGTCAAGTATTGGCTATAATTTCTTTAAGTCTTACTGATCCCTTAACGACTCCCAGGTTCACACTAATGGTAGAAGGCAGTGTTATGCACAGATACTATTCCATGCTTCTTTGCTTTTCCATCAGCCAGATTTCCATAGGAGCTTATACCAGCCTTACAAAACGTATCCAGTTTTCCTGGTGAGATTGCCTTGATAGCAGACATTTGACACACATCAAGGAAGCCACATTTTTCTTTCACTACTGAGAGAGCTTGATCTGGTGACCAGGTCTCAGTAAATGTGCCAAGGACACGTGATGGGAACTAGCGGATCTCCTCCAGAAATACTTCCACCACACTTTCTTCTTATCTGCCCTTTGAAGCAGGTTCTAAAACCCTGTTCAAAATATATTAATTGGGGCCACTGGCAGGCAAAAAATGAGATTTCATCTTCAATATCTCTGAAAAGAACTAATGAAGGTCACTTGCAATTGAGTTATTATCTGATGATATTTTGTGGTGTCAAAGAAGAATAGCCAGAGAAGAAGAATAGCCAGACTAGGTGAGAATGAGGTGAGAATGAAGAAAAAAACCCCATGGCTACAATAAAAATATCTTATTGCAAGAAAAAGCAAAGCAAAGGTGAAATATGGCATAGATTGTCTAAAATAAATACTTCAGCAACAACTGCAGAAATACTCCTGAATTTTTCAAGACCATTTTTTTAAACTAAAAATAAATCCAAGAAGTGCTTTCTTCATTATTTAATGCCTTGGCTATCGTATGAAGCCTAATTTAGGACTTAATACAAATTAGTTGTAAATCTGAAAAGAAACCATACTGAAATATGCAAATAACACTACATTTTATTACAAATACAACTTTTAATTAGTAACCCCATGCATCTCCATTCTTGAGTTCTCAGAAAGGATTCAGTGTTTTTTCCCTAAAGATTATTCTACTGAGTTTTTCAATATTTTCCAGCATTTTTAGGCAAAATAACACACTTAAAAAATAAATTATAGATATGCCAACATTAATGAAGCCTTGCTGACTGTGAAAGTCTCCTGTAGTTGATCTCTCTGATGTCTGATATGACTGAGACAGGCTTTCATGGGAAGACAGTTTTCTCTTCAGCTTATTTCTAAAACATCTGTAGGAAGACATCTGTTCTAATATCTTCAATCAGTTCAAAAAGTACTGGGGGCAAGTGTACACCTGCAGTTATAGACTGTAATTTCTTGGGAAGCTAAGCTAATATCAGTAATTTAGGTTTCTGCCATGAAAAAAAAAATCTTTTTTATATTGCTTTTTTTGCTGCTTTTTCCCCCCCCTATTCTCTTCTTACATACACTGGATATTTCCTACACCATAATTAAGAGAAATATAAAAAAATACTAGAGCAAAAAAAATCCTATGTGACTATTGCAAATCTTTCTCTGACATTGTGGTGTTACAGAAAAGGAGATGGAATGTGTGACCTTTATAGCGTCAGTCATTTTTTAAGTTAATTGGAAAAATCTCAGAATAGCTCCAGAGGAAAATTCTTTCAGAGCACTTTATGAGTAGGCTTTTAGTATTAAGTCTAGGAAATTGATGCATTTGAAGAAAGAGGTCACAAGTGAAGGAGAACTTGCAGATCTGCATGACTGTAAGCAGCAGAGATATTACTCAGTCACATTAATCTTTTCATGTGACAAGAAATGATCTGAAATCAGCTTTGTAATCATAGTATATAGTTCAATGATCAGTAAATACTCTGGCAAATGTTCTTTGTAAAGCTGAAATGAATATGCTCTTGAAAGAATTTAAAAACAGCAGTAAAAGGCAATGCAAACAAACAGAGAAGTCAGTAGTGTACCAAAGTATAAAACTGGATATGTAGGTATACATGTATATATCCATATATATATATATGTATATATATGCTGGTTTGTTTGTTAACAGAGGACAAAATCTCTCCATTTCCAGTTATTACCTCGGGTCAGGGTGCCACTGTTCTGTCACTCAGAAGGAAGCTAATATGAAATTCAGTGAATGTTAATTGAAAGCCACACTCTTAAGGGTTTTTTTATTATTAAATTAAGAAAATGAAAATGAAGGAGTTGAATGCTTCATTTAACTGTCTAATATCTGTAGGCTCTTCTTTCATAAGTAAATTTTTAAAGACATATAAATCAATCCTTATTTTTATAAAAAGTACTTGCATCATTTAATATTCCCAATCCACCAAAGGTAGAAGCTTATATTCTCACTCCTAAAACAGCAACAGGTTTACTAATTTTCTTTCAACAGCAGAACTATTTTAGGGCATAGACCAGACTCTCTGAAGTATGATAATTTATCAGAAGACTTGGAAAAGAAAATTAATTTTTTGATGTATAAAATCACAAAATCTGTAAAATTTGGAATTTGTGCTTACTATATTGGTAATTTAATTGGTTAAAAAGGGTAATAAACTGAGGGTTAGGAACTGTGCTATGTTTAACACCCTGGCAGTCTTACTTGGTTCTGTTCTGCACATTAATGCAAATTTGCAATGTGGCCATGAGCAGATAATTTAGGATTTGACTGTAATGCGGGCACTGAACTTCATATAACACAACTGGCGTATCTTTGGGCACAGCTAAAAGACACTCACTGTGCTTGTTTGACAAACAACAATTATATGGTTAAACAACCTATCTAGATGTGGAAAATTTCTAAGAAATTCCTTCCATTTTACTTACAGGGAGTCTAGCAAAGATTTCCTCAGTGGCTAATTTTCCATCATTAGCTGATTGTGGCTACTGATCACTGTGAGGGGGGACACACCATCTCAGGCTTCCGTAGAAGGTTCAGCACAGAAAAGGAAGTAGAAAATTATTCATAGTGTACGCCATTACAGTGTGTTGTGCTCTGCAAGGAAAAGGAAATACAAAGTAGCATGGCTTGTATAAACAACAGTTTTAGCACAGCACATGTATTCTTAATACAACTGTTTACTGTGCTGAGTAACACTGGACTCTGCTTATAGTCACACAGCAGAGATCTCTCAAAATCTCTGTGTTTGGGACTTGTTTTACTGTAACCAAGAAGTTCTGCTGCTGCAAAAGCCTCATAACTAGCTTAAATAAGATGTTTGTATACAATGAAAAAGGTAATTAAGGCTTTTCATGTGCAAGAATATTTTTGAGCACAAAAGCAGAATATGAAAAGCATGTTGATTTGTTTTTCAGTCATGAAATAATCTATGCATAGGATAAGAACTTGTCGGTGTTAAATTAGAACTAAATAAATGAGTCAAGAATTAAATAGAATTATTTACCTTAGTTTAAAAGATAAAAAAACTTTTGCTGTGCAAACAGGAATCCAAATCCTGTTTCCACACAGGGCAACCTGTAAGTTAAAGCATGTATCTTAAAGCACAGTTTGAGCGCCTCTTGAGTGCTGGAAGGCCTAGGGTTGTGACCTTTTCCCAGGCTCAACTACCTTCCAAGTGACGAATTTTTCCTAATAGCTCATCTGAACTTCCTCTAATGCAACTTTAAGCCATTTCCTTGTGTCCTATCACTGGATACCAGCGGGGAGAGTTCAGCACCTCCCTCTCTGCTCCCCTTGGTGAGGAAGCTCTGAACAGCACTGAAGGGCACCCTGCAGCGTCCTTGCCTCTAGGCTGAGCAAACCCAGTATCCTTTGTCACTCTTTGTAACTCATGCCCTCTATTCCTCTTTATTGCCTTCCTGTGGACACTTTCTAGCAAATGTCCTCCTTATTTTGGGAAGCCCTAAACTGCACATATTAGTCAAGCTGAGGCAGCTTGTGTCCCCAGGATAGTGGGACAATCACATCTCCTGCGCAGTCAGCTACACTGTGCTCAATGCCCTCCAGGATGTGGCTGGCCCTTTTGACTGCCAGCACAAACTGTTGACTCATCCTGAGCTAAAAATCAACCCCAACCCCTAGATCCCTTTTGTCAGGGCTATGCTGCAGCCCTGTCTCCCAGTCCATATGTACATGCAGGATTACACAGTTGAAGATGCAGAATCTGGCATTTAGCCTTGTTTCATTTCATACAGCTGGTGATAACTCTGTACTCTATCAAGGTCTCTCTGAACAGCCTCTCTATCCTTGAGGGAATCAGTAACTCCTCCTAAGTTAGTATTACTGGAAAATTTATTTTAGTATGCACTCAACTCCTGTGTCCAGGTCACTGCTGAACTCCATTTTCACTCTGAGAATTAGCTGCTTAAAAAATATCCTAAGTCAGCTGAAAAATAAGATGGAAGTGATGTTAGCTTTATATTTACAGCCACATAACTGTGTCTCATTATTATTACTAAGTCAGCAATGGATTAAAGCATAAATCTGCAGATGCAGGAGAAGGATTCATTGCAATGTTTGCAGAAGCTGAAATGACATCCTAAGCACAACACTTTAGAGAGTCCATATCCTTTGAGACCACAGCTTTAGGGAATATTGCTATTTTCCTTTGATGTTCAGTAAATATTCACATTAGACCAGACAAGAATCAGGGGAAAATACACCTTCTATTTACACTTGAAATAAAAACTGTGAAGAGTAGCATGATTAAATGGAATTGTCAACAGTGTGCTAAAAGCTTCTCTACCTAAATATCATTATTTGCATCTGAATTTTCAGTAGGGAAATCAACAAGTTTGCATCAATAGAAAATTTAAATATTGAGCTGTGTTCCCTACTACCAAAAAGCTGAATAGTATTTATCTTCATTTGCTATTTCCTGGTACAGCCTGTGCCAGGTCAGACTATCCCTTTTAGTTCTGTTTCATTTGGATTCAACTGGATTTAATTCAGTGGATTTTTAAAAATTTTCTTTCCAGTGTTACTCATTGCTGAGTTACTACTAGCTGTGCCTAACCAACTGAGTATACGTGTTCTACACAGTGCACTACAAATTCTGAGGGGACCAAAATATGTAAAGGAGGATTTATCTGTGCAGATGAAATAAGGGAAAGGACATTGTCCTTTCCTGACATTTTTGTCTAAAATTTTTAAGCAAAATAGAACAGTATCTATTCTTTTAATTCTTTAAGATGCTTTATTTAATAACTCTGAAAATAGCTTGTGGCTACTTACACTGAGTAGGTAAACACTCTGCAGGAAGTAAACTGTGTTAATAATAATAAAAAATTGTATGTTTAGGCATCTCACTGTTATTCACAAAGTGCTGGCAGAAAGTTCAATGTTAAACATATTCTCCAGTTTTAACATCGATAGCTAGTTTTTATATTTATATATTTTCTACAAAGTTGGAGCCTGATATTCAAGCCTTCTACAGCTACCCAAACTGACCTTGCAAAATAAGTGTAATAAATTGTAACAAAAAGCAAAAATCAAATCCTGTGCCAGCTATAGCACCACCCCAGCTCTAAACGAGGAACAGGAACATCGCTGCTTCTGCCCACTTCAGTGGGCAGAACATGAATAATATGATGACAAACAGCAACACCATAAACCTCCTACACAAATCTAGTTAGCTTGTGTTAAATCAGATTTGGGAATAGAACTAAAATTTTTATTAGCCTTGGATAAAATTATACCTCTGAGTATTGTTGTATCTTGATGTAAAGACTAAGGAAATATAACAGAAAATTGTCTCAAAATAGGGTAGTCTTGGTCTATTCTGTCTCTCCCCCTGTACTTGCTATGAATTCCTGGCCTTTTTCTGAATCAGATCCAGATTTCTTTCTGCCAAATTTATTTTCAACTACACCAGTTACCTGAATATCATCAGTTAATAGAGGCATAAATACTGTGTAGCCATTCAAGAAGGATGGCTGAATCACTAAAAAGTAGGGATGTACCCTAAACATACCTTGATTAAACATTTTCATAGTTCCTTGTGTAGAAATTGCATCTACTTTTGATACAGAGATGCTAGAAATGTAGACTCCCATTGTCCTACCAGCTCTCTTCACAGACACTTTATGACATATTCACCTCACACATGCAAGTTGAAAACTGCTGATTCATTTGAATAGGGAATTTTGTTCAGAAAGAGAGGAAGATAAATATATGTGTAGATCAACACTCTGCAGTCCTAGAGAGGATGTAGGACTTTTATGGGAAGGTAAATTAGGTTTTGTCTAAAGAATAATCATCTGGTGGAGGAGACTGGCAGCTGCTGAGTCACCAACCCTGGCTTGCTCATACATTAGGCCTAAGCTAGTTCTGTAGAATCTGAGACCTAAAGATGATATCACATAAGAGAAAAATGTTTTCTGCTTATTTCTTCGAGTTAGTTCCATGTATCTCTGACGTGGGGTTTGTACCCTGCTAGCCCCATCTTGCCTGTTGTGGACTTCTTCAGATTGCATACATAATATTAGGCATATCCAAAAACATGACCTGAAATAAGTGTTTGTAAGCAATAAGACTTTAGAAAATGTATTATTCAATGCAAAACTTTATACACAGCAGCAATATTACATTACTGGATGTGTTAACATTGTCCAAATGAGGCTGCTAGCTCTTAAACAGAAAAACACACTTTTGAACAGAAAAAATCCTGTCCCCTGCTCTGTATAAATCCTTTTAATGATGAAAAAATGCACTGTCTATTTGGTTAACACTATCTGAGTCCTCACAATGAATATAATACAAATGTTTATATGCTGTTCCATGTTGATTTGAAAATGATCTATATTGAAAATGATCTATAATGAATCTTTTAATTTTGTAACGTATGTAGTTGAGGTGAAATAGTTGTACCATGCCAAAGGAAATGCCTTTGGCATGGTACATCTATTGAAGTTAAAATGAAGTTAAATTTATCAATAAAAGATAGATTTTCTTAACTAAAAGCACTAATCTTCAACAGTTCTTCCTAAAGTTAGACTCTAGAAGATATAATAAAAAGAGACAAAAAAAAAAAAAAAAAAAAAAGGCAGACCCTATAGTACAGCAGAAGCTATTTAGGTGATATTTTAGAGAAAATTGACTCAAATTTTCTGGGAATGCTACAAAGTGTTCTGTAGGAGGTACAGAAAGATTGTGTGATGTAATTTACCTGGTTTCTACCCTAGACCAAGTTAATCCTGTAATCTAAAAGGACTCATGTTATGAAGCTGAAGCTAGAGAGTAGTTTATTTATTTTCCACAAAGGGGTGGGAGGAAATTAAACTAAAAAGTGTGATTGCTTTGGATTCTGAACCTCGTCTCATGTGTGTTCCACACGGGACGCTGCTCAGATCACAGGTTGGAAAACTTCTATGGACTGCTGTGACAATGTAGTCTGATTTCAGGTCTAAGACAGGAGTATACTTGTATTTCTATCACAATTTAAACACTATAGAAAAAGGGTTCAAACATCACTTTTTGAAAAAAAAAAAAAAAGAAGTTGATTTAATGGCTAAATATCATACATGCTACAATAGAGCAGGTTTATTGTGGTTTGCACTTTTCCACTGTCAGTGTTTAGCCACAGGCTCCTGCAGTGCTCTTACTAATTAAAAGATTCTTTCTTGTTGCATTTATGTAAGCGCTATGATTAAGAAAATTTTTCTTTTTCTCATTATACAAAACTAGAAGATATATTCCCCAAACCATTCTTTTGCTGTGAAACCATGACTGTGCTCAGCATCCGCTGCTGTCCCAATTTCAGGCATAAGGGACTCCAGCTGCTGTCATTTGAGATTTCCATGTTTATAAATCAGAATATTGCTTTATTCCTTTAGGAAAATCATTGCACTTGGAGATGCTGTTGTACTTCTGATTAAATAAATTGGCCTAGAAGAATCACAATATCAGTTTTACCCACTTATATACAATATTAAATAGATATATAACATTTATATTAAATGGTTAAGTAACATTTGTCATTTCAAATGCACAGAACTCAATTTGCTTTGTTGCATAGCAACTGGTAATTGTTTTTTAGAGTCCTCTTCAGTAAAGATGCGCATAAATAAAACTTTAGAATATCAAAGTATGATATACTAAGTAAGGATTTCTTTTTAAGACTTATTATTCCTTTTCAAGGAATCCAAAGGTTTTACAACCTTTGTAATGGTATTCATGTAGTCATAATTAGTCTTCCTGAATAATGAGGAAGTCACTTAAAAATAAGTTGGATACTGTTTTCATGGTAATTGTAAAACTATTATCTTGTTTTTTATCATAAAATAAACATGCACATAAAAAGAGAAAACCAGGAACACTAAATTAAATATGCAAAGGGCTCACCTGCAAATTCAGTTGTACACTTTCACCTTTACACCTTCACCTACAACTTTAGTTCTTGAAACAAAGGTCATAAGGGGGAAGGATCACCCCCTTTTTACTGCTGGCAATGCTTTGCTTAAGGAAGCCCACAACACCACCGGGATTCTTTGTGACAAGTGCACATTACGGGCTCATAGATTCATTTATGTTGGAAAAGTCTCTTAAAGATCACTGAGTCCAACCATTAACCCAGCACCATCAAGTCCACCACTAAACCGTGTCCCTAAGTGCCACAACTACACATCTGAAATATCTCAGGGATGGGGACTCAAACAATTTCCTGGTCAGACATGTTCAACTAGGTGTTCACCGCAAACCCCAGGTTCTTTTCTGCAAATTGCTTTCAAGCTGGATGTTCCCAGCACACAGCAGTCCCATCAGATGGTTCCTCCCCATGTGCAAGATTTTGTACTCTAATTTCTTGTGCTGATTATGTTTCTGACAGACCATTTCTCTTGCCTGTCTTTATCTTTCAAAATACGATCATGATATTTGCTTTATTTCAATCTTTTGGATCATTGCCAGTGTTCCAGGTGCTGTTGTAAGTCAACATCAATACTGCAAAGATGCTTATCCAGTTTTTTCAAACTCTAGCATTAAATCCAAGTACATACGATTGAGAAAATTTTCTCGTGTAACTTTCACTCCAAGAATTAGAAAGCTAGCTTAAATTGTCCTTGTTTGGGGACTGCTTTTTTCTACCTTTTCTTTAAAAAGAATAGCCTTTACCATTCTGTTCAAATCCCAGAGAGAGTAAATTGTCTGTGCAGCCCTGGAAGGATCTGCTGACAGTGAGAGCTTAGTAGAAGAGAGGTCTTCCAGCACTGTGTGTAAGAGCAAGACTCCTGAAGGGCTTTTCCAACAAATTATAGAACCAATGTCAGTACAAGATCAACCCTGCCTGGAAAAAACCCACATGTTTTGTAGCAGTTACATGATGAATAGTCTCAATGTGGTGCTCATTCATAGCAAGCATTTTTCTTAGCGAGGAAGAAATTATTAAAAAATATAGGCATTTGTTTTTTCTTGATTCTACAATAAATAAAGTCACAGTAATACAATGCTATCAACAAGACTTGCATGGTCTAGCTGAAAGAGTAATATTAAAAGAATCCTCTGAAAGCAGCAATATGAGCAGTTTCACCCCATTACCCTTACTGTCACTGTTTTACTGAGCTCAGTGTATTAAAAATGGAAAATCATTCACACATATAGCTTATTCCCATAACTAATTAGATCAGAATTGGAATTTCTGTTAGACGAGTACCCCAAAGGTACTAAAATATCACTAAATACCATACCTGATTTTTCAGACACTACTGCACTGCATCTTCTGTACAAAACAGATAAAATACACTAATCCAATAGAGGGGGTATTTAAGCTGTTAAATACCTCATACATCTTGTATAGGCAGACTATTTTCGATGATATTAAAGTAAATTGGCTTCATCTCTGCCTAGATAGTGATTGATCAGTAGCTCCAGTGGCACAGGGATACCCAGTCCTAGAATTTCATTGTTAGCTATAGCACTTAAATGTGTTAATGATATCCAAGAAAATGGAATAAAATCACTGATATGTCAGAAGAAAGTAATTCATATTACCTGTAAGACAGTGCTTGGAGACTGGGTGACGGTGCTTAACTAAATGTTTTAGTACCATAAAATTTCATAACCTTTCTACAAAGTGCAGTCAATACAAATTAGATGTTGGCAACAGTAGATTCTCATTTTAGGTGTATCCTGCAGAATCAGAAATACCGGAAAAATTGCCAGATAATGAGGCAAGTAAAGTAAAAGTTCTTATGTTATATTCTAATAGACAAAGTATTGGAATTTTAAGAGTTAAAATGAGCATATAAGCAGCCAAATAATCACAAGAATATCACCCTGTAGTGTACACAAAGGCTGCACTTACAATGGACTTTTGCTAGTTAATTGCTGAGTCTTCAGAGCACATCCTTCATTTTCTTTCTTCTTTGGCTCACTGCTAGATGAAATAAGGTGGTCAAAGTTGGCTAAAATAAGGTCCTCAATAGGAAATTTGAGCATAGTTCTCAGATGAAGTCACTGCATGGAGAACATTACCAGTCCTTTGAATAGTGCTTGAGAGCAATGATTCTTTTGATCCTACCTGCTTAATCATCATTAATCTTTGAAGTCATGCTTACTGCTCTCAATTCCTTTCTCTGGTCTAGTGCTTTTTGAATATTTTAACAAAAATCATCAATTTCTGTACTTTCACCCGTAATGGCCAACAACCTTTGAGGACATTCAAAGAGTGAATTTAACCTGTTATCAAGTTGCAGGTAGAGCTGGATCTGTCTCCCCTAACCTTGGCCTGGGACTGGTCAGGGTTTTCCTAGTGCAAATTGCTGCATTAAGATGGATCACCTTTGCAACTTTAAATCTCAGTCATGGCTGGACCCATACTATGTTTTGCCTTATATTATGGACTTGTTTCTAAGAGTCTTCTTTGCTTAGGTAGTAGCAGCAGCTTAATTGCTATAAGAATTGTACTAATGAAAATATTTAAATATTAAATTTCCTTCTTTACCATGTCACACCAGCCATTTACTCAGTATTGCTAGGAAACAGAGGATTTAGGTTTAGTAAAGTTATGTTATTGCAGCTTTCAGCAGCGTCTCTGTATGTTTAAAGGACAAAATAAACAATGCATTTTAAAGAATGTGCTTCTCAGCTTTGGCTTCTTTTTATTGCCTTGGATGTCTAAGAAAGGAGTAATATCTTTGAAGTTAGTAGAATTTTAAATTTATGCACTCACTTAAAAAAAAAAAATCCATGATTAAGTTTTGAGGTGAACATTTTGCTTCATGAATGTTGATAATCTGATATTAAAAATTAAAGATACTGCAATATGCTGTAGCTGATCTAATAAGAAATTTGGAACTGTATTTAATTTACAGTGAGAAGAAGTAAGCTATTAACTAGCCTTGCCACCAAAGCTTCTAGCAATTTTTCATTTGTGTCACTTTTTGCATGATTTAGCTGTGCCATCCTCAAATTTTTCCAGGGTTTATACAAAATGGTATCAGTTGGTTGCTCTTTAAAATCAAATGACTACTGAGCATAAACAAATATATGCAATTGAAAATGAGGTTTTTTTAAAGACTTGTAGATCTGGCAATACATAAAGATATATTTTGCCACTGAAGTATTGAAATTAACTTTAGGGCAAGATCTACTCCTTCCAGTGAATCATAAATATGATGATCTCTGCCATATAAGTTTTGCTATTCTGTGAATTGAAGCAGTGTCATCAGTTTCAAGTCAAATCACAAAATCAAACTCCTGGCCCTACTCCCCTGCTCTTATTTAAGATGCAGCAGTCAGATACACTGGTATGACAGGTCACGTCTTTAAAAAGCTGCTGGTTTTAAGTCCCATTAGTGTTCTCTGAGCTGTTTCTTCTGCCCTTCTGGCAGCTATCCTTCTAAATACATGCTTTGGAAATCACTGTTAATCTGGAAAGAAGCAAGGAATAATTAGCTTGGTCAAACATGAGCAGCCACGGGAACAAGCTAAGTGTGACTATCTTCAAATACTTTGATTTACTCTATTTTTTTTTTCTTTAGTTACTGATGTGGTAAATTACTGTGTAGAAAAGACTGTGACATGGTGAACAATGTGTTGACCTTTCAGTTCTGAACTACAGAAGGAGTGAAATACTAGGAGAGAATGAATTAATCTTTTTATCATTGAGATTAAATTTAAAACTTTGCAGTTTGCATTTAACTTCCTCGCTTCCTCAATTTTATTTCATAAGAAATAATTTATTTTATAAGTGCATGACTGCTTACCTACATATATTTTCTCTCTCACACTTCTTTTAGCACACATCAAATTGTATTTGTTTATCAGACAGAGAGACATGCTAACAAGGTAATATTTCTCTTCCCTGTTACACAGTTGAGAAACAGCAAATTTACAAAACAAAGAACCTCAATAACACAGGGAATTTGAGAGACAATTCTCTGTTTCTAAAAATCTGCCCTTTCTTGGTCAAGAACAAGACACTTGGTAAAACACTTTAATCAGTGCTGTTCCTGCCAATGCAAATGTCAACATTTTCTCATACAAATCCTTATTTATAGAGACATGGTTAATGGCCCACAGTTTCTCTGAAATATGAATATCCTGCTAAGTTCTATTTGGCCTTTAGAAAAGCCAACCAACAGAAGAAAGTGATGAAACCTTTTTGATTGCTCTAAGGCTGCTGATGGATGATTTTAATACCTTATGTTGCTAGGTAGGTTTCACGCACCACCGATAGAAAGATTGATATTTATATAAAGAAACTTTTGTATGGGCTTTGGATTTAATAACCAAACCAGAGCTAGCTCATGAGAATGGGAAATCCATGCAATTTACAATCATTACAAGGCTTTGATAGTTTTCCTCTGATTGAAAAGGCTTCTAGCAAACTTGATGGACATCATTATCCATGTGCAAGTGATTGACACCCTGTGCCTCTTGTTTGGCTCAACACATTAGTGTTCATGCAATTTGTTTCCTCTCCCTTTTATTAAGGCTGTCTGGATAAGGTGGTAAATAATAATAATAATAATAATAATAATAATAATAATAATAATAATAATAATAATAATAATAATAATATATGCACTCTTTTATTTTTCCTCGATAAACTATAAATACTGCTTGTTTAAACTCTATTGCAAAAAAAGTAGGCCACTTTCACGGTTTAAGGTAAATATTTGTAAGTCCCTTTGAATTCTTAAAAATGCACTCATTTGCATTGTTTGAGATTCCCCAACATTTTTCCTCTTTTTCATTGTAATTTTATTATCCATTTGAAACCCTGTAAATATTAGGACAAATGTACAAGAACAATGAAGAAATGAAAAGGCTAATCAAATCTTCCAAAACTTTAAGAACACTCTTATGCCATTTCTTGTTTTGGACAAACCTCTTTACTTCTCCCCTGGATAATATGAAGCATTGAGCTGAATTCAAGTGCAAATATACTCTTAGGATGATTCAATCTACTTTAGCAAATAATATGCACATGATGCATAGTATGTGCAACAATTCATCAAGCTCTTAATTTAAAATTTTAGCCTCCTAAATAGGTACATTTCTTATTTGTCAGTTTCCCCTTTTGCTGCTTTTCTATTCAAGTAAGCTCAATATATTTTTAATGAAAAATGAGATTTGTCCTGAACTTAAAATGCAAGAGTGAAGTAATTTAAACACAATCTGCAGGTAGAAAAAGGTAGTTCAAAGTTGTATCTGTGTAAATTATTGAGGAACACAAAGACAGTCTAGAAACACAAAAGGCACTTAGACTCCCTATCTAATGATCTTAGACCATCAACACAATATATTAATCTATTTTTTTTTCTGAAACTTCTGACTGGTGTAAAAGTGAATTATTTCCAAATGAAGATAAAGCTGATGGAAAGATATTGAAAGTACTGAAAAAGAGGAATATAACAGTTGCTTGCACATTGAAACAGCTGTCAACCAACAGTCAACAAGCAGGGGAGAGAAAGATGTTCCTTTAAGCCCCAGAATTTGATCGTATGGATTTGTACATCTTCATTATGAATAGAAGGGAAGACCATGGGAACTACTGACCCATCAGCCACACTTCTGTGCCGGAGATTATCATGGAACTCCTAGAATTTAGACTCAAATATATTGAGGTGATTCGGGACAGCCAGCACAACTTCACCAAGGGCAAGTCCTGGCTGATGAGCCTGATGGCCTTCTCTGATGGAGTGGCGGCATCAGCAGACAAGGAAAAGCTTACAGATGTCATTTATCTGGACTTTTATAAGGCCTTTGACACAGTCCCCCACAATATCATTTTCTCCATATTGGAGAAAGAAAGAAGGATTTAATGGGTGAACTGTAAGATGGATAAGAAAGTGGTTGGGTGATCATATCCAGAGGGTAGCAGTCATGGGCTCAAAATCCTAATGGGCATCAGTGATGAGTGGTGTCCCTCAGGGATCTGCGTGGGGACCAGTTGTATTTATTATCTTCATTAATGACACAGAAAAAGGGATTGACTGAGCCCTCAGCAAATTTGCAGATGATACTGAGCCGCGTGGTGCAGCTGACACACCTGAGGGATGGGATGGCATCCAGAGGGACTCCGGAAAGCTCAAAAAGTGGGTGCATAGGAAACTCTCGAGGTTTAACAAGACCAGGTTCAAGGAGCTACACCTGGGTCAGGATAAACCCTGGTATCAGCCCAGGCTGGAGGATGAACAGATCCAGAGCAGCCCTGCCCAGGAGGATTTGGGGTGTTAGAGAGGCTGGACATGACCCAGCCATGGGCCCTCACAGCCCAGAGAGCCAAACGTGTCCTGGGCTGCATCCAAAGGAGCATGGCCAGCAGGGGAGGGAGGGGATTTTACCCCCATACTCTCCTTTAAATGAGATTTCAGCTGAAGTGCTGCAACCTGTGCTATGAAGACAAATTAGTCATTTTGTATTGCTCAATGGTGAAAAATAGATGTAAAAACCATTTTTTGTAAACTAATATGCTACACCAGAGAATGCACTGCCTGAATTTCTGTCTTCAAAAACACACTGTGACATCCTAGAAGACAATATATTTGTAGTTCCATTAAAGTAAATGGTTATCAAATATTTATTATTTTTTGTTTCGTTGGCACACTCAGGCATTTTAGATATTTTGGTCTTAGGTATCACTATATACTGTACTTTCAAGGGTTTCTAAGTTTTCTCATACTCTTTTAAGTTTTCATAATTTCCAATGTGCATATCTTCCCATCAAGACTGATCTCATAAAAGTAATTCACAACACATTCTCTTCCCATTCCTGAGTTTGAATGACAATTTCTAACAGGAATAGTAGTTTTCACAAAATCCCTAGTCCTTTACAATTCCCAGGTTTCAGTACTTTTAATTAGCAGTTGAATAATCTTATTAGGTAGCAATTATGATTGCAGAGAGACCATCTATTTTGCACAATTTTCTCTATGCAAAAATACTCAGTGCAAAATGATCAGCTCATAGATTTCTGTTCCTTTTACATTTTAGACAAAAATATATGGAAAATATCAGGAAATAATATGGGAATGCATTTTCATATTAAATTCTGGAGATTTATGGTAACATTGCAGTTTCATTTCAGTAAAGTCACGATGCATAAATTCTTTAGCCATACAGGTTTCAGTGTCATTTTTGATGGCGAAATGTAAGAGCTGTATTTACAGAATGTAGCAATAATTGGGCCAGATAAAACTGCTGAGTATAAGAGAAGTTTATTACAGGTATAATGGGAATAGAAACATAACTTCAATAACCTAATCATTTTAAAATTTGTAGAGTTGAAAATAATGTCATTTTAGCAAGACTGTTTAAGACTGAAGATGAGTAAATAATTTACTCAGTTAAACTAGCTTCTTCTCTTAACTGTGTATAAGGAGGACCATAATTTTTCTGTATTTATCCACCATTCAGGTTCACTACAACCTGCAAGCTTCTGTTCATTTTTTAAACAGCTCTGTGAAATCTCTGCAAATGTGCAAATTCATTTTTCAAGGAATATATGACCATCATGTTCAAGTCACTGTCTGATGGTGACTCATTCACAATTAATAAAAGGTGGCATCATTGTATCTAGACTTCCTAGATATAGTAATTATTTTAAAAAATTATAGTCTATTAATAAGTAACTAGCAAGATAACATTAAAATGCATTTACTTATGAAGACTTATGAGCAAACTACTACACTCAAATTAGAAAGTTTCATTCATTCTTCACTTTTCTTTTTGTATATTTTGATTTCTCTATTTTGATTTTGTCTATTTTACAAACTAATTTGGAATAACTATGCATACACAGGGGACAAAAACTTTAATTGTTTATTCCGAAATAGCTTGGAACTAGGCAATATTTATGAAAGTACCAGAGATATGATTTTCTTTTTCTCAGTGATTATTTTTATTTCTTTTCTCTTTTCTCCATCACTGAGGTAGTGACTGTATCTTTCAAAGCAGCTTGAGCTGACTTTACAATTGCTATGAGTGTGTTATCTAAATCTGTCCCATTAAACCTGTTTTCATTTGTTCTTTCCAAATGAATGGTGTCTACAGATAGGGAGGTCTTTTAATCAGTAAACTCATTAAAACTGAAAGTATTGAAGATTCTATTTTCTGCATTTATTGATATTCACTGGGAAAGTAACTGTATTCAGCTGGAGCAGATAACATCCCATATGGAATGATGAATATTTTTACTCTTTTCACCAGACTTTTAGAAAAATCTGTGTAAAGGTACAGTTGTCCATAAAGATACACATAATATACCTGTAATTTAGGTCACTGATGGTGGAGGATCAAAGGGTTTCTCTGTTTCTGTGTGAAACGATGGTATCTGGCTTGAAGAAATGTTGCATCAATTCAAAAAACTTGACTGGCTACATGCATGTGCATACATTTCTTCCTAGTGAGTGGTAGTTGTGACAAGTGCAGGTTTCAAGGCTGTTCTTATGCTGTCCTTTCCAGTTCTTGCGGTGGATTAGCCTTGGCTAACTGCAAAATCCCAATCCAGCTGCTTGCTGGCTCCACCCTTCTGTGAGACACCCCGTGCAGTTCCACACAGTGATTCACTAAAGACAGAACCTGGTACTGGAGCTACCTATAACACTGACTTTTATTGAATGTCACAAATTTAAATAACCTCTCTATTCTTTGTGTAGTACTAAAGAAAAAATAAATCAATTAATTATGGAAGAAAAAAAAAAGAATAGACAAATATACTGTACCTGTCCTGCAGATGGGACTCTGACATAAAATTAGAAGTGATCATTTCATTCTAAATTTCCTGAAAGTAACTGAGAGAACAGAGAAACTGGGAGGTGTCCATAAGATGCAAAGCACAGAATTAACAGCATATCCTCTTTAAGTTACAGAACAAGTTTCACATGGAGATGATTTCAGCTTTGCAGTATTAACAATATTTCTATTATATTTGGAATAGAGGTGAATGAATATTATTTGTCATATAGTAAAACAATGCCTTCATTTAGCTGTATGAAAGAATAATTTTGTGTCAACATATGCTTAACAATAGAGAGGAAAGTATTAAAGTTTTTTTTATCACCTTTCATGTTGCCAAAAGTTTTGGACATATCTCTTGGTATAACAACATAAGCAAATGATAACATAAACAATATGACTACTTAAGACTCAAGATTTAGATAGAAAGAGAGATCATAGGGAAAAAAACCCCATTGGATAGTAGGATGACTTTCATTCTCTATTATCCATTGAGAAAATCCTACATGAACATGTTTTAAAGCAAAAAATCAAGTATGATAATGAAATAATAATTTGCCTGAATCTGAAGGGATGGTTCATCCACTTCAGTCCAAGAGGTTGCAAGTCTGGATCTACCTGTCCAAAAAATTCCCAGACTGGAATCTGTGGCATTGGGCTAAATGTTTGAAGGGCTAAACGGTTGAAGGATTCTTAATTTTTCTATGTCCTTTCCCCTACTACACTGTGAAAAGTGAATCATATGTAAGCAAAGCAATAAACAGAAAGTTATTTGGTTTGCTATGCAAATACTAAAAAGCTCAAAAAAACCCCCACATTTAATATCAGTGAGAGCATTGATTGTCTAGTCTAATTTGGCTCTGGATACTGCCAAGACACAAAGATATTTTTCAGTCAGTTAAAAAAGGTAACTTTGCACAAGAATCTGAAAAGATGATGACATAATTTAAATTGCTTGCCAAGGCATAGACACAATTCTGGAGTAAATAAACATACGGTTGAAAACTGCCCAGTTCATGTGGCAGTACTGGGAACAAGCATTTTGTGAATACACATCGCTCAATGGAAGACCCTGCAGGGACAGCTGCAGTGAAACACAGCATGCAACACAACCCCTAGAAGACACCCTAATAAAACCAAGAATCTAAGTTCCTTTTTCCTTGGGGATATTGCTTTCCATTTGCTGACAATGACAGCAGCAGCAACAAAGGCTGGCCTGCTGATCTGTGAGACCACAACAGTATTAGCAGTTGCTCATTGCTTCTTAAATAATCAAGTTCAGAAGAAGTACAATGGCTTGAACACTTACCAAAACTCAGGCTTTTGGCATATGTTTGACTAGGATTAAGGTAGAAGGAACAGGACACATGAGCTCCCATATTTGATGTCTAAAAAACATTAAGAAAACCTGAAATCTGTCATGCCTCATTGCTTATTTTTTATGAAGACATTTTTGGTTGCTTTCCTTTCTGTCATTGGTGAACACCTTTGACTTAAGCAGATAAACTCAATGAATGTATAGGATATACTCTTCCAGAAAGAAATATTAGTTTTTGCTTTGATTTTATATTGCACGTGGCTTGTCAGGAAAGAGAGAGAAAACTAGAGCTGATAAAAACATAAGAGGAGATTACCCTTAAATATTGCAAGTATCTAATTAAGTATTGGCAACACTAAAACCAACAAAAAGAGTTTATATATTTCTTTCCAAGTCTTAATATAAAAAATACCTGCATATTTTGAACTGGTTTTTCAATACACTTTTGATTTAATAAAACATGCTCTTGACTAGTCTATTACACAATTACCACCAGCTCTCAAATTTCAGATGCCTAACAGCTGTTGCAACAATGTTATAAATAAGGCTAATGATTTCAAATCTGTCTAGAAATTTACAACTTTGCTTATCTGATTGCAACATTTGTATGGTTAGCCAGTGGTTTATATACACAAGGACTACTGAAGAGCTCTTGCAGACATCAGTTTGGGAATTGGCTATTTATTAACAGCTTATGAAGCTGGAAGTAAATTATGAAGAATGGGGGACTGATACCAGATCAAGTGAGGTATAAAGAAGTGCACATACAATGTTAGTATTGCAAAACAGAACAGATGGAGACCTCTGAAGCTGTAAATAATTCATTCCATAATTTCATGTTTTACTGCAGGGAACAGGGTAAAACTTAGTAGATTTTCCCTGGCGACCTGAAAGACTTGATTTGTTTCAAAGCCCTTGTGAATTGATACCTCATAGATCACTGAAACAGAATTACTAGAGTTATTCAAGTATATACAAGAAATTCCAGGCCTTCCCTCTGACTTTACATATTAACATATATGTCTTCCACAGAGTCACTCAACACACACTTACAAATGCAGAAATTCATTGATTATACTGTAAGACCATTGAGTCAGACATTACTTTGTTTTATGTGGCAGAGGACACAGGTCTGTGTTTGCTTCTCTCTAGCACTACCCCAAAATAAACACAAACCAGAATAATTACAATGGTGACATTCAGCTCATATGTCAGTAGCTAAATTATATTTAACACCCTTTCCAAAAGCTGATCTTCTGCAAGAAGTAGAGGTTTTGCAAATGAAGATTTGCAGAAGATAAGTAAAATGAAAAATGAAGTTGGGAGATTCTGGAGATTTGATTACATGGAAAGAAGCATGACCAAGTTTTCATGAAGTCTGTTAATTTCCTGACGTCTAAAATCTGCCAGAGTGCCCAAATGTGGTAACCTGTGACTACTGAACACCCTTTGCATCTTCTTCTAGAGTGAATCGAGACTGAGTATATGCCACGGTATTTTCTGCAGCACAGACACCCTAACCATCATGAGAAGGCACCCACCTAGGGAACTGTCACACACCTTTTTGTCACTCAATCAGATTCCCTTCTCTCAAAAAAGCAAGGCAAAAAAGAGTATGTTTGCAAGACATTGGCCCTAATAGTTTTGGTGTAGAAAGGATTCAAGTGCATGGCTCTGTGTTTGGATGTAGCTTATGTGAACCACCAGTCACAAGTGGGAGGGATGCCTGCTCAGCACTGGTAAAAAGCAGACAATTGTATAACCATATAACACTTATGCTTGTCAGCATCTTCTGCTACAAGGATGCAGCAAGAGCTTTGCAAGGTCCAATGTTCCTGTTGGTCTGTTGCTTTTCTCACGTTTTGAGGATGCCTCTGTGGGGTGACTTACTCATAGAACCTCATCACTCTCTACAACTGCCTGAAAGGAGTGGTTGTGAGGTGGTTGTGGGTTTCTTCTCCCAAGAAACTAGTGGTAGGAGAAGAGGAAAAGGCATCAGGATGTGCCAGGGAAGATTTAGATTAGATGATGGGAAATATTTCTTCACCAAAGCAGTTGTCAAGCTTTCAAACAGGCTGCCCAAGGAAGCTGTGGAGTCACTGTGGAGTTATTTGAAGGATGTCTAAATGAGGCACTGAGGAACATGGTTTAGTGTTGGACTTGGCAGTCCTGGGTTGATGTCAGACTGGATGATCTTAGAGGTATTTTCCAACCTAAATGATTCTGTGATTCTATGATTTTCCACAAATCAGCTTCTACATCAGTGGATTAAAAATGTCGAAACACATTTTAGTATCTTTGATTCAAATTTATCCTTTATTCCTTAAATGCTTGAAAGACTTTGCAATGACTGAATTATTCCAGCTGAGACACAAGTAAAATCTTCGTTTTATAATGAAAATTTTTCCTGCTAGTAAATTAAGTGTCTCGATAGTCTGTTGAAAAAAGAAAACTCTACTTTATAATGGAAAGGGCAATTTGAGTTTAGAGTCACTGTCTTTTAATCACATTATTTTAACTGTGCATTTCAATAACATTTAGTAAGTTAATAATGCATTTTATGTACAATAACCTTCAAAGAGAAATGCCCTAATGGCTTTCAGATAATTTACACTGTTGGAACTGCAACAAAATTTTTCATATACAGTATTGGTTATTTGCTTTAATAGAAATAGTGATTTCATATAGTACACATTTATTTTATATAGCCAGCCTTCCAAATTGAACAAATTAATTTACAGAAAACATTGTAAAGGTCCAGCTGAGTGATAGGGTAACCCAACCAACTGAGTCTTATGTGTCTTTAAGCCACAGCAAACTGAGAAGCAGCAAAGTGACTGAGTATCAAAACTGAGTAATGTCTCATGACACCAGAGACACTGAAATGTACACTTGTGACTTTTAACACATTGTCATGTGTATACTTTCTTTTATTGGTGAGATGGGATATCAAAAATAGAGGCAAGTGTATTTTATTTCTACATCAGAAAATGGTGCAGACTTTGTGCTGTGAACTTCCTCTGTTTTTCCCCACCCTTGAATTCAAGGTTTAATTTGTAAGTAACCCAGTGATCTGGACCCCATAAAAGGAGATGCACAACAGCTTTATGATAGCAGTCAGTATGGGAACATCCAGTACTTCTCTTCAGGCACAACTGCACTGCTTGCAGCAAAGATTGAAGTCATCACTGAGATAAACAAAGCACTGTGAAGGGTTAGTCCCAGTCCAAGTGTGGGGTGTTTTCATTCTGGGTGAGTGGTTATGACAAGATTGACCCACACAAGACAGATAAGTGAATTTTCAAGAATAAATTTTGCACATGTATGGGTGCTAGAACTATGAAACAAAGCTTAAGTCATTGTATTGTCTTTTAGTTCCTTATGCTACTTTCTACCTGATGGTAACTCAGAACTCAGCATGTTAGGCATTACTTATTTCTAGTCAAATCCTATGTGTGGATGTATTGTGTGAATAATAATTAATTTCTATGAAGACATAGCTCTCCAAAGTGAAAGAATTCTTGAGCCTTTATCCAGAAAATGTCAAGAGTTCATATGAAAGGATTTGCTTTACCTTTAGCTGCTGTCTCCATGTTGTCCTCCTATATGGCAGAAGTTTTGCCTCTCAAAGTTCGCTTCTGTTCCTAGGCTGGTGGCTGAACAGTTCTCTCCTTGGAGGTTCCAAAATGTGTTTTTTACACTATCATAAGTGCAATCCATGGCTAGAACAGTCTCCTCAAAACAAAAATTCTGTTTGTTTTTCTTATTTATAGATGCAAGTCCTTAGAGAAATGTTTTTTAAAAAAGTCTTCCACACTGGTCTATTATGAGAAGGGAAATATCAAAACTTCTGGAGATATTTTTGAGAGACCTCACATTTGGATCTTGTTCCTTCAATGAATTAGTCCTATTTTATTGCCTGAAGTTTTCCTCTGTAATTAACCATAGTTCCTTCGATTTTTGTTATTCATTGTGGGCTTCTTCTGTTCATGGTTTAAATACTGTTTTAGGCTGGCAGACATGGAGGCAAAATATTCAATGCTGGTGGCTAAACTGTTTTCAAGCAGCTCCTGAGGAGTGACATATTTTGAGCTGCTCCTACCTTCTTGTTCCTTGCCTTGAACAATCATCTGTTGACTTGAATAAAATAAGTGAACTAGAATAATGAACTTCTCAATTAATCAGGTCTAAATACAGAAAATATTATATATTAGTACTTTATTCATCACAGATGGAGCCACACAGAATTTTATCTCAGTGTGCAAAATGCTGGACAATGGGAGAAGGATTCACTGAATGTGACCTTTGAGTGTATGCATGCTTGCAGAATAATTAATTCTAGCTATTAGATGACACTTTAATTGAATTTAAATAGATTATAAACCCAAAGTTTGTTACTACACCTTTTGCATGATAAATATTAATGTTAATTTCAGTGCTGTCAGGAAATAAATCATCAGTCTCTGCCTGTTATGTAGGATAAAACTCTTAGAATTTGTTTCTTATCTCAGATGCATCTGGGGCAAAATAGAGTTGTTAAATATTTTATCCTTCACTGAATTAATCTTTCAAAAACATATTATATTGTTAATAGATCTTCACATAACCAGTTGAGTTCTTCACTCTTCTAGGAGTCTCTATCATCTGTTTCAATATGTGTGTGGGGAGGATTTCCTTCTAAAAGCAAAGGAACCATTTTCTAGACAGAATAATAAATAAGAACATGCAGAAATACCACAGCAATGTGCCAATATACCTTTGTCTTTATTTTCACATCTCTCACTCTTATGCTCAGTGTGACCCTTTTAACTGTATTATCTTCTCATGGCAGAAAAAAGAGCAGAAAGTTCAAAAAATCCTTGATTTTTTTTTTTTCTCTAACTCATTCTTTCAAATTAAGTTAGTATTTACCCACATGACTGATAACTGACTTGGACTTGAACTTTTTTAGTACTTTTCTAAAAGGATTCAGTTGTGGCAAGTGTATTTGCATAAGATGGGTATTATCTAAAAAAGGAAAAATGCTCCTGTGTTAGAGTTAATACTGAAAATCTTTTAGTGCTGTATAAGCAAAACTGTACTTTATTATTGCACCCAAGATTTTTCTGCTCAGGAAATGGGATAATAAATGGAAGGTTCAAGATCTCAAACCATACTTCAAATCGAAATATTTGGGAAGGGGGGTTGTTGACACTACTTAATCTTATCAAATAACTTGCATTATAGCCTTTATTATGGGTCAGTTCTGTATCAGTGTAAATATTGGGAATGAAATTCTCTGTGTCGATGTTTTGCCTCAGGCTGAAGAGAAGATTTGCTTTTATTCTGGAAATGAATCCTGCAAGGAAGTTCTGACAATAAGATGATAAGAAACATGTGCATTATTAACTATACCAATATTGGAACTAAATAATAGAGTAGTTACTTTTTTCTTTGCTCATGGATATACTTTTTGATGGCCTAGTGAAAAACTAACCAAAATTAATTTTGAAAATAATTTCAGTTCATGAACACCCTATGGATATTGAATAGAGTATAGGGGGAAAATTTCTGCTCTTTTTCCAGGGAATATGCTTTAATTCTTCATGAGTATTTATTCTGACTGGTAACTGAATATCTTCCACTTCTAAAGAACTGAATGTGGATGAACTGACCTTTGTCTCGTGGTGTCAAAAATCTATCATCAGAGACACAAATAGTAGTAATTGTAAGGATTCTAGTGGTAATCAAGGTAAATGTCAGCGTGATTGAATCACTGTGTTTTGGTGGTTCTTTTAAGGATTTGTGATATCAGAACAGTATTTAATGAAAATAAAGTCTTCAAAGCTGAACATCAAAACCAGAAAGTCTCAAAATATCAGGGCTCTGTGTATACCAATAATCCTTAATCCCCATGCAGGCTCTCATCTAGAGTGTCAAAACCTACTCTGCATGTTGGTCCATTAAGTTCACGTCTGAGACTTGTTTACTTCCCCCAGCTATGCTGTAAGTGTACTTGTCTCCAGTCCCTGGAGTCTCCAGCCTTGTTTTCTGAAGGACCTTGAACAGACTTTGAAAGAAACCTGTCTTAATCCTGGCTCACACACAGACCTTAGTCCTATGTCAACCACTTGCCTCTACCCGTCTCCAAATTTGTCTCCTTCTGTCCAGGTGATCATTCTTGTTTTCCAGCTGTGACCCCCTCATGCAACAACCCCGTCTCTGATATTCCATGAAACAAAACCAGAGATTGCCTTTTAGGGTATGATATCCTCACCAAGAGTAATCATGCTCAGTTTTCATAACAGTGTCACTTTATTTGAATCACCTCTTAGAACTGCTCGGAAGATTTATCCAAATTCAAGTAGCTTTTATCATGTAGTCTATTTTCCTACTATTTTCTTCTTTTCCTTCTTCTATTCTGCTGCATTTCCAGCCAAATCTAGATTCCATCTACTTCCAAACAGGATTCTCCCAAGAGCCATATCCCAGACTCTTAACATCACAGAATCATTGAGGTTGGAAAGGGACACTGAGTGTGTCCAGTCTTGTGTTTGTTATTCTGTGGCCTTGCACTGTCATGTTTTGATTATCTCCAGCCGTGGAGACTCCTCAACCTCTGGGCAACTCCTAGGTCTAAATGGAATTTGTTGTATTTTAAATTATGCATTTTGTCTCTCACCTTTTAACTGAAATGACTGAGAAGAGTCTGTCTCCATCTTATTTACTCTCTTGCCTCAGGTACTCATAGACATTAAGAAGATTTCCCAAGCCTTTAGTTTTAAATATTGGACTCTCCTGAAGTGCATGATATCATGATCTTTTAGATATAAAAAGATCATGATATCATATACAAGTTCCTCCTTGTATCCTGTTGTATACCAGTTTTCTTTCATGGTAAAATTTCCAAGGAACAAGTTCCCTAAGTAAAAATTCTGGGTATTCCATCATATCTCAAACAGTTCAAACTCAAAAAAGACCAGTGAGCACACAGAGATAACAAGAACCAAGACTGAAAACTGGAACTAAGACATATTTTTATTGCTTGAATATTGTCTCAAAGTATCACCTTGATATTAACTACAGAATATGAAAACATAGAGAAAAATGTACTTCCTCTAGTAAGCAAAGTTTTTCAATACAGCAGGGTTTTCTTGCATTACCTTTGCTGCATTTCCATTTACCTTCCCCATTACCTTTCCATTTTAATTGTTTTTCCCCCTTTTTTTGACCTGTGTTGCTTTTAAACATTTCTAATTTTTTTTTCCTGTTTCTCCCTTCATCCTGTTATTTTACCACAGTCTTTCCTCAGGTAATACTTTTTTCCCCTCTTCTTGCTTTCCGTTTTTTTTCCCTTTGCACAAATAAATAACAGGTTTAAGGTCATCATCTGGGTGCTAAAAGGCAGACATTTTGAAGCACCAATTTTAAACGTGTCAGCTAAGGAGATGGAAAATTGTGAATCACCTTTTGAAAGTGCAAACCATGTAATTTAGAATCTATTGCAATTTAGTGTCGTTGGTATTTGATTATATTTCTTTGGCATTGCCTGATAAGGTTGTTGACCCTTTTAAAAAAGCCTTCCAAAATGGCATAAACTCTACAGATCTGACAGGTGCCTGCAGAAAAATGAGTAGCCCATTTCTGAGTTCACTCAGAATTTTTCTATGAGTGACTAAAAATGACAGCTGAAGCTAGGAGGCAATTAGATGATGTATTCTGAGGGTCTGAGATGAAGAAAACTACAGTTTTGGGAGTCTGTTAAGGTCCTGAATTCTGCTTCTAGCTAGATTCCTTTTTGGGCTGATTCATGAGCCTGGAGATTCAGTGTGGGATTATTTCACAGAATTAAAGAAATGGAGGGGTGGTCTGGAGGTCATCTTGTACAGCCTTCCATTCAGAATGGGGCTGCCATGCTTCCACTTATAAATCCATGATACAATGGGATGTCAAAAGACAGCAGTTCACAGTTCAGGGTCAATACAGAAGTATTTTCCTTTTTCTTTTTCTCAGGAAAGCTTTTGTCATGAGCATGACAACTGCTTAGTGAAGTCACCTAGTAATGTCTTCAGGAGCTGGTCACATCTTAAAACTTGCCAGGACATACAACAAGAAGCAAAGAAAGTTTCTAAATAACTTTTCAATTACTTTTATTAGTTGAAGACAAAAAGATCACTTTCCCCAAAAGCAGAGTAAGATGCAATAAAAGGTGGTGTGTTCAATGTATTGTAAAATTAAAGGATGTATTCTCCAGTGTGTTTTTGCCAAACTGTGATGGGCTTAGCAGCATGGGGAGAGGCATTTTCATTTTAAATGAGAAGAAACAGTTTAAATGATTGTGTGCATTTCCAAAAAATCTAATATCTCTATAGCTAATGAGGGTTGAGTGAGGCCTGTGGGAATCTGTCCAGCTTTGTGCTAGAGAGTCATGGCTTGCACAAGGAGCCTCCAAACTTGTTCTACTGTCTCATTGGTTTTTGTTTCTCTTGTGGTTTCAGCATTTCCAAAGGGAACAGAATAGTGTTCAACTGTCCCACTGAATTATGAAAAATACTCTGAAAAACACTGAAATACTACCTGGACATTCAGTAAGAGTGTCTGACAAACAGGTCTGTTTCTGTACATCAAAACCCAGCAAAATGAACCTGTGACTCCAGATTCATGGCACAGGAACTGATCTTAGTGCAAAAGTTGTATCCTTTGACAGCATCTCTTATAATTCCTTTATTTTAGGAGGTCTCCATTATATGGAATAGTCATTGAAATCATGTAGCCTTCTGTCTTCATGCATGCTTGGAGTGCGTGAAAGAGAATTGTCATTCCTCCGGGATTCTCAGTAAGGACTGTGTGCTGGCTCTCCAGATCACAGTCTGCGCAGAGCTGCTTCTCAACTTCTAATAAGACTTTGAGGATTTGAAAAAGAGAAGGAAAAAGGGATCTTCTCAAACTACAGAAGGCAGTACTCCAGCTACAAGGTTGTGAACAATAATCCTCTGAAAAAATAAGAAGGTAAGAACATTAAAAAATGTACTCAAATATGGATTTCTACTACAGCACTATTCTGTCTCAAAAAGTGGTAGTAGAAGATACAGTTTAAACAAAAAATATTTTAAACAAGGAAGTTACATGATTTTTATGACAATTTTAGCTAAATCTTGCTAAAGAAAGATGTTGCTATCTACTTTAGGCATACAACTAGAAAAAATTTAAGCAGATCTGTAGGAGTGGGATTTGGATCAGTAGCAACAGAAAATGATTGCTTGAAGGAACTGTGAATGAGATAATGAAAAAATGTAGGAAAGACTAACATTCTTGATGAAAAAAACTATAACTCTTCAGAATAAATTATACACCCGGTGTTACCTCATAAGGTCCAACAATGAAGTGACAAATGTATTTTTTTTCAATATTATTTATTAGCTGAAATGCCCATGTTCCTACTTCATATTTCCTACTTTCTGCACATGGAGAATCAGATATTTAGTATATCTGAAAAATTTTCATGAGATAGTATAGAGCATAGTATTTTTTTTTTCACAGTATTCTTTTAACATTGCTGTAAGAGTTGTCCATGGACATGTGTGGTTATGCAGTACATAATTTTTCTATTATAAGGTGCAAAAAATATTCATGATTGTGTACTAACATTTTCCCCCTGCTAGGTAGGAGAGCATTGAGCTCTTATTCTCTACAGTTGTTTTGTTTCTCCAGTGGGATGACGTGGAAAGGTTATGGGTTATTCTTTTACTTGGATTGCCTGTTTCTGTGTCGGTATTAAGTAATCAGAAATTTCTTTAAAGCAGCTATCTTTAAATCATCTATGTCTATATCTTTTAAATATCACTAGCTTTGTGTCTTTGATGAAGAGAAGGCATGAGAGGCAGGATTATAGTAAAGGATTTTAGTAAGATCATTTTCCTCATTTGTACAACCTGTGGCTGATATGTGAGTTCAGCAACTGCTGACACAGAATGAAAATTACTCTCAGAAATAAAGGATGGAATTTTTTACCGTACATCTGGAAAGGGCTGTTACGGACAAGTTCCAGCCCACTGAAAAATGGAGTTGCAGCGCTATAGTGCACCCTAAAAAAAATGGTTTTGTGTCACATCCCCTTTCCAGTGAATCTGAAGTACAGTCATGAGCACATATTGGCTGATCATTCAAATGCACTTTATTACCAGAGGCCACAAGGTGAAGGGAGAGTCAAGAGGAGCTCTTTTAGTTCAAAGGTTTCACCACCAGGCAGTGCTGCCTTTTCCCCTCGTATGCTTTGCCTCCTCACAAAAATATTCAGTGTAAAAACAGGCTGAAAATAATGCCCAGTGCCTCTAGGCTTCATAATGAGATGTTAGCCACTAGATGTTGCTCACATGTTATTCATTCTCCTGCTTTCCTCTTTCCTGCTTCATTTTGCTCAGGGTGATGCAGACTTTGTACAATTGTGTATTTTACAAGACTTTGGATTCACGAATACTAAGAAATATCATTAAAAAAAGAAGGTCTGCATTAAAATGTTCATTATAATAGAAATTACCTAGTAATAACCCCTTTGAAAATCCTGTGCATGCAGGGAACACTTGACCCTAGTGACTGGATTTATTTTACACTTGGACTGTTATGCTTAATTTGTTGTTCTCATTAGCTAGATAAAATGTTTTTAGTCCTCCTATGTATCCGTCTTTCATTATAAAATGTTTATCAGATAGTGGAGGAACTAATTAGATTATCATTTTGCCTTCTGAAAGTGAATAAATAGAAAAGAATTTATAAACAGGGTGTTTAAAATAGTACCAGCACTTTCTTTTTTAGCATCTTCCTATTTAGTTTAGTTTTGTTTTTTTTTTTTCTAACTATACATATTTCTTTATTTTATTTTTCTATCAGAAGTCATATCTAGCTTTATAAATAGCTGCTTTTCCTATGGAAATTCAACAATAAATATCTTTAAAATAATAGTAGGAGTGCACAAAGCTTTAGCATTGAAGACATTCTCTTGCCATCTTTAGCTATATCTTCTCTCTAAAAATGCAGCATTTTAGTATTTAGGAAAAATGATAACTGTTAAATGGAGGCACGGCGCATGTTGTCATTGTGCTTCCATAATAACCCATTTTTTGTGGATTCCAATTCAGCAGTCAATGTGCACGGAATATTACTGAATAAAAAGCAACATGTTTTTTCTTCCATGTAATCCTGTTTTTTGAACTCATTGGGTTCAATTTCTGTCCTAAGGATGCTGTTATGTTGATACAGATGAGACTCAGACTTTAGAAGCTGGTGTTGTCTCGCCAAACAGAGACAGAATTTTAGTAAGTGTGGTTAGTTTCTACTCTTACATTAATGTGGTTATTTGTTACTGTCAAACAACAGAACTTCAAGTTATGCGAGTCTCATTATTTCCTTAAAATAGTCATACCCCCCCACCCCCACACTCATATTCTATACCTTTGTATATAAAATTTTAGTGCTCCATTGAATTAGACATTTATCTAGCAAAAAATTGTTCTTTTCCCAGTAGTGTTAGTGTGGATATGAAAAAAAAAAGCCTAGAGCCTACACTGAGTACAACCACCTTTTAATGTTTTCCTGGCTGCACAACACCATGGGTAACAAGAATTGTCTCAGTCTGAGCCTCTCAGAGCAGGCTACAGTTAAATTAATTGCATGGAGGGAATAGAGTTTAGAAATAATCATTATTGACTTAGCTAAATATCCTTTTTCTCCAAGTTATTTCAAGCTTGATTGCAGGGCAAAGCTTCTTCACATGCACTAAAACACAGAGGAAGTAGGATAAAAGAGAAGCTCAGACTGATCTAAGTAAATGGAGGGCAAATGGCAACAAGGGGATCAAACTTCCTTATGTTAACTCTAATTGCCATCTCGCTGTGCAGACCTGGATTTGAGAGGGACAACACTGACTGGCTCATGGGTTCCCAGGTGGAAAGGATGACTTTGAATGAAACTGACCTCAGACAACAAGCTTTGACAGATGGTCCTTTTCGATGACATTGCATTAACTTTGCCTCTGAGGGTAACAGCACATGTGAATTGTATTCATTCGTGCTTCATAGAGGGGAACACAAGTTGGAGAAGTAAAGAGAATCACAGAATCTTGGAATGTGCTGAATTGGAAAGGGCCATCAGGATTACTGAGTCCAACTCCTGGCTCTATGCAGGACACCCCAAGAATCACAAGCTGAGTTGTATGACTGAAGAAAAATAAAGCAATCTGTAAGAAACAAATGGGGTTGATTTTCATGGAGCAAAAGGTGCATATTACCAGTCTAAATAGACAAAGGAAAGGCATGCAGAAGGGAAAAACAAACCCTATTGTCTTACTGCAGAATATTTTGCAGATCGCAGCGGTATTTCGAGGGTCATTTTATGTACTGGTTAGTCAGTATTGTAAAATAGAATTTGAATGTGACTGACCACATGCAGGAAAAAAAGCCAAATTTAAAAAGTATATGTATGTCTGTGCAACCAATTCCCACCAGAAAATGAAGTACTTAATATTTCAACTTATGTTGAAATATTTATTTGCCTGATAAAAAGGGTAGATAACTCTAGAACTGCAAATAATTAGAAATACATTTACAAAAGGGCATCACTGTATAGGAGCATGCACTAAAAAGGAAATGAGATTTCAACTGGAGAAGGCACTAATAAGAGGATACTTCCCAGTCTCCTCATTGCAACACCTAAATACACACAGTATTTTGATAAACAGAGACAGTAATATCAGGTTAAAGTAGGAACAAATGTTTTATTTGAAATTTTCCAATGCATATCAAATTAGGCTTATAAAGTTCTTCAGTCGCTGAGAAAGAGGTTTGGAGGCAATGAAGAAACTGATCACAACAGTACAAGAAAATATTTTGATATTTTTTGAAGATGTATACAGTACAACAAAAATCAAATAAAAATGCTATCTATGGAAGAACCACACTTTATAAAATATAACTTCCAAAACTGACAAATGGGTTTATTTGGAAAAGTAACTATAATGCTATTTAGCTTTGCTTTTTTCTTTCCTTTTTTTTAAATTTTTTTTTAGTGAAAAAGCAGAGTGCAATTAGAATGAATTGAGAAGCTTCCCAGGGTAATGAAGAGTAGCACACCATCTGTTTGAACAGGAAAAATATTTGATCAGTGCATGTTCCTCATCCTGCTGTGCAATACAGAGGTAAAGGCTCTTTTAACAAAATGATGCTATGTAACCTGAGTAATGGCAACTGAATTGAACAGACAATAAATGCAAATCACCATCGGCTCTTGGGACACCTAAAATGCAACCAAGGCATGGGTCTGTCTGCCACATAGCTGATGTGAAAATTATATTTCTACCATGATCAGAAATTTTCTGAAGTTAATAATCTGATAAATTTTTCTCTCTTTTAAAGACATATCAGTGGGAAATTTTTGACTATGGGTCTGGTACAAGAGGACCTTGGCAAAAGGTGATTTAGAAATCTCTGGTACACTATGAAAGGAAAGCTGAAGTATAGAGGAGCTGAAATGGATACATGGAGGTTTTGTTTTCAACTGGACACAATATAAATACCAGACTTTTTTTTTTCTTTTTCCCTGCCCATATACCCTTATATACTCCAAACAATATAACAGTGGTGAAAATTACAACACTGTTTTTCATGTAGATGTTTAACAGGTAAGTAAGTAGGTTAATGGTCTTTAAAATATGTAAGGAAAGATGTTTCTTTTAAAGAAATCCCATTGGGAGGAACACATGGATTGTTTTTGTGCACCAGTTTTCACTGTTCTCAGCAGAAGGTGGAGTGCCTCCTTCAGCTCATGCCAAAAGTTGTGGGGTATTTGGAGTGGGTGAGGTTGAATGCATCTGGTCATGTCAGATGCTGAAGTGGCATTGACTGAACAAAGGAAACTTCTGAAGGAAGAGGAGAAACCTGTGCATAATGAAAGTGGCAGTCTAATAAGGAAAATGTGAGGGATTTTTATGCCTCTTACTGGAAGATGGATGCTTTTCTGCTGGGATGAGTAGTAAAAGTGACCCTGTGTCTCAGTTTTCTCTGCTTACTTTCTAAATAACTTCAGACTCAGTGCTGTCAGAAGAAGAAAAAGCACAAATTCCATCTCCCCTAGGCACATTTTAAGTGAGTTCACAGTGACACAAAAATCTTGAAGTTTTATAGGCAGCTCTCCCCTTTTCCTGTGCCCTCCCCTGCTTTTCAGAAACATGAACAAGCAAATACTGGCTAGGAAAATGAATTTTACAAAAATTAGACAAATAAGGGCAACAGTAGATTTTTGTAGAGAGCTGGATCATACCATACTGATATAAAAGAATGTTGTTTTTGGTCACAGACATTCACATGCTAAGTTGCATTGAAAAATCAGTCTCCCTCTCTCATTCCAAATGTCACATGGCTCCTGCAGGACACATCTGCAGGTCTGGGCAGATCTGCTCATCAGCAGGGGCCTCTTTCAGCAGTATTTATCTATCTCCAACATATGTGTAAAGACCAGTTCTGCCTCCTCTCAGATGCTCTCAGCAGAACTGTTCCAATCCTCAGCTGAACAAGAGAGACCTCTGATCTTTCTCAGGATGCAGAGCTGTAATTATAAAACTGTAAACTAGATGTGAGGCTTAATTATAATGTCAAATAGATTGGATTTTAATCAGCTCTCTGGATATATAGTTAGGAAGGATTTATCAGGGCAATGACCTAATTTAAGAGTACGGATTTCAGCTGAATGTTCTGAAAACAATTTGGTTCCGTGCCTATAGAGGGGAGACAAAAATGCAGACCTCTGCTTCCTAATGAGTAACGTCTCAATCATGGCACAGGCTTTAGGAAACAAATTAATCTCTGATGTAACACCAAGGAGAATTTCTGTGCCATGGTGATGATTCTGGTCACAGACACCGAAGAAATGACACAAAGAGTTGCCATGGAACACAAAAGAACATTATAGCATGCAGAAATGTACTTTTGAGCAAAAGTTACTGCAAGTGCTCAGTGTGAGAGGCAGAAGACTTATGGGAGTATAGTCCCAGCTCAGTAGCAGCTGGACTCTTTAGCCAGGTTTTCGTAAGTTTTGGTGAGAAATGGGAGCTAGAAGAGACTGCCTTGCTCCCAGCACCAAGGTACCACAATCCCTGCTGAGATAAGACTTTGTGCAGTAAGAGCTCTGAATGAAGTCCCATCACATTGGTGAGACATTTCCAAGCTGGTCAGCCAGAAGGCTGTCAGAAAAGGAGGCTGCTGGAAGCAGTTACACAGGTGCTAGTGGTGGCCTTGGACTGCAGCAGGGGCTTCCCTCTATCCCAGAATGGCACAGAACCCCTGCTCTACAGCTGGGGAATTTCTTGTGCTGTGCTGTGCTCAGTACCCAGAGGGAACAGCCTTCTGGGATGCCTTGTCTGCTCAAAGCTTTTCAACCATATCCCTTCTGATCCTTCTCAGCTTCCCAGCTCTTGGCAATTACTTGAAGTATTCTGAATGGACTTGGCAATCTCAAGAAAGACTGTTTGGTTTTTCTCAGGATGTTTTAAAGTGGTGGTCTGGCTTAGAGTAAACCACCACCATGCTTTTAGGAACCACCACAAATAAATGACTAGGACAGATGACAAAAATCTGGTCCCACAAGTGTTTTTAAAGTACAACAATGCAGTAAACCCACATTTTCAAAAGTCTGTGGAAAAGCACCTACTGATTTTAAAAATGCAAATGGACATCAAATTAACACTGTGTTAACTGTAGTTTGAAAGCATAACAAAGGCATTCGAGAGTAGGTTCATTGCTAGTTAATTCTGGTCACATGGTCTGTTGATGCAAGGCTGTTCTTTCTGACAGAGTTTTATGGAGGACATTATCCCAGAGGTTTTGGAGGCTTTCTCTCCCCACTCTATCAAATGCATACTCTCCTATTTTCTGGGAGGCAGAGGGCATTGCACATCTGCATCAGCCTGTCAGCTTGACCAGAATGGTGAATGCTGCTCCTTGGGTGAATGTGCTATGTGAACTGCGCAGTGCTCACTTATTTGGGTTTGTTCCTTCATGTAATTGAGCATGCTACGGATGTGAGATTTGTAACAGGAAAAAAAATCAAAGGGAAAAAAAGGTGGAAGGGAAGGTAAAAAGCTCTCACTAATAATTTGAGATTATTTTTTGCTATGGTAAAGCACTGATGATAGATTATGAGAGAAGCAGTATGACAGAGAAATATTTGGAAAGGAGAAACTTTGTGGAGGTCTGGACACTTTTTAGGATGTTTAGTTTGTATTTTACAAGTCTTTATGCTGAAGTAATCAAGCTAAATGAGATATTTAAGTAACAGCGCTTCTGCCAGCAGAACTAATAGTGCATGTTTTTTTTTTATTTTTAAATGTGAAAACATGATGTAAAGCACACTTTTCTGATTAGTTTTCAAAGTGAAAATGTGTTACAGCCTCTTCTCTGAGATGCAGAAAAAATTATTTATGTGTAGCATTTCATGCAAAGATACATACAAGGGATCTGAACTATACTCCATATATTTTCAAGCATGTTACACATTAAATTTAAATATCCATTCTTTGAATGTTTAATATGAAAAAGTCAGAAAAACAATTAAAAAAAACAATCAAAAAGTGAGAACCATAAGGTGAACTGCAATTGGTTTAAGAGGGCTAGTAGTAACGTATAATTCTTTGTAAATAAATAACTAAAATTTGTTAGCTCAGGTTTGCTCTAAGGTTATAGTGGATATCTATAGTTATTTTCAGCATTTGGATTTGAGTAGACCCACCAAATTTTGTTCCAGATGAGATTATGTAATCATGACTGCATGTGTCAAAACTAAACAAAATATCATTTTTGTTATGTAAAAAGTAAGCTTTAAAAATAGTCTTACAAGTTATAGCCCCTGATATTTATTAAACCTCTTTATTAAGATCAGTCACACAAATCAAAATAAAAACAAATACCTTATTCTATTCTATTATGTATATAAAGCTCATCTAAATATATATCTAATAAGTCAAAACAGCTATGAGGAACTTCTGCTTCGGCAGAACAAAGTATTTTCTTTCCAACAAGCAAAGGAGTGTAATTTTAATGCTTATAATGCAAAAAACACTGTATCAATATACCTGCTGTATATATTTTTTAGAAGAAGTTGACTATAAGTAAGATTGGTTGGTTATAGTCATATCATATCATATCATATGCAAAATGTTAACAATAATTTTTGGTACATGTGTGCTTTTTACTCTTCTACTTATTGCAGAAAACTTGGCAACAACACATTAGGAAAATAAAGTCATATTTTATCTCTGTGTTGCAGCAGTTCTGGAAAGTTCTGGAAACCCCAACCATCTTAATGTCATATCAATGACAATTACATTAACTCACTTGACTGGCTCTGAAACACAAAAAATGTGCGATTCCACTAAAATTCTGCTCTCACTCTTGGATTCTGCTCAAATGAGACCACAGGTAGCCCTGTATTTTAATTAAGAATCATTACTGCCTTATGCTGCTATACTGATAGTTTGGTAGAGAATGAGTTGAGCTAAACTGTTTGGAAAAAGAAAAATAGGAAATATCTCCTAAAAAATGGAACTACCTACCATGTAAAAAGGCTATCATCCAACCTTTTGGAGCTGTGGTTGAACAGATTAATGTGCCAGCACAAAGGTTAAAGCAAGAGGCTGCAATCTTAAGCAGAACAGTCAGGAATCTCAATGTAAAACAGGAAAGAATGGATTTTTTAAATTGTATTATACTCCGGGAAGATAAAAGGGAAAAAAAGAGTGGTAGTTATTGGATAGGGAAATTATTTTGGATTGCTGATTGGCTCTTTAAAATTAGCAATTGAAAATACATTATGCATTGTATGTTTCACGGAAAAAATACTTAACAACTACACAAATTCCTCATCAATGACTAAATTGCCAAATAATTTTAAAATTGCTATCTGTGGGTTGTTGCCCAGGCTATTGTTGGCAGGTGGGATCCACCCAGGTGCTTGCTCGCCTTCGCATCCCCACACAACCAGTGGGACAGGAGAGAAAAGGGGAGGCATAGGAGTGAGGAAACTCATGGGTCAAAACCAAGATAAGGAAAACACTCACTAGTTACTAGAAAAAGAGTCTTGACTTGGAACCACCACTGCAAGATGCTCCCCCCTGCCCTGCTACCAACACCTTCCCAACTGCAAGCTGCACCCTATAAACAATCAAATACCTTTCTATTCCTAAATATGTCACATTGTGAATAGCTCTCTTAGGGTAGATTTCTGTGAAAGTTTGGAATTTTAACCTATAAAATCACTTTATTTGGATTGAAGTAATGGTTTTCTAGAGATAGAGGATTTAATACAAAACCCGGATTTCCATTTTTTTTCTTAAATTTCCAAGTGTCACTACATAGGCAATCCTAGACTGTATGCATATCTATGCACAGAGGCAATTGGTCTCTCACAGTGACCAAAAATTAAAACATTCTTTTATGCAAGCACACTTAGGAAACAAAGCCCTCTATATATAGTTGTAAGAGATTTAATACTGCCATGGAAATAACATGGAAAATCTGACACTGCTCCTGAACCCTGTGACAGCTTTGCAACTCAAACCCTTCCATTTGATTAGGTTTAAAGCCTTCTTAGTTATTAAATTGTGAACATTTATTTTCTTAAGAATCTTTTGTAGAATGTTAAATTCCTGTTATAAGATCCGGTGTTCTGGTTGTAGTGTCGACAGCTAAAGGAAAATAAGACACTAACGTAAAGCGTAGTGGATCCAGTTCTTCCCATGCAGCAGGTGAGCATCTCAGTAACCACACAGCAAAAACTCCCTGGACACAGAGGAGTGCCCTGCAGAAGGGTTGACAGGTTCCCACAGAAGCTTGTGGCTGAAGTTTTCCTCTCCAGCAGACATGCACAAGGCTGAGAGCTGCTCATCATTCCCATTTCACTGCCATATAACTAAGCTGATCATGATTCCCAGGAGATGGGAAAGCTGGTTTCAATGTCACTACTGTGAATTGTGAGCCATTATCTCTTGTTTCCATATGTTTCTATTGTAGCACAGAGTGTGATGGATCAAAAACGTCAAAATCATGAAGGCTGAAGCTCCACAAGTTCATAGTCAAGCTCCAGAATGCTCCAAAAGCAGATCTTCAAGGGCAAGCACTGTTTGGCCTAGTTAAATAGGCTTTGGGGACTGCTGAACACATTAACATCCGGTGGAGAGGAGCTGGCTTTAGAGACTGAGGTGAGAAATGATCTATGATAAAAATACATTTGGGGCAGTGCAAGCCAAATGTGAAAGCAGCTCTAACTTCTCCCATGGCAATTGAGAGTGTTCCCCTCTTTCTTGTTTTCTGCTCTGTGCTGTGAAGAAAATCAGCTGATGCCAGTTTTATTTATCCTTAGGGGCTGTTTTTCTTTCATGAGCTGTAGTCCAGATAAGGATGCTATACACATCTCTTGCTCTTCTAAAAAGGCAATGTGTTTAACATGAAAAAATATTTTAAAAGCCATTTGGGAGATCTAATTGGAATTTCAGAGCCCCATCATATTAAGAAATATAAAGAATCCTATCTTCAAACAACCTTTTAGGAATAAGCTGTATTCATTGGAATCTACTACTTATGGTTGTGAATGATTCACTCAACCAAAACTCTTTGGTCTAACTAATATGTGTTCTGTAACTGGTCCTCATCAATCACCGTGGTATTGCAATTCCACAGTATACCTCTACCAAAGAAAAAGATTAAAGAGAGTTCTTTTGGCTAAGCATTTATATTCTTAGTCTTACACATTTATATTTATAGTCTTAGGGTAATTGACTTCTTTTTTAATCAATGGATACAATAATTTTCAGGGTAGGCCAGTCACCAACATCTCATTTAAGGAAATTTTACCATCTCACAATTCTTTATGTTTTTGGAAAAAAATAAGCTGTCTTGGAGACAAAGGTCTGCCTCCATTAAACTTGCTGCACTAATACAGTTGCAATACATTTTTAATCTTTCATTAATGTATTGCTGTGTTTTCAAAAATCTGTATGTCACCTTTGCATTTAACAGGCAAGATAAATGGTAAAAGTTTCTGGGCTTTTTTTTCAAGCTGAGTAAACAAGTCTTGAACTTCCTTCTTCTCATAAATACTTACTGCAGAACAGAAAACTTAATTTAATCTTATGCTTGATTTAAAGTGTTTTGTTGTAATAGTGTATCAGCCCATGAGTTGATTCAAAGCAATGTTTCAGATCAAATAAAGAAGATCATGAGACAAACACTGACTAAAATCCGTAGAGAATTTTACTCCAGAGTAAAACCACAGAGGGCAGGAAAATAATTAGTGCTTTTGTAATACTGATTAGAGTTTATTACAAATTATTCACATGTTACAGTCTATTACAAATTATTTACATGTTTCAGATTCTGCAGGAGAAACTACCAGGTCATCAAAGATGTTTTGTCAAATTTTGAAGAGTTATTAAGCAGGGCATGAGAATTCCCAAACTGCTAAATAAACTATTGAAAATTCCGTTCAAACCTCACAGCTCTGGAAGATATATTCAAAGGCTCATAAATAACAATGACTTTTAGAAAGAAGTATATTCACATCTAATGATGTGCAGCTTTGGACTGCTGAATGTAGGTGGTTTTAAAAGCTTATACATGTCTTTTAGTAATCAAAAATAGTATAGTAAATGTGTTAATGTCAGTGCTACACCTACATTATTGTGGCTTCTGTATCATGATGTTCCTAGGTTCAAAAATGTCTATTGACATGTGCAACATTATAGCAGGGATAAATTTCTCTGTTGTGTGGGTAGAAAGTGGAATTAATCTGTCAAATTCTCCATCTCCTGTATGGTTTTCTTTTGTAGAGCTCCCAGAGCTATTGAGAGTAGCATTATCCTCCCACAGCTCAGAGCTGTGACAATATGACCCAAAAAATATTTAGCTCTTACTTCTTACTAATATTTAGCTAAATTGAACAATAAAACTTTTCCTCCCGCTTATCAGTGTTCAAACTATGCTATTCAATGCAAACATCTAGTTCTTAAGCAAATACGCTACTCCAGCTCTTATTTTAGTGTGTTCAGCTTCTGATACCCTAGAAACTTCACAGGCATCTTTCAACCTACATGGGACCTAATATAATAACTATAATCCTTCTACCTTGAAATTTTTCAGAATTGCATGGAATTTTGGTGAGTACTTCAAATGTAATATTTTGGCTTCAGGCTTTTTTTTATCTAGAAAAAAAAGTTTTATTGCATTCCAAGTCCTAATAAAAAGGCTATTTGCTTTGTGTTATTAATGAAAATATCTGTGAATTTCAAACAGTGAAATTCTTGACTAACTAATATTTTAGATAAACTTTTAGAACAAGTTTGTGTGATTTTATCACAGCAGTCATGTCCAAAACCAGAAAGAGCATCAATTAAAAAAAATAAAGTGGCCTTGCTTAACTCACATAGTATGTGTAATAATTCTTCTAATGGAACTAAATAGAGGTAATGAATAGAAATAATTTAATGTTGTTTATTTGCAATACACAAGATTTCTCCTCACAGAGTTCATGTTGTGTGACCAATGTATGTGTACTCATCCTATTTGTGAAAACTAGAACTCTTAGTTTCTGCAGTATTAAAATTTCAAATTTTTATGCTATTTAAAGCCTTTTTCAAACATTCATATGAAGTCTAATGCATATTTCTATACCTAGTTTGCCAACCTAAGGAACAAGGCAATCAAAAATTAAATCTACAGTTCTGTTTTTGCAACAGGATTGGCATCAATCTACTGGCTCATTAAATAAGGGTCTGTTTAGATTTTAAAAATTGTAATAAAAATAAATGACACTGAACAAATAAAGTCTATGAGAGGTGCTTTATATAATATATATTATCCATGTACATTGTAATACTGTATGTGGCTGTCTTATGATTTCTTATATTTAAAATACCCTTGTCCTTTGCTGAATGGAAAAACAGGAACATAAGACTTCTCTCACTGTTTTTAATCTTCACTTGAATTTCCAATTACTGCAACAAAAGATCAAAATTTAGTATCCCATTTTTATCTTCAGATGAAGTTTAATCAAAGTACTTTGCATGGAACCTTCAGGGATCTCTGAGAAAGAACTGTGGAAATATAATAAAATTATTGGAATTAAATTAATTCTCTGAAAGATTTCAAAGTGGGCATAGTGACTTAGTAGATTTTGATTAATTGAATGTAAAGTCTTGAATAACAACAGATTGAATGGAAATTGACTTTATTACACTAAATCAAATAACTGACAATTTGGCCAATGACACAGCTATTAACAGGATAAATTAGGAAAAAAAATAGAAACGCAATTTGTGTTTGAAACAGTGTTGTATGGTAAAACATTGGGGTGAATAAATAAAATGAAAAAATATCGTTTCCTACTTTTGGAATTGCATGGAGCCTCTGGCAACCATGCAATAATCATGTAATGCTGAGAGGCTGGGAGGGAGAGAAAAGGATAAGGACAGACTGAGCAGAAAAGTCTGTATTTTTTTCCTTTTCAATTTAAACAGCAGCAGAAAGGAGAATCTCTTACAGCACTCCACACTCAGCTACCCAGGATTATTCCAGGAAGAGCTAAACAATGACTTGTATATTTCTTCGCTTGATGGTGGGAGGGTGTTTGAGGAAGAAGGATTTTCTACATAAACCCCTTAAGCAGGGGACCATGTTAATTATGCATGTAAATCAATAATTTGGCATAGGACTTGGAAAAAAAAAATACACCAAAGTTTTATTCAGCAGCTCCACCATCTAAGCAAAGAACACACCAAAAAAAATGTTTTGCATTTATGAGAATGTCACATCTTCAGAAATATAAAACTCATTTCTTACACAACAGCAAAAAAACTTCCTGGAAAAACCGAACTAGACTTTTAATGTGTAAATTATAGTTTGAAATTGGTTTAATTAGTATTAGATACCTAAAGGAAAGATTTCATGCTTGAGTACAACATAATGTTATACTCCAGGTATGAAATTCTGTCATGAAATATTGCTATCTTATTAGATTCTTACCAGGTTATTAGAAAAAGCTTGTGAACACTTATAGATTGTAACCAGCTGGTATTTTATATTTAATATAATTTAATATGGAGAGAGATAAAATTTAAAAAAACCCCCTTAAAATCATTATATTAAAACCATTTAATTCTTACTGCATTTTTTGCATTTGTAATATTTGTTATTATTATACTACAGCTAATCATACCAACAAATAATGCTGCTGATGTCAAAGAGTATTCCAGATTTAATTTCTCTTCAGGAAAATGAGATTTTTTTTTTATTTTACCACCCATTGCCTCCTTTTAGAAAAGAATGTGACTGTTTTTGCATCCTGTTATTTCACTTTGAGTAACAAAGATACTATTTCCAGGGATGATACTATTTTCAAGGATGATTCGTAACAACAAATGTTGTTATAGTAAAGTGATATACATTAGCTGTTCTCTAAAATGGTTGATAATATTAGAAATTCCATCTTAGATTCACCTAGAGATGATGATGTTACATAGCATAACAAAAAGGATAGTCTCATTTTAGTGTATAAAGGGATCTAGCTGTCTTTCCTGCATATTCAGATTTGCATGTCTTTAGAATCTCATCTTTTCCACTTTTTAAAAATCTTTTGAAATACTTTTTTTATTGTGTTTTTAGATAGTGACAACACTGTAGTTCAAATTATACAAACTTAACAATTGTGTTGATATGAAATGTCTCAGATTGGCAGGCTGGCTTTTGATGCGGTAGGAAGCTTTTGCAATCTAAAAGAATGATTATGGATTCAATCATTCTTCCCTTTCCTAATTGTTGTCTCTTCCAGAAAAATGACCATAATGGCCAGGTTACAGCACTCTACAATACATGCTGTCTGAACAGCATGTAGATTACACAGCTTCTATGCACAGTACACAGCCTAATTTTTATTCAACGTTGTAATACAAGCAACTGGAATAAGAAGAGAAAATCCTTCACACTTGAACATAATGCACCGTTTATCCTTTATTGCATTGTTGTTCAAGCATATTTGCATGTACATATATTACTGAAATCAGTGTTTAATCTGTGTGTAGAATTAGTTTACAGACTCACAACTGCTTCAACTAATTTGACGTACTAGAGCCAGCACTCTTTTTCAGACTTTGCCATTATATTTTTTCAGTGTTGCAGATGTTAAAGAGAATTTCAATAATTCACAATAATAATTTATGGTCCTCATCTGTAAAAACTCAGCTCAGACCCACCAGCAATGCTGTATAAAATGTAGAATAGTATAATTACTATCGTTGGTAGTGTTTGTTTCTTTTGAGAATTGGTTTAAAATTATGCCCTTTGCATATTTGAATACTTTACCATCTATTAAAGTTATGTTGGCCAGAGCAGTCTGCACAAATGCCTTGATCAAAAAAAGTGAAAGCCAAAGGATATGTCATATTAGCATATTTACGGTGTAAAGTGTATAAGCCAGTCTGGAATTTGTTATTTTGGTATATGAGACTTTATTCTAAAGAGTATAATTGTGGTCCTTCTGCTTATACAGCCACTAAAATGTGATGTGTTACTTGCCATTAGCAGAGCAGGATAGTCATTTCTAGCTGACTCTGTTTGACAGAAAGACAAATTTCTTTTTGTTGTTTTCTTGTCTGGTACATATGAATATACATGTGCTTTTCTGCCCCGTCTCTGTTCTGCTTCTATTAGCTTACGAGCAACAAATGTGGCATTTTCCTTCCCTAGTTTTCCAACTCCAGCAAATTGGTGCTTGAGAATTACTCCACTGTTTGAAAGATCGTATATATAAAAAGGCATCAGCTGGGGGAAAAAAATAGAAAAAAATAGTGATTTTTTCCTAAACTTTGTAGTGAGAGCACAGTGGATGTGTGGTAGCAGCTACACCCCTGACCTAAGCAAACCACACAGAAAATGTTGGGGGACAGGGCAGGGCAGGGCTCGTCGTGTGCTCAGAGGGACCCATGGGGCAGAGGCTCCACACACAACCAGCATGTGCCTGTGCTTATTTTCTGTTTGCTGTTCAGCTGGGTCTCAGCAAGTGTGGTGGCCCAGGAGGACAAGGCAGGGCTCCAGTGTCTCTAAAACTGGCAAGAGGTGTCAAGAATAACAAGGCTTTCACAGGCATGATGGTAAGAAGCAGAAGTCCAGGTTGGTTTCTGCTGTTCAAGAGTTCTCGCAAACCTTGAAATGGTTGTATGAAGCCCACCAAAATGAGCACGGCCTTGGACACCATGACAGTCAGAGAAACTTTAGCCTCAGGAAAAAAAGGAGACTCAGGGAATCCGGTAGTTATAGAGAAGGTGAAGATACTCTCTTCACAAGGATCCACAGTGACAACAGGAAACGCGTGCAAGTTACTTCAAGGCAAATTCCACCTGAACTAAGAAAAAGTTCGTTCACCGTAAGAACAACTATATGTTGGGATAGTTTGCCCAGAGAAGTAATGGAATATCCCTTGCTGGAAATATATGATTGTGCTTTACAGAGCAGTGGATGATTTAATCAAGAGTTCAGTCAGATAATCTCCAGAGATCCCTTCCACTGTAGACTTTTCTATTATTCCAAATTTCAGTGATTCTGTAGTTTTGTTCCTTGGACTTTTACCACCTGATAGGGTGAGACATAAACCACAGAAATGAAGGCACAGAGCTATTGCCAGTGGCAAGATGAATAATGCATGAGGATATATAAAATATTATGCATAAATTATATTAATCATGTTTTCTCAGGTGTTTCTGATGGTTGATAATTTGGGCCTGTTTTTACTGGGAAGATCAGGTTATTTACCTGAAAGCTAGAACAAGTTAAAATATGAGGATAAGATTTGTGCTTGAAATGTAAAGGATTCTACACAAATTTGAATCTCTAAGCAAATGAAGATCAGTTCAAGAACTGTTCCAATTACAAAGCAGCCTTCAGAATTGTACATCATCTGGAGTCCCTGAAGGAATTTACACCTGATGGTTATTCAGCAGGAACTCCAGTACTTTTATTCTTTAGACTGATATGCTGCATAGACCCAATATTAATGGAATGACATTCAGCTGAGACATAATAACCAGCCAATTCATCAGTACTTTCAGATGTTTCTAATCTTTCCATCAAAGAGTCATCTGTGTCTTAGGAAAATTATATGCTAGGAGTGACAGATGCTTAAAGTTGAAGAGACCTCCCTCATAATGGATGTTTCCTTGTTTCATACTCTGAGGTTCCTGTTCCTCTTCCTGTATTACCACTTACATTAATATCTTTGTATGTAATTGTGTTTTGTATCATTAGTCACTCTGTTTATAACTAAGATGGGATTCTTAAAAATAAAAGTTTTGCCTGGACTCCAGTTCTAAACCAGTGTAACTTATTGCCCTAAGTACTGTGAAATTCGTGTAAATAAATCATTTCACCTATATTACTTATGGTATTTCCACATTCCAAGTCTTAAACATGATGCAGACTTTTATTTTTTTCCCAGATGTTTACATTTTTGATCTATCTTTAACGGCTGACAGCTGTATTCTCCTCATCTAATTATTGAAAAAGGAGCCAAAAAAAGAAGTATATCAGCTTACAAGTACAATTTCAATTGGACAGGCTTCCTAGATTTTTGATGAAGGACAGAAGATGGCCTGAGGAATAAGGACCTTGCTGCTTTCATATATTCCTAGTGTGCATGGTGTAATTACAGTGTTCTGGACCATACCTATACAAACAATGTGGTGTTTGGTAGCACAAGATGAAAAGATTTAACATTCATAACAGTATTATGTTGAGTTACACTATCTGTAAACTCAGAAAAAATGTCTTCAGAGCTAGTTAAGGGGAAAATTGATGAAATACTATGTCATAGAGAAAAATTTCTCAGTTTATTTAGTTTAAACTGAAACAGGACAGAAAAAAGTTATAGACTTATAAGTGACATAAACAAAACCTGCAAACATCTTCATTTTCAGGGTCAATATCAGTAATACAACATATAAATCACAATACAAGACGCTTTCAAAATCTATCAAGCACCTAAAAATGTCTAAATATTTTTTAATAAGCAGTCCCCAAAAATTATAATCATAAATGCACACAGAGACAGATATTCACAGACCTACCATCACACCCATGTCATCCTCGAAGGATCCTCTGATTTACAAGCACCATTGTTCCTTTAAAAGCACTGGTTACCCTGCTTGCATTTTGTCCTGTAAGGCATGGATGCTACAGCCTTATAGGTGTCTGTGTTGCTCTCTGTAACCTATTAATTCACAGCTGGTGAGAAAGCATCTCATAAGTTCTTGTGCACAGACAAACCTGAGGCATGTGCCCCTGTTTTTTGCTGACTGAGCTGCTGCCCCATCAGCTGCACAACAGGGAGTTTGTTCTTGCTACCCAAAGCAAAGAGATGGTCCCGGTGGGGCAAATTCTGGCAGCGTTGGACCAAGTTTTGGTGGCTGCTGTTTCTATTCCAAGGTCTCTGATTCCTGCTATGAATTTTCATTATTCTTTTATACTGCTTTCAAGATGAATTATTCTTTGTTTCTGAAGTTCCCCCATTACTGTTAAATCCTGCTGATGGCGATCTTTCTCTTACACATGATCAGGTTTTGGCAAACACACCGTTTTTTGTGTGTTTGAGACACATACACACACTGACTTCACATTCTTACTAACAAAGTGCATTAGCATTTAATACCAAAAGATTAAGAATATAAATCTTAATAGAAAAGATTTAGCAAGGACAGACAGAGTGAACATTGTCGCAATGGAGTAGCTAAAAAAGACTCCTGCTAGAAGTGAGTGGAAAGACTTCTACTCAAAAAGACATTCTTCTATGTCTGGAATTGAGTACGTGCATAATAATAAATAAGCATAACAGTATTTTTAGTACTTTAAAATCCCCTCACTTGACTGTGCCCTGCATGTATGAGAAGCCTCTGTGTTGGGATTGCAAATACAGCATGTCTGAAACATGAAAACAAATTCAGAAGAGGTATAGTGTGTTGATACATGTCCATGACCAAGAACCCAAACAAGTGGCTTAAATGTAGTAACACTACAGCTGGCCCTGTAGATATAGATTAATTTCTGAACTGCATTGCTTCTCTTTGTCTACCTGCACAGATACCTCTTTTTTGCTTACTTATCCAGCCAACAGATTTTATGAAATAGGATAGGAGACCAATCTTTATTTTGTTTATTCTCAAGAAATAAACCCTTTAATTGATATTTCCTTGATATCAGGAAAGAAGGAAAGGAAGAATGTTTTGCTTCTGTTAAAGAACCTTTCTTGGTTTGATTCAGCATAATGTATCAATCCATGCTGTCAGAGGCTTCTCCAATTGTAAGAATTCATTGGGACAGTAGATCTTTAATCATGTTATGTAAGTAATCCATATCAAAAACTTATTTTTCTTATGACTTATAGGTCCTCATGGACATCAGATGTGTTCTGCACTAATTATCTAATTATATAATGTGAGTTACTTGCATAGTTTGAGTTGACATAACTTTCATCACGAATTATGCTAGTAAAAAGAATTTGAGTCTCTACCTTCCTATATACCAATTTGGAGCATTTGAACACCAGCAAACATAGCACTTTGGCATACATGCTAAATAATTTTTGAGCTACATACAGAAACCAGAACTTTTTTTCAGCACTGAAAGTTTTTACCTTCATCTTCCAGTGGTTGGATCAAGTCATTGCCTTGACTGTTATGTTATATTCTACTCTAAAATCATTATGCTCTGTGAGGGGTTTTACAGACCTTGATGAAATAATCCATTTTAACTTATCTAAGAGATGTTTAGTTATTGTGTGTTTGCACCTCTCTCACAGAGGTGAATAAATGGCGATGCGTTAGCTAATGTTAGGTATTTGGTGTAAAGAAAGAAAGGAAGCAAGTTACTAAAAAAAGCAGGTGCTGGTATCACTGGGTTCCACAGACTGCTTACCCAGCTCAGCAGTGAGCTCTGCCATGCCAAGAGTATCCTCACCTTTCTTAGCAGTCTTCCCTGACATATAGATATCAAACACAAAGTGGTTTTCATGAGCATTTCAAGGAAATTAAACACTTCTGATTTAAGGCCCATCTTATAGTGCTAAAATTATGGACACCATAGCTGGAAATCTGTCCAAATTAGAAAAGAGCCAAATGACAAACAATCCTGTTTATTTTGAAGAATTATCCTTCTGTATGTACAGACAAGTGTCAGCTTATCCTTTTCTGGCCAGAGAGGTGCGTGGGACACTGAGATTTTGATCAGCAACCAGAATTTACACTTTTCAAACTCCATGAGTTCCAAGGTGGGGTTCCCTCCCCAGTAAACATGTAAGGCCTACACTGCTCCTGTAGGACTATGCATCCGATCCTGTGGTATGAGTTTGATTTCACACACTTTCTACTCCTCCCTCATGGGAAGAAAGAAAAATGCCTAGTAATGTTTAATCCAATATGCATTATGTTAGTCATGGGAAAAGACTAAAATAGAGATACCTCCAAGACATAATTACTTCAGGACATTCTGTCCTAAAAGGGATCCTAAACCAATTCCCACAGACTCTTATAAGAAAGTTGAGTTAATAAGTTTCCTTAAATTATAAGCTGATAAAAGAAATCCAAACAGAATTAATAAATGTATACATCTATGGAAATCTTTTGAAGATGAGACTGGAAGATTTTTGAAGGTCAGAATGAAATAAAAGATTGCACTTTATGGAGGTGCTTGGAAAGACAATACTATTTATTCTTCAAGGTTTGTACATTCATATCAATATCAAGATAAAGATGATTATGTAAATAAAAATGTATTTTCACATATGAGCACACTGTGGTCCTAAGGTTCATATGATGGACTCTGGAAACAACAACCAGCCATGCACAGATCAGAGTGAAAACTCAAAGTTGACAAAGATGTCACTTCTTTGCATACTCAAAAAATAGATGACTTTATACCCCATGGGGAGGAAATATCCAAAGAATTCAAATCTACTTCATTTGCTGCTGAAACAAAACCAGACTGAAGAAGTGGATGTTAAGGCCCTCTGGCCCTGTGGGTTTTTTCAATTTCAAAAAAACAAATCATTGAACAACTAAGAATGCTTACTCATTACCAACAAATATGCTCCCCATGATCCAAAAAGCAAACAAAACTCTAAATACAAATAGAAGTAATTTATATTCTTTCTGGTTGAATTTCACAATAATATGGAATTGATCATTGAATATTGTCTTGCAGCTTTTTATGCCACCTTGAAGACTTCAACAAGTTTTCTTACATTGCCTTTTGCCAAGTATTTCTTCCATGAAAATATACAAATTCTTTTTTATCCCCAAAAAATAATTCTAACATTCAAAACTTTATTTTATTTTTGTATTTGAAATAAAAAAGATGAGATGAAGATAAGTCTTAGGTAACAGCAGATAACTATATTCTGCTGTAAGTCCTGCTGTCACAGGAATTCTTTGTATCAAAGTTTTACTCTATCTGTTCTTGCAGGAAATTGAGAGAACAGTTTGAATTTTTAAAAATGTACATACAAAAAAAAAAGGAAAATACATGAAAACCAAAATGCACATATTAACTAGGTTTCCTAGAAGTTGCTACTAATTTCAGGGTCTACAACTCTGGAGATCTACAGAGGAGTTTGGAAAGAAACAAACTAGGCTTTGGGAATAAAATAGCTGCATTGACCTTATTAGAGGAAAGGTCTATAAGAGGTAGAGTTCCAAGAGCAGGGGTGTTTCACAGAAAAGTATTTTGTGCTTTTGGATTTTATCCAAGTAGAAGAAAGTGCCATGATTTGGAGGGAAAAGTTGTGAATTATAAAGGAACATTATTATTTTTTTAGTACTGGCTATTATTTATTAGTTTAGAGGTATTGAAAAAGCAAGCTGCAATTGCAATCCTTTGAAGAAAATGTATTTAGCAGCCAAAAAATAATGCTTGTTGAACTCCAGAAGAAAACTTAATTACTGAGACTGGTTACCCTCTTCCCATACAATTATTTTTCAGTGAAATTCTTGCCTGTCAGAAGTGCTTGCCAATTTGAGCCCTCAGCAGGCTGCCAGGTCAGCTCTGATTCTTTCCTTCTATTCATAATGAGAAATGTCTTCTAAAAAAGTATTCTTCAAGTTCTGTGCTTTCAGTTCATAAGCCTTAGTTGTGTTCCCAATACTGGTGGTATCTGTCCCCATTCTGTGGCTGAATGTCTGCTCTCATGAGGTACTGAGAGACCACCAAATTGAGGCTTGTTTTCTCTTCATTTAACTTCAAAGACCTTAGCAATGCTGCCAAGCTGACATCCAATTGATGTTATATCATGAAATTAGTCTTTCTAGTTGCTGAAGTGTAATGCAAACTTGTTCTCAGAGCAAAATTCACAGGAAAAATTTTCCATGCAGCTGAAGAAACTCACGGAAGGGGGGAACTTTTGCTTGACAAGGCAATCAAAAGAAATCAAAATGGTGGTGGTTAAATTTCAACTAGATTTCCATTGTCACTGAAAGGAGGAAAATAGTCCTGTCTTCATTGGCAAGGCACATATATGCTCATAGGTGAAAAACAAATGTGGAAAAGACATCCTAAAAGGCTCTGAATAGGAGTAATTTCTTCTTTTCGGAATCATTGCAGAATCAGAATGATCCTGAAAATTCCTCCAAACCACCTCACCTAATGATCTTATCCTTTATTGAAATAAAGTTTCTCATGACAGGAAAAGAAGCTGTAAATATGTCTGGATGAGACAACAGCACTTATAAAAGTGAGTGTAGAATGTATGTGCCTGTGAAAGAGCAGAGGTGGGCTGCATGGGCTGGCCTGGAGGTTTGCCAGCAGAAGATGAGCATTTCAGTTGCTGTGAGGAGTGTTACCAGGATGTTGTGTTAATTGTAAAAATCACCTATTAAATATTTCAGTCATGAGTGTATTTTTTCATTTAAGGGCAAATTTAAGTCCATACAGTTCAAAACCTAACTAGTGGTGTTTCATTTGGCAGGAAAAATCCTGGATAGGACCCAAATATGAAACCTTTATGCGTGTTAGTCTTCCCTAGGCCTAGGGAAATTGATGTTATTTTAAAGCATACGAGTTCATGCATTTTTATTGGCATGTGCTTAGAATACTATTTCACAGTTAGCAGCTACCAGAGACACATTAAACTTGCTTTAGAAATATGATGTCTAGTCATGATCAATGCTAAGGATGATGCCTACGCTGTTTGCAGCTTGACACTTGCAAATAAGCTATTAATTCAGATGTGCTTACTAGCTTGTTGTGCAATGTCTGAGTTCATCCAGGCAATATCACTGAAATTGATTTCTCTGTGGAAAAGAACAGAATTAAAGAGATTCATCACATGAATAAGTATCACACAAGATGGCGTTGACATAGCCTGGCAGTGGTGCTTCCAAAGTTAACTGGGACTTCTTTTTATTCCCCATTCATACATGCTCTGTATGGACCACTGACAGGAAAAAAAAATCATCTGCCTATTACCCATATTCTGGACTGAATAGGACACCTTCAACAGGACACCTCAGACTGGATATCTTTCAGATGTGGATCCCTCTCCTAGACTTTCTCATTTTCCACTAACTTTTACATACATGGCACAGTAAAAAAGATAATGCTAAAAATGCATTGAAATAAATTATGCTCTTCCCTTAGTCAGTGTAAAATCTGTTCTCTATGAATGACAGTAGGAAAAAAATCAACAAAATAAATGTTATTCTTGGCTTGCACTGAAATAATTGTTTGCCATATCAGTGATACAGCAATGTCTGTACTGCTGTGGATGCAGATGCTTGACCTATCTGACTGTAATACGATGAAAAGAAAATCTGCTAGGGAAGAAGAAAATGAAATTTTTAAAACACTTGTTGCTTCTCTATACCTGAAAATGTAAGTTTTCCTTAAAAATAGCATGGCAAATCTCCTTTCTCCTCCATTTTAGATTACAGTTGCTGCTTTAGAAATGCACTTTTAGGACAAGATATAACTGGCAGCAAAAGCTGCTCTTTGAAGTCAGCTGTTTGGGTCTTCAGACCCTGAAACTTCCTGCAATATGTCTAATGCCCTCTCACCATTTCACAGGGAGTGTGATACAACTCTGGAACTGGTGGTGGTTCAGAAAAGGAGCTCATCTCTCTTTGTCTTTGGAGGTTTAGAAGACATCCAGCTACAGCCATGGTTAGCATGATTGTGTTGGTGATTGTCTGCCTCACAGTGGGATATTGGACTGCATGACCCCAGAGGAAGAAATAAATACCTTCTTTTTACATCCATTTTTGCATTTAAGTTTGGAATTAAAATCTGCCCATAGGGAATAGTCAGAAAGAGAGCAACACTGTGAAATGAAGACACATTCTTAAATGAAGAGCAAAAGGGAATAATTAATACTTTTGAAATACAAACAACGCCTAATAGTTTGCATTTTTCAATCTGTGTGTCTGAGTAGTGCCCAGGAAGGATGCTGAGATTTGAAAATGTTGGGCTTTGTTCCAAATGTAACCTGATATTTGAGCAGCAAAATGATGCCAAAATGTTTTTCTGGAGCTAGTGATTATGTATGATTAAGAATTGAAGTGGCATGAAAATAATAACTTAAAAACTTTTCTCCTGGAACTTCACAGGCTGCAGCTACAGATTATTCATGAGTCTGACAACCTGAAAATCTGAGTTTTAATGGCAAAGATATTAAAATATATGAGTCACAGTCTGGTGTTCACTATGCTGAAGACATGGCTTTGCTTGTAGAAGGAAAATGAGAAAGGAGATGAATGGGACAACGTTTGTACTGAATTTCTAAACAAGCTAAAAAGTTTAAGACTGTTTCAAGACTGGCTTCTGAGACAAGTTCTGTAATATATTTTTACTCTCTTAGGAGGTATCTTGCACTGCAGGAGCCATGAGCCACCACACATTCAGTGATATTTTAAATGGACGCCTATTTTTTAAGAAGTTGCAGTCGAGGAGAGGAGAAGAGAGAAACATTTCACTCTGAATTTATCTTGAAAGCTTTCACACTGCACTAACTGGACTAGACTAACAATCTTGCCACACTAGAAGAAGGGTTTTACTTCCAGCAGCAAGTTGAAATGATGACTCCAGTCGTGGTTTATTGTCTCTCCAAGGTCTCAGTATCCTTGTTGGACAGTTGAACTTTCAGTTCAATTTGAAAAGGTACCTCCTTACTGGAATTCAAAAGAATTATTAGTAGTTTAACTTACTGTATATGAGAAGTATTATTGTGTGAATATAAAATTAAGCATGCTGAAGTTCTAACTGAGTAAATCCTCACTCCAAGTGTAGCATTAATACAGACTTTTCCATTTAGATAGGGAGTGGAAATATTGTTTCACAAAAGCATCAAACTCAACTATGCTGTAAAATTTCATGACCTGCTTTAGATAGAAAATTAGAAAACAGCAGAAAGTGCCTGTATGTTGTAAATCTAATTAATTTCTATTTTTTTTCTTTCCTTCCACACAATTACATATTTATTACTATGACAGTAGAAAATGAGGTGAAATATTCAAAACTACTAGAGTGATCATCACAATTTTTTTTACTGAGCTATTAGCAGAATTATCTTTTTCTCCACTTATAGGCATATTCTGTAGAGTATAATTTTCTTTGACATGAAGAAAACTGGTTCTAATTTAATACGTATACCAATGGATTTTGAATGGATTTTTACATTAATTTTCATGGTAAGTTACTTATGTTTTTTCATGCTTATCTGAACAGGCATTTGAGCAGTTATTGTAATTCACTTCTTGTTATTTGAACTGATATTTTTATTGTCAAGACAATTAACAATTAATGAAGTGGGAATTGAATCCATTAAAGATCAGAGTTGATTTGCTATGAACTAATTTATGAGGCTTAAGATATTTTGCTCAATGGCCTTTTGTATTGACAAAACTTCTTGCCATTTCCTAATAATACTGAGCAAATGACAAATCACAAATTGCTCATTGCTAAATCTTCCTGCCCACTTTAACTGATAAAATACTGAAATGTGCCCATGCTGACGTAAATAATATTTTAAGCTGCAGAAAATAACAATTAAAATAATCATCATCATCATCATCATTTCCAGTTCTGAAAATTAGATTTGGAAAGGGAAAAATGACAAAAGCATCATTGTTATTTTACAGAATGACTTGTATTTGTATATAAATAGCTCAGGTATATTGATCTGTTATTCTAGGTACTGTAGAAATTGTAACATAAGAGAAAATCCTATACAAAACAATCTATGATAGTAAAGAGCCGTTATAGCTGATAAATAAGAAAACAAGTCAAGATGGGCGAACAGAAGCAGGAGGTATCGTCTGGAAACAAATAATAAAGATTAGATATTAATTTTTCCAGGTAGCTGAAGTGATGGTGCTATATTTCTGCTTCCAGTTTACAAGCAGAAAAGTGTGTAATTGCTCCTGAAGATGGTGGACAATAGCATATTTTAGATCAATTTCTGCTGTGCATGTCCTATGCAATCTATCTCTTCACATGATGTCAATGCAACGTATCCATAGCACTTCAGAGCTGAAAACTAAATACTCATTGCAGTAGCAGATCTGGTGGATTCTGGATTCTGGATTTTCTGTGTCAGTTCTGCAGAGTTCATCTTTGCATGTGCAGAAGCCGTGAATTCTAGACAGAATGAAATTTTGTTCAAATGGCAACAACACAAGACTCTCACTGTAATAAAGCGTAGAGCTGGAAATGAGTATGCACATGAAAATTTGGGTAAAAAATTTTCAGAAGATGAAGGACAGAACTTGTCCTCAGATTTTCAGTTTATTGCCTATTTCTGTACTGACTGAGATCTCTAAACTGTCTGTGCTCCCATTCTGCTCTGTGCAAATACCCTTTCAAGAAGGGTAACTTTTCTATGTCATATATTTTAGTTTAATTTTATTTGTTCTCATGTCCTTTCATAGAAAGTGTTTATATTTAAGATAAATTTCAGTGGCATTTCCCCCCCCACACACACAACTCTACACCTGAAACAGGTCAACTCTGGTCATGTGCATAGACATGAAAAAGAGGCTGGAGAAAGGGACAACTGCTGTGGAAAGGGAGCTGGGGATCCTGGTAAACAGAAAGTTGAACGTGAGCCAGCAGTGCCCTGGCAGCCAGAGAGCTAGCTCTGTCCTGGGGGGCATCAGGCACAGCATCACAGCCAGGCAAGGGAGGGGATTGTCCTGCTCTGCTCTGAGCTGGGGCAGCCTCACCTCGAGTGCTGGGGGCAGTTCTGGGCGCTACAGTATTAAAACCCCCATGAAACTACTAGATAATAACTAAAAGAGTGTCACAGGTATGGTGAAAGGACTTTTGGGAAAGCTGTATGAGGAGCAGCTGAGGTCACTTGGTCTGTTCAGCCTGGAGGAGACTGAAGGGAGATCTCATGGCAGTTACAGCTTCCTCATAAGGGGAAGAGGAGGGGCAGACACTGATCCATTCTCTGTGGTGACCAGCGACAGGACCTGAGGCAATGGTCCGAAGTTGTGTCAGGGGAAGTTTAGGCTGGATATCAGGAAAAAGTTTTTCACCCAGAGGTCAGGCACTGGAGCAGGTTCCCCAGGGAAGTGGTCATAGCACCAAGACTGACAGAGTTAAAGAAGCTTTTGGACAACGCTCTCAGGGACATGTTGTGACTCCTTGAGTGTCCTACACAGGGCCAGTATTTGGACTTAGTTGTCTTGACCAGTCTCTTCCAACTCAAAATTTTCTATGATTGCATGATTCTGTCAAGAATTTCACATAACTAGTAGAAAATATTTTCCTATTGGATTCTTAGAATTCAAAATTGGAAGAGGATGGCAGGGAAAAGAACTTGCAACACAAATTTTAAGACAAATTACAGGATTGGCTAGATTATTATTTGGTATATTGATGGACATTTATAGGTACTTGTAAGAGAAAGAGCACTACTTATATAAAAGTAATCAATTACCCTCAGTAGTACAAATGAGTATTGTTTAACAGAGTGAGAGTAAAGACAATGCTGTTTTCTTAGACATTATGAGACAGTAAAAGTGAAATCCTGAATTTTAATACTCTCAATGCTACTCCACCCTTTCCTCAGGAGGCAAAATGCTGCCATAAGGATGCTCTTTTGGGAATTCTAGCACTGGCAGTCCAAGAGATGAATGCAAGATTGTCTTTTATCAAGAAGTTAGAGCAGAGAGTCCTCATCTCAGAGTTGACAGGGCAACAAAGCAAAGATTTTGGGCAGAGACTTTCCTAGAAAATGCTCCTCCTAGAGCAATGCAGGATCATAAACTCAGAAAAGTAGCATAAAGCTATGTACATTTTCTTACATATGTTGTGTGGAATTTTCTTTTTTACAGGTTCTTTGTAAAGTGTTTATAGTTTTAATGTACTTTTAATTTGTTTCCTCTCTACCTTAGACATGAATATTTGCTTTACAAATCAATGCAGGGCATATTTCCTGTGTTTGATGATGGTTTTGGATGAGCAAAACCAGGAGTGTTTTGGGGACCAGGTAAAGGATTCCTGTTCCAAATATTCTGAGGAGGCATAACATCAAACACAAAGAAACCACCAAGCTTAGCTTAGCACACATGTGCACATATGCACATACTTGCATATGTATTCTGGCTTGAATTAACAAGTTTATCACCCCGAATTTACCATTTTCACCACCATGGGTGTTATCTACCATTACTTTCAAAAGCATATGGCATCTTGAACAGCTGTTGAAAGCAGACTTTATCTTTCTGTATCCAGAAAAGAAAAGGTAGGAAGATATTTTCTGGCTTTTATGCAGTGGAGAGAAAGAAGCAGAGAAGATTTTAACCAGTAGGTACATGAGTTGTTAAGCATGTCAGTGATTGGAAAAAGAAACTTGCTCCTGGGAGGAAAGGCTTAAAACCAGATTTGACAAGGACAAGAGAATATCTTCAAAGTGACCTTGTATCTGGGAATGCTGAAAACGACAGTGTGGAAAAACGCCATTTCTTATGCCAAGTGTTGCGCATCCTCTGCCTCTTTTGAGAAGAAGAATTCCTGTAGAGAGATAAGAGGCTCTCAGACATGTCTGAAGCTTTTTGTTCCAGTGAAGCAGGCAACAATCCTCTCCTAGGATGAACTAGGCAGAACAGACCCCGTGTCCCCAAGTGTCTCTGTTTGCTGGGATGAACTAAGCCAAACCCATATCCCTGAGTGTCTCTGCCACCCCATGTTTTCAGCAAGGTAATGAGATAAATCCACTCTTTGCATTTTGGCTGTGGTTTGATGGTTGTCCTGGTAACCTCTATGCATCCATTCACACACCTGCAAATGATTGTATCACCAAGTAGAGATCACAAAATCTTGTGACTCCTTCTCCTAAAGTCACCCACTTTAATTCAATGTCAGACAAAGTCTGCCATACTATTTGGTCAAATATACTCTTAGTCACACAAAATTGCATTATTCTCTACATATTAAAAAATCCCCACTTGTTCCTCTGAAATTTACTACCCATTTTAATGCATGGACTGTAAATTTACTATGTAACATAAACTACCTCATAGTATTATTCATAAAAGTAACCAAAAATATTCAAAATCTAATGCATTTGTATACATTGATACCAAGGTTAATACAACCATGTCTCTATCACATCAGCTACTACTTGCTTCCTGTTACCATGACAATTCAGTATCTTAATATCCTCAACAAAGTCTACTGCAGAAAACAAATCTATTCCATGGGCTATTTAAAAAACTGGTCAATTCATCATCCTATGTATAAAATGAGAAAGTCACAGTTTAAGATCAAAACCAGGCTGATGAATCTACAAAATACCAAGGTATATTAACATCTCAGGCATATTTGAATTGTCTAAGAGCAGCTCTTCATGTAAGTTCAATCTTTAGACAGTTGCCTTCAAATGTGAAAACTGACAATGTGGTTTGTTTTATTTGTTTTTTAGTTGCGGGTCATCAACAAATCCTCTATTTGTCTGGTAATAATTTATTCAACATTATTTTATGTAGCTATAAGTTTCTACCAATTAAATCAAATCAAAATTTCAGATAAATTCTTTCAGAAGGGCATTCTGCAGGAAAGCCTTTGTATCAAGAGATAGTAAGAAATAACTTTCCAAACTAGATAAAAGAAAATGGCCAAGTTGCCTTTGGAAATTCAAATATGTCATGGTTTAACTCCAGCAAGCAACTAAGCACCACACAGCCTTTTGCTCACTTCTGGCAATCAAAACGAAAAACAACTTGAAGGTTGAAAAAAAGGGATGCACAATACAATTGCTAACCACCCTCTCACAGATGCCAAAATTTCATCTCTGAATTGAAATCAGTTCCCTCTTCCAGCTAACTCACGCCGTTTATATACTGAGCATGACATTTTCTTGTATGGAATATCCATTTCTCCCACCTGGAAAATGGGACTATGGAAAATTGACTATGCTCCATCTCAGTTTCTTGTGCACCTAGTCATTAGCAGAGAGTGGGAAACAGAAAAGTCCTTTATTTAGGGTAAGCACTGCTCAGTAATGACTGAAACATCAGTGTGCTATTCAGCATCTCATTTTGAATCCAAAATTCAGTGCTGCACTAGCTACAGAAAAAATATGAACTCTATTCCTGTGAAACCAGGACAACAGAGTTCAGCCATTGTGGTGGACATGAATCACAAACAGAGATTTTCGGGGGATTTTACTGGCCAGATTTTATTTCTCCATTGCTTTCTGCTTTTCATTATGCCTCTCCATTGCTTACTGCCAAGTGGCAATAAGAAAGAGGTGGCAAACCAAAGAGGGTTACTTAAACTTGTGTTAGTTTATTCTCAAGGCACTACCAACCAAACCTGCCAGCTGTTACAGTTCTAACATTTTTACACCATGTTGCCTCAAGTCCTACCTTACTCTAAAACAATTATTTGCAGTTGCTGTTAGCAGAATATAGGATTTGGAATAACTTAGCTCAATTTAAAGTCTTTTTCATCTTTTTGTGAATGTGCTTTCCAATAACAGTGAACCTCCAGCCCTTTTGAAATACGCTTAACACTATGCCTTCACAGTCTAGGACACAACTATTAAACAGCTCCAACATAATCTAAATTACATCAATCTTCAAAATAAGAAATATATGAGATTTAGATTAAGCAAAAATTAAAGTCTTAGACTGAAAGCAATAATTAAGATTTCTTGTATAAAATTCATATTTATAAGACAGAATGTTGCTCACAGAATTTCTAAGACAGACGTTGCTCACAGAATTTCTAGACCAACAGGTTTGTTTCCAAATGTGTTGGAAGAAAACTTGCTGTGTGTCATAGGATAAAGTTAATTATGCATACCAAGGTACTGCTCACACAGGGAATTGAATAGGCTGAAGAGTCCAATAGCATATGAAAAAAATCCTAATTCATTCCAAAATTTGTCAGCAAAGACAAGAAATAGAAAACACAAAATATGCCTGTGCAGTTTGCAGGTCATTCTGTTTCTCTGCAGTTACTGATAATTCCAAATTCAATACAGATACACATGTTAAATTTTGGATTCTGAAAATTCTTCAGCCTGTAGCAAGCTTTCTAGTAGGTGACTTGTATTTAGAGGTATCCCACCAGATGTCCATTTGTAAATACCAGAAAATGTCAATGGAAGTTTGAATGAGTGCCTGCAAGATAAGTGAAGCCCCTAAGCTGATAAAAATTGAAGTTAGGTTGAATGGGGCTTTGAGCAACTTGGTCTAATGGAAAATGTCCCTGCCTATGGCAGGGGTTTGGAACTAAATGATCTAATTTAAGATTAAATCAATCTGTGATTCTATGATTGACTACCAGTCAGAAGGAAGGAATCTGTGAGTTAGAATAACATCTCCAGAGAAAGATATGAAGAGATATGCCCTGTTGAGTACGCATGATGCGAAGGCCAAGGATGTGTTGAAGACTAGAAGATATGACTGGATATGGGCCTCTTTTTCATAGCACTTCAAAGGTTTTAGCTTGTAAAAATAACCCCTACTTTAATTTACCAGCCAAGCTAGAAAAGGGCATTTACAAGCTTTGAGATTTGCAAGCTTGGATATGCAAATGTTCTGGAAACAGGTGCTGCTGCTGTAGTGGTTGCTGCTGCTGCAGGGTAATACAAGATTTTATTCTAGAAGAAGATGAATAGAACTTCTGAACCATGGTTCTCAGTCAGATGCACAGAATTTTTTTTTCTCCTGGCCCTGATACCTGTGAGATGGGGATCACACCTTTGGGACAGAGGAGGTGAAATATTTCCTATGTGTCTGCAGGAATACAACAATCAACTGTGAAATCAGTGCACCGATAACAAACCTGACTGCAGAAGCAGCTTTAAGGAAAATCTCTTCAGGATTGACCACAAAGCCCTACAGTACATTAGAAAAGTAAGATTTGATGCCAGTGGTGAAGCTATCTTAACTGTAAAGCTGACAGTGATAGAATGAATATGATCCAATATCCCCTAAGAGAGTCTCTACTATGACAGAATAGAGTTGGGATTCATACTTATTTTATACCAATTTTTCCATCCTGCTTATTCTGTTGCTCTTATTCTTTACTCTGTCATGTTTCTGTCTGAACAACTAAATTGTTTTACTTTCCAAGAATGTAAATGATCTGGGGAGCACAGTGAGTGCAACACACTGTAATAGTTTCTTTCCAATCCTGTGACATTTCATAACAGTGAAGTCCTTGGAAGATACATAGATCTGCATACCAAAAATTGCTCTCTCTTCCAGAATTTGAATTCCACCTGTTCTGTTCAAAGACACTCTTAATGGAAAACACAATTATCATTCAGTCTTTTTCTTCTCCGGTGACATAATTTCCACTTCAAACTGTACTTTTTTGATGGTCACCTCTCAATCAGCTTGGCTGGGTTTGTTGAAGTCTTGCCAGTTGACATCAGAGCCATGATCCTTGTTCAGTTTAATTGTATGCCTGTAAATATCATTTGCCATAGATTCTGTTGATGCATTTTAAAGATGTGAATCCTAGCAGTCCTCTGCAATTGCTGTTAGAAGAATATACGAGCTGAAAATGTGCTTTTGAATACCTATGAACTTCCAGCCCTTCTGAAACAACCATTAGCACTGTATCTTTACAGTCTAGGACACGAGTATCTGACCATGAAACTGTTCCAGCACAATCCAGGTTACATAAATCTTCAGAATAGGAAATAGATGAGATTTAAATCACAGTGTTAGACTGAAAAGAGTAGCTAATATTTCTTTTAAAAGATTCATATTACCTAGTGAATTAGGTGTTGTTTGAGAAATTTCTAGAGCTACAATATTATTTCCAAAAGTTGGAAGAAACCTTGTTGTGCCATGGGGTGGAATTGCGTACAAATATCAAGGTGCTGCTCACACAGGGAATTGAATGGGTTGAAGAGCATGAAAATATATGGCAAAAGCTGTAATAAATTCCAAAAGTGTTCAATAAGAACAAGAGACAGAAAAGACAAAAAATACATGTGCAGTTTACAGCTCATTAATTTTCCCTGCAGTTACCATTTAATTCCAAATGCAATACAGACAACCATGCTAAAATTGTACGTACAGCTGATGTTTTTAAAGATTTGAGTACTAACTGGAAAAAAATCATTGGTCTTGGTATTTAAAGTCTGATTGTGACTTTTATATGGATTCTAGTGGAATTTTTGGTTTTCTCTACTATGTACAGTGTGCTTATGCCCCATTCTAGGAGTGCATGAAGAACATGACTAGTAATTGGAATGCATTTGTTTCTTGAAGTTTGTCACTAAGACTGATCAGCAAGAGCAATTATCCCTCAGTTCCTTATTTCTTCAACCAGCAAATGAAAAAAAAAGTTATTGCCTTGGGGCTGTGAACTTGCTGGAGCCCGTGAATCTTCCTAGTATAATCTGATTCAAACGTCTTTCTGGTGAGTCTGGAGATTTCTTATCATTACAGCAAAAGGACTCACCTTCCAGATTATCTTTCTGCTACCTAAACTATGAGTCATCCTCTGAAATGTAAATGTTATGGTAGACTGTGCTGAACAGTGCTGAGCTGAACTCCATGGGAATACTGAGTCAGGGACCAAAGGAGAAGAGTTGAGTGCACTCAACTACATGGATTTTCTTATTGTTTCCAGTCACCTAATGGCAAATTTTGACAAGACAAAGAAAAAAAGCCAGATCCTGTAACAGTTAAATCCAGAATAAGCACTGAAACACAATAATCCAAATTTACTTTCCCTTGGGATGTCATGTTTTTGGGATGCATGTATGTCAGGCTCTAGGCAGTGATAGGCCATGACCGTTCCAGTTCTCATCACAAAATGCATCAAGGGTGTTACAATTTAATGGAGATAGCTTTATTGAAACTTTCACTTTGGACATATTTGATACGATTAAATCTTAATTTTAGTTTAAGAAGCATGGAGAAGAAAAATACAGTGTATTTTGTGAACAGTAGTTTGGGCATTAAAGGGAATTTGTAACTACATATTTCTATTTTACTGTCTAGTACTAGGTAACAGGACCCTGCAGTTTTTCTAGTTTTCTGCCTGATAACAGGAGTGCAGAACAGTGGGAGAAACACAGGTTCTAGCTCCACTTCTCCGTCTAGCACACCAAACCTGAAACGAGTGTGACATTCCTCTACAGCCTGCCCAGAACAGGCAGATTCCATAATGGAGAAGAGAGCCAAACAAGGAAGAAATGGAGACCAACCATCATGCTTTGCTTGAATTATTGGTGCTTTAGTCAAATTTAGAGCAAAAGACCTCAGTAAAGAAAATGTCTGGCAAAAGAAAAAGCTTACCACAAAACTTCCCAAGATAAAAGACAGTAGAATGCACTTTCATTATACCAGTACATTTTGATTAGTTGTATCCTTATGAGCTTTTTTTCCAAACCAGACAAAAAAATGGATTTAGCTAATCTTCTTAATGGATAATGGACTTTCACTGGGAAAAGAGAAGTTAGAGAGACAGCTCAACTGGAAGAAAGATGATGAAATTATATTTGACGCTTAGATTAAACTAGCAAGTTATGTAAATTGGTTCATTAAGTAGATACTACGACTTCGAGTGTCTCAGCATGGTTTATATAATGATACTCAATTACTGCAGAGTAACTCTACCCTGTTGTTGAGAATAATATCTCATTCAAGAATTGGTAAACTCCTGCATTCTGCCAGAAATGGGTTTCCCAAGATTACGATGGACTTACCTGATGCAAGAATTATGTTTTTGTGCTTTTGTTTCATTTTTTTTTTAAAGAAATTATGAGAATTTATTGTCTCCATCTAAACTGTGTTAGATTTTCTTAGAAGATGTAATACAAATACTTATTAGTATACTAAAATATTTAAATGATATGTAGATATATATATTCAGATATTTTAAAAATTGCTATCTAATAAAAAAATATATCCTTCTGCTGTGTTTATCTAAGTGATTGTTGCTGCCATTGTACTTATGCAAATACTACTTTGACCTAAGGTATTTTTAAATTCCCAAGTTACTCATGGGAATTAATATTCCAATTAGTAAAATCAGAGATGAGTAACACTGTTACATTCCTCTTTCTTCTAGTTCTTGGTTCCAAGAATAAAAAACAGTTATAACAGTTAGAGCTCTTGTGTATTGTCAGCACTCATCCAAATAACCAATGGGTGAGCAACTGGCTCATGGGCTGGGCACAAAGGGTTACAGAGAATGGGGTGATATCAGACTGATGACCTGTCACTAGTGGGGTTCTGAAGGGCCCCATCCTTGGTTCTCTGTGCTCTTCAACATCTTTAATGATCTGGACACTGGACCTGAACAAATATGAAATAAATTTGCCAGGGATGTTTAAACTGGGAGGACCTATTGACTCCCTTGAGAGCAGAGAGGTCCTGAAGAGAGATCTTGACAAATCAGAGATTGGCAATGACCAACCCAATTAAGTTCAACAAGGAAAAGTGTTGGGTTCTGCGCCTGGGGTAGGGCAACCCTGAATGTACAGACAGACTGGGGAATGAGATGTTGGAAAGCAGTGCCACTGAAAACAGCCTGGAGGTCCTGGTCAGTGTCTAGTTGAACACAAGCCAGCAGTGCCCTGGCAGCCAGGAGGGCCAGCCCTGTCCTGGGGTACATCAGGGGCAGCATCACAGTCAGGCAAGAGAGGAGATTGTCCTGCTCTGCTCTGCACTGAGGCCGCCTCACCTTGAGTCCTGTGTGCAGTTCGGGAGCCACAATACAAAAGAGCCATTAAATGTTCAAGAGTGTCCAAAGGAGGGCAATAAGGATAGTGAAAGTCCTTGAGGGGAAGCTGTATGAAGAGTGCTGAGGTTACTTGGTCTGTTCATCCCAGAGGAGATTAAATAGAGATCTCATCCCAGTCTACAACTTCCTTGTGGGGGTAGAGATCTCTTCACTCCTGTCTCCAGTGACAGGACTTGAAAAACAGCATGAAGTTCTGTCATAGTAGGTTTAGGTTGGATATTTAAAAAACATTCTTCACACAGAAGGTGGCTGGGCACTGGAACAGGTTCCCCAAGGAAGTGGTCACAGCACCAAGCCTGACAGAATTTAAGAAAAGCTTGGAAAATGTTCTCAGGCACATAGTGTGATACTTGTGATACTCCTGTGTAGGGCCAGGAGTTGGACTCAATGATCCTCAGGGGTCCCTTCCAACTCAGCATATTCTATGTTTCTATGGCTTTAATCCTCATAAACAAAATTTTTGAAGACCTGAGGGGCTTGTATGTCACAATGAAAATGTTTTGAAATACCCAGCCATTCACACCACACAGCAGTTGCTATTGAAACCACAGAAATTTCCTGTTCATGCACTTCAAGCAACTGTGAGAAGACAAGCCATCACTTGCTAAATCCCCTTGAACTACAGACCTGTAAGTGATGGCTCATATGGCAGACAGAATATCCTCCAAGGCCGACTTTTCTGCCTCTCCTAGAGTTGTGGCATAACCTCTGTCCAGCAATAATTTTCAAGCACCATCCATGTATGCAAGTGATCAGGAACCTGATCATGTCTCAAATTTGCTGGGTGAGTCAGGGTTGCCTTTTTAAGCTCAAGGGGAACACTCTGTCCTTTCCCTCAGGTTAACAGCTCACCATGTGCAATATTCTGCTTTACTCTTCATGTGCATGCACTAAGGGAACAAATGCTGAAACAAAAGTTGCTGTTCAAGTGTGCCACATCAGCTCCCTGGTGAAGTCAAGCTGGCTGAAAGAGCTGAGAACTGCAATGCTGGAGCACCTGGCTTTGATCTTGTGATGAGAGATCCTGTCCCAGAGCCTAGGCTGGCATGACCTTTGCCGTGTTTTCTGCCATCCTAATTCTGTATCCCAAATATCTGTGAAAAAACAGATTTGTTGGTAACTTGAGCATCAAGAGACATGGCTGCTCCACAACCAACTCTGTGGGTCCTGTGGCTGAGAGAATGCATTCTTGTCACAAAGTTGAAAGTCAGTGTTCAGAGGAAACTAGGGAAAAAAATCCCACTGTTCAACTGGTATGTTAAGACCAGAGGAAAAGAATATCTTTCCTGGCACCTGCAGAATTTAAATACTGCAGTCCTTGAATGAAGAATTAATAAATGCCTTAATGTTTACATATGAATATAAAGGTTACTGAATTGTGATATCAAATAAGGGTTTGGGGTGGGTTTTTTTGGTACGAATAGTAGCAACCCATATTGAAAAATAAGGGATGTATAAGATGGAGAACAAATATTTTCTCTTTCCTGAGCCTGAACAACCTTCTACTCTGTAACCTGTACTTAAATTCCCATGGCATGTATTGTCTTGCAGACAAATTACTCAACCTGTGCAGAATTAAAAAACATTAAAATAAGTGATAAAATCTCTGTGTTTTCATAGTCCAACTATGTATCTCTCTACTTGGCTTCAGGGTACTCCTATCCCTTCATCAAAATGAGGCCAATCTTCTTTTCCACTGGACAGTGATATTTGACTGGTATTTGTTGATATTCAGCTATTCTTATTTCAGTTTGGACATAGCTACAAGGCAGCCCTGAGTCGTCCTTGTCATCTGTCTCTTATTGTCTTAAAGTTGTTCTATTTTCACAGCTGTTGAAAATCACCAGTTAGAAATTGGCCTGATTCAAAATCCGTTTATTTCAGAAAGCTTAAATTTAAGCCAGAATCATCAATGGAATTTCAGAGCAGCTGTACCTTCCCACCTACACAGTCATAAATCACAACAAGAACATGATCCAGGCATATTTGAACTTCAGAGATTTTGAAACCTAAAGGAAGACAAGCTAGATTTGAGATTCCCCTTTCCTCTTCTTACAATTGTAGGCATCTACTGACATATAACACAGAGAAATTTCTGGACTAGAGGATCAACAGCCTTGTCTTTTTAAATATACTGAAGATATTAAATTTGATTTATATCTTGCCTTGTGAACCGATAGCAAAGTGAAAAAAACCAAACCTGTTAACTCTCTCTCTTCAATCACAATTTGTCATGAACCACTTGAAATGCACTCTCTGTAGAGGTGCGGCCATCAGGATTATGGTTTTACATTCATGACTCCACTCTTTCTGAGTGATCAATAAAACTGGTTTGTCTCTAGTAACCTCGCAATTAAAGCTCCTGGCATTTGCAGATGTCTGATGGTCATGACCAAAGCCATTCAGTCTTTCTCATTTCTTCTCTTGTCTTGAAGTGACCTTGATGCTTTATCTAAACTAAGGAGCTGCAGTTTTATTGCTCTCATCCTCCAAGACCCAATGTCTGATAAAATATCAGGTTCACTGTTGATTTTCAAATGAGAAGATAAATATGCTAAAGGTAGTGTATCTTTAGAGCAATATTTCCTTCACATGCTTCGGAAATGTTCTTTTGATTAACCTGTTTCCTTCATCCACTTTCACTGTTTATAGAAAAGAAAAACAAACTAAGATTTTGTTTTTTAACTCTGCTGTTAAGAAGTGGCTTGTTGATCAGTAGATGTCTGAATTAAACTACACTTTTGAAACAGGTTTCAAAGATGAAAGCATTACATCCCAGCTAGAAAACTGCATTCCTTTGCTCTTGTGAGACAACTGTATTTAAAAAAAAGCCAAAAAACTTCTGAAAAGTCACCCCCCACAAAAAAAAAAAAAAAAGAAAAGAAATAATAAACAATACTGGAAAAATAAAACTGTTACATTACAATGTTTGCAGTTAATTTTTCTACGGAAGTACAGAGGCGGAATTCCATGTTTTACTGTCGCTTATCTCTTGATTGTTCAGATCTGTGCAGGCTCTTACACAGCATTTCCATGTCCTGTAAAGACACAAATGTGTAACCCAGAATTAGAACAAGGTGAAAAAATAGCTTAGGTCTTTAAAAAAAAAGGCAGAATATGTCATGATAGTATGTTACCTTCAACATACAGAAGAATTTAAAATACAAGCCAGAATATTACACAGATAACGGAAGTTATTTTTCTGAAGGAATGGTATCAGCATTTCTGGTAACAATTCCCAAATGCTTTAACTGCTGAAGAATGTGCCTTGCCAAATGGAAGCTATTTCCAGTTGTTGTGTTCTACATTATGACTAACCATGGTAAATTACACTGGAGTTCCTCATCTACATGGCAGAGCATGTACACCAGATGACATACATAGATCAAGGCTAACACCTAATGAGAAGCATCAGTGTGAAACAAGAAAAGAGAAAAAGGAACCAAACATCTATTTGATTGGAAGCAGAACAGAAACAAGTCATATTTTGGCTCACAATCTTTGTCAATGTCTTTATACATTAAGCTGAAGATAACTGCTGAACAAATAATTAATGAAATGTCCCAGATGCCTTCTGCTATTTCCACTGACTCTACTTTTCAGGGAGAGTATTAATTTTTAATCTCTGCATATTCTAACTCAACTAGCTGGATTTTCCAGCTACAATAAGAAGGCATATAGATATTTCATAGCAGTTTTCCTATATATATTGAACTTATTTTTCTTATTGACTGTTTCTCTCAGAACAAAAAATTGTTGCCCCTTTGTCACACTGGCATGTGAACCATGAACTGTTATAAAATGATTTTTCAATTTTTTCAGAACTGTTTGTGTCTGCGGTTGTTTTATTGATTTGTTTTGTTTTGATTTTTCGTTTTGTTCTGATTTTCTTGTTTATTTTGGTTTTTTGTTTGTTATTTTGGTTTTGGTTTATGGTGTTTTTAGATTTATTTATGTTTAAAAAGATTTTGTGAACTACTTTTTAATTTAGAAGGATGGAGGTATAGTATTTAAATTTTTTTTTACTTGATGTACTTGTTTAAATAAAGATCCAAAAAAAGAGTGATCAAAGAAAAGATGTAATCTTTTCTTTCTTACAGTCTTAAACCAAGATTCTCTTCCTGACTTCTTCAGCAGTAGATACCAAATTCTTGAATAGTTTCCAAGTAATTATATCCTGATCTGAAAATACTCAACATTTCAGTCTAGATTGTCAGACTTAGGGCTGTTTTCTGATGTGCTATTCTCAGGTACAGGCATGCAGAAGAGCAGGTCCATGGAAAAAAAACTTCTTTCCATTCACTTTACTACCTCATCTATTCATCAAGCCTGATACAACCAAATGGAAAACATTTTTGTACTGTTCACTACCAATGCCTAGTAAAGAATACTGGAACCCATTTTAATGATATTTCTTACCATATTTTTTTATATAATGTGCTTTTTTCCCCCCATAGGATCTTTGGGAACAAAATGTCCTTATTGTAACTTTAATAATCATCAGTATTCATATCAGATTCTTTCTTTTTAAAAAGCAGACTTTTTGCATAATACCTTTTTGAGGTAGGAAACTGAATCAATAGCATTATGCATTTTCTGAAATAAAGCAAAAGTCATTAAAGGAAAATATTTGAAATTCAAGGATAAAATACCTGGCTTGGAGCACACACATATAACAACTATCATCATATCATTACATATTTGGATAAGACTTATTAGATTCAAACTATTTCTTTCATTATACTAAACAAGCTAGACATTTGGGAAAGAAAAAACTTTAAACTCAAAAGTGTTTGTAGAAAATGAGAGGTTTTAAACTATTGAAAATAATGTTTCGCAGGTTGAGTACTTGATCTTTGAAGACACACTCCTCTTTACATTCATTACATTAATTGCAATAATAATTGCATTAATTTTTATTGCAATGATTCAAGTCACACACATATGCAAATCCAAAATTTGCAGCCTGTTAGAAGGCTGTGAAAATGCAGGGAGTGGATGCTCATTGCTCAGTGTGGCAATGTACTTCTCGGTGATTCATGGACCGGCCAGCTCCTAGGGATACATGAATTCTAGAATGAAATTCAGGATTACAGTAGGCTACTGGGTGAATCAGATCTGTTAAATTCATCTGGTATGCAGAAGTAATTATCAATTTGAAAAATCTATCACAATTCCTTCAATCCACAACAGCTGAAGGTACGGAGGCCTTTTCCAGGTTGACTGGACATTTGAATACAGATCTGGCACTGATGGAAACACTTGTTGTAAGTGACCCATTGTTTTTGTTTACTAAAAATGGCACACCAAGATCAATTTCTTACCTTGCCACAGGACATTGCTAAGGAATAGGAGAACTATATATAATATATTTATCCCTAATATCTTTCCACAGGATTTTTCCAAGGGAAAGTTTTTTTCCGTTTAACACCACAAGACAGGTTGCTCTCCTCTGGACTTGTCAAACCATCTTTTGGAATCCAAGGAAACCTATAGCACCTACAACATCCCGTGTCAACAACTACCACAGATCTATCTTTGCTTGTGGGAATAATTTTTTCTTTATGCTTTTTTTAAAGTTTCTCATACTGTTTTTATTTTATGCCTGCTGGATCTTGAATTGGAACCCAACTGCTGTGTGACACTGCTGGTTTTGCTGACATGTGTCATATTTGTCTTCAGCTACCTCCTGTCCAAATTGATCAGTTCCACTTAGCTGACCTGCTCTTCATTCTGTATCTGTGTAATTTATTGTCCTTCTCTGAACTTTGTTAATATCCTTATGGAGATGAAAGAATCAGAATTCAAGCTCTTGGTGTATTATGTCACGCATAGGCACCATTCAAAAATACATGGGAAAAAATACAGAAAAGACTATAGTGCTATTGAATAAACATTTTAATTGTAAGGTTCTTATTGTTTTGATTGATAACAGCAATTCAAAGATTATCATCATTTTATATATGAAATTACACTATTTTCTCTGTATCATTTTAAGCTTATCTACAGTGAAATTGAAATACAAATTATTATAATATCATTATTATCATGTCATCAATGCAAATTATTATCATTATGTCTTTTATTCTCTGAAGGTCTCTTTAAAATTTGCCCTCTTTTTTGCTGCTCCAAATAATTTAGTATTAAAAATGTATTTAGCCACATCTTACCTTGCATTCTTTTTCAAGTTGTTTAAAAATATGAGGAAAAGCACAGATCCCAAAGCTGTCGTTCTTTTCTTCCTTGCAAGAGCAGGCTGGTCCCTCACATTGTGTATTTCCTGACTTGTATGCAAGTAAGAGCCTTACCTCCTGACTTACACAGCATTGAACTGCTTTAAAGCAACTGGATTTGATCCATTTGCTTTTAATCCCTTCAGAGAACTCTAATGGGTTTCAGAAGGAGAACTTTGCTTTACAGATATACTGTTGACTCTTTTCCATTGGGAAGAGATCATATCCATACATGTTTCTATTATGTTAATTCTTCTCTTTGTTAACTTGCACTTTTATTCTCACCAGAAACTTCTTTGTTTCAAAAGACAACAGTATTTTTTTTCAGGGCTACAATCCCTGTGATTCTTATGGAGAGGTTTCTGGAGGAAAGAAGTTACTTGGAAGCAGGGGAAAAGAACCTGCTCATCTGATGATTTAAACAACTGATGATTTAAACCTCTTTGGGAAAACTTACTTAACATCTAGAATTTGATGCTCTATGTAGTAATTAAGATGGCTATATAGGATGAAAGTTCTTTTTGAGAGACACTGCATTTTTTTCGCAATACTAGTTAGGGTCATTACAGTCAACAACAATTCTGGCACCATCAAATGATGAACAATATGATGGAAAATGAAAACAAGATCAGAATGTTTCAATTCTTTCTGCACTAAAAATTTATCAGATGCTATTCTGTTTATTTATCTGTCAATCTGACAATTGCAGAATGGCCTCCTAGCCTGAATAAACAATTAATGAGCCAAGCCTTATGATCTAAAATTCTTTGTCAGAGCTTTCATGTTTTGATATATGTTTGTATTGGACTCTAGATTTTGCAGTGCTATGACAGTATATGTTTTCTTGTTGCATGGATTCACAGGACACTAAAAGTACACAGGACACTAGTAATATACTGGAACTAAATGGAAGACACGAAAGATGCTCCTAGAAGAATGAAGGTCAGGATAAAATGACCAGTTACATGTGTGATTAGGTGTAGTTCAAATAAATAAAGGCTCTGTACTGAAGGGCAAGAAAAAAAACAACAACCAGACAGCGAAACCTTTCTCTGTTGAGACTTCTTACTTCTCTCACCAAGGTAAGACAGTTTTTATTACTTTGTCACAGTGATTTATTATTCAACAGTAAGCTAAAATTTGCAGAATGTTTGAATGCTGTTTTTAACTTCATTGCCCCAAGGAACATACTGGGGATCACTTCTTAACCTGACAAGTGTAATTAATATTAAATTTAGTAATAGTATAATAACACAGAATTCGAGCTGTTTATTTTTGTCCATATAATGATAATGTTGGTGGATGTGTAGTGAGTGACTCACAAGCCTAGTCTCAGCTGTGGCTTCTCTTTAAATCTTTCAGGCCTGTTACTGATTGTGGTGCTGCAGCAAGAGTTCATGGACTGTGCCTGGGAGGACATCCATCAGAAGCATCTATTGGAAATCTAATGCACAGTAACAGCTGGGATAGCCTGGAAATCCTATTGCAGTCCTAAAGCAGTCTCACAACAAGACACTTGAGAATCCAAGTATTGTCTACCCCAGCTTTGTCAGAGGCAGACCTGCAGACCTCCAACGAGGTACTAATAATGGAGTGTCCTGGAAGGAACAGTACAAGGTGGGAAACATGGACGCTCACACTTGTTTTATGTACTGTGACAGTAGTGAGCCTTCCGTGTGCCTCTGGGGCGTGCCTGACAGAGTCACTGACAGGGAACAAGAGAATGTATTTGTACATTTATGTTGGTCACACAACGAGTGTTGCATCTCTGCCTGTTGATTTCAGTGGGGATATTTCTTCTGTCTCAAGCAATTCATCTCAGACTGTATGTTTGTTTAGTGGGAATGCAGACTGGGGCTCAGATACTTAATAAGTGCTTGAATGTGACACAATCTACAATTCAAAGTGAGGAAGAAGTTCATTTTGTGACTGCCTATGATTTGTTTGCTCTGTAAATTCATGCTGCCTCTTCCTCGTTAATAATGCCACAGTTCTATAATCTTGCAAAATGGGTATTTTAATATTCCTTCTTTACAGCATCACTGGAATGATGAGCCTGATTTTTATCAGTAATCCAATGCACAGCTATTGATATCTTTTAATTACTTCCAAGATAGTTTGGTAACATTTTCCTTCAACACATTAGTATTTGATGAAGGCAAAAAGCAATTAATAAAAAGTGGTCTAACAGCTTCAATGAGATAACAGCCTTTTGTTTAGTGGAGTTTATGTACCGAGAGACGTGATTTGTTCCCAATACATATTGTCTGCTTGCATGTTTGTTTAATCACCTTGCTGATCTCTTTATATTTTCATCTGTGATATGTCTAAGACTGAGGAAGTGTGAAAGGGTCTACCACCCTAGAAATAACTGTGACTGATGGATCTCTATAATTTTAAGATTGAACTTAGAAACTAAGTTAACAAGAATTTCCAAGACAAACCTAAAACCACTTTTCCCTCTTCTGTCTCTCCTAGTTCCTCAAAAAACACTGAGGTAGTGCATGTACTGTAGGATCTAGGTTAGCTGTTAAATTCTATCCCTGCAGCTTAATAACTCACTAATGAGACTACAAGAATATATGGGAATTTTAACATTGCTTGTAGAAAACCAAATTTATTCAATATCTTTTGATAAACTGAGGGATCTATCTGTAAAATTACATTTTCACTAAATAATTTAATGTTACCACTTGGTCATCAGGTATCTTAATTATTTAGGGTGTTCAAAGTTCACAGAAAATTGAAGGCTACAACATTAAGTTTCCTGATTTAAATTGCCCATTTTTTTCTTCAAGTGATAAAGGAGATTCTGAAATTCTACTTGATGCTCACATTCTTATTAGTCAATTAGGTTTGCTAATTGAAATAGCCATGTAAGAAATATTTGAGGACCACTACAGGATAAACAAGGAGAAGTTTAAAATCCTAAATGAAAACTTCAGTCCTGAACTTTGTTAGGAAACTTAGGAAAAAAAATGTCATCCAGTTTCTGGGTATAATTTAATAATAGCCATTTACCTACTTGTTTGGTTCCAATATTGTAATTTAGTTTAAATTTGTTTTTCTTAGTCTGGAAAATCAGTTATAGTAAGATAAGAAGATGTTGGGTTATGTGGTATATTGTAGCTTTGGCAAAAAGTCTATTTCCATTTTTGCTTTACCTCCACGACTTCAATTATTTTTACTTCAAAATCTGGCTTTTATTCCTGTTGGAAATATACTCGTGATCCTGCAATAAATAATTTTTTCTTGTCTTCTTATGTATAAATGCAGCATATTTTACTGTGTTGTGGTATGGTAGCAACACCAATTTTGTTGCAAATCTTCGGTGGAAGACCGCAGTGTAAGACCATTGTATTATTCAGAGAACTCTAGAATGATGGCAAATAAATCACAGATATTCTTTCCTTCTATGTCCATTGTGTCATAGGCAGTAGAAATTCAAATGCCTGCAGGTATTGCATCCAATATCTGTCTTTTAGAGCTGTGAGATACTGCAAAATAGCTGAATAGCAGTGTCTGACATCTGTGGCAGGCTGGAACTTGCGTCAGGATGCCTTTCATGTTTGCACTGCTGTATTTGAGAGAGACTGATTGGCCAAGCAGTAATATGGGAATAGGTCCACATCCAGACTGGAATTCAGATGTCTAAGGTGACATTCTAATGACAATTTAAATGCTCAGGGTGTAAGTCTTCAGCGTCTTTTGTAGCCAGACCCATCTGGCTCTTGAGGCACCTAAATTTCTTGAACATCTCAGCTTTTGGCGTCAACATCCATGTTTCTCTTCTGATAAAATGAGCCCTGAACATTATCAGCTGTACTCAGAGTTGCCACCATAGCAACAATATGGCCCAAAGGGTTCACAATTCTTACCTTGGGGGTGGGCTTTTACCGTCCCTGGTAAAGACTGCCCTCAGGTAAATTATGTTCTAGCTCAATCATTTGTCTGCTGACTTTTGTGCTGCCTTTGTCTCCTCAAAACTCTATTGACTCACCTCAACCAAACAAAAGAAATTCTGTCCTATCTTTGTCCGTACCTTTAGGATTCAGGTTTGTTCCCAAAAGAGTCTGTGGTGCAGCCTTAGGTCACTGCCTAGCAAAAAGAAAGTAAAGGTATTTCACTCTCTTCTGCTCCACTGGATGACTGCATAAAAGGGCATTTCCCCCTCACATGCCTTACATTTTACAGACAAGAAAGGGAGACCTCCTCCTAAGAGTGGAAGGGACCAAAGACCCCACATTCAGCAGTCACTACTCCAGCATTTTATCTGAGCACACTCCTTGTGTTGGTGTGCTCATCCAGATGCAGACACAAAAATATGAGACCTTAATTTTAACTAGCTCACAATACCTGTACCCTTCTGAAGTTTTTTCTTTCTTGTGGAGATTTTTTTTGGTTTCTTTTTTTTGAGTAGGAGCTGGGTTATTGTTTGGTTGCTTTTTGCTTCCATGGGAAGAAGCTGATCCACTTGCAGATTAGAAATATAAAGCAGAAAAAACCTAATTTTTCCAGAAAACTTTCTCCCATGTATGGGAGCTATACACAGGACATTGGACCAGATAATTAAAAAAGATTCATGACAGCATGCACAAAATTACTATTTTAATCTGCTTGGTAACATTGTCTTTCTTAAATGGTGCACATTTTAGAATCTTGTAAGGGGACATTTAAAATCACAACAACCAAAGAACGGCAATTAAATTTTGGTTAAATTTGGTTGGTTTATCTTATGGAAATTTGTTACTTTTTTTTTTTTTTTCCTTGGGAATCTGATTTACCTTTAGACATTTGTATTATGCTGCTGCAGGATTCTAAAGGAGCAATGTTGTAATGTCAGTAACACATACCCATTATACAGGGCATTTGACTCTACAGTAATAATACATTATTACAAATACTTGCAGTTTCCATCAGCCCTGGAGTTAGTCCAGCCTACAGTGATTGTTGGATTGGGCACAAGTTTCTAAGACTCCGAGGGGCCTTCCCCAGCAATACTTAGCCAAACCCTGAATCTGAAATATCAAAATTGTCCTCTGGGCATGCCACCCTTTTTTAGGCCCACTCAAGACAGTATCTTAGAAGATCGTTGTAACTTACAGAAATGTCTACTGTATGCTTTCAAACCAGTTTTCTTAAAGACTTTTTTTTCATTCCGTTCTCCATATTTTTATTGTTTTGACAGGAAAAAAAAACTCTGTGGGAAGGAAGGCTAAGTGATCATCACAGAGACTTTGAAAATGCTAAGAATGAATGGTAAAACACGCTTTCTCTCAAGATTTGCTTAATAATTTAGTCTCTTCACTTCCTCATGTGTTTGAAATTATTATTTTTTTAATAACAGTGTTTCTTCTAGCTCATAAGGAATTTTAAAAACATGTTAAGCATAAATTGTGGTTTCTACACACTAATCCTTCCATCTAACATATTCTATTTCATAAGTTTTTATGTCATATTCATCTCATTAAAGCACTTCCGAAATAAAATCTGAAGGAATGTGCTTAACATGCGCCATATGTTTGTTTCTTCAGTGCCTCTCCCATAGGGAAGGATGAGTAAAGTGGAATATCTTTCTTCTCATATTGTTTAATTAGACACATAAAAACTATTCTGAACATCTGTAGCAGAAAGAACAAAAAAAATAAAAGATTTTTCCCTGATATAAGTTTGTAAAATCTGTAAAAATCTCTTTTGCATTATTCAGTGTCCAGTCTGCCCCTGTTTGAGATGTGTTTCCTGCATGGGTGAGATGTGTTGCTCTTGTCAGTGATAAACATGGTGACCACAGCTCACTACAGAATTATGGGTACACTTTGATTTATACCATTTTCATATATAGACATATATATTAAAATAGAGACATATAATACTTGACTATTTGTATTTCTTTACAGTAGATAGAATCAATAGTAAAGTTTCAAATGTTGCGTCTTTCAGTACATAACCTCCATGAACTGCTATCTATTTCTGCAGCAATCAGTCTACACTTAAATCTTCAAAAAAGGTACAGGCAAAATACTTAGTTCTTTTAAGAGCCAAGTATTACACTGTTCAGAAAAGGATTCCCAAATTCAAAAATAAAGTTTAAGCAAGCTGGCATGTGGTGCTTTAGTTACCTGCTACTCTCTAGTTAAAGTCAATAATTTCTTTCCCCAATTAACCCAACACCAGATACCTAAGTTTAACTTTATTAGGTGGAAAATAACACCCATCCAAGTAACATTTTCTCAGTGGTTTTATCTTACCATTCTGTTTCTTCTTCATCATTTTCAGGGACTGATCCTTAAGCTAAATATTAAAAAGAAAACCTTGAGTATTTTACAAAAGGTGGTGACACTGGAAGTTTAAATAAAGAAATACAGAAACTGAAAGTAAGAGTTTGAGAATCCACCACCTAGAATTACTCAATTTCTTCAAACAGCTTTCTTTTTCTCTGTCCTTATATTTAGACCCAGCCTACAGTGGAAATCAAAGAATTCTCACAGCTGACAAATTTGTCTCCACTGATGCCTGTGGACAGAAAATGGGTTGGAATTGGACACATCACTGAAATAGGCTAGCATCCTTCCATGGATCATGTCCAAAGGGTTATTTGAACAAGGGCGGAGAATTGCAAAAACTGTTTCTGTGAGAATAGGCTTTATGATATTAGGCTTAGTTTGATTTCCCTTTGCATTTTTTTGTCTCTAGTTTTGATTTATTACACACTTATTTCTTCAGCACCAGAAACTGCTTTTACTTTCTATATGTCAGCATTGTTGTCACTGGTTAATGGTTGGTCTCAAGCACTGCATGTTTTTTCATTTACTAAAATGAAACTAAAACTAAGGATTTTAAAATTGCAATTTTAGCTTTCCAGTCCTTCCTCAGAATAGTAATTTTCAATCTAATCTGTAGACGTGTAGCCCTACAAAAATTAATATTAAATATGTATAGACTTAAATTTATTTTAGATAAACATCTCCCCCAGAAAAATGCTAGGCAGCACAGAAAAAAAAGTATTTCTAAAACCACAGCTTTGATTATTTTAGTTTAATCTTATAGTTTAATCTTATAGTTATATATTAATACAATGAAAAATTATTGTTTCCTTCACTTTAAATTGCAGTTCTCTGACTAGTAATTTTGTCTTGTTTCGTCAGGTTTTCCTAATAGTACCTCTCTTTGCTACTGTATTAACATAAATTAATACATAAATTTAATAACATTAAATTAATTAAATTTAATGCTATTAAATTAATGTATTAATTTAATAACATTAAATCTAATTAATTCAATGTTAATAAATTCATTTATTCACATAGCTACCTTATTCATTCTGTTTGCTGAACTTGCATAGTCATCTCTCTCCCTGCTTTGCCACTTTACCTGTTCAAGTTTAATATAACCTGGATTTATCAGTTTACCTTTACTACTCTCATTTTCCATCTGCTTTGATTTGTTGCCAAAAATCACCTCTTTATATCATTGCAATCAAGCAACTGCTATTTAATTCGAACACTTTTCATTGTTTAAGCAATTGATTGACAGTATTAGACACCAGAAATTAGGTCCTAATTTGTTTTTAACAATTATTCTCTGTTCCTGCCATTTTCTGATTGTAGTCTGACTGCTGCTAATTATTTACTACGAACCACTTACCATTCTTTCCAAATATCTATTTATCCCCAATTTTTTACATTTTGCTTTTGTGTTTGCATTGAACTTTCTTCAGTAGCTACTCCAAAACCTTTGCTTCTGTATTTTTATGGATACTTACCTAAAAACTCTTTTATTTACTATGCTAAATACTTATTGTAAAGGAGGTTACTTCCTTTGCTGTCTGCTTTACAGGAAAATAGGATGAGTGATACAATGAGTGTTATCTGACATCAAAGATGGGTTCTTTTAAATACATATAAATACATGTATATAAACACACGAACGAAGGTTGATAAGAAGAAGCACCCAGTGTGTTTTCAGTGGTGCCCAGAGACAGAACCAGAGGCAATGGGGCACTTAGAACCTCCCTCTTTGGAGATACTCAAAAGCCATCTGACTCAACATCTTCTTGGGCAACCAGCTCTGGGAAGTCCTGCTTGAATAGGGGGTTGGATCAGCTGGCCTCCAGAAGTACTTCCAACATCAAAGCTTTTGTGACTACGTGATCAACAGACATTAATTAATGCTGCAGACCCCCTCAAACACAGGACTTTCATGAGCAAACTTTCTCCCTTCCCTAAAGCTTATAATTCTTCCCTGTGAAAAATACTGCTCTCTAATCACATCTCATTTCCAGTTTGTTTTTCACCTTATGTTTCATTTTCTGTCTGACTTGTTCGAAATACTTAAGAAATATTCATAATCTGAAAATATTGGTTTTCTCCTTTTTTTTTTTTTTAATAGCATAAAACTCAGGCTGCTGGAAATCAAGCAGAACACAGAGAATGTGACAAGAGTTATCCACCTTTTTTATGCACAGTCAGTATTTCAGATATCAAATTATATTCCCTTTCTATTTTATTCTCTTCCCCCTTTGGCCCATTGGACTTGGTTGTTTGAAGGTGCTTTAAATGCCTTCTTTCTTGACAATGAAATAATACAGATTGCATTGGGTATTATAAAACATGATATCTGGCAAATTGCATTTTAATAGTTTGAAGGAAAGTAATGTAATTTCTCAGCATTCCTAGGCTGTCAAGAAAGAAGAAGGAATGAGTGGAATTTAACTATAGCAATGGTAGAAAGCAATGTTTGATTTAAATATGCTTTGAGAAGTTTTCGTTTATGATGCCAAACTCCACAGTGCATGTAGAATATAAATGAGAACAGGAATATTGTTTTTCTGAGTCTGATGGACAAGAACAGCCTTGATAAATTCCAAAGAAGAGTTTTATAGAAAGTGGTGCTAGTCAATTTGTTTGTAGGTAATAATGTTGGATTATGTTTGACACTTTCTGATTGAGCTTTGTCAGTAGTCAGGTAGTAATGGGAGGAAACCTCAGTCAAAAAATTTATGTTAATACAGTAGCAAAGAGAGGTACTATTGGGAAAACCTGACAAAACAGGACAAAATTACTAGTTGTCGGAGAACTGCAATTTAAAGTGAGGGAAACAATAATTTTTCATTGTATTAATGTATAACTATAAGACTCAAACAGTGAGTTTCTGCTCATTGTTTTTGCTTGCACACAGTGTGCTCCAAAACAGCACTGAAATATAGGACAAAACTAAATTGTGAAAACATATAAATGTTTTTTCATACTCTTAATATTTGCCATTTGAAATTGCCCTCTCTCCCATATTTGTATCCAAATATGCAAACTTTAGTATCTGCCTGTGATTAATTTCAAATGTTTTCTTTAATTGAGGAAACAGAATCCCATAAAATAAAATCTTGTGATGCATGGTAATGACAAAATATTATGCCATTAGCCATTTAATACAGCTGTCATATTTTCATTCAGACTTAGAAAAAATAATACCAGGCACCACATGAGGGATACATTATTATAAAAGGTTAAAATGTTGATAGTATTTTAAATAGAGGCTCTGTGACCTAGAAAGTGGCAGATAATCTTCACTTCAGGTGTTATGGGAAGCTATAACACAGCCACATTCTTTCTGTATTGCATTCATTTTAGAATGAATTCTACTGTTGGCCAGCTCTCTGCACACTAACTTACTCCTAGCAGGATTATTTTGAAGACTTAAAACCCCTGAGCAGCTTCAAAAAAGCTTTTTTATCTTACATTACTCCTTGCTGTCATTCTTTTACTCCTATCCAGCTCCATCAATGAAAAACTGGTCTGCTGGTAAAGCATAGAAGTGTTCAATCTTCAGCTACTGACATCCTTGGTGTTTGCAAATCCAGTCTGGTTAGAAATGGGTGATTTTCAACAAATGAAGAGTGACACTTTCTTTTCACTTGCTCTTTGCTATAGCACAAAGCAGTTGTTTTCATTCCTAGTTTTATCCTTTAGCCATCAAAATTGTCAGTTCAACATTATCAGTTAATGGAAAAACAATTTTCTCCAATTTATCTCTGAGTGATGTTTTCTTGTTCATCTAAAGATTGTACAGACAATGTTTGGGCACAAAGATAGCCTGCAAGTGTAACAGCTATGGGTAAATGATTGAAAACCTTTCTTGAACATTTGTACTATGAAAATATTTCTTTCAGGAAACGATTGGGTACAAAAGTATCTAGGGATTTTGCTATGGTTTCCTCTCAAAATAAATTAGTTGAAGCTCTTGGAATCTCTCTCAAAAAATCTCTCAAAATTACCGACTCCCTTATTTGATGGTACTATGATTTCTACTCTGATGGTCTTAACATGTACCTTTTCCTGTTCTTTCCTCCACTAAATTTCTCTTTCCTTCTTCTAGTCAGAAACAATAACCTTCATGGCCCATGAAATGCCCCTCAAAAAAACTGAATATATTCCCAAGAATTCTTTCAAACAGCTGACACCCAACTCTAAGGAACTTTCAGTACAGTCTTGGTTTACCCTGTTTCTGTTCAATGGAAAAAAATAACATTGGCTGTCCAAAAAGACAAGAAAAGATAAAAGCTTCATTTCAGAAGAATATTTGGAGAAAGACTCCTGCATCAACACCAGTATTCAAAGACAAATAGACAGAATCATAATATTCAGTCTCTCTTTTGACAGATATATTTTTCATGGCTTAACTGCACATTTAGGTGTGCATTTGACTGATTGACATTAGCTATTTGCAGAAGCAGGAAGAAAAATAATGAATCATTCTGAAATGAGGTTTGTAAAGGCCAAGTTCCTTCTGATCTTAGAACTATTAAACATGAGCCAAGACCTGGCTTACCTAGTTCTCCTCAACTTTCATGCCAGTTTGTTTCAAAAGGTTTGTGAAAATGCCTCCTTTTGCCAGTGAGAAGCAGGAACCTTTGAAAATATAAAACAGATGAAAGATGCAGATGTCACAACACACACAAGACTTCCAAGATACTGGAATGCTCTTAGGCCAAAATTCCAAAGAGTAAAAGGGCATTGTCCACAGGAACAGATGTTATCTGTCCTCAAGACTCGCCAGTTTCTGTCCAAGTTAAGTATTTTTAAAGCGATTTTCTGCTGATAGTTAATATTTCAGATCAGAATACATATTTATGCGTTATGGCAAACTAGAAGTTTCTTTAAAAATTAACAAACATAATTTTTAGGGGGTTCTACCTGCTTAATAGATTGCAGAGTGCAGACAAACTGAAATGTGGGTTTGAGGGTAAAAAGAAGGAGCAACTGTAGAATCAAATCCATTACTTAAAATGTGAAATTTAAAAAAGAAATGCTGCTAAGGGAGAAGCATATGCAAGCTTCCTGTTGCTTTTAATATGTTATCTCTTGGTATGAACTGCAAGCACCCATGGTATGCTGTGATTCTGTTGCCTCCCTCAGTAGGTCTCCCTCTCCAAGAATTTTCCCTTAACAATTTCATCTTTATGCCAGACAAGTTGACCTAACACAGTTTGTTTCATCTTAATGGGGTGCAATAATATGGCTAACCAAAAAAAAAAAAGAAATTAAAAAAAAAAAAAAGGAAAAGAGTGCTGTCCCAAATTCTAATATGAACAGATTTCAATACAGCCTTAGCCAAAAGATCATCCATATCAGCTGATGGAAGAGTGCTTCCTATGGACATGAAGAGTAACTTTGCCTTCCTTTGGACGACTGTGCAGTGAAGTACTGTGTTCCTACTGGTAAAAAAAAGCTTCAAAACAATCAATGAAAACTAATCAAGTGAGAGAATGCCTGCAGTCCTGCATACTGGAGTCACCAGAAGTTTGTACATCACAGGAAGAACCAAATCTCTGCTTTTAACATAATTTGTTTTGCAGTGGGAATATGAGAAAAATCTAAGAGGTGTATGAAGTTTAAAGGTATGTAACAAAGAATGTGGAATGTGTCTTCTGAGAAACTGTTATGTGATTGCTAAAAATCTCTCTGAAAACTAAGGAAGGGGGGAGAGGCAGAAAATTAACAACTAATTTTTGGTATTCAACTCCCTAAAGACTTAGTTTATCATGTGGTTTGGCTACATACTTTACAACATTTAAAATTGTCTTTTAAATGTCTTTGTTTTCTGTGGAGATTAATTTTGATAAGTATTATATGACATACCAAAGTAGGGAAAGGCCAAGAAAGAAAAAGAGGAAAGGAAATAATTTTTGAGATGGAATACAGATCTGTCCAAACCAGAAGAACTTAATGAAAAACAGAGATAATGAAATACTGAGGGCATTGTAGTGACTGAGAACTCCGAGTGTAGCTATTTGATGATAGAAAGTTAATAGTATGATATCGTTTGTAAGGAGGGAGAACACAAGGTTGTGGTGAAGAAACCTTTTATGTTTCCAGTGCACTGGGGAAAATGGGCCACAGTTAATCTGTTTTTCTGTACACATAGGTTTGTAAAGGTGATCAGCTGAGCTGGTAGACATTTAATGAAGGCTTTCTGCAAAAGAAGAAGGGTGCAGGTAGTGGAAAAGTCCTTAAGTCATACAAACCACAGAAAAAGTCTTGAAAAGATTCATAGGCACCATAGAGCCACACAGAAAATTTTGATAAAAGTAGAAGAGAGGAAAAGACAGACATGCTTTTTACCAGACAGTATTCCATTGTATTGCAAAATTAACAAGCTCAAAATGGACAGGTCTCCATGATTCTGCAGAAGCTGGGACTCTACACCCTTGAGAACACTCAAACTGAAGGAATATTTCAAAACAACGCAGAAAGAGAAACAGAAGAAAGAAGCTAGAGCTGGACGCTCTAGTTTAATATTTCCACCTTTCTGTTTTTATCTTTAAATACAGTTGTTCAGAAAAATTCTGCAAAACCTAGCTTTCTGAACATTCTGCTCTCCATCTGACATTCAGTCCAGAGGTATACCATGAGTGTTCAGGAGAATATGGAATGGTTCTGGGAAAATTTATTTTGGCACTTATAGTTTTTATTTTTAAAGAACAATTTTTTTATTGATTGCATTTGGTATGAAATAAGATAGGAAATGGAAACACTTTAAAAAAGTGTAGGAAATGCTTTTCTGCCTTCTATCTGGTGTGTCTATAACAAATCAATTGATATTAGAGCTGAGATCAAGGAAAATATATGTGAAGCCCAGCATGATATTCCAAGGGTGTAAAATGAACACAACAGAAAAGACTCTCTCACAGCTATGAGCACTAGCCCTTAAATGATGGAAGTTGGTCAGTGACAAATTTTTTGAAGGTGTCCAGCAGGTAGGGTGTTCTTCAGTTTTTCTCATTCTCATTTTCTCTTATTTACAGAAAACATATTGCTTACTTCTAGTAGGAAATAAAGGTAAAAAAACAAACCCTGCTTTTTCTTATTTTCTTTCTGCACAAAGAACAAGCAGAGTTAACTGCAAGTATAAAAAAGTATAAATCTCTTTTTTATTTTTGTATGAGACAGCAAGACAGCAAATGACTCCCATTCGCTGCAAAAATGACAGCACTGTGGGCCAAGTGGACGCCAACACAATATTGATTAGGACTATTATAGCCCATCAAGGAATAAATGGGACAGCAATTTCAAAAATGCTCATGTAGTTTATGTGATAGAAAGAGAAAGACAAATTATTTGACACAGAAACAGCCAAAGCAACTGGCATTGCAGATGAAAATTATGGATATTAATATGGATATGATATAGCCAAGGAAACTATGAAAAAGATATTTACAAATAATTTCACTTAGTTAATTTATTGTTTTATAGTATTTGTGTGAGAATTAATTAACACAATTAATTAATACAATTCAGAAGAAAATGTGTTTGGGGATTCTGTCCAAACAGCTGAAATATTACCAGCTCCTCCAGAGCTATGTGAACACTAATGTCTTCTCTTTTCATCAGCACTTCATCCTACCGAGAATGTAAAAATCATCAGAAATATTACAATGCTGCCTGAATTGCCTCAGCTTTTCCTCTTCTAAAAAATGTTGTGATTGTTGTGCAGAGATCTGGGGTTTACATGGCACTGCTCCTCTGCCCCATCCTCAGGAGTTCCTTCCCCGGCTGGTTGGGCCACCCAGCCTTGACTCCAGCCCGGGCTCAGGGGACTGCTGGGCTCGGGCAGAGATTGCAGTAGGTTGGAAGCACCCAACACTTTGTGTCAGGAGCCCAGAGCTGTAAGTGGTCAGCAGTTGCACAAGCCCTGGCTGAGGTCTTTTTCCAGCAGTAGGCTGAACTTCCAGCTCAGAAGTTGGTGTTACCCACAAGAAGGTTCTGGTTAAATCCAGTGGCAGAAAGCAGCCATGCTTCCAATGTGAGGCAGGATATTTCTTGCAGAACTGGCACAAGTCATGTGCTCTTGACTGTTTTTTACTTTCTTTGAACTCTTACCTTATTTGCATCAGTGCTTTGAAAACTGTTTTCTGTTACAGGCTTTTTCATTTCTACACAGTCCATCTGTAATCAGAGGCTGTAAATTACTTTTCTGTTCTTTCTGGTGGTTCTATGCCACTCTGCTTTGGATACCAATGCAAAGTACAGCTGCATCACTCATTCACACCTTTCCTCCAGAATTCCCTACAAGAGGTAGCACTGCCGCTATGAAGTTCTTTGCACCATCTGAGATCAGCAGCTTTTATATTTTTGTTCAGTAGTGTTAAGGTGTGATAAGGCTTGAACAAAGTACATAAATAGCTATTCCAATTAAACAAAAGTCTCAGCATTGTTTATTTCTCTCTAATTATTATTTCATCCATTTCCAGCACACTACTAATTCTCTGAAGTAGTATGGAAGTTTGCATGTAATAAAATACTGTATTCATCAAGAGCTTTGTCCATTAAGAGCGTACTTTCCTGTGTAACCATCAGTACTTTTTCTGTTCCATAAGTGTAATATTGGAGATGATTGGACTCTGAACTATTGCTGTTCATCATCTCACAGAACACAGTTTGACTTTGTTTTCAGCGGGACTGCTGTAGAAAATAAACAAATAAATAAATAATTTTTCACATATTTTCTTTCCATGAAACTGAATAGAATTTTAAGATACATACTATTTTTGACATAGAAACAATGCTGCTGTTAGCTTCTTCTTCAAATCAATACAAGTCACACAATATAACCAGCTAAGAGCTGAAGATACAATCAGAGAGGTAGTGGGCTTTGTGCCCTCTTAGATATGAGATAAAAATCAATAGCATTTGGAACTAAAAACACAAGCAGTACTTAGGAAAGGACAGTCAGTAAAGAACAAACCAGAGGTTATCTTACAGCTATAGCAAAGGTTTGTTGGATCTCCTTAGATTAGCTGAGACAACACTACTGCTAAGCTCCTGTTTTATGAATATCCAGTGAGAGCAGACAGCTTGTTTGGATTGCAGCATACAGAAATATATGCACACAGGTTTTTGGACCCTTTTAAAGATAACAACCTTCTTATACTGTTGCTTGAAAATTATAAAGGAAGCTAAATATTGGTCCAGTAATTTCAAATGAGAGGAGTATTTCAATTAATAAGGAGGATTCCATTCAAATGACACAGGATTTGTTACAGAGGCATTTTAGAGCAATGCAATTAGTTATATCTAAAGGGAGCTAAGTATTGGCAATATGGCTGACACACAAAATCTACTCCATGGATAGGCACAGAAGATCAAGGAGGTAGTCAATTTTCTTTGCCTAAATTAAAATTTTGATGAATGCTCTATAAGGAGCTTCTTCTAGAGTAAAGACTGGCCATCTCACTCCAGAAAGGCATGTCAGCATCTCTGGGGGACAAACACATGGAGTGCTGTGAGCATGGCAATTGCCTTTCCCTGCATGGTCTGGAGCATGCTGAAGGCTGTCTGCAGCTGGGCTACAGGAGGTGACAAGGGGTTCAGCCAGTTTAGGTTTGGCGCTAATACACAGGATTTTAGAGGAGAGGATAGGGATATGCAGTTCGCAAACCCCCTTAGAGCAGCTAGGCTACACGGTATTGCTGAGATGTGTCCTCCACCAGGATGGACACAATTCCCACTTAAATCCTGCCTGACTGCAGGATTTAAGCAGAATCATTGCAGGTGATTATTCAGCAATAGATTTGTTCCCTCGTGATCTTCCATAATTTTGTTGTATCTGAAGGATAGAGTTAAACGTTACCCTTAAAAGACTTTAAATAGCTATTAACACTTCTTCAGGATATTAATGATGGGTGTTGTGCTTTTTGGAATGAATAAACCAGAGTTGGAATCAACAGCTTTACAGCCAAGGTTCCAAGTAACCAAATCTGAATTTAAATTTGGACTAACCTTCAAAGCTAGTCTTGCTTTGAGTGTAGTTTGGATCAGATAGCCTCTAGAGGACCTTTCCAAAGTAAACTATTAATTATTTTAAATGCAGTTTCTGGGTGGTAAAAGGATTATACCATTTTTCTATACATTTTATATATCTTTAGTGTCAAGTTTAATAATTCCTCGCTGAGTTAAAAAAGTTTCTGTGGTTAACTAAGAACTGGCTGGGGAGTTATGCCAGGCTTTTCATAAACAGAGCAGACAGTTCGAGTCTCTAATAGACACTATTTTTTTTTTCGTCACAGCTGCTATTCCAGATATTAGAATTATTGTAATTCATTAAATTGTTAAAAAATAGAAAATAAAGTTTTTAATAGTGTTATTTTTTTCTAATCTCTAGTATATTAAAAACTAGTCTGTAGTTTAATAATTGTTTCTCTCTCAAGGAAACACCTGCATTTCATCTTATGTCATAAATTTACTAGTTTTCCAGTTGCTCATGACGAATTCAGAGGGAATAGGAGGGGGAAAAAAAGAATATTCTAAAGAATGTCTTTATAGCATGCAAAAAATAATCTTATCATTTCATCATATAAATAAGAAGTTACGTAAACTTTCAATTTTTTCTTCTTTTTCATATCTGATTGTCTTCAAGAAGCAATTCATTTACTAATTCTTCCCATCACCCTCAGCATAAAGATGCCCTTCCTCTAATTCTGAACTTTTCATGAAAAGTAGGGACTTTGCTCTTTAACTCAAACATAGACTGACAACCCTTTGGTTTTGTGAATTTAATCAAAAACCCACTTTGACCCACTGAATTTCTTCTTGCTCTCATTGCTTCCTTGCTAAATTGAATGGCTTTGTCTGGGTGTGAGACTCATCTGCTCCTTTCCTTCCTCATGCCTAATCAATCACTGCCTGGCTGTAAATGCTGAGAGTGGCACGTGTATCCATCATTCTGCTGGTGCTTAACTACATGGGCTCTGAACTGCTGGAGGAAGAAAACAAGTGACATCCAAGTAATAAATATTTTATGGTCTTTGCCTTTGACAAATATTAATTACCTTTACAACAGTTTGCTCTCTAGTTTATGGTATCTCCAACCTGGGGTCAGGCCTTTTTTCAGAGTGAAGCAGGGTGAAATTCCACTCAACTTTCAATAAGATTTAATTAAATGAATGCTTGGGGGACAGATGGGATGCAAGACATGGTTATGAATTAAAATATTTTACCGATCAATTTAAAATCATAAGCAACGCTCTCAATTTTGCATGTTTCTGGTCTGGTCTTTGCAAACAAAAAAAGAAAATGGTGCACCTCATGAAAAATCATGAAGAAATCCCTACTCTTCCTATCATACATGCTTCCTTGGCCTGCCACATTCCACTCACTAGGTTTGTTGGACTTCACAAGAAGTTTTTCTGTCTGTTATAATTTTAACTCCTTTTCTATCACATGGTAATAAAAAGAATATTCATAATCTGGACTGCAGTCAGTTCTTTCACAAACCTAATTTGCATGATTAAATTAGTGTGTGAACTTTGCCTGGAATAAGATTACAAGCACTAGGTCATCATATGTTATACATTTGCAATCACAACTTCTTACTCAAATAAACTGTTATGTTTGTAAGCAATTCTAGCCAGTGGTGCAAGAGGAAGTATCTGATTGATGAAATAATTTCATTTGTAATTGCCATATATCCTGTTTGGAGAAGTACTGCTTATTTTTGTTGAGTATCATCCTAATTATTTGATTTATTTCTATCTCTCCAAGCATTAGTAATCTTTTCAGCTTTGGAAAGTCTCCCCATAATTATCCCCCAAGGTCAATGTAGATTGTAGTATTGAAAACTCTGAATAGTTCTGAGCCTAGAATGCCACTTAAAGAACCTTCTGAAATATGACTTTTTGTCTTTGGATCTTTAAGATTCTTTTTTCAAATAATTTCATATTCTTCTGGCCTGTAAATCTTCAATTTTCATATGTTTGACTTTGGGAAACAGCAAAAAATATCTTGCATACGTAAATCGTCCATAGTTGTGTTATTGTTATAAATTAAAATTATGAAGTTTTATATGATTCGTCATTTTTATAATTAACTAAGGATATTATTTTTCTTTATCAAGGAAAATAATTAAGTCCATGTTAGTTTTTAACCCTGAAGACCAGAAATTTACTTGAGCAATCAACTGTTCTGTTGAAGACTGTCTCCATTCATGGAATGTCCTTGCATACTATAGATTGGCCACTTTAAAGTATTACTTTAGACTGAATCAATCTTTTATATGTTTTTTTCAGTGAACTGACTCTAAAATTTAGCTGTTTCTTGGACGTGATCTGTGAAATGTATCAGGTGATCTCATTGGAGCTGCCTCACTGGACAAGGTTTTTCTGGCTTGCATACCTGACAAAACATTTGTTTTCTCAGTGACCATAATGCAAAGCTCCTTTCCCTCCTGTAGGCATATATTCACCTTTTCTTTTTTCTCATTGTACTCATTCAGCAAGCAAGCACTTTTTCTCCATGCACCTTATGCTGTGGTAGAAGTTTTCCCATCAGCCTTCCTAGCAGATGGTTTTTCCTCTGCAGCACTTCCTTATGATTTCTTTGGACACCAAGATTTGCTGAATCTCTTGGCACCCTCCCTTTCACTGCACTATTAGTGCAGCAAATATTACTGGTGGCCATATTCCTTCCTTCTTCCCTCTCCCATCACTATTTTTTCAAATCAAAACCGTATTTGGTCTGAATCTTGTAACTGCAGACAGAAAATGTGCTATCTGCCAGAACTGGAAGAAGTGCTAGCCCTCTCATAAACAAATAGTGTCTTATTTTCAGTTTTGTTCAGTACTGGAATAAAATCAACAAAAAGAATATTCCCATATAATGTAAGAAAATGTTTGGTTTTTTCCTCCCCTAGACCCTCTCTATACTCTACCTATTTGTTCCCTCAACATAACATGGGTTTTTTGTTCATGTATTTCTTATGTCCTTGCTTTTATCTTTGCCAACACAAAACATTTATTAGTTCTACTAAAAATAACAAATGTAAGATTTTACCTCAGCACAAAATGCTTTCCTCTCCCCTGAGAAAGAGCACAGCTCTCTCACTGTTTTCCCACAAAAAATATTCCCTTCTGGGACTTCTTTCTGGCTGGTGATGTGTAGATTTACAATGTATCATACATGAATCGATCATCAGCCTGTATTTGGAAGAAAAGAGGTTATCCTTGGAAGAAGGAAGCTGGGTCCTGTTTGTGTTCCAGTGATGCTGGGAGAGGCAGGGTCATGGCAACTCTCCTTGCTCTGGGAAGGGCTGTGCCTGTGCTGCAGATCAGTCTCACAGGAAATCCTCCTCAAAAACAGGATGAAGACAAATTCTCCCCTTGCAACTCTCCCTCCTTTCCACTGTACACACAGTGGCACCAAAGTGTGGAAATGAGATGAAAAGCAGAACACATACGAGCCAGACTTACAGAAAACCTCCATGGTATGAAACGTGGGAGGCTCAAAGATTAAATTAAGTTTGTTGCGTACTACTTACTATGAAGTGAAATAAATGAATTGAGCAGAAATGATTGCTCCTCTGACACTTTCATAAGGGCTAAATCCTTGGAAAACACATTAAGTGTTGCTGTTTGGTAATGTTGCACTTTCCTCACTTCACAAATGAGGACCCAGGGTCATTCCAGCCTGTGTTATTCTGAGGGGTTCTTACCATGTAAATGACAGCAGGGAAGGGGAGGTGAAGATGAAAAAAAGCACACACCTAAAGCTCCCACTAACACTGAATCAGCATGCAGGTAGATGGCCCAAAAGGGTATGGGAGCTGGGAGGTCTGCATTTCCTGCAGTTTAGCTACAGCCTGACTGAGAGCAAAATGTATAGTTTCAAAGAACCTTTGTCTTACTTGTCTCCAGAGGTCCTTCCCAACCAAATAATCCTGTAATTCTGTGAAGGTGTATAGAACAGCCAGCTGGAAAGTACACAGAATAAAATGAGACTTTCATTTCAATACTCTTGCCTGCCAAGTAGCTTAGAGACTCAGCTTCTTGATTTCTTTCTTCATTCTTAGACATAATTAATATTTTAATTATTTAGAGAAAAAATGAACAAACAGAACAGCTCCAATAACGGACTGTTGGCAACACACTGGAAGACATTCAAGAGCCTGGTGCTCATCTCCCAGTTTATAGGAGATATAGGTCAACTTTTTTACTTTTAATAAGGCACAGTGATGATCTAAGCCCAGAATGATACTGCAAACATTGTTTTGTTACATTAAAAAAAACACATAGCCATCCCAGAAAGTTTTATTCTGCAGCTGCTCCTTTCTGTAGGTAACATATCCTTTCAACATGCCAATCACCACTTGAGAATATCACCTATGCACAGCCAAAAGCCACCAGAACTTAAAACTCTGCAGGGACTTAATGAATGTTAGTGATGCCTCAGGGCTGCATTTTGACATTAGTTTCAAGCTGGGTCTGGATGCCGTGTGTGAACTCCTGCAGTAAATCTGCAGCACAGTGAAGAACAGGACCCAGATGTGTCAGATCTTAAGTGGACACCCTTCGTTCTGAGTCATCCTTCCCACTTGGAAAGAGGAGACTTTGTCCTCCACAAACCTTGAAAAGGAAAGAAGTGCAAAATGTACCACTCACAAGTAACTTTAGCAGGGTTCTTAGTTTTCCTTTGAAACATTTAACTCCGAACAAAGTCATATTGTTCTGAGAAGAAATGGATTATATTTAAGGGCATTTTCTTCCACATTTTGCAACCATGTCTTTTTTCCAGCTGTGAATAGAAAACAAATTTTCCTGCTTGTCTCATGAGGTTTTGGATGTTAGACTGCTTTGTAAACAGCTGTTCCAGTGCCCAGCAGATTGAGTGAATTTGGAGGTACTTCAGTGGCAGTATCTGCATTCAGAAAAAGAAAATTACATCCATATTCTTGAAGGCAAAACTGAGAATGAAAAAGAAGTTCAGCTCAGAGAATGGAAATAAATAATTTTCTGTGGTAGCCACATTACAGCTGTGGCAAATGCAGCACAATTAAAGTCTGAATTAGAATTTCCCATACTTATACTTTATTTTCATTAGGATTTATGTTTTCTCTGCTGAGTTTAAGTAGATCCACACATATAGAATGAAAATATTTTGTTCAGCTGGTTTTCCTGGCATATTTGTTTAGTCTGCTGAAGGTTCTCCAGCAGCCTCTCTGAAGTTAAAAGAAGGGAAGTAATTATTAACAAAGGTCCTTTTTTTCCGATTTTTTTTGTTTTTCTAGAACGACTTGAATAATTATAATGTAATTTACTTTGTCACCTACTTCATTGTGTGGTTTCCCTGATGGTTTGTACCTCTGGAGCCTTTGGCCTTTGTGAGTTCTTGTGAGCAGTAGAGGCAGCCTGATTTTGCTTACACAATATTCTAGCTGAACAGAACAAAGGAGAAACTCTTTCTCTGTTCCTCATTTTGCTATTGCTTCATTATCTACAGAGTTTGGGGAAAACAAGAGCTCTCCATCACTTGCAACGTGGGAAACTTCCATTTCTTCACACCCCTTACTGAATATACCTACATCTGCAGCTGCATTCCCCTGAAGAGAAGCGGAAATAGCATCTAAAATGAAGAAAACAGACTTGCTTCTTGTTTTTATTCCCACAACATATGCTTCATGCTACACATAGGATGGAAATAGAAGATCAGGCAGCAAAAGAGCTAATTCCTAAGAGAAGATTTGTGCCATTACATCACTGAAAATCTGGACAGTCAGCAGGACAATGCTGAAGTTTCTGGCCTCCACTCTTGGCTACCCTATAAGCACTCTGTCTCTTCCCCAGTGAAAAGCAGTCCAAGTTGGCTTAGTTACAAGAGGAACATTTTGCACGCAAAGATTTTGCTCCCATCTGTGCCCCAGTTTGTCCTCGAGCCAAATACCTGGTGCACAGCTGACCCAAACCACCTTGAGCAACCAGCATCAGCCTAACCAAAGGCTTGACTTTATTTTTCAGTAGTCAGGCTGGTGACATGAAAACCTTAGCCCCCTCATTTACTCTCAGCTTTACTTCCTACTTCAGCTGTCTCCCTTGATATGGCACATCAGCCAGAGGGCACAGATTTAATCCCAGAGCTCTTACCCTCATCCTGTTCTATGAATAACCTCTCATCTCCAGGAACTGCAACGTAATGTGCATTACCTTGAATTCTTTGTCTTGGCATTGACACAGGATGGGAAGAGTTGAGAAATAAATCTTTACACTGGTTCATATAAAACACCTTTGGAGAATAGTCTTCCTGGGATGTCTGCATGCAGTATGACAGGCTAAAAGGCAGATGAGTGGAGGAGCCTCTTGTAGGTGCCCTGAAGAGCCCCCTGTGATACCTGTAAGCTCTTTGTGGCTCTAGACCTATGCAGCTGAATCCCAAAAGTACATTTAATTACATTTAAAATTGGAAATTAAATGTAAAATTCCTCTTGTGTTCATCATGAGTAACAGCTCCCACATGCAGATAGCCACACCAGTGTCTCATCCTTTAATTGGCATTCTCTGTCTCCTTCTGTGGCATTGAGTAAAGACATAGAATATTACTTACCTGGCAGGTTTAGGTGATCTGAAGTCAACCTGAAAAGTCCTGCCTTTAAAGCACCAAGAAGATTTTAGCTAGACTCTTGTCTAACAAATAAAGTTGTCATGTTTTTGTTTTTAATGTATTCATTAGCAGAAGTCCAACTCTGAAGCAAAAGTAAGTTCTGAGATACTGTCTGTATTGAGAAAAAGCACTTTAAATCAGCCTGAGGCTTCCTGCTTACACAGACAGCATCATGCTCAGCTGATACCTGTGGGAAAGTACCTCCAGAGAGGCTAATTAGGGGCTATCCTTGTGGAGGCTGCATGGTGCCCCAGAGTACTCTCCCAGATAAATCTACAGAGTGGATAGTTGAATTCAAACGTCCTCCAAAGTGCCAAAAACCAATTAGTGCTGGATGTCAGCACAAACAGCTATGAAACACTTGTCAGAGTGCAATGGGATTTTTTCCCACAGATCCTAGCAGCACTAAATCTGCTTAAAATGTTAATCATATAAAGTAAAAAGTAAGCCAGGCTGCTCTGAGCCCTTCTGTTAGCCCCCATGTATGGTACATATGGACAATATCCCATTAAAACAGCCTTGGCAGAGCACAAAGTGTAGTTTTAACCTTGCACTATACCAAAAAAGTCCCCTAACCATGTGGAGAAACAGAAAGTGCCAGACTTAAACACTACTTTTCAGAAAAGCCACTCAGAAGTGTGACTCACTAGTTAATTAACCTCTTTTCCATGTTTGGGGGAAAATTGTAAGCAAAAAATCAGAAAAAACTGTAAGGTGTAACAACAGGTTTTTTAATCATTAGAAAAGAGACAAAGCATTTGCTACTGAGTTCTCTGCTATAATAAAAAACAATATTTGGAGACTGATGTGACCTCTGAAAGGGGGAAGTCTTTTCCATCTAAGTCAACGAAGCATATTTCACTCAGATTGTGACCTGGCTTCTGTTTTGTGGTGTAGTAGCACAGTTTGCAGTCAACCAAGAGAAGCCCATTTAATGTCAGTCAGTCCCTCTCAGATATTATGTATAAAACTCACATGAAAGGATCCTAAATAAGACAGATAAAGTCAAAAGGAATATGTAAGTTTAGTTCATCAGTTGTCTGAGCAACTGCCTTAAATCAGAAAATCTTATATGATGAAAATCAATTTGCTGTAACATCTACTACAGGTTATAGTCTGGGTTATTTTACTGTTCAGCGGGAAATATTGCTGGTGTTCAAAAAAATAAGAATTTTTTTCTATTATTTCTTAGATCATTAGACAAAGGAGATAAATGTAATCAGTAGGTTTCCATAATTTTTCTCTGGCTCTTTTTACTTTGGTGATAGTGTTAAGGTGATGCTCCTATATTGCAGAATTTACAGCGAAACAGCAGGTAACATTTCATGATGCTGTCAGTCAGCTCCTTCCTTGGCTTTCTTGATTGTTTACTTGAAAAAGGGCAGAGTGCTTAGATAGCAAAAGAACTGAAGGCAAACCATAGAATTGTGCTTAGCTTTCCTTGTTTCATTTGAAGATAATTTACTTCCTGGTTCCATAGTTTCAGGAAAGAGAGAACATCTGTCCAGGGCTCCCCAAGATTTGCATGTGAGAACATCTGTCCTTTGTTTGTGCAGTGTTGGCAGCTTCTTCAGTTCTTGTTCTTGCAGGGTGATACAGGTGCTCCATGTCCAGATACTTCCAATTTCAAGTCTTTCCTGTATTCATTGCTTTTTCTCAGGTATTTTTATAGGTCAGCTAATTTTTGACAGAAGTTCAGGTTCTGTTTCAAGTTAGTCCAAAGATGCATGTTTTTATACATAAGTAATTCCAAATTAAGTGTTTGATTTTTTTTTTTTTTTTACAGTTCTTAAAACAATTTTTTCACATAGGCAGTCCCCACAGACATACATCCAGTTCTTAAAAATCCAGAAGAGGAGAGTATTGTCTATCATATTTTTTAAGGTCTGCTGCATAAATAATGCTTGATAGCCAGCTAATCCTCAAGTGAATAAAAATATTCTCTATTAAAGCAGGTTTTCATTTAACAAATTTGAAAATGTTAATGCAATATTAACACTTGTAACAACTACAAAAATTATATTAATAAAGTTTTGATAGTCTAAAAAAATTTTTTAAAAGGTGGATATAGTTTCTTTTAAAATTTTCCTTGAATCTTCATTGTGTTTGTGAAAATAAACATTATCTTTTGAGAGTATTCTTAACTCTTAGGTAAGACTCAAACTGAATTTTCCTGCTGTTTCAGAAAGAGACATGGGAGAATGGAAAAAGAAGACCTTTCCCTCTTAGGTTGGGATGGCATTGAAAATCTGAGTGCTGGCCTTTTGGAATTCCCTGAAAGTTGTTTTTTATTTCTTTTCTTCTTATTCTTTCTTTATTGCTTTTTCTTCTTCTTTTTTATTCATTAAGAAGGTAGAGAATCTTTTCAGAGGAGTTTCTTCCATTTAATTTCATTTAAGATTTTGCCTGTTCTCAACACTTCTTCAGCAGTTATACTCAATTTACAGCTTTAAAGCCTGGTAAAACTTTCATTTTGAGGATTTGTTATCGACAGAATTCACTGCTTTCTTCTCAATATGATGAAAATTTTTTTGGCTATTATACCATATAACAAATTCTGTAACTGCTTTCCATTGCCTACAGGAGGACCTAGAATTAATAAATAAGGATTTGCAGACAGGAAAGACTTCTCCTGAAATCTGCTGGCACTGGAAACTTTAGCAGAGTACATGTTTTCTACAGGTTTAATTAATTAGCCTGAAAAATTTGGTTCAAAAAGCAAGCATACTATAAATAAATATATACTGTTTTGTCTCAATATAATTTATAGATATATATTCCTTCAAATTTGCTAAAAGTGTAGGAGAGTCTGTGGCAACCTGAGCTTAATTGAAATAATTTTTGCAATTATTCTTCAGGCAGAAATATTGAGCTTAATAATTTGCAATCTCTCTTAATTTGTGAACTCTCACAGGGCAGAGACCAGAATTTGATTCCTTGTGAAATCTCAGCTGGGTTCCTTGGGGTTAATGTTTATGATAATGTTTTAGTGCATGACCATACTCTGCATTGTCTGTGCCATTTCAGCTGCATCAGGGCACAAAATAGCTGATACCAAATTACTGATGAGCTCCTTGGCACTTTCAGTTTTACAGAGTATGGCCCCAGGTCTTATTTACTGCACAATGTCCAAATCCTACTAAAAGTTAGAAATAATATCTTAGGCTCTTCCATGGCAGTTGTTACTGTTATCTCTGAATATTCACAGAAAAATCCTGAGAGTTTATTATCCTCACGTTTTGGCTGAAAAGCCAAGGCACAGATCCATTAAGGTAATAAAATGCATTAAATTAAAGTGGCCAGTTTGAGACTTGAGGATCCTAAATTTTCAGAGCATCAACACTGTACAGCACTGTGTCTTTGACACCCCACACCATTGGCTTATCATTGTGAAGGGTTCCAGTGATGGAAACAAATGAAATCTCGTCCTCTAGAATAAATATTTATCTTGAAAGCAAGATTTTGCAAATGTGATTCTTTCCAATACACACTGAAATTTCTTCTTGGCAGGAACATTGAATTTTGAGAATATCCAATGCCTAAACTGAGGTTTGATTTTTTTTTATGTTGCTTCCAACATTTAAAAAGCTGATAGACTTCTTTTATGATAGTACAACCTCAAAATTAACTACTCTGTTTAAACAGTGTGAAATAAAAATTGACCCACCAGAAATTACCTAATCTAAGGAATATACTGATTTGGAACAAATCTGTTTTTCAAAATCTTTGAGTCTTTTAAATAATAAAATTTCCTGCAGTCTGACTTGTCACTACTTGGCACTTGTGCAATAAAACAGCATCAGCCCAGCCATACTGATACCTAACAGTGGGTAAAAAAACACAACCACAGGACACCTGTGAGAAGTTTGGGTGAATACCTGCACAGGATCACACTGAGAAATTTTTGGCAGTTGTACATTTATAACTCAGTCTCCTGGATGGAATTCAACATCCCCAGCCAGGAGACCATTATTCATTCTTTTCCGTTCTCTACACAGCTTTTAGCATTTGCTACAACCAAAGCAAGGATCCTTCAAAAAAATAGGCGTGTTTCATCACACACTCCTAATTCAATCCCAAAAGCAGAATTTGGTGGGCAGACTGGAGTCCATGCAAAAAGTGAAAATGTAAACCCAGAATTCAAATTCTTCTGATGTTGGTCACGTACAGGGATCATGTCCTCAGTGAGCCAAGGAAACATGGTTTAGATAAAACTGCTGAAAAGCAGATGGAAAAATCATTAGAAAGCTGGATCTTTAAGACCCATGGTCTGAGTCTTTAAAGCAAGACAGAGTGTAGTGTGTTGTGGATGAGTGCCAACTGAAGAAGGCTCAGCCAGATATAAAAATATAAAATGAGAATGCTCCAGACCCAAGTCCTTGAGACCTCATTCCATTTCAGTGCCAACCTGCACACCTCCAACTCATACTTATTCTGGTTTGATGGCATAGCCATTCCCATTTCAGCAGGGTCTCTGTCGCCGGTTTTTTGTCTTTTCCACAACACTAACTGAGTATTTTGTCCTGCCCTGAGTGCTCATGGCTCCCTCCATGCTGTCAGATTTGGTGGGTAAAAAAATAGCACACATCTCATTAAAAAGTTGTTGCTACTCCAAACAATATTTTTAGCCCTTACTCCAAAAATTAGAGTGACTGGAATATTACAAGTAAACCCATATATATTACACAGTGATTTTTTTTTTTCCTCTGGCCTGAGTTCCAAGTGTGCTAAGGTTGTCTTCCCTGAATCAGATCCTGCATGAACTTTTCAGCTTATATATATAAAAAAAAAATTATGAACAACTTAATTGGAAGGTAATTTCAGAGCTATCCAGTGCTCCTAGCAAAATTTACACTACCTTTTTATTGTGGTCTCTGTTCCCACTTCTCAGAGCTTCCTGAAGACATATTTCTACCTTGATATATTACAAGTAATTTAACTGCAGTGAGAGAGTTGTGTTCATAAGCCGTTAGCAAATGTGTGGTGCAGTGTGATGCTGATAGGCATACTGGAGATAGAATCTGGAAATTCAAAAGTTAAATTATTAAACCATGACTTCCCTTATCTTACACTATTCCTCATTGTAAAAAGAAATTGTCATTTTGTACCCCCCTCTTGCCCTTTCATTCCTGTAAGCCTTTCCTGAGCTGATATCCCTCTATAGGTATGCAGCAAGAATGAGAAGAGGGAATATCCACTTCAGAAAGAATCAGCAGGACCCCAGAGAGCACAGCAGCCCCTTTAATTGACTTACACTGTAATATGACTAATTCTTGGTCTTAATGTCTTGTTGAATGCACAAGCCTGTTTAGTGGATTCCTTTTCTTTAATGTGTCATACAGAATGTGTTTCAATTTCCACTTAATTTACAAACTGGACACTAACAGAATGTTAATATATTGCTGCAGTTCCCTGCCCAGAGTTCAGCTGCTTCAAAGGCAGGCCTTTCCAAAAATAAGTATAGCTTCTCATATATCTTGTTTACAGTTTTATGGTACATCCCAAGGCTTTCTGAAATAATGGTGGTATGTAATACTTCAGCCATCTTCTTATCCTTGATGGTTCCCATGAACTGAATAAATGTTTGCATAAGCCATACATTTGGTTATTCTTCACATTCACTTCTGAATACTTCTTGCTGCACCATATACTTTCTAGATAAAGTGGCCCATCAATTTAAGTGGTTTCTAATCTCTATCATTCAGTCATTTTACAGTTAACTTATGATCATGCTCTTCATCTACTGTCCTTGGAAGTCTAGTCACTGATTTATGAAACTTTTGCCCTCATCTTCTGCTGGAAAAAAATATAAAATAGATGTTTACTATTTCTAAATCCTTGGAAACATCATAACAGTAATAAAATCAGTGATTTTATTTGTCTTTGTCCCCCAGATACACACACACCAGCATGATGGGTGCTTTCCAGTCCCTTAGTACTACGGCAATTTGTCTTGGGGAAAGTATCATTGACTTTCATTGTGCAGGTTCAGTTCCCTCCTCTGATTAATCTGTTTCAGATTATCCTGTACTCTCCATCTCCGGTTAGACTCTTACAAAACTGTATGTCTGGAGAGCATAATGAATGCATATAGCAATCAAAATTTTGGTTTGGTTATACAGGCAAAATAACCTGGTGCAGGATCTGATTCTCATGCTGTGCAATGATTTAAAGAGCATATAAAGGAATTATGTTAGTAACTGCATGGCATCATTCATTAGCAGAAAAGGTTTTGTACTCAGACAAAAGGAAAGTTATTCTCTCTTTAAGAAGATCTGCATGCTCAGGTGGATAATAAAAGCTGTAAAAGGTGCAGCATTGGAAGTTTGCTATAAAGGTAATCTGATTGGACAATGTGTGCTTAATATTTGAAAGGAGGATTCTGCAAGGTCTCTTTCATCACTTTCTAATTACCCCAAGGCTGTTGTAATCCTTTCTAAAAGGCTACAGTAAATGGAGTAGATTGAAATCCCTGTAACCCGTAAAACTAGAAATTTCAGCAAGACATATTTTTAGAAGAAACTCAAATATTATAATGAAGTTTCATTTGTTTTCATTTCCTAACCCATTAAAATATATTTTAAACTGCTCATATAATTTCACCCTTCCTTTTGCCACCTACCAAGAAATACCTCAAGCCTGGCAATGGAAAAATATTTCATAATTTACATGAATATAAGGCAAAGATTTCCCTCTCCAAACAGGCATAGTTTTCTGTGAGCTGATTAATCTTTTTTTTGCAGACAAGATAAAAACTGAGTACATGAACAGGTCCTAGCTAATGTTACATGAGGAGAGAGTGTTCACTGCTCTGAGGTTTAATTGGGGTTTTACTGTGATTCCAAAAGCTGGTGGAACCTGTAGTGGCTCAAGCACACGGGGATCAGGCAGCAAACAGGAGAATTCCTGTAAGAGCTGGCCAGACTTCCAGTTTGATCAGGACATGTGTGTGTACCAGAACAGCTGGGAGGTGAGGAACCATCACGTGGCGTTCATGATGTATTTTGATTCACTGGGAGAGGCAACAATATATTTTTAACTTTCTAAGTAGCCTCTGCTTCCACCAAACTCAGGAGGAGACGGGAGGTAGCTCTGTGGCTGGCAGGCTGTCTCCAAACCTGGCCCAGTGGGGTGCCCCTTCTGGAATTGGTAATTTATGACTTGCCATTGGCTGAGTGCTGTGTCCATTAAACATCCATTTAGGAGAAATAAATCAAATATATTCTGGTGAAAAGTAATATAAATATTTCATGGCAGATTAACAGTATTTCATATGTTAATCTACTCTTTGATAGGATGTTTGCTTGACTACATTATAGAGAAAAATTATAGATTCTCTTGGGGTAATTGTCTGGGTTACTTTTTTTTAGATCCTTAGCTTCATAAACTATCTAAATTGCTTTCCGCAGCTGGGTTCTCCTCAGGGCTTTTACCTCCTTGAAGTAGTTATAAAACAAAGTTATTTTAAGGGAGGAAAAGGGCCAAGAAACAGGGAAAACAGACAAGAAATGAGAGGAAAAGACTTGTCAGTTTAATTGAGTACCTGGGTATATCCAAGATAATTGTAACGAAATATCCATTGTGTAATGTTTTCAAACTTCTTGCTACAGGATTTTGTGAATGCATGAGTTGAAAAAGCAATTGGACAGAGCTCTGAGAAAAGAGTCTTACTGAGACTTTTCAATTCTAACACATCTCTCTCAGGAAGCCCCTGAGAAGCAGCTTGCTGGAGGCTGAGAGAGTGTGATGGCAAAGTAACTTTACTTGTTGGCCTTGCCCCTGTGTTCTATCCAAGATACCTGCTATTGGCCATCTCCACCTGCAGGAGCGCCAGGACAGACTTAGTACAGGAGAGTATCATGGAGTCAGGCAAACAAACATGCATATATACAGAGAGGGAGAATACTGGTTTAATTCAAAAGGAAATTAAGAATCAAACAACTGTACCATAGTCTTCACTTTCAGGGTCTCCAGTGACTGACCAAAAGGCAAGCCTAAGAATGAATCATTGGGGGAAAGCTTTAAAAAGAAGAAATGTCTTCAGCTAAACTTGATTTTTTTTTTTTTTTTTAAGAATTAATGGCAAAGCTGAAAGGGTATATGAAAACTCTTAGGGTTTGCTATCATTTAAAACATGTCTCAAAATTAATTCATATACAGTCTTTGTAAGATCCCTGGCATATAACTGAAAATCTGTGATGCAAAGGGACTTCTCAGACAAGAAAGTATTTCAGGGAAAAATATGCATTGGGAATATGGCAAGTAACCCTTAGTGATTTAGGCAATAGGTAAAATAAAAACCTTAATGTAATTCACTTGAAATAAATGTGCAGAACTTGTGAATACCTCTGAGAGCAGAGGAATAGTACACTGGGAACTAGAGATATCCCAAATGTTCGAAGATACAAAAAGATACAAATAGAAAACCTGTGAAGTAATACGATGAGAAATTTGCTGAAACTCAGTCAAGGCGAGAAATCTGGAGAGAAGTGTATCATTCTGCAGAGGGAAAGACAGGTGCTGAACTGAACTCCCACTATCTAAAAAATCTGTCATTTTTTCTCAGTCTGACCCTAAGTTTTCATTTTGAAGTTCAGGTGATGCTTTCTTGAACTTAAACTCAACTAAAACAAATATTTCTTCCCACCAATCAAAATGTTTCAACTGAAAACTGACAAGGAAGAGTGAATAGTGTAACCTTTAAAACAGATTTACAGTCAGCTGAACATGAGATATTTCCCTCAAGTACAATATTTCTTTTCACAGCAGCGGTCAAGTTGTGTTTGTGGAACTGTATGTGTTGAGATGGGAAGACTTTGGCTTTAAGTAATCAACTTAAACTTGTTTTGTTTACTGCAGAACCAGCATAACTAGCAGGAGAAATTAAAATTTCCTCTGCACTTGAAAAACGGGGAGATCAGCATCTGTTTTCCATGTTTCTTGTACCATGCTCCTTTATCACCACTCTGACATGATCTCAGAGTGAATTTGTGAATCAGAGGAGGGGAGGAGAGTGAGGAAAGGCTTTGTCTCATGTTGGCAAGAGGGCTGCATCACACAGGAGAGGCTATAGTGGTCCAAGTCCTCATTTTGTTTCCTTTCAAGATATCCTCTGCTATGATGTGATGATGCTTGAGGCTGGGTTCCAAATCCCAGCAAGATCAGAGTGGAAGGAGACAGCCATCACTACCTCCAGCCCTCTGGAACCTTTGCATCCAAAGGTTGTTCAGCATCTGGATGATCCATGACAGCTGTTAATTTAACTGATACCATGTTCAAAACAACAGAGCTGGCAACTAAAATGAAATCTGCATTTTTTAATCTCCTCCCCTGAATTTCCATGGTTCCACAGGATTTCCATAATTTAGAAAGCTCTAAACAAATTATTTGTTTCGTAATTCAAAGCAAAATAGTGAAATACTTGTATTCATTATTTTCTCAGGTGGAGAAGAACAAAGTGCAGAAATATACACTTTTCACAAATGTCAAATTAAAGAATTTTTCTCTGAGCAATCTCTTTTCATTTTCATTTTCCTACAAAGTAAAAATACCTTTGGGAATTTGGTAACTGATTTCCAGTGTGATTTAATTCAAATTTGATGGAAAGTATTGGGTCAATTATCAGCCTATAATGAGCTTTTATGAGAAATAAATGAATCATAGTTCAACTCAAACTGCTTCTATCCAAAAATTTCATCAATTCAGCTCTGTGATTTAGGAAACAAATTCATCAAAGGAATGGGTGTGCAGATGACAGCTAATTCAGTAAAGACCTAGAAAATAGTGAACATTTACATTTCAAGCTAAACTACCTTTCACACTCTTTCCTAGACCAGAACCAGGGTGTCCTGTCATGACTGAGACACATGAGAGTAGTGAGACAGAATAAAACGATGGCTGCATGCCAAGCTTCCAGTGGTTAAGAACACCACTGTCTTCAAGGACTCTGTTGCTCATCCCACAAACTCCCTCCTAAATTCACTTTCCTTTTTGAGTGCTGTACCTTGTCTCCACCTCCATCTCCTGAGGATGTACCTGGAATGTTTTGTTACCACCTTCTCTCTGTGCTGCTCCAAGCAGAGGCCGCACTATTCCCACCTCTCGCTCACTCACTCACCACTCAGATATTCCTCTATTTTTGCAGCACGTATCACACAACTCCTTTTTAATTTTCTCTTTCCTAACTATGGTGTAAACTCTGCTCATTTTTATGCCTTGTCCTATTTTATCCCTTTCAAGAATTTTGATTATTTACACTCCATTGTAACCTGCTCCCTCTCCCACCAAAGATCTTGTATCTCTTCTGCTTATAGAGATGGGGCTTAGGCCAACAATTTCTCCATCTACATTGTGGTCATATACTTTTCCCTGCTACACTGCTGCCTGCAAGACAGGTCTTTGTGCAGCACATTGATTTTCCTGGTCTGCAGAGATGAACAGAACTGACAGCTGAACATATTCCTTGCAAAAAGAACCAGCTGCTGCCTACAAACTGTTCTGTGTCATGTTGACAGTCAGAGAGGGGTCTAAAGCACGGCTCCACTAAATTTTTCCAGAGGCACACCTTTCCTCCTCATTTGCTGTCTTCAGCATACCAATTGACAAGACACTTCGCAGGCTTCCTCTGAAAATGCAATATTGTCTGAAGTGTGGAAATTAATTTAATGTATTTTTAAAAAAATATATATAATTGTCTTTGTAAATTGCTGTATTGCTATACATAATTGGCACATACATTATAACAGAGCAATGCCACCCAGGTTATCATGATGCCTCACAGACTCTGCCAAACTTGTACAGGCTGCTTGGAGCTTGTCTAAGCAGAGTTGCAGAGCCAAGACCTGACATGTTCCTGCACTGGGATGATGTGCACAGCTCAAAGTGTATTGTTCTAAAAATGCACTCTCAGTGTTGGGAGCATGGAAAGGAATAATGAAAGGGATTAGCAAGATTTTAGAGGCTGATTTATGAAAAACCTAAGGGAAGGACAGTCTGCACAACAATTAGCAAGACAGTGTCTAGTGGTTAAAGAAGAACAACATAAAGCACGTTTAGAACAAAGAATGACAAGAATAGTAAATGCTAAGTGAAATAGCTCTTTAGGCTGCCTGTGCAAGACTTACTTTCATGCAGAAAATGCATCAGTCCATGTCACTCTCTGTCAGGTCTAAATTTAAAGTAATCTGTGGATGTCAAAGTGAAGGTTTTTTGATAGATAAGATAAAATAAAATATTGATATTTCTACCATATAAATAATTTTACAAGGCCACATAGATGGAAAAAACTTATCCTAGCAGGTAGTCTAAGATCCATGTGAGCTAAATATCTGAAAATTATTCAGAGAAGATTTATGAGATTAACATAGGATGATTCTGGTTCTTTGAAAATTTAAATTTCTATTACAAATATCTAGGTTAAAAAATCACTTGAGTCACTGATCTCTTTGATTTTATACAGGTTATTTTACTTAAATTGATGAGGATGCATTATTTTATTCAAACATGAAGCATAGGACATCACAGGATGTAATTTTTGTGCAGTGTTAAAATAATTGTTCCCAAAGGATTTATGAAGGTCATTTTGAAATTATACCATAATTTCCAGAAACCACTTAAATGAAAATCAGGCAGAACAAAACATCTAGGGGTACATTATTCTGGGATGATGTGCAAGAGGAATAATAGATGTAGTATCTGCCTCTTCTGTTACAGAGATGTGAGCATCTCACTCTTCATTCATCGTAATGAAAAGGTCCCCTAGTGCTCACCACTGATGATTCTATTTTATCTAATTTCTTTGTTTTATCAGCTATGAAAAAATATATATTCTGCATTACAATTCCCATTAGTGCTCTGAGAAGAAATGTGAGAATTATTAAATTCCTCAATGATCAGTATTTTGTCTTTTTTTGTGAGGCCCTTCCTGTACATACACTGCCATGCACTGCCATGCTCTTTTTCAAATTTTCAGCAAGGTCAGGTACTGAGACAAAATTTTGCTTAGTATGAAACTTTGCTTTGTGTTACTCACATGCCCTCTGAACAGAGAGAAGCTGTGAGACAAGCAGAGAGGAAGGAAAACACAACTCTCATCTCACTTGCTGTGCCTGTGTTTGTGCAAAAGTAGAATGCAATATGCAGATTGTTTACCCAAAGTGAGGATGTTTTGTTCCCTTGGCCTATCAGGGCCAAAAAGTGTGTGTGTGTCGGATTGTCACGGGACAGTCACAACAGAATCAGAGATGAGTGCAGTTCTGTGCAGTTGGGAGCAAGAGTGAGGGCATGGCAGATTCAATTTAGATGAAATGTATATAGTATAGTACAATAAAGTAATTCATTTGCCTTCTGATGATGGAGTCAGATGTGTCATCCTTTCTCCCCTTCATCAGAGTCGCCTTTGATTTACAATATTGCTTAGCAGGGACTTTTAAGCCCTTAGAAATACCTAGTGTGTTTGATTGCTCCAACCTAGTGTGTTTAATAGAACCAACAACACAGTGTTTCTTCAGACAAACAGAACAGCTTCAGGAAAAACCTTTGATAATGATAACACCATCCAGAGAACCAAAGTATCACCAGGTTCCAGATATATAACCCCAGTCTAACTTGTATGCTTCAGTACTTCCCTGGGAGTCCTGCATGGGCAGCTCTCAGAATCTCTGCTGGTCAGAGTGACCCTGACATACACACAAGTCTCTTTTTCCCAGCCCGGCAGTCGAAGAAGGAGTCAGGATTCTTCTGTTCTCGTTCTCAAGGTTTGTTTATTATTTCTTATCTATAATATTCTTTTTTTGACATGCCAAGGTCTGTCTGGCAGGTTGGGTTGAGGCACACTGACTGCTGTCGGGGCGGTGTTATCTTTTACACTAAAACCTACATGTACAATATTTACAATAACTTACCAATACCTATCACTTATATTAGGCAGTGAGTTTCTTCCTTAAATCAATCCAAAACTGCCAGCATCATCTAATACACGGAGCCTAGGAAAAAGAAAGAAGGACAGGGTACACCCAAATTCCTCCATCTTGGGAACCTGAGCCCCTATTCTAAACCCCCAAAATTCTACTTTTCACTCTGTGATGAACTCTCTAGACTTGTAATTCTTCATATAGAGGTGCTAGTTTCCTCTGTGGGTCAAAATCAAAGTCACAGGTGTCTTGGGCTCTGTGCCAAGGTCTCTGAGCTCCCTGGCAGGGGCTCAAGCCATCCAGGACTGCCAGAGAGATGCCCTGGGTTCTGACAGGCAGTGAAAGCTGCAGACATCAAGTGTGCTGAGCCACACTGTAAAGAGTCCTGTGATTTGAAACGTGGCTGATATTAGATGAGAAGAATTGAAGTAAAGGTGCTCAGTCACAAATTCCAAGTAGCAAACTCCAAAACAAACAAAAAAAAGGACCTTTGAATTCCTATACAAAACTTTCTGTGATGGAAAGTAGCTCAACTACACATATGAAAGCTGCCTAAAAAGTAATTTGAGAAGATGAATATAAAAATAGAGAAAACTATTTGGGAAAAATCACAAAGCATGGCAAAATATTTTTCATCTTAATAGATTATGGATGATAAACACTGTTGTTCTCTTAGATCAAGTCTGAGTATTCTTCAGGTCCCCAGTAGTTCCTGTATCTTCATACCTGAATTCCTCTGCAAAATTGTGCCTGCACAAGCTCTGCTCTTCACAGTGTTGCTATATATTCGCAGTGCTTTGTTGAGATTTGTCAGATTATTTCAGCCAATTTGATATTGACTTTATCACACATATAAACTTTATTTCCTGTCTTGGAAGAGCTTGATTCTACTACGTCAGTAGTATCTAAGCCCAGAGTAAGAAATTAATAGATTTCTTAACTTGTCTCCAGCCAAGATCCTGAATACATTTACAACTGCTTTTAAAGAGTTCAGTTTTTCTGAAGATTAATTCTATGATCACAGTCCTATCAGAGTGGGAAAATGCAGAGTAAAAGACAAAAAAAAAAGTACCTCTGGCTCCTGCTTTTCCTTAATTTCAATAGTGTTTTATGTTTGTAACTTCCAACAGAAATCTGCACACTGCAAAGTAGACTATGATATGAAGTAGTAGCCTATGATACGAAATCATATCAAAACAGAGAAGACAGATGTATTGATATCACTGTGTAATTCAGCCAAATTATTCTCGCTGACTGCTGGGTACAGGTGTGAGAATGAAGACCCTGTATGGCCACCAGTCTGCCTGCTCCTTGTGATTAATAATCTTGTACTTCCTGCTCATTCTTGCAGCTCCTCCTGTACAATTCCTCATGCAAAGCTGGTAGAAAATTGATCTGTGACTCTCATCACACTGTATCAACTTGGAGACCTTCTCTTATGGTACTAATAAAAAGTCACAATATGCACATGCACTCGTGTGTACAGCTCAGTAGAATCACAATACTTGGCTAGAAAGCAACAAGTATGATAATGTTACAAAAAAAGAGCAAAATGCTGGCAGCAATTTCCAGTAAGGAAGGCAAAATTATCTCTTTGCATCTGCTCCCTTTTTGTGACTGGGTACTGGAGGGTAGCACTGAAACAGTAGGTAATTAGCGTTACCACACAGGAGCAAAAAGTAGAATGTGCTAAATGCATTTTTCTTTCTCCTAAAGGTTTCAAAGAAACAGATCCTACAGATTCAACACTGATAAAAAAGAGCCTCAAGTCCTATAAAATTTCCTTGGACACAGGAGTTGGGGGGGGGGGGGGAGGAAGAGAAGGAGGAAGCCCTCCTCCCTCAATCAATCAAGTTATGTTTACTAATAAGGGAGGAAAACAACACCACTTTCAACAAAAAGGGAATGTGAGGAGTCCATGCCTTCCACTGGCATGTACTAAAGGAGTACTAAAGGAGCAGTACTAAAGGATTTAACCATGACAGCACTGTACCAGGAACATCAGTAGAGATTTTTTAAAATGTATGTGTTTGCTCTGCTCAGATGTGAATCTTTATGTGAATAGATTTTGTTTCCAAAAGCCAGTCTGGCTCCTTCAGAACATGGGTTGAAAGAGAACTAAAACCATCACCTTTCAAGCAACCTGATAAATAGGGCACTCATTTCAAAAACAGAATGGACTAACACTTCAGCTGGACACCAGGACAAATTCTACTCTTCTGAAGTCCTCTGCACAGAGCAAGGTGAGTGCCTGCGCTGCACAGTGAGCGGCCTGGTGGCTCCCAATGTGAGTGCCAAGGGTCAATATCTCCTCCATGATCTGAGCCATGAGCGTGCTGCAGCTCATGCTTTTGCCTACCTTATGACCTTCCCACCCTGTGCCACCAGCTTTATTTGCTGGTGAGCGCTTATGTACTTCTGTGTAATGTATAATGCTACTTCATTTCAAATTGGCACCACTTAATGCTTGCAATACATATGAAAGCAAAATTGCATAGTGTTTAAATCACTGAGAAGTTAAACGCTCTATCTCTATTTACTGACATTTTGAGTTCTTAGACCTGGAATATGCAGCTCATCAACTGCCTCAGAGGCTTTTTGCTAGCAAAAGTCTGAGGCCTTTTTCTCAAGTTATCAATAATGCCTTAAAGATCCAATATATTAGATGATATACACCATTTTGCCAAATATTTCTACTGAATGGAATATTGAAGATTGGACTGTTAGGAATCAGGCACATGGTGAGTGGAACTGCCCCACAAGAGCTAGAAAACAAGAATGACGTGAGGAACAGGGGCATGGCACACATACCCCTCAGCTGATATTAGCATAGAAAAACTGCCGTGGTTTGTTTTGGGTTTTAAATTAAAAGAGGAAACTGGTTAGGAGAAATAAATAATAGCTTGTCTCCAGTGCAGGTGCAGCATACTGGTCTGACAACAATAGGAGCAGTTTGGGGTGAGCCTGGTTCATTTCTTTTCTAAATGATTGAGCATACATTGAGACCAGGTGTAGATAAGTAGTGATAAATCATGCTGGCTGTCCTCAGTTATGTACAGAACTTCACAATAGTCATTAGTCCTAATTTGTTTTCCACATACAAACATAAGCTTCAAAAGTCAGATTGTCCTGCACACTGAATTATCTCTTTTATTGATCACTATCATTGTGCAGTTATTTACAAGTGAAGAGTTGGACTCTTCATTCATTGATTCATTAAGAGCTTTTGGCAATTTTTCATTTTACTAGTTTTTGATCATGCAGGTATGTCCTTGAAATGACATTATGGCAGAGCTAAAGATCTAATTAAATGTCAGTATTTTTCTAATTGCTTCAGGCTACTATCTCAGGTTGCTTTCTAGTACAGGATATTTTAATTTGAAACTAAAAATACATTCTGAAATGCCTTTTCAAGGTAAAGAAAGAAAAAACTACTTTTTAATTTTAGCCATTTCAGTACTTCAGGCCATTGTAAATTTATTTTCTTTATTATGAGGTGACCTTCTACAAATTCCTAAAGAGTGTTTCAAAAGCAGGTGACAACCATCAACAACTGGACCATATCTTCAGAACTCATCTGATGAACTGGCACAAATCCCTGTACTTTTAAAAATAGAGATAACTTCCATTACTTAAACTAACTTAGAGCTGTAATTTAAAACTCTTGGAAATCACTGCACAACGCTCTATTTGTTTGGTAAACACCAAAAGTCTTTATGCCCTTCCTGAACACTTCCCAAACCAACCCCTGCATGTGCCTTCATGTGTAAACACCAACACTGAAACCTTTGGGAAGAGAAACCTGCTGCTCATCCTGTGTTTCCTCCCCATATTGGGTTTGCATGGCCACACTTTGGTAGGATGGGGATACAGGGAAGCTCTCCTTCTGTGGGAAGCTGCTGGAAACTTCCTTCATGTCTGACTCTCAGGTGGCTCCAGGAAGAATGTGCCATTGTCCAAGGCTGAGCCCAGCAGCAATGGTGGTTACACCTCTGTGATAACATATTAAGAAGGAAAAAACAGTTATTGCACAGATGTGGCCAGAGTAGAGTATGGGAGAAGAGCAACCCTTAGACACCAAGGTCAGCACAGAAGGAGGGGAAGGAGGTGCTCCAGGCGTTGGAGATGAGGTTCCCCTGCAGTCCATGGTGCAGCCCATGGTGAAGCAGCTGTGCCCCTGCAGCCCATGGAGGATCACAGGGATGCGGAGATCCGCTCACAGCCCACCAAGGAGCCCCATGCTGGAGCAGGTGATCACCTAAGAGGAGGCTGTGACCCCGTGGGAGGTCTGTGCTGGAGTAGGGTCCTGGCAGAGAGCAGTCAGCCTATGGAGAGAGGAGCCCACACTGGAGCTGATTTCCAGGGAGGACTTGTGGCTCTCTGGAGGACCCATGCTGAGGCAGCCTTCCTTGAAGCACTGACCCCATGGAACGGTGATCCACATTGCAGCAGTTCATGGAGAACTGTTGCCTTGGGATGGACTCACACTGGAGAAGTTCATGGTGGACTGTCTCCCATGGGAGACAGTCTCTATGCTGGAGCAGGGGAAGGACTCTTCTCCCTGAGCACTGGCAGGATCAGCATTTGTTGAACTGACCATAAGCCCCATTCCACATCTCCCTGACCCACTGCAGGGAAGAAGGTAGAGCCTGGGTAGGATGGAGGAGTGAAGATTTATTTTACTTGTTATCCTGCTCTGATTTTGTTAGTAATGAATTCAATTAGTATCCCCAGTTTGAGTCTGTTTTTCCTGTGATGGTATTTGGTGAGTGAGCTCCCTCAGTCATTATCTCAATTCAGGAACCTCCATATTTTCTCTCCCTGTCCAGCTGTGGAGAGGAGTGATAGAGAGACTGTGGTGGGTGCCTGGCATCCCACTACACACCCTTCTTGTTTCTCCTGTCATCAGAGATGTGTATCAGAGTGGACCCCAAGAGGCATAAGCACACTTCCCTACATTTCTGGAGGGGCAGACTGCGAGGTTCTGAAATGGATTTCTAACAGGTTAAGGCTTTGGTCCTGGGATTTTGAGCAGGCCAGTTTGTAATATACAATTTCAAGCTTTATTGTTCTCTCTCAAAAATCACCAGTGGTAAATGTGTATGTTGCTACGGAGTACAACAGCAATACTGATTTATTAACAATGAGTCTATTTTTTTTCTGTGTAAGGTTTGGAACCCAAGAAGTCATTTCAGATCAATTCCAAATCCCACTATTACAATTGTAATTGTGAAAAGTGCAGGAGTAGTGTACTTCCTCAGCTTGGACCATCTGGCAGATTTCTGAGTTTGGAGTTTGTTGATCTTCAGAATCACTTTTCAAATTGTACAAAATATGTATCTCTGAACTCTGCAGCAGTTACATGATTAGTTAACGTGTTAAAAAATAGAACAACAGAAATGCAGAGGTTCTGCTAATAAACGCTTAGGCTTCACATTAACAGCAAAATAATTAGGAAGCCTGGAGAATGGAAGGACCCATTCAGTATAAATAAACAGCCTTTTTTCTACAATGTGTGATTGGAGTTTCCATCTTCTGATGTTTTTCTGAGGTTCACCTCTGCAAAACAGTTAAATGCATTTGGTCAGTTACCCTTTGAGTCTGACAGAAGCATTATAAAGCAAGAAATAAGGCTCTTACAATGCCCTGCAAACAAGCAAATGGTCACTGCTGGTGAAATTGTATCAGACTTGCTTCTTGAAAGTAAGACAAGCTGTACTGAAATCTTCATTGAGGAGGGATTTCTGCCAGACTAATAGCTAATTAGCCAGAATGGCTGTGCCTTGGACATGACACCATTAGATGGTCCCCCTGACAACTGTGACTAAGGACAGAAACAGCTGCAGGTCCTTAAATCCCCATGAGCCTTGAGTCAGTGCTCATTGAAGCAAGCACTCATTGGCTTTATGTGGAAAGTCATTTATAGCTAAACAGTCACTAATGCATCTACATCTGGAATGCCAGAAGTGGGATATATATTTATATACATAAGGTAATGAATTACTTTCAAGATTAATTTGCTGCTATTTTTTTTTATTCCCATAAAAGAAATCAGGGGAACAACTTGTTAGTCAAATCTGTTCTCTGGGTATTACTACCAATATGCTGCTGTTCATAGACTTCTGGAGCCACTTATGTAAGACCCTGTGTGGTGGTTACTTCTTTAAGTAAAAGTTTAAAATTTTCATGAGCAGGAATACAGAGCATGCTGGATGAGAGCTAAGCACCCAGCCTGCAAATCCCAAAAGACCTCAGCAGATGAAAAGACCTCAGCCTGTATCTTTGAGCTAAGCTGAGGGTAGCTGATGACTACACATCGAGGACACAGGCTCACACCTCATACCTACAAATTCTTAAAATTGTGTTTTTCTGATTTCCAGTCCTTAAATTCATGAGGGGTTATTACTTAAATATTAAATGCCTTTTAATTAAATTAAAATTGCGTGTGTTTGCATTTCCATTTTTCAAAACTTCTCCCCACTCTGAGATTGTTGTACTCATATACACACTATGACAATGCACAATCTAATAAGGTAAAAACTCATCAAAATTATTTCCATACAAAACAAATCAATATGCAAATAACATGTCCCACGCCATCCATTTAGCCAATACCATGAGTAATTTAAACAGCAGGGCTGCAGGCCCTTTGAATACAAATGAAAGGAAACAGCTGGTGATACACAATTGTACATGGGCAAACTTTTTCAATAATGCATTTTTTTCATAATCAAATTGCTCAGAAAGTACTTTTAAAATTTTGTTATGCTTAAGTCATTTGAACTTTGAGAGTAGTAAGAAATTACCTGTAGCATTGATTACCATAGTTATGAACCACCAGTGGTTTGTAATCAGCTGCACTGATATTGTTCCCTGGAAGAAAATGTTTTCATTTTGATATCTTACACTCAACCATTTAGTGACTTGTCTCCTTGAAAATTAGTTGGGCCATATAGCTTTGTGTAACAGTATTTAGGAGTAATAAGTCTACTCATCATGAAAAAGACCTGTATCCATGTGCAAGCACAAAATTCCCCAAAGAATGCAAATCTCTGCCAAAGCCTTGCTACAGTTGAGTGCAAGGACAGATTAGGGAAAGGAGCTGGGACCTGCATTTACCCTTTGATTTGGCCAGGTGGTTCCTGCTTCCATACATCTCCTCTACTAAAACTTCAGGCAAACTGTCAAGAAGAAAAATTAATCTCTGGGCCCAATCCTCACATATCGAGAAGAAACATTTATAGGAACCATTTATAGAAGGCGAGCTAGCCTACCAACAATTTGATGCAAGAAGCAAATTTGATTTGTAGCTTGTATTCAAGCTACAAATGTGAAATAGATATGTAGAATCTGTGATTTCTCTGAGCTAGACTCAGGCTTAGAGACCTTTGGGTTAAAATCTTTATGGAGTCATTAGGGGGAAAAGCCCTGCACAGGACGCCCCAAGAACTCTGGGATATTAAGATACCATTCAGAGTATTCTTCTGCTCTGTGACAGGTTCAAGGATATTGTGTAGGTCCTTCTTATGTATCTCCAGTTTCCTTTCATGACCCCTCAAACACAGATCTCTTTTTCTTGCTAACCAGTGAGATAGTCTAAATTCTTTTTCTGCAAGCCAGTCTACAACTTTTTCAGTTTTGGTTAAGCCCTACTGTCTCTTGTTTTACTCTGTATGGACATAAGGTTCATCGGAGCCTACCTCCTTCATAGGAGTCTTTTATATACTAAAATATTGTAAAACATGCTCCCAGTCATGATTTTTTTTCCTTTTTATAACACTTAGTACAACTTTTTCCTTCAAGTTTCCATATAGGTCATGCTTTATTCTTGGTGCTTTACGAGATAAAAATCAGATAATTTATCAACTTTTCTTTTTTAAAGTTTTTGTTCTTTGTCTTTTCTTAGAATCGTTATTCTCTGTGAATTTATCTGGCTTTTCTCTGAGCAGTTGGATGTCAGTATTCCATCTGAGAAATCACTAATGCTGAGAGTATAAATTGAGTTTCCAATTTCTGCATACGCATTGAGTTATTCAACTTGTATTTAGTCTCTAGTCCCCAATAAATACTCATCCCTTCCACACTTCCTGCAGCCTGACCATTTTTCCTCTGTGTTTTACTTCTGTCATTCTTTTTAAATGCAGTACTTTGTACTCAGCTTTACAGAATATCACCTCAGTGGTTAGGGGCTATTTCTCCAAGTTATCAAGATCACTTTGAATTGGACACTTTTTAAAAAGCATTTGCAGTTGTTTTCCCCCTTGGTGTCACCTGTAGATTTTTGAAGAAGATTATTGTCCATCATCCTATCTTTTAATGCTGGCAGTGCCTATTACTGAGTCAAGAAGAGAGACTTGTGGGCCCCTCCTTGATATGCCCTCTAGTTTGACAGAATCCTGTAATCACTCTTTGACAGCAGTTTGGAGCAGTGATGCACTCACCCCATAATAATTTTATGGGTTACGATCCATGTCTAACTGTGATTAAGGCATTGCTCACAGTATTAAATTAGACTTTTCAAGTCTCGAGATTGGCATTTATATTCTTCCTCCCCAGCACCCCCCACTCAGGATGGCAGTATAAGCTAGAAGAAAGGTTTTGTGTATGCTATTCATCTTAACATAAGAAGATTTGCTTGTAGCAAAACCTAAATTCAGATTTCTCTGGATTTAAAGTGCTGATTTAAAAAATTTTCTAACACCTAGATACTTCCTCATGCCCACACAAATACTTGCTTCATTTTATCTGCCTGGTTTTCCTTAGTATTTCTTCATCAGAGGAAAAAAAATTAACATATGTTATTCCTTAATACTGAAAAAGAAATTCAAACACTACTGAAGTGTATTTCTGAGTCTGACAATGAAAGAATGATGGTAATGTTACTACATTTAGTTTAAATTATATTGGTTCAAACACCCAAGGCTGGATTTTCCACAGCGGCAGTGCACTGCAGAGCCTGCAGGAATGTGATGACTTCGGCAGAACTGGGAGGAAGCAGAAAGAAGAGTCCTGGAACAGGCCTTCCACACCCTGAAGCAGCTGCTTCCAGTTCTCTCCCCCCTTTCCTGCCTGCACACCTCTTCCATATGGGATGGCACTCGCATCTTGGCTTCACCTTGGCAGCATGGGGCAGGCACAGAAGTCATCCGCAAACCCTGGCAGAGCAGCACAAAGCAGGCAGCCAAGCCCTGAACCTTGGTTTAAGTTCCTGGCTTGGAGAGCTGTGGAAAGAGTGGCAAATATTCAAATGTCACTCTTTAAATATTTGGGATTTCTGGAGGAAGCGATTTCCCAGAACTTGTGGTGCACGTGGCCAACCCTCACCATCTGACTGCGGTATTGTCACTGAGAGAGCTTCATTGCAAATTAGGGGTAACCAAATGCCTTGATGATGGTGGCACAAACACCCTGTTTAAAACACATCTGAGCTTTGCCCTGGCCAAGCCTATAGCCAACTATCTGTGGTTCTCAAAACTGTGATCTGTGGAACACTGGAGCCTGTGGCCTTTCTTATAAATACTCTGCAAACAATAGCTAAACATCCTTCTCGGCACAAGCCCCACCAATCTGTTGCTAGTAGCCTGAAATATGTGAAGTTACAAATAAACCTTAATACTTCACCAAGTGTGCTGGTTTGACTGGAAAATGGGAACTCTGGGATGTAGTGGAAATATTTTTATGGAGCTCAAAAATGAGAAAAGTTGAATATCTATTTCCTGTTTATCATTGTAGCTCCCTAGAATCCCTATATAAATTTCTCTTACTTTCAAACTTACAGCATATATTAATGGTAATTTTATTTGTTATTTTGTTATTTTAAATATCTTTGTTATTCTATTACATTGATTCAGGGCAAACAAAATACACAGTTAATAAATTTTAAAGGTGTTTTAAATTACTTGCAATTTAAAAAGTGAGCATTTTCTACAAAAAGTGAGCATTTTCTACAAAAGTTGCTTATATATTCAAAATAAATGCTATTTTGAGAAGTGATAAAATAGAATATTTCCATTAAAAAAAAATCCATGACCTTTTTTTCTGAGCAATCTCATACTACTTATAATTTTTCTGTGGATTTTTTACCTCAATTTCTTTTTTTTTTCAATGTATTAAAAATTCTATACTTTAAATTTACTATGAAGACAAAACCAGCAAAGGTCTTTAAACTAAAAGAAGCTATACAAAGTAAAACAAAATTGTTTTCTTCACTGTGAAGTTACAACACAGCTGTGTATGTGGAACGTGAAAGGAAAACCACAAAGGAAATACACAGTGTTGTATAAAATATAAGCAGAGCCTTGGAATGTGGACATCCAGTTAACCAAATGAGGGTGAAATATGACAAATCTAGCAAGACAACAAACTGCAAAAAAAAAAGAGTAGAGTAAAATACTGCAGATAAGTTTGGGGACATATTCTGCCTTTCTTAATTAAAGGGTGCAGAATGCTACTCAGAGAGGGCATTAGCTTGTGAGTAATCTCTTCCATTTCAGTTTATTCCTTGCATATTGATGATAGAATTTATTAACAAACTGCTGAACATCAGAAAACTTTTAAGAATAGATGTTATTTGTCCAGATTGTCTGAACTCACAAAAGAATTATGTTTACTCTGTTGCAAATAAAAACACATAGTTGCTCAGTAATATTAGCTCCATACTGGAAAAACAAAGCATTGAGCATTGGTCCAGTTTATGCGATTGCTTAGCTGACTCCAGAACACAAATTTAGCTAAACTCATTTTAAGCAGAAGGATAAAACTTTAAAATGGGCATAATACCCAGTCAGAATCATCAGGATTTGTTTTAAGAAAAGTATTCATTCACACTTAGAATTGAATTCTTCAAAGGCATCTGAAATGAGAATTCCTAAATGAATACAATTTTTTAAATTCCATATTTATATGTATATATACTTTTTTTTTCTCTGAACACAATGTAATAGTTCTACTAACTGGGTCACACTAAATATCTAATCAGGAGCAAAAAGTCTCATTACCCTTAATTAATGTCTAAATAAACTCTTAGGTAGTTTTTCTGGGAATACAGATGTGATGAACACAGCACATATTGATGTAATTTCAATTGCACGTATCCTAAACTCAGTTACAAGGATTCAAAGATGCCTGTAAAAAATATCAGCTCTCATGCATGGCTGTCTTACCCAAGTCTCTCTGTATTCAGCACTCTGCATCGGTCAGAAATGTGGTGACAAAATGCAGCAATAATCTGATTACACCATCTCTCACTGGTGCATGCCCATGTGTTTCATCCCCACTAGTTCTGCCCACTCATGCCTCCTGGCATCAGCTTCAAGGAGGGAATCTTATGGTGGCCCATTTAATTAAAAGCATTCCAAAGGGATAAAATGGTGTGTAATAACATGCAAAAGGTTCTGAAAGGTTCTGAGGGGGAGAAGAATAACGAGGATTAAAGTGACAAGTCTAGAGATTATCCCGAGCAGCTAACCTAGTTCAAAGGTATATGGTACATGAGCAACTGCAGCCAAACTCTTCCAAACATAGCTTTAGAAGCTTACAGAATCTTTTAGGGTGCAGTACATGTTTTTTCTTCTTCTTCTCATTTTAGGCTTCTTTTTTAGTTGTAATGCAGCCTGAGGAGAAGGAGGAAGAAAAGAATAGACAAAAACTCAGTAGGTGGGAAAAGAATTTATAGAAAGAGAAAAAAAGCCAGATATACAAACAGGGAATTTGGGATAGGATCTAGGCAGCAAAAAAAGTAGATTATTGGAGATGAGAGATATCAGATGGACAAAGAAAGGGAAGAGACAGAGACAGAAAAAAGAAAAAGTAGTACATTCATGATTATCTTCATAAACGCCAATTTTACCATGGAAATATGTCAACCTTAAATCTCCATTATCTTATCATTGCTTTTATACTTTCTAAATTTGCCAATATAAGCCAGAAAAATAATAAGAAAAAAGTGCACAGCTACACTAAATTCTTTTCTTTACACATAATTGGATGTATAATATCTCATCCTGACTGACTGAAGAAAACTGTGTTAGCATGAATAAAGTAGATGTCACTTATTCTTCTTTTGTCTTAGACAGTGTTTGTCATTCCAGAAATAAGACAATTTGGTTTTTTGTTTTTTAAACTGTTGCCTTTTTTTTCCTCAAAGCTTTTTATAACACATGCTGATTCTTTTTTTAGCTACCTTACCCAATACTTTTATGATAAAATTGTATCAAAATGATATTATTACTTGAATGGCTGTAAAAAGGCTAGTTGTAGAGCAGCATGAAGAAAAGAAAAAAAATTTGTTTTTACACAGATTGAAATAAGAGAAATAAGAAGAATATAATTTCCAGGCCAATCACTACCACCTGCCTACAAATTTGGCTGGCAAAGAAAAGCTTCCTAAAATTGCTCAGCTGCAGTTCTTCATACACAGAGGCACATTCAGCAAGTAAAGTCTCAGACAGCTGAAATATGAGAGTGGTTTTATGGAGATGCAGTGCTTAATTTTGACAAATAAAAAGAGAACACATTTCTACTTTTATTAAGGTACGCTGTCAAAGTCATGCTGGCCAAAGCTGCTTCACTCTCTGTACTGTTCATTGATTTTCTCATACATCATCCTCTCAGAGAAGCTGAAAAATGTTTCAACTAGGTAAAACTCCACTTTGGTCCTCCTTCAGTCTTAAAGCAGGTTGCTGCTTTCCTATACAGAATCTTCATAACTTCCAGGAGCTTACTCAGTCAAAAAAACCCTGCTTCTTAATTAAAGCCTTTGCACTCAGGCTTTGCCTTTCCTTTCCTCTACTCCAATTTCTCCTTCCACATCCCACCCCCCAGTAGCTGTCAACAATTTCTTTTTATCCAGGGGAGTAGAGAAAGAAATAAATTTTCACAGTCAGACTGAATGTCATGTCCAGCTGCCTTCAAAAGGCAGAAATTTACAGTACACATTCTGCCACATATCTTCATAAGTGTTGCACTTTTTCAAGAGCAAAGTATCGACAGGTTCCCATCAGGTGTGCTAGGGTTCACAGAAGCTATAGAAACTCTTCATGATGCTTGGAGAAAGATTAAATTTTTTGGAGTGCAAGAGAGATCAAAAGCTTATGCTTCCCTTTTGTTCTCACTTTACTTCCTACCATAACCAAATCAATCTCGTTGCCCAGTGCACAAGGAGTAATCTCAGCAAGTTGTAAACTACTGGAAGAAAATAAAAGGAAACAGTAAGTGGGCAAAATTGATGTGGCCTTCAAGTATTTTCTATACAGAAACTTTTTCCCTTTGAGAAGAACTACTTTTCTCCAAAATCTGCATTTCCCCTCAGAAGAGAACTGCCCTGCCCTCATTGTCCACAGAAGCAAAGTCTAGTCATTCATTCCCCATTTGTGTGTGTCCCAGTAATAAGCCTGTGATTGAAAGTAAAAAATGCTGTTCCTTTTGACTTATGTAATAGATGGTGGAACTGATGTATTATTTAAGCATAAGACATTAATTGTAAACAGGATAATGGAGACCTGAAAGATTTTTTTCCTTCCATCTACCCAAAGATTTCTCAGAAAAGGAAGCCAAAAAAGGAAGCTTTTATGGCAGATGATGGTAAACAAAAAAGAAGAGAAAGGGACTAATGGCTGAATGGCTGGGCCTGAGCCTTACATAATTTTATTATGCTAGAGAAACATTTCTTTCAAAACATGAAACCTGCCTGTTGCAGTGTGATGTCATAGCCTGTCTCAGTTATCCTGGTTCCTTCCCCAGGTCTGTCAGCCACCTCTCCTTTCCCCCTCCCTTGCCCCTGCTGAGTGCTGTCTGTCAATCCTGGCATTCCAGAGGGCATGGAGTGATTGGCGAAGTTCAAAAGATGCCTCTCAGTCTCAGGGGACAAATGACACCTGGATGGCTGTTATGGTTTGGGCCTGGCAAAGCCAGAGCCCCCATGAGGACACCTTCTCCCCGGTGTCTGCTGCGAGATGTGACCAGGAATAAACAAAGCAGGCTCCAACTTCAACATACAAAAAAGTTTATTAACTAAGCTACATACAAACACTTACTAAACTACAAACAAACACTAAACTACACATACACAAAGGAAAAAAAAAAAAATCACAAGGAGAATGAAAACTACACAGAAACACTTCCCCCTCCTCCTCCAGATCCCCGCACAATTCATCTCCCAAAATTATCCACACTCCCAAAATTATTCACACTCCGTCTGGCACCACCCTTTAGATTGGTCAAACTTTCAGCTCCTCAAGAGGAGAGGGAGTCCTTCCATGTGTCGTGGTGGCCTTTTCCGTCCTTGTTCCGGTGCTCTCACCACCGAACAGGGATCAGGGCTGCTTCCAGGGTTGTCTTTTTAAGGATGCTTTGTCCAGTTCCAGAAAAGCACAGTATCTCACCTTCTCATCCTCTGGGACATCCGTCCCCCCCATATTTTATATACCCCCTGGGGCCGAGGGGTCCACACACTGACTCTTCATTGGCTCTGGGACATTTCTCCCCCTGGACTCAGTCTCTGTATCTCACGGAAACATAGCTCTGTCCATGACTACACAAAAGAGTCCAGCATTAAATGCCACTCCATCTTCTCCATTCTTTCAACATCTCTCACTCTCTCTCTCTCTGGTCCAGACCTTCATCACTCGTTCCATGACTTCATCCTCCTCCTCTCTTATCACTCGTCTAGGAAGGGTTAATGTTCTGTAAGGCCTTCATTGTACAAAAAAGGGTTAAAAAACTCCTCCAGGCGGCTGGACTCCTGGCTGCACCCCCCCCATCTCCTCAGCTGGGCTGCCTGCTGCCAGCATATTTACTGAGTTTCAAGGTAACACAGGCTGCACTCTCTCTCTCTCTCTGTCTGTCCCCAAGGGGGGGGGGGGGGGGGGGAGGAATGGCTGTCTGATGTCTCTTGGGGCTCCTCCACCCTTCCATCCTCCAAGGCCTCCTCACTCCCATCTACGTCCAGGCCCAGGCCTACCGCATGGCTGCCCCTCCCCCGCCCAGCAGCAGCGGCTGGACAGGGGAGAGCTCCAACCTGCGTCCCTCGAAGTCCCAAGAGAGCCTCCCAGGGCCGAAGCTCTGCTTTTAACCCCTGGGTGTTCTCGGAGGTGTGTCCAAAACCCACTGGTTATCCCAGGTGCCAATATCAAAATCCAAGCACCCATTGGTTTGACCACAACATCCCAGAATTCCCACTTCTTCCTGGTCAAACCACCACAATGGCCCAATGTCCCTCAGGGCTGGAAAGCAAACAGCTGGTCTGTGAGGTGCTACACCAAGAAAAACACCTTTCTGAAAGCAGGTTGTGGATATTCATCTACCTTGTTTTCTTCCTTTCTCCCTTTAATAAGCCATAATCCATTAAGTAAAAAAGATTACACGTTGCACCAGAAGGGATATAAGCTCATGTTGCATCAAAATGTGAAATTCAAATTTTATGGGTGGGACATGATCTGGGTTTTATTAGCAGCATTTCTGAATCTTGTAAAAACTATTATTGTTCTCAACACACTCCCAGAAAAATTGCTACAGATGTTCAGAAAAGGGTAAAGCAGGGGAATATGTAATTATTTTTTGAAAGGGAATTAAAGAAGCTAATGTTTTCATAGTCTTTTGTATTTTAATTCAATGTAAAATTAATATTCTAAACGTTTTTGACAGACAGCATCAAAACCAAGTTAAAACAATCTATGCTCTGGTGGTGCCAGGAGAGAAATGAACCTGTCTAGTCCTACTCTGAAACAACCAGCTATGAAATTCAACTTTTAAAATTTTCAAACATTTATAATTAACTAAACCCACTAACTAATACACAAGTTCTAAATGCATGGATTTAGTTGGGCATCCACAAGGAAATCTGACCAAATGTGTCTGATTAACAAGTAAAATTACAGACACAGGAGGGTTTTGTTGCTGATGATGTTGCCATTTTTCCTTAGCCTGTATCAATAGTTGAAAATGTTTTTCAAAACAATGTCTGCATCATTAAAAATTTTTTTTGAAGAAGCTAAGAATGTTCAGTGATTTGGATGAATACATTATAGAGAAAGAATGAGCCAAGTACAAAACTCTCTTTTACGAACTAAGCATCAGGTTTTAAAAGATAGGAACTTTGTAATAGGCAGCTTAATCCATTTTGAAATATATAAATAAAACTTGTTTTCAAAAGTACAGAGCATGCCACATTTCCTGCTAATTTCCCTAAGCACTGCCACACTAAGAATTCTGCTTCAAATAGATATGGGGGTTTGGGAGTTTATCTGTTGACACGGGAGCTGTCCTTGGAGCTTAAAATTAAATATTGCTCATCTTCAACAACAGAGAGCACAGAAACAAATGCCAGCATTTCTAGGTATGGATACACTTAAAATTAGACCAAAACACAAATGACTATAGCATGGCATTTGGCAAAAACTACTGCTATTTACGCTAGCAGCCTACAGTGGGTGGATTTCAGCCTGTAAAAAATCCTGAATGAATTTAAATGGCAAACTTTATATTATTATACTCTATGACATGTTGTGCACCAGATTACAGTTCTTTACACTCTTTTTTTCCCCTTTTTTTTTGCAGTTCTTGCTGGCAGTGTATTTGAAGTTTTCCTCCATAACTGCTTTTAGCAGAAAGTTGGGGTTTGCTGTCACAGCAGCCCACTTTTCAGCAAGAGATTAAATATTTATTTTGTCAGAAAATGTGAATACCTGGATATCTGAAGGGAAAAACATCTTCTCAGAACTACTGTGAAATATTTATTGGGAACTAGAGTTTAACTGCCTCAAGTCTCCATTAGCAGTAACACCATGATTCCTTGGGAAGAGGAAGACTGTGCTATATCCCTGGATATATGGTATAAATGTGTGCAGCTGCATCAGCAGAGGAGAATGACACAAAGCATCAGGTGTAAAACTTCAATAAACATGTAGCCAACTTTGCCAGACAAAATTTTCCAATATGAATACTTCTATTGTTGACATATTGAGGTTCTGGTGTTTGAAGTTTTGTTTTGGTTTGAGTTTTTTATGGGAGGGGGTTTAAGTTTAGGTTTTTTGTTTGGTTTGCTTGGGGAGAGGAGGTATCAGAGAGAGCAGACTACTGGCAAAGAAATAGCTGAAATTTCACTGAAAATTCCTTTTATCTTTTTTTCCAGATTAAAACCCAGCTTTTCAGCAGCCATGGCAACTATACTGTCATTTCTGTATTGACTAAAACTTAAATGAATCTGATTTCAAGCTGGTAATTTTGCCTGAGCCTACTTTACCCCTAGCTGGCTATATATTTCCAGGGAGGGTTGTTGTCGTTGCATAATCTGTACTTAAACATAACCCAGGTTCATGTTTTCTCTTAAGGAGTCCCAGTCTTAATCAATAGGTCTGATTTATGGAGCAAGCCTGGACAGAACCTGATATTAGAAAACTATTTTAAATTCTGCTTGAACTCACATCCAACCATATCACATTTTATGAGAGGTAAATATATACTCACAGTTTTTTGGCAAGTATTTTCCATTGTCTGCCCTCAACATTCTAGAATAAATGAGAATTAAAAAATGGATGGAGATTTACACAAAACATTGTTCGGGGGAAATCAGTGAAAGTTGAAGCCATATTTATACCTCTTTGGGAATTCCAGGCACATTGATTGTGCCGTGGATGTTGATGTCAGCTTCAAAACCTCACTTCTTTACCCCTAAAGAAGCGCTGGTTATTAACACAAGTTCCCTACTGTCCTTGTCCAAAATACACTGCACAGTCTTTTTTCTCTTTAGGTCTAAGTGAACAGTAACCTGGAGCACTGCACCAGGGGAAGCAACTTAGCTCAGACCACATTCCATGAAAAAAATTGTTGGAGGATTTTTCCATGTTCCATAATCAAACAGAGAGAGCGCACAGAATGAAATGCACTGAGATTGCAATGAAAGGGAGCATGTAGTACTCCTGGTGAGCTAAAAGAAGTAGGTGCCAAATGAAACCATCATTAAAAATGAATGAGAAGCATGCAGAAGTGTGAGTTTTAATTGGTTTCATTTGTTTTTATGACAAGGATGTGATAAAATGGGCAGTGATTTGTAGCTTTCCTGAATGAGAGGGACAAAAGCTGTGCTACCTGGTGGGAACAAGGATAACTGAGTGCTGAAAGGTGCCAGCAATGTCCCAACTACTCCTTTTCATTCCAAATCACCAATATTTGAAGTCAAGATACTCTAGCTGTTTAATTTCAAGAAAAAGATTCCCTAAAAATGTTTTGTGTAACTTTTCATGCATTTTTTCCACCCCTGAGAGAGGCAGACAGTTGACTGTAGTCAAGAAGGGCTGACAGGGAACTCTGTGACCACTCATGGTTATCACAAGCTGAGTGGGCTCCCAAAGGCTGCTTCCTGGAGCTGTGCCAGGGAGCAAAGGGCAGGACAGGCAGGTGGGATACAGAAGCATGTCCTGCACCCCAGCCAGCATGTCTACCTGCTCCTGTCCTTCCATAGCTCCTACAGTGCCCTTTCCCTTTCATCCCCAGCCAAGAGCCTGGTGTGATACTTTGACAAGACACCTGCACGCTCAGCTTTGCTGCAGAAGGCGCTTAGTAGCCTCAACAAGGATCCCTTTTGCAGGGCAATCTCAGAGAAGCAGGGCTGTGCCAGCAGGGGTGAGGCAGGGCCATTCCAGTGCATTCAGGGCACCACAGAGGATGGACAGACTAAACTGGAGCTCCTGACTGGCTGAGGCTTGGGACCTGAGGCAGCACGGTGGGAGCAGGATGGGCAGAGGGCAGCAGGGCTGTCAGTGGGCTGCCAACACAAAGTGCCTGCAGAGCCCACTCACTGCAGAAATCAGGAGTGCAGTGCTACAGGTTGCTTGTGGGCATTGGTAAGATAAAAGGCAGGCAGCAGCGTAATGAATTATTTGCTCTCATCCAAACATTTAGGAAGAACTTGGAAGGGGTCATGTTAAATGAGGGTAATATATTAACTAAGATATCTAGCATGAAGAAAGTGGCTGAGGTTTGATATTCTGGTTCCTGCTATATCTGTATATCTGTATCTGTATCCCTTATTATTCCTTGCAGTCAAAGCAGCCACACCTTTAACTCACCCAAGTCAGGCACCTAGCCCACTGTGTTGTTTCCCAGCTTATGCTGTGCAACATTCCTTGCACCTTCCCATGAAGTAGATTTGACTAGATGATGACATTTCAGTATCTCTTGATGCCATGACTAAAATAATGTGTCACATGTTTTGAACAAGGGCAGGTTGATGTGGTGAAAATGAAAAAACTTATAAAAATTATAAAAATAAATTATCATATTCTATGTAATTTTATATTCACACATTCAGAAGTTGTAATAGGTTCCATCACAGAAAAATACATAATGTGCAATTGTATATGAGAAAATATAAAACTATGTTCAATATGGTATTGCAAAGCATATTATATAAGTTATAGCATTAGAAAATCACAGAATCACAGGATTGTTAGGGTTAGAAGTGATCTCTGGAGCTCATCTAGTCCAACTTTCCTGCCAAGGCAGGGTTACCTAGAGCAGATCACACAGGAAATGATCCCTCTGAGAATTCAGTCTTACTCCAATTATTGTACCTTCTCCCGTGAAACCTTTCTGAAACCAAATAAGGGTGGGAACAGAAAGTGCCTTATTCTCATCTTAAACTGCATGAGTCATCTGCATGCTACTTTTTGCATATCTTTGATTTTTCTCTCTATTTTTTAATTTCTTTTTTAAGATAGATGTCAGAGTGAAGAAAGGAAAGAATATGCACTTCATTCATTAACACCTCTCAAAAACATAAAGTATCTTTTTTTTTAACTTTGCATTATGACAAATAACAGCTTTCACTAAGTTCTATCCTAAACAGAAGTAGAGAAATACTTTAGAAGTACCTAGAAGTGACAGATAGTCTTGGGGCCTGTCCCTAACACTTACTAGAAACACATTGATGTTTGCTCATTTTTATGATCAGCCATTGGCTGCAACACAGAAAATTATTCCAGGAATGCTGACTCAATCCTGGCATGATTCTCCTCCACTCCCTCAATGCTGAGTCTCCACAGTTGTTCTTCCACAGAACAATATATTAGCACTGCACCTGCAGAGTGAGGGATGTGCCACCTCATCTCACCTGTGGATTGCCACAGAGGTGGTTTGTAACATGAAATCAGCAACAAACACATAACGAGAAAGATCAAGACCCTCCTGCTGTATTTTCTTCTTTTCTGAAACATTTACACCGAACAATGTTGGTTTTGAGCTGGGTTTTCATCTCCCCAATTAATACAGCACTTCAGCAGCACTCATTGCAAGGTGAGATTAAGATATCCCTAGGAAATCAGATAACTCCTAATACTTGAATTTCACTCCACATCCCTTCAGGAAAAGAAGATAGAATCTATATCATGAAATAAATTAGTACTCACTGTTTCACATCCACATCTGAGAGTCAGCCACAGAAACTGGCAACTGCAGCTCCTGTTACTACACTTTCAGATCCAGAGTGATGCCTGTTACTGATTTCAAAGACAGAATCCAGTCTAAGTGACAGCTGCCAGCCCACCACAATGGCCTCTTGTAAAATGTGTAAATCTGAAAACTGCATGTCCCCTGGAATGGAAACACAGGCAACCCCCCCAAAAGATCTGCCAGTCGTGCTGAAACAAAACTATTTCTGTGCAGGCTTAAATGCCGCTGCCTAGCTGAAGTGCAATTACACGAGCAAAAAATGCAGAAATGTAATCAGATTTGAAATAGTTTGAGAAAACAGAAAGTGAAATAAAATCAGCCTAAGTCAACACAGAATTGTTGCTCTACTTCAAAACTTCCATGATTTTTCCATGTCAAATCATTTCTTAAAGGTAGCATTTTCTTACAAAAGATTTTGATTTTTTTTCTGTTCCCTCAGAACTGTGCAACTGTTCTGCCTCCATGCTGCTGCAACAACACCCAGGGAAAACATATTGCTCTAGGATCTGCAGTGCACTGCTCCATTGCTTCCTTTATTGATACAAGTCTGGAACAAGGTTCCCCATGGCCTGCTTGGATATATGTTCCTCTGGCTTCTCACCTGTGAGGCTGCAGCTCAGCTGTGCCCAGAAATCCCTACTGCGGCCTTGGCAGACACTGCTACAATGAGGACATCAGACAAAGTCATTGGGCTCCCTCCTAAATGTCCCATATTTCACTCACTTCTCTTTTCAGTCTACCCTCAAAGTGTGGATAGCTGGGTGGCCTGATGACCCCATTCCCAGCTGTCCTTGGCCTTGCTTCTTTCAGTTGAGCCAGCACTGATGACCCATCTTCCAATCTATCAGGACAGCAATGTCCTCTTGCAACTCCACCCCTCCCTCACAGCCCCATTGGCCCACACAGATGCTTGCAAGGGAAGGGATTTGTCCTGCCTGCTTACATGGGGCTGTCTTTTTCTGGCAGCATTGCTGGGAACTAGAAGGTTCCATCAGAAACACTGGGATGGGGAACAAATATTTTTTTTTAACTTTCACACCCATGATATAAATAGGCGAATTATTCCAGAGGTTTCTTGAGTTTAGGGTGGGTGAGGAGGGAGACCTCAAATGTCAATTATTCAACCTTTTCCCAGATGAAAGTCTATTGAATTTTTGTGAAAGAACAGCAGGAGACTATATTAAGTTTATTTTGGAGATTTGTGATTACCTCCTTTCCAGAATAAAGCAAGAATGATAGAGACCAAAGGTGTGCAGAAAAATTAATTTTCTGCAAACGAGACTTTATCCTACTGCTGCAGGCTGAGACAAAAATCCCTTATGAAGGATGTGCCACCCCAGTATTCACCATATCCCATTATTCAGCAGTCCAGGCATTACTGAGAAGCCTTACATCTTTTATCCCAGAACTGCTTTTATACTTTTTTAGTAAAAATTAATTGCCATGTTAACCTGACACATATATATTAACATGACATACATGTGTCAGGTTAACATGGCAATTATGACAATAATGACAAATCTAAGTGTTAATATGGGAGCTGCTGGAAAAAAAATACAGATTTAGTCCAATTCTTGCCATCACAAGCTGTCACATACAGAAGTAATGTGGAAGATGTCAAGCAGGTACAACATCATTATGATATACTTAATCACCTTGTACGCACAACCTGGTTACACATCGCATTCTTGAGAGAAAGGGTGAAGAAGAAATCCAGCCCATACTGTCTCCGCTCTTTTCTAGTTTTAAGAGGAGAATGATTTCTTTCTGAGTTGCCAACAGCTGACAATCAAAATAACTTCTGCAGGCTGAGGTTTGGAAATCTCTGCCATCCCCTGCTCTCAGAGGAGAACCTGCACGTGCAGTCACCACTCTGAGCTGGACCTTTAGTCTTTAAAGCGTGGCTGTTCCTTACACTGCTCTCTTGCTTTTGTCAGAAGGTCTGAGCACAGCACAAACCCCAGGCCTGTCCCAGCTGAGAACAAACAGACACTCCTCGGCCAATCCAGGCACATCCAAAGTACAGATTAGTCCATATGAGGCCTAGGTGTTGGAGGCACCTTTCTGTCACCAGCCTCAAGAGCTATGTGTGATTAGACATCTCACAGTCCAGAGGCTGCAATTCATCATCACAACCTGTGCATCAGCCGTGAGATCCCTGACTGCTCCTGCGCTCCTCTCCACCCTCCTGTGTTTGATCCCTTCTCTCTCATCATACTCTGACAGTTCCCATCTTTCTCCCTCAGGACTGCTGTTATTTATTCTGTAGCGGAGCTGTGAGAGGGGGCTGAAGGATCAAGGAGGGAGGGAGCTCTCAGGCTGTGGGACTCAGCAGAGCCAGCAACACAGGGGTCCTTGGCAGCTGACTAAAGCAAGTACAGCACAGTGGTACTGTACAGCCAGAAGAACAGAGGGTCAGGCTGGGCTGTAGGGAGGTGGAGGGAAGCTGTCACACTCTCAGCATGAGATCTGGCAGCTCTGTAAACCAGAGTACATGAAACAGGCTAGTAAACTGTTTCCCCATCCCCAAGCATTGGCCCCCTGTTAGGAGCTACCTCACACGACCTCCACCAGCTTTACACTGCAGCCAGTCTTGCTCCGTGTCTGAAAGCCCCACCTGCTCGTCAGAATGAGAAACACTTCCTCAGTTTGGGGAGCCAGGACGGGGCAACTGAGGGCAAAACCTTCGTTCTCCTCTGTTCCCAGTATCAGGCTGCCTCCAATGGCTGTGCTTGAAATCTTCAGTCGACCCAGGTGTTGCCTTCTGTTTGTCAGTCTGTTTCTGCCTGTAGAAAATAGTGTTGCTGGTAACTTCTGCTGTTCATTGCCTTTGACAGCTGCATGGACTGACTGCAATCTGCCAGATTGTTTTCTACAGCAGCCCTTCACACCCACCTTTGGAAAATCCCCACACCAACATCCTTCAGGGGCTTAGGCAGGTCTGTTAGATGGTTCCTGGCAAAGGAAAGAAAATCATGGGCACTAATACTACTTCCATGCCCATGCTTTACATTTACAGGTGTATGGGCACCTCAGGCTTTCATAGGAGCACTCAACTGGCTTGTTTCAGAGGGCTGCACATCTCAGGAGGGCTCCCTGATGGGAACTGTATTGACTGGGGCAGAGAACACTGTTCCATTGGTTCTGCCCTGAACTTCATTTGTGATCCTTTGTCCCTGTTTACACTAAAAGCATATTAATTTCTACCTTTTCTGCATAGTTTACAAATCTCAATTCCGAGCTCTGGTTGTCCTTTATCCTGTCTCTAACAGTTATTGATGTTTGGGTGTTGGCCTTTTTTATGGGTCATTCACTAGAGAGCACGTGCATTCCAAACTGACATCTTGCCACTACAGATATCCAAAAAAAATTGTAGTGTTTTACGGTCTTGCTTTTAAAGCTGATTGCCTCCATAATAAAGAATGCTTCTGGGAAAAAAAATTAAAATTCTTGCCTCTGAATTCCTTATTTAAGGATCCCACATTACAGAGAGGCAAATTAAGGACACACTCTACGCCATTAGAAAACATCCATTAAACAAAGCTAAAATTGAAGTTAAAATTACATTCTTTTAGTGACTACATTTTATGTAGCAGCATCACTCCTTGGTGAGCTCTCAAAATGGGCTGCCCATTGGAAATCTGAATGATGCCTCAGCTTAATCTTTAAACATCCAACGTTATCTGCCTTTCAAACCACATTAATCTGTGAGTTATGTAATTGCTATCACAAAGAAAAAAAGAAAAAAGAAAGAAAGAAGACTCAAGAGGAACACAAGCACAGTTTATAAAGAACTCCAAGGTTACAATACACTTTATGGAATAAATGATCCATCCATTCAGCCTGGAACAGGGTAATTGCAAGGGACAGCATAAAAAAAACATCAGAGAAACATTGTCTATCTACTTTTAGATGCCTCTGCTCTATTGAAGCCATGAATAACCCTAATAAAAAAAATACTAATTTCCTCCTTATTCCCCATTCTCTTATTTGATCCTGATTATCCCCTTCTGTGGGACACACAGCCACTCCACAGACAACAGGTGGTCCCTGGATGTGAGAAAGAGAATGGTAACTGGCCTCAGCTTTCCAAGGACATCCAGCTTCACAGCTAGTGCAGTAATCAAGCTCTACCCTCAGGCAGGAAAGCATGGGTCCAAGAAATATTACACAAGACTCTGCAAACAGTTTGAATGGTCTGTTTGTTTGCATGATGTTCTGATTTTGCAGCTTTTCCTTGTCTTTAGTTATTAATTCTGTATTTCTGTGTCCACAATCTGGACGCAGAAATACTGGATTTTTTCATCCTGCCTGACTAATACAAAAAGCACAAAACAGCATGGGGGTGAAAATAGGTTTCTGTGGAACCCTATTAAAAAAACTCTCTCTATCCAGAGGAAAATTCTTTTCTAGTGACCTACCAATTAGGCAGTGTTAATGTGTTTCATTCCAGTGGTATTGTTTTATCTTTGCAGTGAAATTGCTAAGCGATAGCACATGGAATGTGAGGGGGGGGAATAACAGCACACTAAACTTCTCCAAGTTCCCTACAGGTTAATAGTTATTCCTTTCTCAAGGATCACAGCATAGTTCAGATTACGTTAGAATTTTCCTAATTATGTGCAGATTTATAGCATCCCAGCCCCGCAGGTAAATTCATAAAATCTTGAGGGAGATGATGGACTCTTATATTTGCTCAAGTATTTTCACATTTCTTACTGCTGAAGTGGATAATGCCAATGCATATTTCTGCACTACATTATGGAAAAAAGGCTTGAAAAATCTGTGGGTTTTGCCAAAATTGTTGATGAGCTACAGCATGGCAAAAAATTAGAGAACACTGAAATATGATATGCTTTCATCCAAATTTCAGAGTTTGCTTGGACCTGTATCAGATCTTTTCTTGATAATAGACCCTACAGGCAAAAATGAGACCCCACACTTTTCTAGGGATGGTATAGGTGAGATGTGGACCCTTGTGTCATTTTTAACTTGAAACTGTCTCTGTGAGATAAAACATTATCTTCTCTGAATAAATCTCTAGGTTGGAGGCTATGGTTTGATGCCTGTCTTTGCCACAAGACAAGTTTTCTATCTCAGAGAATTTGCAGGTTTAGTGCTCACTCTCCCTTCAATGAGAGCCATTCAGCACACCTGTGCTTTGATAAAACTGCTCCTTAATCTTGCCATGCCAGTGTGCCCCCACCAATAAAAAGAGATTGTACCATCTCTTGTTCATCCTGGCTACTGATGCTCAGACAACTGGGAGGGGAGATGTTGTGATGTTCCCAGGTGCTGCATGCCAACTGGAGGGAGGATCAGGTGTGGTTGGGCCGGTGAATACATCCACTGGTGCCTTGGTGTTGGCAACCAGCAGAACACAGCAAAGACAAGTTACAGAAAGAAAGTTCTGGGATCAGCTTATCCCACTTGTCAGACCTTATTCAGCTGCCGCCCTCAGCAGCTGGAAGCCTCAGTTATCCAGCCAGAACAGGCTGGCATCTGGCTGCTGAAAAGAGTGGAAGTGCTGTAAGGGCATCCCCCATACATGGGTAAATATGCCCCACAAAGTACTGCAGTGTTTGTTGCAAAACCAAGGTGCCACTTTAATCTATTCTTGTGAAGGAAGAGTTTCTTCTCTTGCCAGCTGCCTACAGCTTCTCTGGAACAAAAATTATCCCTCACAACAATTTGTAGACTTGGTTCATGATCTGGGTGAGATTCAGACTTATAAATAATTTCAACCCTTCTAACTATAAAAGGGTAAAAGGTCACTTACCCATCTCACCTACTGGCACTGTTAAAAAAGAGCCACAAGTATTCCTGCCTATTACATGGCGTGTTTCCTTTTGACCTTCATAGACATTACACATTGTTTTATTTGGTTTTTTCTAATTCTCACCCTAGGACTTCTAATCATATTTACCATCAATATTTAAAACTCCGCTTCAGTCTTCTTGGACTGAAGTAGTTTTGCAACTACATTTATTGTCTTTAAACAGGCTTTCAAAATTTAACACTTGCTCAGAGTTAGGTAAGATAAATGTCATTTCACATGCCTTCACAAAGATAAAAATTCTTGTCAATCATCTATTTTATTTGTTGATTCGGCTGAAGCAGATAGCACTACAAAAGTACTGAAAAGGAACATTTTAACTTTAACACTTGTAGGGTGGATAGAAGCCAGACTGTGAAATAATACTCGTCTTTATTTTTTAGTAATCTAGGCTTTGGTGAAGAAAAGGTCATTATAGGCTGGGTATGGGGCTACTGCTGAAGTCAATTTAAATTACTCACTGTCAAAAGTAACTAGTATTCTTGTAGAAATGTTATTTGTTGCAGAGAAGAAAACAGGAGTTTATTATCATGCAGACAAAGCAGACTGATGCCTACCATCTGGACACAGGGCTCTCATAAACAGAACCTCCAGGTGCAGTTGCCATTTCTGATACACATTTCTGAGTCTGCTATTAGAGGGAACCCGTGATGCTTCACTGCTGCAAATTGCCCATCCTTTAATGATAGCTCTGAGTTCACTACATTGGGCCCATTTTATTAGACACAAACTTGTAAGTCTCATGGCCTAGAGGTGCTTTATTACTGCTGGTCAGCATGGTTTTTTTTCCTCATGAAACTCTAGTTTTATTTAGATTCCATGCCTAGCAGAGACTTGAGGTTCTTAGGAAAAGAACCCATCTGAGAGTGGGCATACTTTGTTTTTTATTGGTTGGCATGCTTTGGTTTTTATTGGCATCCCTTTTTGACCCTCACTGGGACTTGATAGAACAATGTTTTGGAGCAGGAATTGCAGACCAGCTTGCTAGCAAGGCAGTGCTACCCCTGCTAATGCTCATTATTTGGCCCCTGCAACGCTCGTATTGTTTACATTAACGGGGAAATCAAGAGGATATTAAACTGAATTTGTATTGACTGTCTGAGTAACCCTTTAGATGCTTTTCTTCATAGATAATAATACATTATTTAAGCCACAGGCTGCCAGCAACTACTGCTCAAATATTGAGGTAACTCACATTAAGAACTCCCACACAGAAACCTGATTTGCTGTTTTGTGTTTATGTACCAGGTCTCGGTGTGAGAGCTCTCAAGCATCAGTAAGAAACATGAACACAGGGAACAGGATGATAAAAATATCATTACATGCTCAAAAAGCTAAAACTGTGATCTGACAGTGACTTCAGCAATCCTTGTCCCAGTCTGTTTGTTGTGATGGATAGGTATGTGCTTGTGCACATGTGCACAGGAGAGCATGTGAGCCAAGAAACACAAGAATATACATGTTTTGTTCAAAACCAGGCTACAAACAGCAGGTAGGAAGCCATAAGGCAGTGGTACAGCAATTTGTCTTTTCAGCAGGGACTTTTCACAGACACACACACGAGTTATGTAAAAAACAACAGCCTTGAATTCCAGCTGTTATTGGTGTAAGAAAATGTGCAGATGAAACAAATCAAATCCTGACCTGCTCAGCAGCACAAGCCTTCCTGCTTTTCTGAGAAAGCTTTGAGGAAGGCTCCTGGTGTTGGTTAAAACAGCCATGTAATATTTAAATACTATTATCTGTAAATTTTACAGGTTGATAACTGGCTGATGTCATCACAGAGTTCTTGAAAAAGGACAAGAGTGCAGCTCCTCTAAGGACACTTTTTGATTGCTCAGTTATTTACTTTGTGTTTGTGAGCATTTAAAAATGGAATGCAAATTTTGAATAGATATTGAACTCTAGATTAAGTGCCTTTGCTAGAAGAGATATGGTAGATGAACTTTCCTTTCCTGAAATTTCTATGTGTTTATTGAAGATTTAGAGGTTCGCTGCTTTCTGATTTTGTTTTATCAAGCTCTCCTATGAATTTTAATTGTAAAGGCTGGGTAAGATTTTGAGATCTGATTCACATATTTGCCTGTCATAAATGATTGCTAACATGGAGGACTGTGCTTACTTACCTACTGTGTTTTTTCTTGGAAAAATGTTCACCTTAATCTGAAAAACTACCAACAGTCTGATAATGTTTTCTGTCCCTAAGCACACGTGAGCCTTCTGTAATAAAATTTTTATTGAGGAACTGAGATGTCTTGTCAGGTGGAGTCTGAAGCAACCCAGTCACAAATGACCAGAGAGTACACAGGTATTAGATTTAAAATTCATAACCAGAAACCAGCTTTTTGACCAGAAACCAGCTTTTCTAGTTATGGTGGAGAGGAAGGTTGCTATGCAGAAAGTAATCTCCATTACAACTTGGACAGTTCCTGTGAGGAAAAAAAAAAAAAAAGAAGAAATATTTGATTCCATAACACGGAAAGAAGTACAGACATAGATGCACCCATTTATTCCCAGAAAAGAGGCTTGAAGACACTTCTGGTGTTGCCTTGCATGACAGCTTTTAATTGTGGTACCTTAATTGCTGTAATTCAAGTAAGGAATTGATCATCCAAAGCCACTTCCGGCAAGCCAAACTGCTAAATTTCCTTTAGTTTTATGTTTTACATAAGTGCCAATGATAGGAATAGTAGAATTCCCTCTTCAACCTGTGCCCTTCTTCAGCACGGTGCTGAAGAGCAACATTTTACTACTAGAAAGTATCTTCTACTCTATTCTGTATCTTAGGAGAAATCCTAACGCAGATTTCATGGGAAAACATAGGCAAAGGTAGGCTTATTGTGAGCATGGACAAGTAATGGACAAGGATTCAAAAAAATTACCTAAGGATGTTCTTGAGAAATTATGAATATTTCCAGGAAATCCATATTTGGGGTCAAATAATGAGATTTGAAAACATTTCTACCCATGTCTGTGGTATGGGTTGATGGCAAGTTTTATGTCTGTTTTAGTATCGAACACATTTCATGGGATCAAGAAATCCCATAAACATGGCATTTACTGTTAACCATTGACTTGAAGAGCTCTGGGAGACAAATATATTTGTACACTATGGCACCTGAATAATATAATGAAGGAAGTTTCAAAGGGAATATAAAACATTAAAGAAGTTTATTTTTCTTTTCTTCTGAACAGACTCAAAATTTATCACTGCAGAACTTGGTATTCCCTTCCAGGCTACTGCTGCTTCCACTTGCACAAAAGCAAGACAAACCAAAAGAACAGCTGAGAAGACCACAGATGTGTGACTGAGATTTGAGTACACATTTTAAGTGCTCTGATTTGGAGAAAACTGTTAGAAGAGCACAAAGAGATGAAGTTCAGGTCATGCTGACATTAAATACCTGAATGGGGCAGAAAAAGCCTTATTACCAAAGTCTGAAAAAAGACATTAAATCAAGAAAAAAAAAAGGCAGTCAAATAATATAAAGCTGAGTAATGAAGTATATCACAAAAAGGTGATATACTGTCTATTCTCTCCAACTTACAATCCAATTTGATAAATGATAATTCATCAAATTAAATTATTTAAAATATCTAAAATCATCACTGGAGAGGATAATATGTGATGGGATGTAAGATGGAAAAACAGTCACCACCCATCATCTGAGCTTTTATTTTGTGTCCCAGATGATTAGTAAAGCATTATCTTACATTACCTGTGGATAACTAAATAAGTCAATGAACAGGCTCATAAATTTGACAAGCTGGGAAAAATTTGATAAGCTGTCTGAATAGGTGTAAATCCAAATGGAGCTCAACACCAATGGAACAAGGCTGCAGTTTTAACTGGCTTAGATCCCTGCACCTGTGTTTCTATGCTTGAGCCACCACAACAATGATTCCTCTTAAACGTGAGTATCTTTGGCAGCTCTCATGAAAAGTTTTGCTAACAAAGCTGTTTTTGAAGAAATTAATGGAAAGGAAAAATGATTCCCTATAAAGATTTGTATATGGATCATTTACTCCCATTATTGCAATAAGCAATGGCATTGTCATGATACCAAACCAAAATGTTTACTATTGCTAAAAATCTCCAAGGTCTATATCAATTATTTTATCTTAGATGCATCACTATTATAAACAATTTTTCCATTGTACAGATTATTTCATAGGGCCATGACAAAAGAAAGCACTTTTGAGCAAAAGAATATAAAAGCAATTTCTTCTGCAGCTTTCCTATCATCAAAGTTTTATTTAAAAATTGGGGATTTTAAATTTCCTATCTATTTGAAATTTTACATTTCTTTCACTTTCAGTCAATGTCTACTGCTGTAGTTAACAAAAGTGAGAATTCATTCAACAGTTAGAATTCATTCAAAATTATATTTCCATTAGGAAATATAGTTGCTGAATCTTGGAATATATTACACAATCACACAGAAACACAGACTAAGCTGAGATTGAAGGGCTTCATTGAAGGATTCTCAAAGTCTAAATCCTGGCCCTGTGCAGGACACCCCAGGAGTCACACCATGTCCCTGCGAGTGTTGTCCAAAAGCTTCTTCAACTCTATATGACCACTTCCCTGGGGAATCTTTTCCAGTGCTCAACCTCTGGTTGAAAAGCTTTTTCTTGCTATCCAGCCTAAACCTCCCTTGACACAACTTCAGACCTGTTCTTGGATCCTGGTTACCACAGAGAAGAGATCAGCATCTGCCCCTCCTCTTCCCCTCATGAGGGAGTTGTGACTGCAATGAGGTCTCTCCTCAGCCTCCTCTTCTCCACACTGAACACACAAAGTGCCCTCAGCCACTCCTCATTCAACTTCCCCTCAAAGCCCTTCATCATGTTTGTTGCCCTCCTTTGGATGCTCTCTAGTAGTTTAATATCTTTCTTATATTGTGGTGAACAAAACTACTTTGTTATTGTTAAGTGTGTTCATGATTTTTTCAAATCTAAGTCTACTGTTGCATGAGGTTTGTGGATGACTACTTGGGAAAAAATAACAAACCCCAAGTGAAAATAACACCTTCCTTCTGCATTGTCAGCCTCTAGGACTGGATTATCGAATGCTGAAAGTTACACAATCTTTTTTTGAAAATTACCATCTCTGCTCAGATGATCATTTCAGTTGAGGAATTGCTATATTACCTTCAGTTTAAAACCAATTACAGACAGACAGACTTGTTTTCACCATAACAGTTTTCACACAGTGCTTGATGTCAGTTTTTCTGTAAAAATTTTTAGCAAAACTTAATAGTGGCATAAAATCTCTTCTTCAAATTGATAAATACTCAGCAAGGTAGAAGCTGAGATCAATTTCCCAGAAGCAGAGAAGGCAAGGGGGAAAGTATGTGATAAAGTATCCAACCTGGATCCAAAAAGCCAACAGGAAACAAAAGGTTTATCAGTTCCCAGTACACCTCTCACTGTCCTTGAACTTGCACCAAGAAGTCTAAGAGCATGCCATCTCTATGGTGCATTTTCCTTTCTTTAATAAATGGGGGAAACTAAAGGGGTAGACACTCTAGCTGGCTGTGGGTGCACAGCCTGTGAGACTAGCCTGGAGCTAGTCCAAAATCCACAAGTTCAACACAAGCTCTACAGACCTGCTCCTCTTGCCTTATCCTTCCTGCCAACAAGAAGGATATTTGGTATTGCCAAAATGCCACCTGTATAGCAGTGCTCCCTGCTTGTGAGAATATTTCTACCCCCTCTGGTTAACCTGATGTTGACAGTGTTACCCGTGCCACCATTGTCACCAGGCAACTTTGCACACATACCTGTTGCAATCAGACTGCCTTTTCTTGAGCTACTAGTCAGCTTGATTACCCGGGAGCTTACAGTCTGGATAGCCTCACCCTTTGTAGTTCCCAAAATCCCCTGTGTTCCTTTGAGTTTATTGACAAGTTTTGCCAAGCCTCCAGTCACATTCTTCTATGTTTTTTGTTTCACTTCTGCCTATCCTTGCTTCTGCAGGGGCTGAAATTGTTGCCAAACCTCCCAGGTTTGCGTACTTCCCTCTTTGTACCATCCCAGTTAGAGAATCTTGTCGCATGGCAACACAATGCAAAGCATTCATTTAGTGACACAGAACAGTCCAGCTAAAGGCTATTTCAGCCACAAACGGGTTCATTTCTGTGGAGAAGAGTAGATAGAAAAAAGGGAAAATGTCCGCAGATCCCACAATCCTTCTTTATTTGGAAGAATGGCTTTTAAATGAAGTCAAGCAGTATCTTGTTTTATCATTCATTTATTTAGCAAAGAAAGGAATGAATTCAAATACCCCACACAATGAACACATATTATTCCCTGATATCAAGATGCAGATTTGCTTGTGAACAATTTTAAATGGATCTGTTTTTTTTTACTATTGAAGTCATCTTGTACTGTGCATGGATTTGCGCAGAAGCAATACATTTTGGGCTCAATTCTGTAAACACATTAAAATAAGTAACTTGTTACATATATACCATTGATCTCGGTGTGGTTACTTATGTGATGAGTAAAATTATATCCAAGAGCCTAGCTTATGCCAACCTAGGCATGGAAATTACACTGCAAATTAGAAGCATCTCTCTCTAGGCTCACTGCAGTGTTGGTGGAGACACAAGCCCTCATCAGGATGTACTCTGCCCATCTAAGTCTGTTTTCCTAGATGAGACACAGACAATGCTGGTGGCAGCTACAGTTAAAATTGGCCAGACGCTTCAAGCAGAGCAAGATAAGCTTGGACCAAACTGTTTACAGAATTGATCTCATACAGCAAAGCCATTATGCATACAGTCAACATTAGGAATGTGCTCATGTTGCCCCGATTTTATTAAAACTGGTCCCACATTTAAAGAAGTGAATATATTTATTCCATAATTATGAACAAAAAAATACTGAAGCATTTAATCCTATTAACATTTTACTTACATCTGGGACCTCTTACATTCTTTTCTGGTTTGAACAGCCATATGGTCTGATGCTCTGAGAAATTTCTTCACTAACATAAGTGCTTCAGTAGCTCCTGATTTGTATGCTGGACCGGTATTTTCCCAGAGTCTGGCATGGATCTCAGGTAGAGCTAACTAAATGCACAGTACCCCACACCAGTGTGAGACTTTAATCAGTACTGCTTAATAGCCTGGAAATCAAAGCCATTTAAGCCCCATTCTTTCTTCCCCTCTCTTATAAAATTTCTAATCCTAGTAAAAAAATCTCTCGATTAGTTTTAGCCAAACCACACTGCTTCAATATCAGGTGACTGCAAACAGCTGGAAAAGCTTCTATATAGAGTAACTTAAAAAGGCCATAAAGATCATCAAACTCAAATCAACATCCAAGATATATCTGCAAGCATGGGAGTCAGTTTTCTAAGCAACTGAGGAACATATGCTATGATTCAGAAAAATAAAAAATAAGCACAAAATGTGTACTCAGGCATAGCAGTACTTTGAGTTGGCCAATGAGTGTCTGTACCGTGCAGGATGGGACTGGCAGCCTTGCTTCCTTCTCCCTCCATGCAGCAGTGCTACATGGAAACAACTTTGAGAATTTTCATTTATCTGCCAAACTGTTTGCATTCAGACAGAGAAGCATTTTTAAATTTATGCAATCAGTGTAAGCATGGTTAGTAATAGTAACTAATGGCTTCAGAGGTAATATAATTATTTATCTAAAATAGATCACTTTATCCAAGCAAAAGGATGGAAGATACTTAAGCATGGCATTTGATGAGCAAGAGACTAGATTTTCACTTTCAAAGAAAAAAAACCAATGATTTCAGAACCACATTTTATCCTTGAGAAAATTTGAGAGCTCTATTGGCTTAAACAAGGTTCGCAGGAAATGCCCACTAGTTTGGTTTTTTTTTGACAGAAAAATAAGAGCTTTCAAGAAGAAATAGACATATTTTAATAGGGGACTTGGCAGTGCTAGGTTAACTGTTGGACTTGATCTTGGACATCTTCCAACCTAAACAATTCTATGAAATCTGCTTTTCAGCTTTGTAGCCTATTTTAGAAAAAATGCTAAATAAAGTCAGTTGAAAATTAATGGAGACTGCACTTTGCTTTGCTCCATGTACTAGAAAAAGCTGTACTAAACTACCAGGATAGCTACACAGAATTCAGAAGGTGAAAATACTGATAAAGGCAGTGCATTTGGGGTCCTTTAAAATTACCTAAGACACAAATATCTAAAGGCTTTAAAACTTTTTGTCTCACAACCTAGCTTGACAAGGAGATCTTGCCATCTAGTTTTTCTCATTTAAGTGCTGTCAAATTTCCACGTTTACCCTGCTGCTTCAGATAGAATTTTGAATATATTTCTATTTGTGATATAGAACAACTAAATTTAGGAAGCTAAATCACGAAGAAAAATAACTAAAATAATTACTTTCCTGACATATTGGTATGGGAGCTGCTCAAAGATCTGGAACACCTGAAATACCCCTTTAGGAGAGGGAAGTGTGAGCAGACTGAGCATCTGCTAAATGGACTTCTACCTATGATCATGCAGACTTAACCGAGGGTATTATTAACACCTATATAACACATATCTAACATATGTATTTATTCACAAAAATAATGAAAAATAGATCACTATAAAGTTAGGCACGCCTCAAACTACTCAGGAGTTCGGAAAAAGAAGATAATTTCAGTAATTTTAATTAAAAAAGGTAAAATAAAAATACATAGTTCAAATCTTTTAAAGGTATTGGTCTCAAAACTAATAGTCTAAATATAAAATCCAGAAGTTGGACTAATGTGCTCTTAATACAGGGGCAGAAAGGAACAATGTTGCTCATATGTGTGTATGTACATGTGCTGCTTTTTCTTGGCAGTAGCAACAATATAGGTTTTATTTTATCTTATTTAAATATAAAATTTATCTTTTAGCATGAACACAGTAATTCAAATACCATATTGGTTATGACTTGGAGAGTTTTTCTTCCCTCTATTTCTTGCAAAGAAAATTTTCTCTTACTCACAGCAATCAATTTATTCCTGGAAAACCAAATCTAATGTACAGTAAAAAATCACAAATTATAGAGATCCAGCATTATTATACTTTCTGGAGATGAGGTGGTGTGAAGGCGAGGTGCTTTCATTTAGCTGAGTTAGTAACAGGGAGAACTATTCAGCTGGAAAAAAAATAGGTGGCTGATCTTAATTACTTTCATAGATGGTAAATGTGTGTTCATTTTACTGCATAGCATTTTAAAGACCATTTTGAATTTTTTCATTTTTCTGTAGAACAGATTGGAAGCATAGTGCTACATTCAGATCTATCCCCATTCCAAAATACAGCTCACTGCCATGAGTAGATACAGTATTTACCATTGCTAGAGAAGTGTTTATTGGTATTTTTTATTTTTTTTTTCATATATAGTGGCGAATCATTATAATATATACATGTTTTTCTCTATTTGTCTATCATATCATAACCTAACTAGCAAGGGCTCTAAACAGAATGGTAGCATTTCCACTCTGCTTCTCCTTGCATACCTCCCTAGTATTCTAGCGCGACGGTCTTTGCTTTTAGCAAAAAAATGAAAGTCCAGTCCTTTAATCCTTAATATTCACCTAATTTCTTCTCACTAGCTTCTGAGAATAGCAAATGCTTCCTTGCTACTATAAACTCTGTAAAATCTGACTCAAATCCCTGCAATTTTCTTTTTAGTTATACATATAAAATTTCAGATACAAAAATAAAAATGTCATGAATGTGGGTGAAAAGAGACAAGACAAAGAAAAATGGTACAAAATTTTGTGTTTTCTCATCTACCACTACAAAAGGAATTAAAACTGATAACTTAAAACTTAAATATGTACATCAATGAAATCCAACAAGATCATCACTTGAAACACCATGAGAATGTTCCTCTAGGGGCTGACTGATGCAGGTCAGACACGGCAGCAAGATGAGACAGCCCCTTGCAAATGTATTTATATTCTCTGAGCCAGCTTTGTTTGTCGGATACGTGCATATAAAGTAAAAGCTGCAAAGAAAAAAGCAGACCTATGATTATGCCTACACGCCCCCAAGAGCCAGAGATGGCACACAATACACAGTGCAGCTGTACTGCCCCGTGGCCAGGCTGGTGGCCACAGCCATCAGAGACAAGGGTGTCCCATGGGCACGCACCAGGGAGAGGAAGCCCGTGGAATGCCACAACAAATCCACATGCTGCAGCAAGGCCGGCTCGTTAAAGACACAGAGAAAAACCTCCCAGTGTGCCTCTCCCACCTGCCCTCCTCCCTCGGGCTCCCTTGGGACATGCCCTTCCACACCCTCGCAAAAATTAAACTGAGCAAGGTGAAGGCGTTGTGTGACTGGGCTCGGCTTGCAGCTGCAAAGCACTGACCCCGGAGGTGTCCGGGTTAATTACAAGATTGTATCCCTCGGTACAGCCTTAGTACCTCTCTGCACTCTGAGCAGCTCAACAGCAGCCAGAGTGATGTACAGCCCAGGAAGATCAGCCTACAGAGCCCAGAGCTGCTGCAGAGGATCACTAAACCACCACATTTCTTCTTGTCATCCCCAGCACCTTGTGAGCTCTTTTTGGCAGTGTGAGCTTCAGGAGACTGCACAGAGGGCTAACAGCAAAGCTCCCTTTTTAAACCCCAAGGAAATAAAAGACAATGCCTACAAAGAAAATTAGATTTGCACTCCTGGCCCAGATTTAAGGGGTAACATTATCATTTCTTTTTAAGACTCCGGAATGACTTAGTCACTTGTTAGAGAAATATGAGTGGAAATTTATGAAACTGAGCGAAGCAATGCAATCCTCATGAGTGGTCCAGCAACACTGTGAGGCTACAGCTGCCCCTGACACTGAAGGCCAACCTTGCATTCTGCAAAGAAAACATCATGTCACAAACAGGCGGCTTGGGCTTTTGGCAGCAATGGGATTTGATGGCTTGGATCGTGCTTGAAATGTCTCTGAACTTCATCTCTGAAGCCTCAATCACATGAGCACTTGAGTAGCACAGGCCTTGGGACTGGGGAGTTACAGGAGGCCAGAAAATACACAAGCCCATTAGTATTCATCATAATTATTGAAATCTGTAAAATAGGTATTAGAATAAGTCTTTGCAGTAAGATGTGGATTGAAGTATTTGTTTCTCTCCTCTAGAATCAGGTTGTTTTTGTTGAATGCCTGAGAAGAAAAAGAGAAAAAAAGAAATCAGAAAATGAAAAGGACACAGGAAAGACAACCACTAAGTGCTCTTTCACCAAGGCAGTTTTTGTGGCACATACCTGTGTATAGTAAGCCAGTCAGAAATGCATTGAGAAATACCTGTATATCTACAGAAACTTGGATTTGCAAGAAGTATCTTCTTATGTAATAACATTCCTACAGAAAGTAATTCTACTTCATAAAGCCAGGCATTTCCCCCTATAATATTACAGAACTAATTTTATGATTCTGTGAGTATTTTTAATCATATATATGCAGTCCTTCCTATTAGAATGAGTCATTATCTTTTTACTGAATAAGTATTATTTTCTCTTTACTGTCTTAATTCCCTGATTTTCAAGTGTCAAAAATGTCTGAAGGCCTTAAAGCATAAAACCTGTTTTTTAAAAAAGTAATATGGGTATTTAGAATACTAATTTTCAAAGGAATGGCTTTTTTTGTTTCTGTAGCTATCTAGAGAGATGATGTGGAATATCAAAAAGCTTTAAATTAGGTTCATATTCCACTGCTGACTAAAAGATCCAGACTTTTCTTGCTGTTTTTAATAATTTTCATTAAAATGTCTTTAATTAGAAAGAAAAATGCAGAAATTAAGAACTGGATTATCCAAGTAGGATTTAAGAAAAATCCTCATTTGCAAAAACGCTTTGCAGATGCATGAATAAACTTTGTAATCTGCAGATACTGAACTAGGTATTTTCAAAATGCACATCCGTCCTTAATTTAATGGATCTGAAAAGCAGAGTTATTTTAAAAGGTCACAAAAAGAGAAGAGCAATTTGGGAATAATGATGAAATAGTATGGATATCATTATAGACTCTCAGTACACCTGTACTGCTTTTTCACAGAGTAGTTTGGCTATAAACAGTAGCTGGGGGTCTGACCCAGAATATATTCACCAGGTACATCTCCCATACAGAGACATAGTGCAGGAAGATGAACAGTGCCCTTGAAACTGGATCATCAGAGCCAAAGGAATTTCTTCAGTGGATGCCATGGGAAATGGCTCTATTTACTTCTTGAACAAGCCACTAGGGAACACAATTAGGAAAAAAACCCTACAAAACAACTTGAGTGATTTGCTTTTTTCCCAGCAAAACCTGCTGTATAAATTATACACAGATGCAAAATCCAACTTCCTGCCTAACAGGGATTGACAAGTGAAAGGATCTGCAATTACAATACCTCAAGTGACATCTGCTTTTGTCATTAACAATCAGCACAAGCTGAGCTGAAATGCCACTGCGGAAAAGCAGCAAGGAGAAATGTCGTCTAGGTGCACTGAGTAGCTCCCAGCCCTCTGCTCACCTTGATGGCCTCCACAGAGTCGTATTTGTCCAGTTTGTTGATGTGGTTGGTGATGCTGGTGTTGAGCGGGGCGGGTGACACCGGGTGGATGACGGTGGCGTCGTGGGACTGCTGCTGGTACCGCTGGCAGTAGGTGTAAACAAGCAGGGTGAGAAGGCACCCGAGGATTGAGCTGCTCAATCCCACTGCGATCATGTGGAACATGTTGAACTCTGCGGAGCGGAGAGAAGAAGGCAGTCTTAATTTTGAGGCAGCAGCAGTAAAAGCTTCAGCTTGGGGAAAAATGTAGACAAGTGTTTGATTCAAATAAGGATAAGGGAATTTTCATGTGTTTCCCTGAAACATCTCAATTGCGATAGTTTATTCCTACAGTAATAAATTCATTTTACCTCCCGGAAGGGACCATTATAAGAATCTTAGATACCCATACATCTCTTAAAGTAGAGATCATTGAAAGATGCTTAAATAAGTTCAGAACACAAATAAAAGAAAAATTAATTGCATTCCATATGTTTGAATAGTTCATCAGGGTTTTTTTCAGACTGTGTAACAGAGCCTTGTTATGTGTAAATTATGTATATAGTATACATAAATAGTTTTTTTTCATTCAGTGAACTACAGTATCACCTCCTCTGCTGTTATTACAGTTTTTTCTCTTATACACAGTGACTCGTGGCAGAACTGAAAAAATCCTGATATCACTGAACTCCATTCCTGCGTTCCATAAATGTTTTCCATATCCCTTTTACTGGATGCATATCCCAGAAGCAGCAGCAGATGTTTTTTCCATCTCTGCTTTAATTCTTGCTGGTTATCATTCCTTTTGTATCTTGGCCAGTTTGTTTCCTTCTCCAGCTCTTGGAACTTTTTCTTTATTTAAGAGGGAGTAAGGAAGAAATGGTAGCACTCTAGGGAGAAATGTGAAGTGGTGAGAGATAGACTCCTTGAATCTCAATACACCTTTAAGCAGGGCAGCCAGAGAGTGCAAAGTCAACACCTCAGAGCCCAGCACACTCCTGTCTGCTCTGCCCTTCACAGGCACAATGGCATCAGACCATGGGAAACCCTCTCCACTACGCAAGGATTAAAACTGAGAGGAAGCCCATTGCTGCATGAAACTGTAGGAGGGAACTTAAAGCACAATCATCCCCTGATGTTACTGAACAGAGAAACTAGATCAGATATGGAACCAGAAGGATTAGCTCAAAATAAACAAACTGGACTGCTTTCCATTGTTATTTTGAACAGGAGCTGTGCTTTTTCATTTACTTTAGGGAAGAAATACCACTGAGAAGCTCATATTGGAAATTTCATCTGAGCATGACTGAAAATTTGTTTGTTGTTGCCTAAATGTACAAATTAAGGATTTAAAACTGATTTACTGGTGCTAGTCTTTAAAACATCTCTTAGATATTTTTCACTGTGATACAGAAAAATGGGCCAGCACATGGGTCTCATTTTTTGTAAAATCTAAGGTTTACAAAACCTTTACATGCCTACTGGGTACCTAGAAACACAAACTAATATTTAGGTTACTCAGTTGACTGTGTCAATATATCAATCTATCAGTAAAATATCCTTCTACACCTTTATGAGGGTTTCCCAGTGCTGTAGAACTTGGCAAAATGTTTTCAGAGTACAACTGCTAATTAGCAAAAAAAATCAAATGACATTATCTTGGCTCCTGTAACAAGTTACCATATGTACAAGTACCCTTTCAAAACCTCTGCTTTTTCATTGTCCTTTATTAGGTTAAAAATGCAGCTTATCTGTGCATGGAAGAATACTAGGACTGGCCAGAGCTATTACCATGACGCCACAGACTAAGCGTGATAGCTAAGAAAAAAAAGTTCATTTTCCTTCTTCTTTCTTCTTCTTCTTATTTTTTTTGTGGTTTTAAAAGTTTTTCCTTTCGAGATCTATTTTTCTAGCATCACGACTCTCTAGAATGGAACCTTTTATTCACTTTTCAGTTTTGTCTCTGAAAATGAAGCTGAAAATGAGTCCCAGATAGAGTCTGGGCTATTAAATTTGTTAGTAGGCTGTTTTTCTGTTGTTTTTTTGGAGTCTAAAAGAGGTTTGTGCACTTGTTACCCTGAAAAAGGCGGAGCAACAAATTTACAAATTTTGACCTTCTGATAAGTAGATTATTATAGATATTTCCTTTTGAGTACAAGGGTGACTGCTACACTGACAAAGAAGAAAATAAAAACATCCAATAATGCATGTTCTACTCTCAAAGGTCACCAATGACAGATGGATATTTAATGAGAAATCCTGTAGTAACTACATTTTTCTGTACAAGTAACTACATTTTTCTGTACAAGTGTAAATAATGAGAATGCAGCATTTAGAAGGTAGAATATTACTAACAAGAGAGTGCAAAAGTGAAACAAAATAAAAAAATGGAGAATCAACATTTCAGCATTTAACAGACATCTCGAGCTGCAAAGCTTACCGCCACATCGTTTCTCTTCTATGCTGCTGGATCGTGCCACAGATATTTCTAGAAAGACAAATAAACCACTTAGGCCAAGGAGAAAAAAATATTACAGAGAACTTCTAGTTAGATTAACACAGAAAGAATTTAAAAATTCATTCTATTACATTCACTTCGATTAAACGTAAAAAATATTTTTACTATGTGTTAGAATTAATAGAAAGGACCTATGACATCTTCAGGCTCCTTAGTTTCCCAAGCAAAAGCAACAACTTATTTTTAATTCTTGCTCAAAACATCTCTGGAATAAAAAGGATGAAATGTACGTGGAAAAATTCTTGTGGAGTTTAGGCTTGTGGAGAAAGAGTTGATTTACTGAAGTAAAATTAACTACAGTTTAACTACCTTGCCTTCAAATGTGCTCATTACTTCCAGAAGTCACTTCTAGCACTAATGTGAAAAGTGGGAATTTATACATCTTCAAAAAAGACAATAGCTAATTTTGTAGGTCTCAATAGTAAACTAATTAAATGCAATTCCAGCCTGTATCCTTACCATTTTTACTTTGAAAATACAGGATAAAATCTGAAGGCAAACAAGCTTTTCCTCTCCTTACTTCCAGACCATGGTTTCCATGAAGGGAAGTTCTGCCTTACAAATCAGTCTTTTGAACCTCTCTGAAAGGGTCAAGGATCATTTATATACAAGTGAGGTAGCTGACACCAGATTTCAAAAAAGGAGAATTTTAAGTTTTTTGATAATGTCTTTCCAAGAAAAAAATGAAGTGAGGTAAAAGATACAGAAATGGGCTAGTGCTATGTGCCCAGTTCTTACAACAGAGGAAGGTTGCCACTTCTGCAGGGATTGGTCTTTTCAGCCAAGAGCTAGGGAGGAAACCTCTCAGTTAGAAGACCTGGATGAAAAAAGTGAGCCAAGTGAACCGGAGAAAGCAAGCTTGATTCACTAAGGTGGGAGTAATGGCATGATCTTATATGCTGTGTTACTGGTAATGTGAGGAGGGGCAGCAAACCAGAAGGACAAGAGAAATGGCGGCTTGTTTCAGATTCTGAAAATGCCTTCCTTCCAAAACAAGATGTAGAGCTGATATTGGATTAAGCTGCAGATTCACAGAATGAGGATATTAATAGAGCTTCAAAAGTCTTAGAAAAGGGAAAATACAATGTGGGCATTTTTGCTTTCATACTGACATTTTTCACATTGGTCTTAGAGGAAAATACAATTTGGGAGTTAAAGCATTATGCACCATCCATAAAAACAGAGTTTAACTTTGCTGATGTCTTTGTTACATTGCACTATAGTTTACTGCACAGTCACTCAAAGAAAAGGTTGCAGCACTGAATAAACACAGATACATTTCAAATGATACATTAAAATGTAAATTTTTCTGTCTGTGAAAAGAACCCTAGCTATTTTTAATGTACATAGGGAGAAAGTCAACTGTTAACAGCAGTGCATTGTGACCATCCATACCGTTGTGCGGATTTAAATGACTCCTGCGATTTAAAAACAAAAGTACAGTCATGAGTTTCAACTAATACTATAGAATAATACATAATGTGACTATTCATTAGGTACTTAGCAGTCATGGGAGATAAGGACTGGAGGCAAAACTATTAGTATTTACCTTTCTGAGCAGTTATCTAGGTAAGGGACTGTCTGAAATGATTTCCAGACTTAAAACCACAGCACCCATTTTGCACATGCAATCCACAAAACCCACAGCAACGTTTCTTTAATAATCCTAGTCCCAAAACCACTTAAAATAAAAAGCAAACTATTTCTGCTTGCTGTGCGTACTCATCCTCTGCTGTGAAGTAGAATGGGACAGACCTGCAGAATGCTGTGACAGTGACTAACCAAGGCAGGGACGCTGGGTGCCATGGAACAGATTTTTATGTAGACACCAAGATACATGGTCTCTACACAGTAGACCAACATCCTTGTGCTGACTAAAGGCAAAGCTCTGCTTCAGCTCACGGATCTGCACGGTGCAGTCTGGAACAGTGCTATGCCTCGCTCCTGAAACCTTGAGAGATTTCCCTAATCCTCCAAGGAGCTGGCTGATGTGGTCTCACCTGGTATGAAGTTGGAGTCCACCCCGCAGGCTCGGCTCTCCGTGGCGTTGCCCGTGCACTGGCTGCCCACAGGGAACACAAGGATGCACTGCCGAGTGCGAGTCTGGAGGCCAGACGAGTCGCAGTCAGACCACTCGGACCACTCGGACCAGCTGTCTGCAACAGGCAGAGAGGGACACACATGCAGGCACTGGGATTAAAGAGTTCAAGTGCCCTGAGCCAGAGAGAAATAGCTTGTATTTCTGAGTTAGGACAGAAAGCTTCCTCCCCAGCCACCACCATCTAGCAGCTCCTTCATTCTGATAAAACAAAGGCAGTTTGGCTTTGGTAGAAGTCTCTGAAATGTGGGTGTGATGGTAAATTTGCCACAGACATCTCATGGTTTTGGCATCTGCCATGGCCTTTGTGTGTGGAAGTGAGAAGCTGGAGGATTCTGTGGGGGTGACTGAAAGAGTGATAGCTGTGGAATTAATTCCAGTCTAGGTCATTAAGGTGAACAAATGCACTGCATTTTTTTATGTACCTGACCAGTAGCAATTAGAACTATAAGAGTATTCCATTCTGAAACAGGATGTGTATTTAACCCCAAAACAGAAGCATCTTTAAGATTTTTTTAAAGTTTTCTTTTTTAGCTTTTCCTATTTCAGGTTCATTTCTTGGCTGTAGATTCTCATCTTCTCTTCCCCATTCAGTTTGTCACCTTCTATTTATTTTCTATATTTCTTCCTCTCCTCATGTAGCTTTGATTAAGATATTTTTATTTCATGCCTGTGTGATCTCAGATACTTTCCTTAAATGAAGTGAATTGATCTCATTCCCATGAGGTGGTGTGAGTTTACTGCACTCAGCATTCTTACAACCCAAGGCCAAGCCTTGCCTTCATAGGACTCTTCTGAGTTTGGCAAATGTAGGAAAGACAGAGCTCAGGTAAACTTCCTTTCTTCTGTCAGCCTTCCCACAGAGATAGGCTTTATGGTTTTGACATAGAATAAATAGAGTCCTACTATTCCAAACCAAACTTGTTTCTGCTTCAAAATTTTAAGTGATTTTATGCCAATATGAAGCAAATTTAAAAAATCTCATTTTGGCTCAAATTAAAAACTGTGTATTTTCTTATTTTGATTCAAGTTAGATTGAAAAACATTACAATTAGTGAATTAGTGAAGCTTTTCTACACTGTTAAGCAGATGGAAAGCCAAGGAAGTTTTACAGTCTTTGGGGCCCCTTGCAATATCTTGTATAATTCCAGAATACAAGGATCACATTTCTTATTACTTTCCCCTTGTTCACACAGGAAAGAAGTTGAAACTCTCAGTCATCTAAAATATAACAGACTGCAGCAGAAATACTTGAGACTGCAGTCTTGAAAAATGTCAAGCAATAGCTGTTGTTTATTAAATAGATTTACCTAGGAGGTCAGGTAGGAACTAGGATATTGATAGTTAATGAACCATTAGTAACTGTCTTGATGAGGCCTTCTTTGAACAACAGGACAAATATCTTGATACAATCAGCTTGTAAGATCTTGTTATTGTGAGCAGCAGAAATACTCAGCTCTGTCCTTTGGCTTTTCTGTTCCCTGTGAAAGGTTCTGGGAGGGGCTCATTTGCAGAGTGGGTACCAGGAGCACAGAGGCAGATGCCAAAATGTAGTTCAATCCTAATTCAGGGGGGTAGAGGAGCTGAGGTGGGAGTCAAGCAAATGGACTGGCTTCTTTCTGCTTTCCTGCTTAGTGTGGCACATCCAGGGGCTGCTGTTATCACCTCCAGTGCCAGCTGCTAGATTTAAGTAAAATAAGTATATGGATCTTTACCCTAAATATTTAGTAACAATAAAGCCCTGCTCATTCAAGCTCAAAGGAATGTTGCCCATTACAAATCTTAGCCCTGTTCTCACTGTTGCCAGAGAGCATGCTTAAGCCAGAGCCAAGATTTTTGTCCAGTCCTGGTATAATTGGGATATATGCAGCAGGAGCCAAAATAGTTGTGGGAATCCTAAATGCATCTTGTTGGCTGGTGCACTCTGCAGCCCCATCTTGTCCAATGTGTTTTTGGCCTGTCAGATCCTTTGCTGAAGGAGCTACATCCCATGATGAAATAGGAACATCAGAGTACACAGGGATCATGCTAAGTCATAAATGAGTGATTGGGCAAGGTTACTGTTCTGTCCTGCTCCTTAGGAGACCCATAAAGAAACTGAGTCCTGCAGTGCATCAGACACTACAGGACAGGTAGTCTGGGTCTGGTGCTGAGCTGATCAGCTTCATCTGGCACACAGAATCAGAGGAGGAGAGAGAGGGAGGACATCAGTGCAAGCATGAAACAGAGGGTCACCCCTGCAATGGTGGGTCCTCACACCAAACCTGTGGTTTGAAGAGGTAGTTGGGAGCTCAGAGAGCTGCAGAGGAGTAAAACACCTGAGACTAACAGATGCATGACTTCAAATTGTCAGATGTGCCATCCCTGGCAAGGTGATCCCACAGCTTTTGCATTATTTTGTACTGACTCGGCTATCTTGCCTCATTCCTTTGATATCTTCAAAGTATCTGAGGCTCTCTTGCACCTCAGTCAGGCTCCTGAACTTGCTCCTCAGTTCTGTGCACAAGTCATGAGAATGTAAAAGAGAAGGTCAACTGGAGAGGTGTTTAACCTGCTGAACTGCTTTTCACCTCTAACATGGCAAGGCTTAATCATGACATGTCACATCTTCTTCCTACAGACTCTTGGCTGGCCTTTGACGCCAGGTTAAGATAAAGCAATTCCTAAGAGATCCCTTGGTGAAGGCAGCACTGCACTAAGATCAGATTAATCAATGTAACATTTAAATCTCTTTCATGCAGTATTACACCACCATTTCTAAATGCTCAGTTGCTTTGTCCATTGTTTGTATGTGCAAGTTACCAATCCAAGGACAGAAAGTATTTTCACCTCTTAGCAAAGCAGTAAATACTTAAGGCATAAAATACTGTTTTATACAACATATTGCAGACACATTGCAATGGGTTACACTTACTGATAATCAGCCACTATTGATCAATACTGCAGTGCTTCCTTTCATATTGCTGTGATTGCATTTGAGTAAATTAAAATAAAAACTACAAACTCAGTGATAGAGCTTTTGAAAGGAAAGATGAAAAACTGATGTGTTTTACAGACACAAGCCTGTTACTTTTTTTTAAGTGCATACTTGAATACTTTCAGTTGGATTTTCCATTAAATCTCTACATCCTCAACAAATCCTTAGTATCAGGATTCCAGAAAGTTTCATTTGCTGCTAGTTTTGTTTGGAAAAAGAAAAGGAGTATTTCAAATGCCAAAAAATCTTCGCTTTTTTCACAACTTAAGAACTGTTATAAATCATTTCCATTTTTTGCATATTCATTTCTGTGCTGGATGGTTGTTCTTAGATTCCAAGTGTCATTGCTATTCTCTTACACTGAGCATGTCACTCAAGCAGTGAATGTCAGCAATGGTGTTTTCAGATCTGCACAAGGACAAACCACTCTTTCCCGGGTCCTTACCCCAAGAAAATGGCTCTGCAGGTGTTCAAGTATCTGTCCAACTTGATCTATGAAGCACTGTGGTTATTTTTGACCCATACCCATGTGAAATAAGAGCAGTAAAAAGCAGTTGTGAAATCTATATTGTAAACATGAGGCAAGGGCCATTCTCACAGCTAGTGGATGACTGCTGTTTCAAAAACCTACGGCAAATTTTCAGTGAGATTGAAGTATCAATAAAACATTACAGAATGTGAAAAATACATTTTAAGCTTCTGAAATGTTATTGTTTTATATGAGTTTCCACTTTCTTGAACTAAGATGAATGAAACCAACCTCCTCCTGAATTCTGCATCTGCTCCAAAATTTGGGTCACAAGCAGGTCAAGATGAGATGAAGGCATTATTTATGAATGTTTGCAAACTGTCATTTATAGGAGAATGGTGGTTGAAAATAAATGCACAACAAGAGAAATAGCTGCAATACTAGCACAATGAGCACTCCAGCTCTGACCTTTCAAAGATGCCTTAAAGGATTTCAAGGCAGCTGTGAGACTTCTGCATACAAATGTACAATATTTGTCTCAAAAAATCAAATAATCAACTGATTTCTATGCTTGGCCTTTTTTTTAAAACCCAATTGGAGTTTTTTTTAAAACCAATCTGCTTTAATTTTGACAAAGTAGGTACTTTTATTCTGCTGGAAGATATGTAGTGCCTAGAGAAGGAAAGAATCGTAAGAAGTAATATGATGCAGTCAAAGTCTGCCATACAAGGGCTTTGCCTTCACTTGCATGAGCAGAAAACTTTTGCTATAAAGTCTAGTAGCTCTAAGTGAAACAAGTAATACAGTGTGGCATCAGAGCTCCTTCTTTTCTTTTGCTGTTGCCTGTAATCCTCTAATCAGCAATAAATGAAAGTTATTTTAATAACAATAACAATAAATGAAAGTGATTTTAATCTCAATTTCTCACTTAAATTTAAATTTAAAAAATTAGTTTCCTTTAAGATGAGTCAAAAGGCAGAGTCAAAGTTACAGAAATAGACATGATCCATAATATCATACAACTAGCAGGAGTGCTGAGACATTTCATCTACTAAGCACTCCATAGTCATTTAAAAAGATCAGGTCTTTGTTCCTTAATATTAAAAGTTGAAGAAGGAGTTTTACAAAGACCATGAAAGTTTTCTTTGTGTTTTATATAAAAACAGGGCAAATATTATCTACTTAAAAGACCTGATATCACCTGATGCGATGACACATGTTGAATATTAACCTTAGGAATTTGCTTGCTGTGAATGTTCGGTGTTGTAACAAAAGCACTTCTTTGTGATATTTTTACTAAAAGTCTCATTTTAATGGGATGAGGTCCACTTCAAATATTATACAATTTTACTTAATCCAGATTCAGATATAGCAACATAGATTTTAATTTTTAAAGAGAGGGGAAGGAGGTAGTCTCCTGTAGAATGTATTCTGCTAGTACTTGATTTACTGCAGCATTGTAGCATGTAAGGGCTGATTGTGCACTTAATAAGGGAGAGAAATTATTTGTTCCTGAATAATAGATCAAGGACAATATGTTGCCTGAGTGGGAATGCCTTATTCTGTGGCACACAAAACCAAAGATGGATGGGTACCTGGACATGGCTGTGTGTTGCAGAGTGCTTCCTCCGTGTGCAGGCCAAGGCAGATGTCCCCTCCGTAGGCTGGGGCTGGGTTTGTGCACGAGCGGGTTCTCATGTAATGCCCTCCTCCACACGTGGCTGAGCACTTTGACCAGGACGACCAGCACGACCAGCCTCCATCCACTGAAAAGACAAAGAATACTGTATTTTTCCAAGCTGATGCGAGACATGACATAATCCAGCTCATCTTTGTCATATTCTGTGGATCTCATTCATGGCCTACTGAACTTATTGGATATTTTTAGCTGTCACTGAACATAGTTCCCACAAATTTAATCACAATGCAATTTAATTTAAAAAGGCCCTGGTATGCTGGAAAAGTCTAACAAAATTACCCATACATAAAAGACACTTTTAGGGGGTATCATAATATCTTTAAGGGCAAAAATCTTGATTTTTCTTTTCTCAGTTTTGAGGAAACAAAATACCAAAGCTTGTTTAGCAGAAACAACGTAAACTCAGAATAGTTTTTTGTTGATACAAATAAAACCTAGCGAAATAATAGCAACAGAAGGATGGAGGAATTCAGAATTTGTTTCTCAACACAGGTGGATTGCCTTAACCCTACAACCCATTTCAAATGACCTAACACAGTTGTAGGATTTGATGGGCCAATATAATCTTACAGTCTTAACACAGCTCTACCACAGATGTCAGAAGTAGAACAATGGCAGAAGCTTAAGAAAGCAACACACATTGACAAAAAGGAGTTGCCATTTAAAGTTTCCAAAACAAGATTTTGAAGAATAAATATTATCATTTACCTTCTCCTCCCCACCTTCTTTTGTGTTTACTTATTCAAGTATGTCAAACTATTCTCCAGTCAAGTTTTTACAACATTCTTCTGAAATGTAGCCTGGATTTCATGGGAGACTCATTTGTCATATGGTTTATGACACATGGCCACTAGACAAGATTTAAATGAAAGTTCATTTCATTGCCTGCACCAGTCTGGCTCCTTTGAGCCCCTCTTCTTAAAGCTACTGCTTCAGGATGTGTTTCAGGTATTTAGAGCCACATTGCAGCCCGTCTGCCAAAGACTTCGTATGTGTAGCCACGTGACAAAGTCAGATGTACCTCTCCCAGGGAAGTAGTATTTTCTTCATTCATCTTCTTACAAAAACCTAAACTTTCAAAATTTTCATATCCTACAAAAAAGATTAATTTCTTTTCAAACCGTTTTTTAAAGCATCACCATTTGAATTCTTACAGAAGTAAGTTGTTTACCATGTCTTTTTGATCTTCTCTGTTCAATTAATGATAGTTTCAATTTCAATGGATAGTTTCTACTGGTTTACTGAAATGTTATTCCGTTATTATCTCTTACCATAAAAAAAAGGTTACAAATCTTAAAAAAATTAGCTTACAGTGAAAATATCTATTTGGTATTTGCATTTAAATTCTCTCTTAGATGGAGATATAGAACATTTTAAAAAAATACTCCTTTTGGCTTCGCAGGATTGCACATCACAAATGCACTTGGTGAGCTGAGTAAAATGATTTCTATGTAAAGTCTTCAACAGTGAGAAAATGAGCTAGGAGAATTTTGATATTAAAAGCTATATATGCATTTTAAATGTAATTTCAGATAGAATACAGCTTCAGGTTCTCAACTGATAATCAAACAGATAATTCCTTATTGCATACCAAAGACTACTTACTAATCCTGTAACTGAAGTTGTTGAATATACTGCATTTTATTCCCAGCATTGTTTATTTGCAACATCATCCTAAACATCAAGAAAGCATGGACTTGGAACTTCCTTTCTAAAAAGTGTAGTCATGAAAACTCTTGCAACTAATTTATCTGGATTCTGAAGTTTGATTTGACAGACAGGATTTCCATAATCTGGTACTATATTCTAAGTATGCAATTTAAATGAATTATTTCCATTATTAAGGAATTCAATGATTGCTACATCATACAACAAATCATCATGCATGAGAGAGTTTCATACCACCTATCATAAATAAATACTGTATCTTGGTAGAGTATCTGACTTGTTCTCTTACTTATATTTTTCTTATTCATACTTTTCACTGGAAAACAAATATGTCTTTTTGCCTGAGATAACTCTATTAATGCAGTATTATGCAAACTCATATCAAAGAAAGCCATAGGTTATTTGTCTTCAGTGCAGATGAAATATTCTGTGCAATTTTATAACAATTTCAAGACACAGCATCTTTTATTCAGAACTTGCCTTGTTTCTCTGTTTTTTTAAATTACGCCAAATAAAAGCAGAAGCTGTTACCCGAGCTATTTATTTCATATGACATAAAGGTTTTACCTTGCTAGATACTCTCTTTTTTGTTCTTTTTTTTTTTAAATACGATCTTTGACTAGCTCAAATGAATGATCAGAGGCAAGTCTGCTGCAGCATACAGACCTTCATGAAACAGAATTGATTCTGCCTGAGATTAACTATACAGAACATAAATTGTCTGCAAATATTGCCAGTGCATTGTTTGCTTTAATGGAGACAGTGACCCCCAACACTTCCCTACTTATTTTTCAATGGACCAGAGTGAGAATTACAAATGCTCCTGCATTTGAAATTACCATCGATCTACAGGTGGCCGAGAAGGCAGAGACCGATGTGACACCCAGGAACGTCACCATGTTCCACTACTGCAGTGATCATGGCTGTACTATTGGGCTTCAGATGTAGTGGGAGAAGTGGGTCTGGGGAAGGTGGCATGGCAGAAATATAACAGACAGTGTTAGATTTGATCCTAGTTGAGCTGGACAGTGCAATTATATCTGGTTTTGGTTTTTGTTAGTAACTATTTACTGACAGGCTGCCTCTAAGCTTTCAAGGACTATTGTAACTACCTCTTTTATCTGTCCCCAGAACTTTTTCTTTTCAGCAATAGAGGATAATAAGGCATCATCATGGTTAAATAAGATCAAAGGAGTGGGTATTTACTGCTTGAGTTTTTACAAGACCTAAATAGAGCTCTGTGGTTTCTTTCATCTTTCTTTAAGTTGCTTAGCAACACAGCACCATCTGGGATTTTTTTTCCCTTTTTTTCCTTTTGTCATGGAGCCCTTAATGTTATTTCTGCCTCTTATAGGAGGAAAAATACACAGCAGCAAGGAAAGTTCCAGTCACTACAGTTTCTTTACATAACCATTTTGTAGAGATGTTGGACAAAAGAAAGTCATTAAAGTAGTTGCACAATGAAAGATTTAGAGAGTCTTTACATTTTCTGACAATTGCTGAGGTTGGTCCCTTTACGAAGAAGGTAATTTTTAGCTAGGAGTGCGCTATCAAACAGTTCACTTTCCTTTAGAGCAAAGCAAACAACTTTTTGCCTGCTGGTTGTTGCTGAGGTTAATAAGTATTTCTTCACTGCAATGAAAAAAACCCCACACCATAGGGAAGAGGATGTGCCAGGAAGAAACCGTGTACAGAAATGGGATCTCCTGAGGACACAACAAAACATCCACACAACTGGATAATTTCCAACAGACAATAAAGTAAACTGGATAAACTTGTAGAAGTTTGGGTTTTACAAGGAAGTCTGGGCAGACACACTGATCTCACCTGCTTTCATGGGAACACAGACAGAATTGCAGGCTCCTTTATAAGCTGTCTGCATGCTGGGCAGCCTACTGCTCCCTTCCAGACACCTGGGGACTATCCCATTCCACACCACTTAGTCTACTGCTTTTTCCCAGTCCTGTGGGATACTACTGCATGATTCAGGGTGGGAAAGGAGCAATTTTTACATCATAGTTTACAAAGGCAAAGTCTTATTTCTGTGATACCTTTTAGTCATAAAAGCAATGCTGGATGAAACAGTCAAAATAGTTCAATGCAGAAACACAAGGTAAACAAATGGTTCTAAGAAAAGAACAATAACAAAATCTAAGGGTCTACTTGGATTTAAACCTGTAACTGAGACTTTTAAATCAGAAAACCAACTGCTGTTTCAAAGATCAGCTAATCCCTCTTCTTGCTGGCTACAGAAGCAGCCCAGATCAGTGCACGTTATGAGGGGCTTCAGCTTCCATTTACTGGAGTAATTTTTTTTCCTTCTGATTTATGAAGCTACTGCAGGATAAATTCTATTCTTTTAAATACATTCTTGTTTTCTTGTGGCCAAGTGTGAGTTCAAAGAAAAAATAATCGGAGGAAATGAAAACAATAAAGAAGAAGAAGAAAAAAAAACCCAATAAAAAGCAACTGGCTTTAGGGGATGCATAAATAACTTTAATAGTCTTTCAGGGATTTTTGTATATCTGAAACTCATTATTGTTATTAGCAAGTTTAGTGACATTTGAATTTATTCAGATCTTCTCAGCTAAAAAGTCACAACTGAACTAAACTAGAACTACTATAATAAAAATCTGAAATTAGTAAAATCGCAAAATATTTTCATGAAGTATCAGAATTTCAAATCTAAGAAATTTCCTTAGATTTGAAATGTCCTTTCCCTCTGATCCTCCACCATGCCCTGAGGAGAAGAGAGAACAGGAACTCCTGTAGCTCATGCTACTCAGTGGCACTCACACAGCTCTGCTTTAAATGTCCCATTAAGGCACATCCCCATGTCCCTATGCAAAGGAATATAAGAGAAGGCAGTAAGAAACAAAAAAAAACACAAATGAAGAAAAGTTGTCTTTTTCTACAGAGATAACTGAAGAGATGTGCAATACTATGAACTAGGACAGTGTTCTTAAGGTCCTTTAGGTTGTATCATTGTCAGGCAAACAGATCTTATAGTCAGCAAATTCCTGTAATTTTTGTAGATTTGCAGAATTTATCATTCAAACAACACTTCTCTTCATCATCTATTTCTCTTCATAATGTAAATATCTTGCAAATTCCCCAAGGACAACAAAATCTTGATATGACTGATTTTAGATTCATTATTGACTGCAGATTAGTAACTCTAAGAAAACAGAAATGTCAGTGAGCATTCACAGTTATTGAGCCTGTTCAGTTCAGTTCTTGCCAGCTTAATGCTATTCACATCTCTGAGACATAAAAAAAGAGCTGAGGCACAGGTTCAAAGCATAATTCGCTAGTGCAAAACAATTGTTCAAACTCTCCTGCCCCTCAAAGTAGCTTACCCAGATGGAAACAGTACTTTATGAACATGCCTTTACACTACTCTGGCTCACAAACTACTTCTGCAGCTGATTTGAGAGAGTGATAGTTAGTTGAAGACAGAATTATATGAGGGATCATTCTAAAACTTGAACAATACAGTAAAAACATCTTCCAGGACCTGGGTACAATTTCTGGCAATTTTCTGGCACTGTTCAATTTACTATTATATATTCAGCCTTCAAATACTGTGAGCAAAAGCCCCAGTGACTGCTACCAATCTGCCCATCAGTGGACCATTCACTACTGCAGAAACAATTTCAGTTGCTCCCCTGCAGGCCTAAAAAAGGTTTAATAGAACTTGCTGAAGGCCGAGTCTAGATCACTTCAGTAATTTTTTGAAGTTCTGGGATCCTGCATTTAACTATCAATTTCTGTTTATTAATATATTAATAAGTATATTTAAGATGATGCAAGGGTTGCAAGACAGTTACCAGACAAGACAGCCTTGTACACTTTGATTGCTTCATGGGCTTTTTCACTGTGTTAGTCCTTCAGAGCACTTAGTATCTCTCAGGATGACACTGAGCCCAGATTAATTCATTGAGAAGCATTAAGCCCTACTGACTTTCAGCATGACTTAAAACACTGCTCAGTGATATTTCCCTATCACTCCCCTTTGTCAGCACTTTACATCATGAGAGGTTGATCCTGCCAATAAGCAGAAGTGGAAGCAAAGCAGAATTGAGCTTGCAGTGGCAGGAAGGGTGCTCTACGGCTTCCATCACACCTCAGCCAGAATATTTCTGGAAGTGTAATGACTGGGATGGATTGTTTCTAAAGGGTTCTGTGCCAGAAGGGAGCAGATGAAGCTATCCTTACCCTGGAAGAGCTCAGGAAAATCTTAGCATCAAATTCTTTATTGCAATTTTAATTCTAGTACTATGGAAAATACTTTCAGGTCAAGGTCAGAACAAAATGCACTCACATTCCTTAGCCTTTCTGTCTCTTCAATTAAAAATTAAGAGAATTCAAATTTATTGGTGGGCTTCTCCAGTAAGAATTTATTTCCTTCCTACAATGTCTAATGTATGGGTAAGCCTTATTCTGCAATAATATTTTACTCCGCCATGTCTCAAAAAATCAATTACATCTAGTGCTTGCAAAATTTTCCTTTCAGATTTATCTGAGATCTGATCTACTCTCCTATGTTTTTTCTTAATTACTAGCAAACAGTAATTCTGTGGCTGAGGAACTTTGTGATTCCTTGTTACAGGCTATGATACATCTAAATACTTCATTCTCTACATCTTTATTCAAATTTGCTTTGCACTGAAAAGAAAAATAAAACTTGTCTCTAAATAAAATTATTAGATAGATTAGGGCACTGCTTCTCTCTTCAGAAAGGCCCACCACACTTTACATCAACTGATCTTTTAAAATATTTTCAAATTCAAAGCGCAGTTTTAACTTCTGCTTTAAAATTATGTTTTTTACTCCAGGATATTGTCTATCTCATAAACAACTAGGGCCTCTACAACAAAGTTATTAGGTGTGTTTTACTGGTTAAAAAAAATTCTTTCAGAAAATGAACTAGCAGTGAATAGCTGCAGAGCTTAATAAAAATACCACTTCTGAAAACTTTTGACTAATTTAAACTTTAAAAAACTCCCCAAAAATTCAAGACAGCATTTAATTTGAAAACCAACAGCAAGGGCTGAATAATAAATCTCGTCTAGTATTATAGACAATCTGTGTCCATTTAATGAATGCATTTCAGTTACTATGGTATGGTGATACAATCAGGATCTCAGAGCTTGTGAGCAGAGCTGGTACCTTGCACCACACCACTCACGTGCTTCAGAGGAGGCTGAGGGCAGTGTCCCATGGGGAGACTCCCTTTGCAAGGGAAGCAGGAGCCAGTGAGGAGTTGCTATGTTTTAGGTTGCTTCACCTACTACATACATCCCTGGGAAGGTTTGCACACGTTGGTACAATGGTCTTCTAAATCTTTGATTTAATGAATTACTGCCAAACTACTTGAACAGTGCAGTTACATGAAACAGAATCATTTATCATGTTATTATCCCAGAAAAGCAAGGCATCATGATTCCAGTCTGGGCACTAATGAATCAGATCATGCACTAGGGCTATGCCCACATGGAGAAGACTTGGACCACAATTTCCTAATTCTCTGAAAAAATTCTGGCTCTCTGTTGGTTCCCTTCCACTTCTCTCCAATAGAGCTTAGTGTAGAAAACGTGGACACCCTTCACTAGTCATGCCTCATGCCTCAGAAAGAAGCTTCACCTCTTCCCTTGATCTCCTTAGATGTTCACGCTCACAGCCAGAGAAACTAGAAAATGAGCAACTGTAGCTACATTTCTCCTTGGATACAGCAAGAAAATTGCAGCAGAAAGCACTGGCTGATTATGCCCAAGTGCCTCTTCTAAAACTTCAATGGCTCAATGGGTGGTTCCCCAGATCAAAACAGGGATCCTCAATAGAAATTCCCCATGGATATGCCCCACCAGAAGCAGAGCTGGGAGCTTGAGTGCCTCAGGGCATTCAAGTTTTCCAACAATCCTACCGTTCCTGTTAGCAATAAAACTGCAGAGAAATTTGCTTTCAGCGAACAGCCAGAATATTCACGGAGCTGCTGGGTTTGTAGGCTGTGTGCCAAAACATATTGCTCAGGTTCAATTCAAGATGGAAACATGTTTTTCAAGGAACTGTGTCTTCCTGAGAGGGAAGTGTTTTGTGCACAGATCTTTGGCTTAAGTTCTGATGCAAGGAATGGACAGTGACTGTTAGAGGGATTTAAAAGCTTAGGGAAAGATTTTTTCAATCTGCAAAAGACTGGAAAAAAATTATTTTAAAAATTATTAAAAAATATTATTAAAAAATATGTATCTAATGTATCCATTATCTCAGGAATACAGTTTTAATTTGAAACCATATATGTATATGCTAATACTCATATATGCTTTAAAATAGAGGTACACATACATAGTATATATATTGCCATAGAATTTCTTCAGGTCTGCACTTGAATAAATGACAAAATCTTCAAGTCTTCAATAAGAAAATATGAAGCACTGCTATGCATAATTAATACAATTAAAGATGTATGAAAGCTTATTTCTAAATTTATTTGTTGCTGCTGGAAAGAACTGAGTCACTCAGTCTTCTTTCTTCCTCTCTATTGTTTCTTACCTTGTACTTTCTCTTCCTAAACCAACAGCACCTTCTTTTCTTCATGTGTTCTCCTATATCTTTCCCCTTTCTTTTCCCACAAAGCCTCTGCAAAGCTCAAAAGCCTTTCAGTTTGAATGTTTGTTTTATGAAGGGTGAGATGTGACTGAAACCAGGATTTTTTTTTCCCCTGGTTGGAGATGGAACAATGATTTTTAATCCAAAGTAGTTTCTTGTAAACATATATTCTACTTGTAATCCCTTTCATAGAATAATAAAACAGCTTTAAGTTAAGGAGAAACTCAAGATTCCAAGAACAATCTTTATAGACTGCTTGAATAACCATCTAATTCGGTGATTAGTTGTGAACCTTATTTGCTGGCAACTCTACACTTAAAAGCTAACACAGATTTAATGCCAGCAACCACTGTGATGAAAATAATATTTTAGTTTAAATAAAGACTAGGCCAGATTTCATGTCTTGCCAGAATTCTTATGTCTTTTATTTTCCTATAAGTTTACATATTATATTTTTAGAGTCAGTCTCACAAGTGAAAAAAGATATAGCTATTAATACTCTTGATGATAAATTTATTGACATAACATAGGAATATTACCCAAATCCACTCACATTATAAAGGTAAATTTGAGCTGTAATTGATTCAAGAACCAAAACAAACCCAAAACTCACCAACTGAAATACGAAAAAAAACCAAAACCAAACCAAATACAGAAGATATAAATTTGAGGATGAGCTATTTTGTTTTAACTTCTTCCATTTCATTTGAAACTTACCTGGGCAAGGCAAGATGTTGCATTCCTGGTACTCCAGAGATGGTCCAAGGCAAGGAAGTCCCCCATACTTGGGCTCAGGATTGCTGCAGACCCGTTTGCGATTCCGGATACCTCTGCTGCAGTCACGACTGCACTGAGACCACGGAGACCAGGGTGACCAGGCACCATTGATGGTATGAGCAGAGTATCTTCCAGAACGCAGGAAGTCCCCTGACAATCCTAATAAGAAAAGGGTCAAAAAAGTAATACTGAATTAAAATGGTGTCTCATCCCAAAACAACCTTTTCCTCTTCAAATGTACTCCTAGGCTTCTAATAGTAAATAATATGAAGAAAAGGGTCCTGTCCTTTAGCCTCACAATCCAAACCCTAGTTTCATCTTAAGAATCTTTTCTTCAACAGAAATTTCACAATCACTTACACAGAACTCAAGTGAAGAGTTGGATCCAACACTTCCGTTAAAGCTTCATGGCCGCAATGACTGAACTAGACAATTTACTCCACCAAAGAATGATAAAAATTATCTCTTTCTTGCACAGGAATTACCATCAGAAAATCTCCAAATATATTACATAGATATAATTGCCTCTGTTTCACAGGAAGAAGGTGACAAAGGAGACAGGCTTGAGCTTCCTGTGACCACTCATCGAGCCAGCTCCCCTGGTCCTCCTGCAGGGCTCTGCTTACTTAATCCACCCAGCCTCCACTGCTGCTGGCTGTGCACAGAGGCTCGTGGGTATCCCATGCATATTCAGACTTTAGATAGTGTCCACTAATAATTCCACAAAGTCTAGCAAAACTACCCTTTTGTGAAAAGCAATGTTTTGCCAATTTAAAAATCAGTTTATTTTCCACTGAGTTGAAGTGTTCTAAGCCACATATCAGCTATGAAAATCAGCTATGGTATCAGCTATGAAAATTCCTTTTTTAAATAATAATTTTTCATTTTCTAAGTAAGTTTAGTACAGAGAAAAGGCATTAGATTAAACAGCAATGGATGAAGTCTTTTACTTATCAGTGAGAAGGGACACACTGATCTTATACACAGCATCCAACCAACAGATCTGGATATATCCCTGGGTGAAGTTCTAATAATCTGCAGTTCATTTGAGTATCTCTGTCACTTTGGGGCTTGATCCTGCAGGTGAAAAGACTCCCTCAACTGTACTAAGCACAATCCTGAAATCACTCTTGAGTTGTAGCTTTTCCTGTAAGCATCATTACTAAGCATCTCCACCAACACTGCTGGGACTTCCTACTGTTGCCAAAGCAGTTCACCTTTCCCAGTGGAAACTCTAAGATTGATGGACCAATAACTGCAGCTTTTATTACAAGTACTTCCTAAAGTAGCTTTGATGAGAGAAGGTCCTGTGAATGGTACTTCAGCCAGCAGAGAATGTGGCAGGCTCTCTATGCTAGAGCTTCAGTATTGACAACATAAGTACAGATGAATTACATCCACAGTGGAGAAATGCAGGGGGATTGTTGGCAGCTCTCACTGCAGCACAGATATCTATTCTTAAGGAATTGTTCTGTGCCCTACCCACAGGCATAAGTATTGTGGAAATATGAAATGGAGATGAAGAATCAGAAGATTTACTGAACGATGCCATGAAAACAGACAGAAATAATACAGTGAGGAGTCTGCCCAACAGCAGTCCTGCACTGAACAGGATCAGCCTTCTGCATAACCATGATGGAGGAGCCTCTTATTTGCAGTGTCCACCCTATTTCTATCCATGCTTATGGCATTAGTAACACTGCTTAATTTCTTCTTTAAGAAATATGTTCACAATCATCCCAAAGTAGATGAGGGTTTGCATGTTTTTATTCAACGCTTGATAAAGTGCAATATTGGAATGATGATACATTGACATAGAAATACTGGTAATAAGAAACTGCTGAAATTAATAAGAAAACAGCAGAACTGCAGTATAAAAATGACTAAAAATGGATAAAACCTTTCAGGAATTATAGAGGGTAACTATTTCTCTCCTGCTGAGCCAGATTCTATTACACAGATATTAAAAGCAGTATTTCAAAAAACAAGACATACATTCAAATGCAAAAAGGGGAGCAAGTACAGAGAAACAGAACGTGAATTATGAATACAGGTCCACTTTCCTGCTCTGTGAGACCCTTTTTAAAAATGACTAAAAATGGATAAAACCTTTCAGGAATTATAGAGGGTAACTATTTCTCTCCTGCTGAGCCAGATTCTATTACACAGATATTAAAAGCAGTATTTCAAAAAACAAGACATACATTCAAATGCAAAAAGGGGAGCAAGTACAGAGAAACAGAACGTGAATTATGAATACAGGTCCACTTTCCTGCTCTGTGAGACCCTTTTTATGCAATTTTGTATCACTCTGGTCATGGAAATTCTCAGCTTATGTACACAGTGAGCTCTGAAAACAAAATAATAATATATTTAATACCAGAATTCTAAATCAAGGGGGTTTTAAAGTTATTAAATTAAGAGCAATGCAAACAATGAAAAAAGTATAATCAGACCAGCCTGCCAGTCATTCCATTCACAACTCACTGCAGGGTGTATCACTTTGTGCTGGTCAATCCGTCACACACTTCATAAGAATACTAGGATATTTTGAAGACATTTTTCCAGGATATGTGTGGCTTTTTAAGCCCTAAGAAAAATGTGCAACCTTATCTGACATTATGGTATTAGACCTCTTGTCATTTAAATTGGGGACTGGGGAGTGGAATCTTCTAAGGTAGCTTAGAACTGAAACAGAAAAATATCCCAAAAAGAATCTTTTCAGTGTGTAGTTTTGTCGGCAGCAAGTGTTCCCCTGAGTTTTCTTCTTTTCAAAGCATTAAAAAATTTATTATAAGGACCAGATTTTTTACAATTTTACAGTAGTTAATAAAGTGTTCATAAAGGGGCTTTTAGAATTTTCTCTTCAGACAGAAACTACACAATAAAAAAATTAACATTATACCATTAACAGCATGAAAAGTGACAAGATCAGTTTGCATTCTGGGAATACTGTTCTATATATTCCTTAAACAACATTATAGCCTTTTACAATGAGGGGACAAGGTGCACAGATGAAGGAAGAACAGTGGATGTTACTTATCTCAACTATAGTATTGGTTTTAACACTGACTCACATAACTTCCTGCTAGACAAGTCAACAAAGTATGAGCTAGATAAGTGGACAGTGCCATGTGTTGAAAACTGGCTGAGCAGCCAGGCCCATAGGACAGTGATCAGCCATTAAGCGGCCAGAAAAGTCACGAATTTCAAACCTGATTAACACCATCATTAATGACCTGGACAATTTTGCCTTGACTTTGAAGTCTGGCTGATACACCAAAGGGTCATGTCACACTTTGACAAGGCAGGAAGAAACCTCATGGAGTTCAACTGGGGAAAATGCTAAGTCTTGAATCTGCACAGGAACAACCCCATGCAACCATACTTTGAGGGCAACCACCTCATGCTCTGCAGAGAAGGATCTTGGGGTTCTGGAGGACAGAAAGATGAATGTAAGCCAGCAATGGGGAAAAGAAGGAGCTTGGCTTACATTGGGGAGAGTTTTTCCAGTCAGTCAAGGAAGGATCCTTCCCCTTCACTCAGCACAGGTAGAGAGCCCATCTGGGGCTCTGAACCAAGTTTCTGCATCCTTCAGCTGACAAGTCCTGTTTATTAACTGAGGTAGTGGAGGGGATGGGGAACAATTTAAAATTAATCAAAAGATTACATTGCAGAACTTGTTGAAGCAAAAATTCTTCAGAAAATAAGTGTATATACAGCACCAAGTCCTAGCCTTACCACAGATTACATCAAATTCGACAGGAGAAGGCAATAAATAGAAAAGCATTGTAATCTTTCAGAGCAAGTGGCACAAAACTGAAAAGTCCAAATTGTCTCATTAAACTGTGGTTTTATTGCTTGCTGCTTCTGTTTGCAGTTTGGGCCACTTTCAGATTGCTCCACATCCAACTCCAGAGACAGAAACCAGATTGTGCCACCCAACAAAATCCAACATTAAGCTGCTTTTCTCAGCTTACTGCTCCCAAGATAAATATATATAGTCAAACCAGGATGCAATGGCCAATGCCCTTGGCATGGTAGCAGCAAAAGTCTAGTTGCCAAAATAAAATCTTAGCCCCAACTTAATTAAAGCCCATCTACAGAAATACTTGTAAAATCTGCAAAGAGAATGATCAGTCATAGCATCATCAATAAACTAATGAATAGCTTTCCCAAGACAGACAGAACATCTGTAAGTCAAATTCTGATCCAACCTTTATGAAAGGTTCATCGTTAAATGTTTTAAACTAAGTTGTTCTCAGAAAACCTATGACTGACTTAGAGCCCTATGAACAACTAGAAGCAAAAATTCTGCTTACAGCTTACCAAGAAGCTCATTTTCAGTTGTTCAGAAGTCATACTCCAGTAACAAACTGCTGCACACTTTGGCTAGAAAAGGGCATTTAACTACTTGATCCCAGTACAATTTCAAAAAGTAGCTGTCCTAGTCAAAGGTGAAAAGTTCCACAAGTAACAGCAAGTACTGCAAAAACTTCAGTAAAAGTCATCATAGTGATTTTGTGGACAACATAACCATTAACTTCTAAGATCATGGAAGACAAAAGATACCAAATGACATCTCAACAAAATACTTTTCTCTCATTTTAAGCCCTTCTGCTTTGTTCAGTATCAGTAAAATTATAGAGAAATTAGTACTGCTCTGTGATGATTTACTTATTCCATAATGCAAACACAGCTGAAAACCATTGCCTAATTAATTTATATAATTCTGATATAAACCAAAATGATTCAATGATTTATAATTACACTTTTAAAACTTTTTGGTTGAATTGAAATAGCCTCATAAATACACAAAAATTAATTCTGTCTGAAGTCATGTTAACATGAAAGTCACCTGCCCTGACTAGCGCAGGAGGAAAAAATCTGCCTTTGCAAAAGCTTGTAATGAGACTTTGGTTGGCCTGATTCTGCTTGAAAACTGCAACACTCTCCAAGCCAAGTTCAATTAATTTGCCTTAAAAGTGAAGCTCTATTAAAGCACATAGTTTAATAATAATTCCCTAGTCTAGCCTGTAGCTAAGTAATACAGCCCTAAGTAAAAGAGAAGAAGCTGTGACACCTGATAAATTATATTACTTGACTGATTTATGACTTATGTCCTCCAGTTCCGACCTAACAAAGAAAATTCAATTATCCAAGCAGTCTAGGTTCATGACTTTAGGAAAAGATGATCTGAAGCCAAAATTCAGGTATCCTGAATAATTTCTAAGTGACACCATGAAACACTGCTTAAAGCGCAGAGGAAACAAGGATAAGCAAAGATTGTTTCAGGGTTGTAACTTTCTGAAGATAGTCTGCAAGTTATTTGACAATATTATTGAAGTATAAAACTTACATAACTTCAGGCCTAAATACCTGTAACTTATAAAAAACTTTATAAACCTCCAAAACATAGTAAAATTGAAATAGTAAAACGTAATGGCAAACATTAATGCAATGCAAAGATGACATCTTTTAAAAACCCAAAGAGTATTTAGATGGAAGATGTCATGTTAGCATGAAAACTTTATTTCTTTTACATAGTTTTTCTGTGTTTAATTATTTAACCCCAAAGTTCCACTGAGTTTTGTCAATCAAACTTGAATTTGTTATCAAATTCAGTTCTAACTTCCAGAATTCATTTCGTTCTTACTCAGAATACCACAGCTTAGCTTCAGTACGACAGTATAAGAGATAACATCTTCAAACTTACTCCTTCTGAGTACAGGACACTCCTGATTATCAGCACATGTTCTATTCTGTAAAAATTTTTGAATGCACTATAGATTTCCTGTGGGTAACACAAGGAAAAGTTTAATCAAACTTTTCACAAGAGATCATAGCCACTAGGAGAGTAATTCAGACAAAATCACATCCTGCCTTCACAAATAACTATTGTTATGAGGTTTGAGACAGAGGAAGCAGCAATAACTAGGAATCTAGGTGCAGATTTCCAGGTGTCTAGGAAAAAAAAAAAAAACAAGGCAAAAAAAAAGACTCTTTAAGAGCAAAATGAATGAAAATAGAAGTATTTCCTTTGTTAATTGCCTTCAGAAGGTATTTTGGAGGTCAACCTGGTCTCACTCTGGCCATGTCAAAGTCAAGTGTCTTGTCTAAGCCCACCATTGCTGTCTGCCTTGTACACCATGGAAAGAAGGCAGGATCTATCTCCAGAGGGTGAACTGCACCCATTATTTCGGATCATTATCTTCAATGGGTCCCTCATTCCTCAGGGGGCTGAAGTTCTCTTTGTAGACTACTATAGAGCCTAGAATTTGGATAAATTCAACTCGGAAATATCAGGCAACCTCATACCTTGTGAAATATTTATCCCTGGGTTAAAAGATTATGTTTTCAATAAAATTATTGCTATTTATATATCAGATAATCTTACAGAGAGCCAGCATGTCTAATGTAGATATCTAATATGTTTCAAAAGCACATATTAAAGCCCAGGCTAAGGTAATTTCTATACCCTGAATGCTCGATTGTACAGACTGCATTAAGATGTACAACAATGTACACAATCTCTTACAGTTTATTTGAAATAGCTGTCTCTTTCCTATCTGAGCACTACATGAAAACCCAGAGGCAGGGAACAAGATTTATTTTTCTTTCCTCCTAATCAAACTTCAGATCAGCAAAGCATGAATACAGTCTGAAAATGCTACTGCTTACTTAGATTGAGATGGAAATCTTACCACACTCAGGGGGAGTCTAGTGGGCTTCTGGCAAGAAGTTCTATCTCTAAGCTCAGACTGCAAAGAAAGTTTGCTTTGCTAGCATCTGACAGTGAAACATGATTCTGTTTAACACGGTGTGACTATAGTTGCACAGTAGGAGATTATAGGCAATGAGAAAATTTATAACAAATGGCTCCTATCTGCAAGGAACAGAGAACTGATCTCTGCAGAACACATCTTTGGTAATGAGGTATGCCAGGCACTCTGTATCAGAATTAATCTTTCTGTAAAAGCCAGAAAATTGCTACAATTCAACATGGAGATAATGAAAATAATGTTTCACAGCATCCAGGCTCTGGTCAGGTGGAAGTAAGTTATGATGTTTTCTTGCTATCTAGGTGAATGCACCTATGAAGGTGTCTGCCATAATTCAAGGTTTCCCATTCTCATGACTTCCCTCTGCCCCAAAAGCTACAGCTACTCTACACGACTCTTATTCATGTATTTTCTTCCTGTGAAATCAAGGAGCAGTGTTGAAATGAGAGCAGAATGGTGTTGGGTTGGCCCACATGTAAACCTGGGAGCAAGCAAGGCTCCTGAATTCTTTCAGCTCCTGAATGCTGCTGTTTAGATGCAGTCAGCAAATTTCATCTCATCAGCAAATCAAAATGGTACCCCCTCATCCCTCCTTCAATAAATGTTCCACTCCATACTGTTCTGACATCCATAATCAGAAAAATATTAAGCAAACAGTCTCAAAATAAAATGTGCTATTGTCACCAGAAGTGTATTGGTTAATGCAGCCACTTGGAACACTGATCGAGTTTCACCTTTCATTGCAGAATAATTAAAGACTCACTGGCGAAAATGAATCAAAGAATGAGTGCAAATTAATGACAAAGCCATAAGGGCACTCACTAGAAAGAACAGACAGATGTATAATAGTTTCTGCCCTGTCAAGTACTCAATAAAAAGTACTTAAATATTCAGTAGTTTTGGAATTAGTCAGCAAAAATCCTTCACCCAGATGAACATTTCTATAACTATGCAACAGGGTTGAGGTCATGCACATACACTTCTCCAGTGATGAATTATTTCCAAATGAATCAAAGCAGCAGCTTCAGCAAGATGCCAAAAAAAAAAAAAAAAAAAAAAAAAAAAAAAAAAAAAAAAAACTACAATGCTAGGAAATTCAGGAGTATTATGTTCAGAAGTAAAAAAAAAAAAACATCTTCATGCCAATCAGGCAAAAAATGCACCTGAACCACCATCCCCGCCCCCATTACTTGCACACTGAAATACTGCTTTATTTAGCAAATTATAGGCTTTGTTACTTCTGCCCATATTCTGCAGGAGTCAGACTATGCATCCAGCTCCAGGAGAGGTCTTATGATTATGACTTCAGAGCTGAGAGAGGTGTCTCCATGTCAAGTTTGAAGTTCTTGCAGCAATGTGATCTATAAAAAACTGGCTCTTCTCTGGTTTGCCCTACTGACCTCCTCTCTTGTCATGCATTGGCTTTTTTATACTCCTCTCTTACATGCTGCCATTTCAGCTGTCAGACCAGATTATACCTAGATTCTTCTGTAGCTTTACTTCTACTTGTGATAACTTTCCCAAGTCTGCACTGCCTGGTAAGAAAAATATTCTCTTTCTCATTTAATCTCATGAAATTTTAAAAATGTATCATCCATATCTAAGTGCTGGAAGACAGCAAAAAGCAGCAGCACCACCTTGAAGTCTCATTAAGGACAACAGACAGGTCATACACCAACTCTAGCAGAGCAAAATCTTTGCCCAGTAAAGTCTGAAATTTAGTTTGGATGAAAACAGAATAGAAGAAACACTTGTGACAAGAGCTGCTCCATGCCAAAATCTGCCTTGCTATTCAGACCTAAGTGAAACCCCAACATTTGACATTGTAGATTATATGAAATGGGAATGACATAGAACACAAAACTAAGTCTTATCTGGAGTACCACTGGTTTTGTTTTATGATTTCACACACTTCACTATTATACATTTATTCAAAAAATTGCTAACATCCTTCCCCCTCCAAAGAGACACAGATGCCAAGTGAAACAATAAAGGTTTTGTATGGGATGAAGGGTGGGGGGGAGGTGATGGGGGAGAGAATGGAAGTTTCTAGCATATTATCACTGAAGCCAACTCTGCAGCCTCCCCCGCTACCAAAACCTTGACATGTAAACTTAGTACAGGCAGGAGCTTAAAACTGACTTGCACAATAGTTGGTCTGTTTGAAGAATACTGAGAATTAGAAAGTTCAGGGACTCAGAAACTGTTCTCTCTTTGTGGCCTTAGATAAGCCAAATGCCTTCAGTTATCCTTTTTTTTTTTTCAGCTAACCTGGGTCTTGTGAAGATACAAAAGACTATGTAAGTGGAAAACAGGCCTATAAATATTAAAATATAAAAATAAAATCACAATATTTTTAAATTATATGACTAAAATATAATAGCTTAAAAGATACACCGATATACAATTAAAACTAGTTAATCAGTGGAATGCATTAATAAAATTAGAATGATTTCTCCTAGTTTTAATTTTTTACACTTACACAAAACTAGGTATTACTGATAGGAAAGTAAGAAAATTCTGAAACAAAGTAATTCCAATTTAAAGTCATCTAAATTTGAAAATATTTGGAAGGAGTTGGTTTTTAATACCAGAAATGAACAGAACTTTCAATTACCAGCAAAAGCACAACATAAACTTTTATAAGACAAATTATCTAGTTCATAAAGTCCTTATTTATTTAAACACCTGTATGAATCTTACAGGTGTTACGTTCAAACTACTGAGCAGAAGTTCTTCTTAGAATATTCCATACTTTGGAAATTTGTTAATGTTGCACAAATTCACCCCTAGTAAATGCTCACGGGAATATAAGGGGTAATAGAATCTTACAAGATCAGGATTACTGAGAAGACTATTAAATTAACCTGACAAATCTCATAACTGGTGATGAAAGACACTTGCTTAGGCTGAATGATGACTACATCCAGGCTACATCCAGAAGAAATACAGGCTACTCTCCCTACTGGGACCACTGGGCCCTCCTTTTCATTATCAGTTCTGTCACACACAACACCAGCAAGCAGGAACCTCCGCTCTGAGCCGAAAATGGAACTGCAGGCATGTCCTAGCAGGGGGCAGGGTGAGCCCGCCTGGCTCTGCTCACCGTCTGTGGAGCAGCCGCTGGTGCCGTCGCTGGAGCAGTAGCGCATCTCGATGCGCTGCCGCCCCACCTCCAGCAGGTTGGGGTCGGGCAGGCGCGCCTTGCAGGTGTATCGGAAACGCTGCTCGTAGTGACCGCCGTTGTCTGAGATGTTCACTGGCGTCCAGGGCGTCCAGGGAGTTGTCTTTTTTAACTCTGGGCAGGCGTTGGTGTTGCAAGGCTGATATTCCTGAAAGAAAAAGGTCATCATGAACACGGTCATCAAATACGACCTTAAAAACACCCAAGAAATGCTCAGACAAAAAGATAACCCTTTTAAAAACATTCTCAGATATTTTTTCAACATTTCTAATAGCATTGATCATCAATGAACTTTTAATAGCAGTCTCAAGCTGAAAGTGTTGTTTCCAGCTTCTATGCAAGCGCAGTACCACACTGCTAAAAGCAATAATATATCAGTACAAATTAGATCTATCAAATCCATAAAAACAGTAAATCAAACACTCTAAGTACCATAATCAAGCATATCCTTTATAAATTAATAGCCCCAAGTAAGGTGAAGCTAAATATGCCAAAGCTTTTAATTAAGAAGAATTCGAATAAACTGCAAGTACATGTCACAAACCAGCAAATAATTCCTTGGTAACATCTAGTGGCATATGAAAAAGCAAACCACTGCCCCATTTTGTATACTGCTTACATACTTCAAAAGGGACAACAGATAAAATTTGTTTTATATTACAGATTCCGGCTCACTGAGGTGCATGTTACTCATAGCTCCAGAATTGCTAAACCTATCTTCAGAAGCAAATTCCCTGTGGAATGATACGCACTAAACGGAACAGATGACATTTAAGAAAAAAATGCAGAAATGCCAGTATTCTCACAAATGCAGACTTGTCAGTATTCTCAAGCCCCACACTCTACATCTTCTCATAAGTATCATCATGGTCTGTAGGTCCTGCCTATTCATTTTCCAGAACAAAATAGACTTCATCTGATGCAAATTCTCTGTAAAATTTTTGGATGAAATTAAATAAGCATTGAAAATCAGAATGAATTCACACTGACAAATTATTAAAGATGAAAAAAAATAGGCATCAGTGGCAAAACTTTTAAATTTTCTCTCTACCTCTTGCATTTAAGAAAGAGAGCTCCTTCTGAAAAGCAGCCTACTAAAATTTGTAATTTCACTAAATACTAAAAATTAAGGAAACAATAGAAATAATGGGTTTATCATATATTACAACATCCTTCTTCCACAATCTATACCCCAGTTGATACCACCATGTTCCAACAAGCAATAGATTACCTAATCCTCTCTTTCCCATGGCAATAATGTCTTTTTTATCTCGTATTTCCCTCTGTCCACTACCTCTTCTCACAGATAGTGTAACTTACCCAAATTAGACCAATCACTTTCAACCCATATTTCAATTTAAAGCCTGTGTTGCTATTCAAATCTAAAAGAATCTTATTGTCTGAGAGCTTTTCTAATTTTTCCATCTGGAGCTGGAAAAAAAAAAATCCTCAGAAATCCCTGTCCCACTAACACAGTGATACACCAGAAAACCCTGAACCATTATGTTCAGGATTCTCAAGTTCTGAGACCACAGGGATTTGTGATAACCTTGTGTTTCCACAGTTTTGTGTTACTTCATATATAAAGAGCTCAGACCAAAGGCTTCAGCTGGACTACTCTTGTTCCCTCCTGAGGGCTGTGCAAAGTCCTCCCTACCTTAAAACCTTTTAATCACTTATATGGCGTGTCAAGTCATACTCACAAGTCATACTCAGGCATTCCATTCCCATTCAGGGAAGATGATCAACCTTTCTGGGATCTGAGCATCAGCCTGTCTGGTTTCTGGTTCAGAAGACAGCAAAGAACAACCAAATTATTTGCTCCCAGGTTCAACAGAGAAAGTAATTTCTCCATGCCTCTTCAGGACTTAACTCTTTAAATCAGGTATGTCTTAGACTTAGGACAGAACATGTATGACAGTCCTCCTTGCAGTACATGAACTGTAATTAAAGAAATAATTAAATCCGCCTTTCCCCGTCTTTTATTTTCTTTTTTTTTTATGATGTCTAAGATGTCTAGCAGTGATGAGTCTATCACTTCCCCGGATCAGCTGTTCTGCTATTTAGTCATCTGCAAAGCTAACAAATTTCAAGTTAATATGAGGCTGAATTTTCCCCTTAATTTAATTTTCCAGTCACTGAATTTTGCTATGCCTTTATCAATGATGCTGAGAGTGTTTCTTGTCCCAAAATACCCATATATAATGATAAACTAACCTCAGCTTGTTAAACCTACACAGGATTTACAACCTGATTTCCAGGTCCTGTGCACCCCAATGTCTTCTATTTTTCCTATTCCCTCATTTTCCTTAAGACTGGATACCAAAAATGGACTTGGCATTCTAGAAGCCATCTTATCAATGCAGCATGGAAAAGCAATCATCACCCCATTCTCCTGACAGTCTGACTTTAATATGCACATTATTGCATTAGTGCTTTTTCCTTCCACAAGACTGTACAAAGAGTCGAAGTAGACTCAATTATCTTTGATAACCTGTCCTTTTCTAAATCACAGCTTAACAACTACCTATAGATTTATATCCCACACAAGAGGCTGGTACTATTTGTCAATATTAAAATATGTTTTATTAGCTTCTGCAATTATCTAACATATTATTTACTACCTCACCAATCTCTGTCCTGCTCAAGCTTTACTGAAAATGTCTTAAATCACTGTCTAGACTGTTGATAAAAATGTTAAGTGCTATTGACCCAAGAACTGATTTCAGGCAGACTTTACTAGACACAGTAATTTATATCTGCCCATTGACACCACATTTTTCAATTTGTCAATGAATCAGCTTTTAATCCATTTAACATTTGTCATATATTTCAGTTTTCTGAATCAAATTATTTTCTGTTGCAAAGGTAAATGTCTTGGAAGAGGAGATGTGCTGTATTACTTTCAAACATCTTGCATCCCAAACTCTTCTTTATTAGTAAGTAAGCAGGAAAAAATCAACCAGTTTAGTAGTTACTACCCTGTTTATTTCAATATAGCCACAATAGTCTAAAAATCTCAGTTCTTAATTTGCTATTGATTTTTGTACGGATATTTTTCAGTCAAAACCAAAAGCTGCTAGAAATAGGAGGGCTTTCTCTATTAGGCATGGCATAGAAAGGTAAGGGTCATGTAAAGCAGAATATGTGAGGTATGTAATGGACCCTTTGTCAAATAAATATAGCTAGTAGAGGAAGGAGTTAATTTAGTGGCAATGTATTGAATGTTGCTTTGCTAACACACTTCTGAGATGAACACGTCAGCTCCCTCGCTCCTAGAAAGACAGACTGCCAGTGCTCAGTATGCTTCAGGATGAGTAGCCCCTTCATACACCCTGACAGGGAGCATATGTTCCTATGCTGTTACCAGCATAGAAAGAAAGATGTTCCTGAAGAGTGTCTGTGAAGACTACTTATTAGTTTTTCCTTTCCTCTTGCTTGCTGCACAGCTCATATGAAAGTTTGAGTGCTGTCATGCGTATCTATTCAACCACTGGATAATAACCACGAAAGGCTCAGAAAGCTGGGCACACAAAAGTACATGTACTTTAAGTGGAGAATGTTTGCAGCAGTAAATAATCTCTCCAAGAGAAAATTCAGAGGACTATTGCCAGAATGGATGACTCCTTGGAGTTCTGGCACTAATAATGTCCTGGCAGAGCCCCCTGGCTTCTCTCACAGACAGCGAGTGCTGCACTGCTCTGCTGACTACCACGTCTGCCACAGAGCAATCAAAAACCATGTGGTGCTCGCTGAGAGCATCGATGTGATCTGATGCTGAGAACTCTGGTAAAAACAGAACAATGAACTTGCTCTGAATTCCCTCAGATGTGCAAGTGAGGAAAGGGGGAGAGAAAAGTAATAGTTCAGATTATACATGGATATATTAATTGCTGCTAGCATGAAGATATAGTCTAACAGGAAAGGTTTGAGAGGGAAGAGAGAGGGAATATGGAAACTGATACCTCTGCTTGGTTTATCCTCCTCTTATCACCTTGTCCAATGCTTGAACGATTTACCTAAGAAGGATTTCAAGAATATGGCCCTCTCCAAAGCAATTTTACCAGCTAGAATCATGGGCACATTAATCAAGTAACCACATGTAAGTCTCAGATGAAAAAAAGTCTCAGATGAAACACTGAGGTCTCATCTCAGTAGTAAGACAGAGCTAGAAAAGGAGTGAGGAACTCTGCTTCAGTAGTGCTGCTGAGAGGAACTGAGACAGCAGCTGCTAAACTCCACCTCTGACATTCCACATGGACTGAAGGGAGAGATGGGGTCAATCTCTCCTGGGGGATTCTCTAGGTACTCAGAGAAATACTTCAGGGGCTCAAGTGATGGATTATGCACATTAGTCCTTAGGGTACACTTGTGGACTCAGAGCAATTATTGAGACCATTTACAGACTCCAAAAATATCATTGCAATAGTTGAAGCTTAACCACATTCTCAAAGTTCTCTTTGCAAGTTGTTCTAAAACTTGTGGTCTAATTCACCATATTGTGGCTTGTAGTTTAGATTGGATTTAGCCAGTGAAGACAGTTGAATTTAGGCCTGGCTATACCTGGTAAAGATGCAGTAAGAGTTGCAAGACTAAATTTTAGGGCACAACTCAATATTGCAGGTTTTTGGAGATCACTGGAAATTTTACAAAAAATATGCAAATAAATACATACCTCACAAAATACACGTCTGTGAAAATGATTGTCATGGTTTGACAGTATATTTAAATAAAAAATGATCATGAAGAATACTGGTGGTAATATGAGAAAAGGCATCATAAATTAATATGATTATTTGAAATCATAATATACTTGGAATAATAGATAACGATTATGCTATTAAGCAGCTCCTTGCTTCTGTCCTTAAATGTATTCCCTACTATTTTTGCTAAATGGAAAAAGACTATTAGTATCATGTTTTCTACCAAGATTTATGTAGAATTATTTGGTTATATTATTTTAGAAAAGGACAAGTAAAATGCAATTTCAAAAATAGAGGAGACTATTGTTAACTGTTTTCTCCTGGAGGACAAAAAATTGACTACTTATTTTTTAGCCTCTGCATAGCTACTTCAGTCAAATTCCTAAACATTTTGAGAATCTCTGAGACTTTTACTCCTAGTTTAAGGTTGATTTTAATTAACCAAAAAGCATAATACTCTGATATCTCCTTAAAAAACTAGGCAAAAATATTATCTACATTTGAAGTACTCTTTTTTTCATTATAACCACAATTCAGACAGAGAGTTCTATTCCTATTTATATGTCTATATTATGGAGGGATTTCTTCTAACAAGCTCTTATTTCTTTGATGCATACAGTATGTCTGTGTGGAATGCACTTCAGTAGCTCCCATCTCTGTTTTTCTTTCTCACCTGTTAGTGTGACAGACAAAGCAGCTAAATCAACACTGACAGTGTATTTAAATATTTTCAGTCCAAGAGGTATCTTTTATGATTTTATTTCAATATATTGTATTAGTTCTGAAATATTTTTTGAATCACCAAACAATCCATTGGTTAAAAAATACTTAGAAATTTTTGCTTTTTTGTTCCAGCACGCTAAAATTCAATTTGACTAGCCCAAAATAATTCTTCAGGTCTTAAGACACTGGTAGAAAAGAGTGTTGCTGATCCATAAATCGAATGGTGTTGAACATCTGTCACCTGAGACAAGACAGGGCTGCAAGATATGAGAACCTCAGTCTCTCAGCCATTTCTCAGTCCCTGAATTTGCCACAGCAATACATAGTTAAAAGAAAGGATAGCTCTCACATGCAGGCAAAACAAAGGCCAAACCGAATGCAACAGGGCTACAAAACTCCAGAGAAAAACAGTGTAGAGGGGGCCTTGTTTACATATCAAAATATAAGTTCCCTGATAAACTAATACACCCTCTGTCTCCCCAGGAACCAAAAGACAGATAAAATTTATCATCTCGTGGTTAAAAAACACAAAAAATCACTAACTGAACTTTAAAAGAGAAATGGTTCATTTATTTTTACTGCAGAAGTGTAAAGTCTTGTCTATTTAAAGAGGCATTTTTAAACTAAAACAAACAAAAGACAAGTCCCTGATCATACTTCTATTTATTCCACAGTTCAATAAGCCAGGTTCTTCAACCAAATACCAGTAGATATACCTTAGCTGAATGTAATTGTGCTGCTACAATACTACTCTAAAAGCATGACATGTAAGAACACTCAAACTCCATTAATTTCAATCCATTAAACAAAACATCTTCTACCCTGTAAATTTCACTGCTACACTTGGAAAACAAACCCTAAATGAATTTCTGAGATCCTCACTGTATTTTAACCCCACTTAGGCATCCTAGTTTGTAGGCAGTGTTTTAGCTTCAGTTGACATCCATAGGAGGTATTCTCCTGATTCCAATGGAACCAGGATTGCAGAGACAATTGCTCACCGCAGATGCAATCCTGCAGCAACGTGGAGTAAGGCTAGGACACTGTCTAGAATGAATTTTAAAAATATTTTGATGGATAGAGGGAGGAAAACAAGTTTCTTCTGAAACAAAAAGATGTGTGTTTTGGCTGCAAATACTGACTGCACACAACTTTTTGTTTCAATTTTGTGTATTTTAAAGAAAAGAATTGGAAAAATCCCCATTGGTGTAAAGGGCAATTTAAAAGAAATTAAAGGCTGAATTTGGATCCCTTCTCCCTGGAGGAGGGATCTAGGCCCTGTGGGCAGGTCAGGGGATTAGGACAGTTCAGGACTCAAATCCTTCCCATATTCAATATCACTACCTCTTCATAAACCCATCAGTCTTTGAACTGAACAAAGCCACCACTTTCCTTTTTCTACCAGACATTTGTGTAGCTCCCCACTCAAAAGCTACATTTTATGTCAAACTCATCAAACTTTTCTGAAGGAAATTGCTACTACTGAAAATTACTGTTTTGCAGGTAAGTTGCTGCTTAGGAGATTGGTGTCCAGGGGTCATTTACTCCAGTTCAGGAATCTTACTGTAAGTTCCACCTTGTCTGTGGTTTTGTATGCAGTGTTACAATCTGGCATATAATAAACATGTCTCTAGTTCTAGCAGCCCCACTGTGAGGTGGGAACCACCAAAAGTGGGGGATGAGAAGCTGGGGATGTCACCACTTGAACCCAGAAAAATTTCAGAAAGACAAAAGGGCCTGTCAGAGGACTAAGGATTCAATTATTTTTGTCCTGAGTGTTGCCAATTAGACTGGTGGAAAGAAAAGAAGTATTAGATATTACTGACTGGATGAAAGCAGAACACACAGGACCATAAATAATCAAGGCTGTAGGATTTACCAAAACTGACTGAAAAGTGATTTCTATATTGTCACATAGTGAAGGCCTCAACTGCAGTAGGAAATCTGGGACCAAAATCTGAGCAGCATAATGAGAAGTAGATGGTGAAATATAAATATCCTTAAAGGTAAGTGATGTGTTACTTGTAAGTGAATCAAAATTGATCTTTTCAGCTTTTAAAATCAGCTTTTAAAATCAGCACATAAATAGTAGCCTTGAAATATATCATTATAAATTTAATTATAAAGAGAGAGAATTCAATTTTACCTTTAAAATTAGGAACGTGCTGTTTGAAAGACCAGGAAAAGAGATGTAGCTTCCCTGATCACTCAGTACTTCAGAAGTGGAGAAAAAGAGGTTGTTCAAAATTCCATTTTGGGAGGTATGATCAATGCATGGGAAAAAAGTGACTTCCTGCAGCTCAAGGAGTTACTGCTCAGCTGGGCCATGCTAACAATCTGTGCATGTGGCTTCATTCATTATAAATGCAAACTCAAAGGAAGGAGGATTAATTCAGATGGAAAATGGATTATTTCTTTTGCTATAATAACTCAATTGTTTGCCATTAGTTTCAAAATACTCTTACTGAGAAGCTTAACATTTTTAATGTAGGCGCTATAATTCCTGACAAAAATCTTTTAAATTGCTGAAACAGTTATTATTAACTAAAAATATATTTTTTAAACTGCTGGAAATCATGGCTATCCAAGTATTTATTAACTGAGAGTAAGACTTTTAGGAGCTAATCCAATAGTCAAAAAGACATAAAAAGGCTATCAACTCATCAATTTTAGAGAGTGCTGCTTCATAATCACTGCAAATCTGTTATCACTAATAAATTACCTTTATTTCATGTTTTCCTTCATGCAGGTTTCTAGAAAGACAAAGAGAGCTATGTTCTTGCTGTAAAAGGAGATCCCTAACAACACATTTTTGAACACCAAAAGTGGAAGAAAATTTGGAATTTCAGTTTCCACAGACAACATCAGAGTTACTTGGCTACTTTGTGACCCATAAAAAGTTTGATTCTTAGGTACCTGATGCTTAGATTCACGCAATGCTATCTTCAATATTTGTCACTGTGGCTCCGTTCTTTAACAAGGCAGTTTCAAATTAGGCACAGCCGTAAGATAGTTCTTGAAATGTATATACTGAGGACACATTTACTTCCATAATATTTAAACCTGAAAAATCAACTGTGTGAAAAGCCTGCTGCCAAGTAATGCAGAAAATTAGAACAGTCATTATTATTTTATATCTATCCAGAGATCACTCTTTCAGATACTTATTAATTTATCCTCAATCATTCATTATATAATCAGTGCAGCCTTATATTTAAAGTAATGCTTTTACCAGCCTACAGTTCATCATTGATCTTACTTTCTACAATGAGACAATCTTTTAGGTTCAGCTGAATGATCACAATTTAGGATCAAAATCTGAAGGAAAAAATGCAGCTATTAATCACTGGTACATCAAAACTGTCCTGATAGTATGAAAGTATTAGCTGCTTATACAATCATTTAGACAATAAGCATTCAATTACAGCTCTTTTACTTGTTTTTTTTGGGGTTTTCCCACATTAAAGATTAATAAATTGTGTTTTATAAAAAACTGGAAGCAAAATTTCAGAAAACTAATTTTGGGAAGAGCTGAAGCCTGGTTTTGCTCTGAAAAGCTGATTATTGTAGTATTCTTACTGTATTTTTCACGTAAAGGACAACTTAAATGATAAATCAATCACTGGAGGGAAAAATTCAATAATGTCACTCCTGAGACAGCACTTAAAATGTTAGAGCAGTTCCTAAATAACAAATGTGTAAGTGATGGAAATGGTAGAAAGTGAACAGATGAGGAGCCATGAACGTCAATTCAGAGTTGCCAGTCCAAAGCTAGGAGCTGCAGTAAAAAGCAGAACTGCTTGCAGAAATGTGTTCAACTGTGGAAGTATTTAAACCCATTGGAAATTTATTTAGACACACAAAGACACGGATTCAGAGATTTTGATCATTGCACTTTCTGATGAGGTAGCAGAAAGGCAGTGATCTGCACTTCTGAATATGAAGTCACTTAGTAAGGGATCCGAGTATGGATTTGGAAGCCCAGTGGATATTGCCAAATATTCAGCCGCCAGATCCATCCAGCCCCAGACGGTTTTTATCTCATCTTCAAAACTGACAAATACCAGAAAGTTCCATCTACTCAGAGGAAATTCAAAGATGGAAAGTTAATGTGCATATAAAAATCCATATCTTCACAGCTCAAAGGCTATTCCTCTGTGTATGAGTGAAAGGAGAGAAACAAACATATCTCCCATTCTCCAAATTCATTTAAAGCAATGTTGAGAGACACCACCTATGGCAAATAGATATACAAGGTAGGTTAAAAAAAATCCACTGTGCTATCAACATCTTTTTCAGGCCTTGACCAAGGCCTGTGGAAGCAAACTGAACCAAAAAAATGCACTTAAGCCCAATTTAATACGTTATCATAGCACAAACATCTGCCTTTCCCCCGGGCAGAAGTTACAGCTGAGCTGACAGATGTGACTGTGTGCCCACACCTCAGTCACTGCTGCTACAGTCAAGAAGATAAACACAAAATCATCTTCAGTTATAGCTTGTGATCACTTGGACAAGGAAGCACTGCAACCAAAAAGCCAACATATTTGTTTCTGCCAACTCTGCTATGGGAAAACATGATCTTTAGTAAAGGGGGACACCTGAGCTACTTAAATTGCTGTAGCAAGCATCAGTTTAACTCGTGTGTTAGAGCCCCTGGATATATGGGGAAAAAAATACCACAAAAAGTAAAAGGACAATCAAAAGAGTAGTTTAAAATTTTACAAGTTGCTGCTTGAAAAGCAGAAACAAAGAAACAGATATTTGAAAACTATGCCTCTAGTTGTGTTAATAAATATAAATTCAAATTACCTACAAACTTTCACGTTTGTGCTTAACATGCTGAGTAAGTGAAACTGCACAGACAATTATAAATATACAACTGTCTGTCATTTTCTCATGAGTGGGTATTAATTTCTTTTAATTAAATCATGTACATTTAACACAGAATTCAATTTCCCAAATGTATGGCTCCATTTCAAATGCTGTGGGTTATCTCACCTAGCTTCCAAATTTTTCTGAAGGCATATGGGTCTCTCACATGGTCTCTGATGTATCTCCACTACAACTTACACCCAGAAGTTCACACCCCCTATAGCTTCCCAGAAGCAACACATGGCTCTGTTTAGGCAAATCTGCATCCTGCCTTTACATCCACCAATGGTGCCTGTCATTTGTCAGAATCACATCAGAACTGAACCTCCTGTTTCACATTTTCAATTTAATTTGTGCCAATCGAAAAACCTCCCTATAAATCAATTTCTCTCATACAACGCTCTCTATTTTTAGACATTTTAATGGTCTTTGTTTTATATAAAGTTTATTTACAAAGCTTTTAATTTGTCTACATTTTTTTTAAGTTCCGTGTCTGCAAAGAAAACACTTTTTGATCTTCAGCCAATTCCTGGTAAGACAGATGTTTCTGGGGGGAAAAAAAGCACTACTTATATGCTGACTTCATATTATGCTCTGTTTCCAGTATGAGGAAGATACAGCAAAAATAACCATGGGCTTCCTTTGTACCTCCTCAAATAGGAGCTGTTCTGTAGGTGGCATGACCCTGGCGTAAACCAGATCAGGTTTTAATTGACATTAGCCAGTGTGTTTCAGCTCAGGATTTCTGAACACTTGCTCTGCTGCTCTGGGGAAATTCCTTAGGATTAAAGCTCTTTCATTTTACACCTTGTTTGACGTCTCAGCAGAAAGGCTAAGCAGTGTATAGGGGCAAGGTGGCACTGCTAAAGACATTGAAGCCAGAAAGTTAATGAAGAAAACAAGAGGAGGAGATTATAGACTGTAAAAAAAAATCATAGGAAAGAAAATACTGCGGTAATGAAAATAAACTGACCAGGAACAGAGTGTGGTTTCCTGAACAAATTAAATCAAAGCACAGTTCAAATGGAGCATTTTATGAGTCTTAACAAGTTGGAGATATAGCAATATATATTTTCTTAGTGCAATACTCATGAAAGTTCCTAAAGAAGGACTTTGCTACTTAATGTACACACAGAATCCTTAGCTTCTCTTTATACACAGCTATGCTCATCTCAAGTCTTGTTGCAAATCAAATTTCTGCATGCCAGCTCTGCCCCATTTCTTGACATAACATGCACATAAACTCATTTATAAGAGGAAGAAAAAAAGGAGATGAGAAAGGATTGATTCACACTGCAGTGATCAAATTGGGCAGAAAAAACCCCCAGTTTGTCAGTGAATATGACATCTACTAAAATTTTTCTCTTCAACATACTAGAAAAAGTACATAAATAGCTAAAAGCTACAAGAGTTGAATTACATGCCAGAAATTGGAAAACTTAACTGTGGCACGTGCCTCCCAGATGCTGAGGCTGCAGACTGCCATTGGGTAGTTAGAAATGCTGTGCTTGCTTATCAAAGCAATAGGTAAACAAACCCATAATAACTGATTGGAAAAGAGGGATGGGAAATACATGATGTTGTATTTCTAATATTCCTAGCAGTGTGGAGAGGACTTATTGCCTGTAACTATGGGACCATGGCTGGAATATACAACTGAAACTCATGTGACAGAATTTTAGCTCAAGTTCAGGATGGGTGCCCTGAATTTACACAGTAGACTTAATAATACAGGCTTGATTTTGACAGGTCTGTAAGCATACCACCAACTCTTTGTCATTTTCAGGACAATGACATTAACAGCTGGAAAATAAAAGTGTTAGTGTTATCCTTTTCCTAAAAATGGCCATTTGCTCTGTGTAAGTATTTTGTATTCACACTGTGATTTTAAATTTGAAATGTCTGGCTATTTATAAACATTCTGGCCTACCAAATAAAACTTTCAAGGCAAATTTGATGAGAATTATGCTGCTGGAGCAATCTATTCCTGAAGGACTGCACTCTCTGGAAGGGACTCAGGGTGGAGCAGTGCTTGAAGAGCTGCAGCTTGTGAAAAGGACCCAAGCTGACTAAGTTAATGAAGAACTGTCTCATATGGGAGGGACCCCATGCAGGAGCAGGGGAAGACTGAGGAGTTTTACCCTTGTGGAGGAAGGAGCAGCAGAGGTGATGTGTGAACCTCAGCCTCCATGCCCATGAAGTTTAGCCTGGAAACAAGGGAGAAGTGGGGGAAAGGTTCTTTTATGATTTGGTTTGAAATCTGATTACCTTACTCTGATTTGACTGGTAATAAAATAAAATAAACTGATTTCCCCAGTCAAGTCTGTTTTGGCCATGATGGGCAACCTAGTAAGAGATCTCTCCCTGTTCTTACCTCAACACAAGAGCCTCTTATTATGTTTTCTCTTGCCTGCAAGGATGAGAAGGGGAGTGACAGAGCAGCCTTGGCATCCAGCAAGCCTCAATGCACAACATGACAGAGGTGCAAAGGTAGTCTGAAGTTGCATATACACAAAGAGAAAATTATAGCTAAAGATTTTTGTGTTGAGGGGCTTTTTTCCCCCAACTGGACAAGTTGGTAAAGCATCTTTCTTTCTCTCTGACAGCCTTCTCTGATACTCGGGAATTTGTCACCAAAATACAGAAGTTCACAGGAGAAGTCTTTCTTCTAGATGCTCAAAGACAAGGCAACACCAGTAGGACCAGTAAAGGTAGAAAATGGGCCAAAATAGGCAGGACAGGCAGTATGCTTTGTTTCTTATTTCTCCTTAAGAAGCCTAGAAAAAGATCTTTAAAGGGGAAAGAAAAAGAAAAAATAGAAAAGCAATAAAGGTTATGACGCTGAGCTATTTGCATACCCACAAGAAGTCCTTAATGTCACTACATAAAATAAAAGCAGCTACAGCTAAATAAATTCCACTGATGAGAAAATGCAGGTATTTGGTAGGAATTTGGGAATGAAAGTGTGAGGGACTGCAAGCAGTCCCTGGGATCCCAAGGGAGAAGGAAGGAAGAAGACGACAGAATAGAATTTTCAATAATCTTCATGCAGATAAAATTCTCACAAATCCTCAAAGGGAAGGCTTGAATGTGGCTTCCTAAAATGCTAATTCACCTACTTACACTGTTGCAGTTTTAAAAGAACACAAGAAATGGTATATCTTTTAACTTTTAGCTCTGTAATTCATAAATGTGTTTATGTGGGACTTAAGTTTTGGTCACAGATTCCAGTATATCTTAAAGCAGTGGTTTCTTATCAAGGCGTGGGTGTTTTAGTAAATATTTCAGTATCAGTGATGATGAGGTACAGAACATGCTGTTCAGGGAAGGCTTGGTTTATAAAAGCAATCACTCTGCAGACACTGAATGATACATGAACTCTCTGTCTTAATGGATCCCAGTGCTCTATGAAACCTAAGCCATTCAACCCAGGTACTTCTGTACCAGAGAGAGGCATGAGAGAGATGCCTAGAGGGATTTCAGGAGGCAGGAATGCCTCATGTAAGTTTACTAAGGATTTCTTTAAGGTATACAAAATCATGTGTCATCACCCAGCTTTCTTACTCTTAACATCAAATATTGCTTGGAGAAATTATTTCAACAGATGCCATTTTGGAACAGAGCTTTTTTACTTTGCCTTTTTCTTTCTTTTATATTTCATACAGGCAAAATAATATTTTTGTAGCTCTTTTGCCGCCTCAGATTGCCTCTCTGTCTCTCCATGTTTAGACAAGTCTGTGAGAAGTCACAACTTTGAAGCTGTCTGTTCCTTGAACTCTAGCTGATATAGCCAAACCACTTCTTAAATTATGGAAGTGTTTTTTAAAATCTCATGACAAAAGAAAAAAAAGTTAATGTGATCACTTTGCAGGATGACAAAGAAAGTATCTGATTTTACAAAATGGAAAGTTCTCTGTCTGTGTCCTCTGAAAGAACCTACGGCAGATGCAACAGGGTAATTATTTGTTTTTAAACAAAGATTCCAGATAGAATCAGTCCAATGTGTCACAGTCTTGTCCCTCAGAGGCAAAAAGACATTTCATTTTGTATGTGTGAATGTTCCAAAATGTTTAGCTAGCACTTGAACACAGGATCTGTAAACATATGGCTGCTCACATCTCTCAAAAACACAAATCATTATAGAAAATGAAAATTACTTTTTGTAGGATTCAGTGACATTAAGCCCTAAGAAAATTTAAATCATTCAGTATTTCAAGTCAAATGAGAATAGCATCCCCAAATACTTTACATGCCCATCACTCCTTCTATCAATTTAGCCTCAGAGAACAATTCTTAGCACAGGAGGAAACTGAGTGAGATACAGGAACAACATCTTCTGCTACAATAGTACTAAATGTGATTATTACACTCTAAAGTTGTGTTTTTTCTGAAGAGATCCTTTCTTCTAGCAGGAAGGAGAAGTGGGCGCAGAGATTGCTTGCCTTTCTAACAAACAAAGCAATTCCTTGCTAGAGGGTCACATGGATTCACATTATGCCAACTTCAGATTTCCTTGAGACTCCTTTAATGAGGTCCCATGAGACACTTTCATACACTGAAGATTATTAATTTAAAAAAAATATCATTTTAGGCATAGGAGCTTAAGAAAAGCAATGAGAAGAAGACCTGTGTATTTTATATCTACTTTAATTGAGTAATAAACAGAAACATCTGGCTCAGAGGAGCTTTTGATCAGAACAGCAACATGTAATGTTAAGATTGTGTAGTTTTATCAGTACAGTGATACAGTATCATTTTCTTTCCAGCAAAGTGAAAACAAACGTGGGCCTGCCTGGCATCACAACCAGTGAGATATGAGCATAAAACAGTTGCATTTGACCAAGGGAGTCTCCTACTAATCAGCAGTTAAATGAGAATTTCCAATGTTTGTTAGCAGGATCAAAAACCCCAGATGCATCGTTATTTGCCCAGAGGATAAGGCAAATAGCACTAAGAATCAAAAGCTCATGTCATAAGTGATTTATTCCAGTGGATGTGAAGTGTACTGCATAAAATCCAGAGACAGCTATCCCAATCCTTAGTTGAAATGGGATTTCTGGAACACTGATGTCCATATGAAGGGATTTGGGTTTGAAAATCCAATGTTTTGGGGTTTTTTCTTGGGTGTGGGAAGTGCCATTGAATCGTCTGAGGAGCTCCTCTCACATTCCAGCAAGAATGGTTCACCTGAAACCTAAGCATAAGCAAAGCACTAACATGCTTCCTTGCTTTGTAGCTCAGTAAATAGGGACTAAGTGTTGTTTGTACCAGGCCACCAGTTTTATACCAAGCTAACAAGACAGGCTAAAGGATCTGCTGGGCTGGGCCTGAGCTTGTGCTGGTTTGCCAGATTTGTTTTTGCAAGCAACAGCAATTGTCTAATTACCAGATCTCTATTATCTGCTTTGTTTTAACTTTTCATCAGCTCTGTTATAATTGTGTGATGCAATGTCTACAACAATATGTATTTTGTAACTAATGGGCATTTGCAACTTGTAGTTACTGAGAGCAGAATGACCCATTAGACCCCTGGCTAAAACACAGCAGAGAGGAAGCTTTGAAAGAACTGACAGACAGCAATACCTGAAGCCCAAGGGCTATAAACATCTCTGATGGCCAGTTACAGGTCATCAAATGAGTGCAACCCCTGGAGCAAGTTAAGTCAGGCCATTCTGCTCCAGCCTTGGGGAGCAGAGAGAACAAAGAGCAAGCACTCAACATGTGTAAAACACACATTACACAGTAAATTCTGCTGCAATGTGGACTTGCAAATCAACAAATAATAAGCAGGCGGTGAAGCCTCTTAAAAAGCATAAAAAAGTCCCCAGCCACATCCTAAATTGAGAAAAAAGAAATCATAAATATCAATGTCATACTTCTGGCCAAGGGCTTGGGATGGTATCCAGTTGCTGGAAATCCACCCCCAGACTGAAACCATCAACCCCCACATCGAGGGGCAGTGGGAGGGCTAGCCTAACACCAGAGAAAGGCAGAGACTAAAAAGTTTGTGCATTTATGTTACCAGCACATAATTTAAACTATTTGATAAGGCAGTTATAAATGTAAGAAACATTAAGACTTTAATCAGACTAAGATTAAATTCTTGGCTTCATATAAATGGTGCATTCCTTTTTGCCCGTAACATAATTATAAGTGTTAATAAATAGGTGGGAGTCCAAGCAATCTGTTCTCTAACTTAACTGCAAGAAAATTCTCCTAAAATACTTCACAGTTAGGAATATTTCCAAATATTCATGTGCAACTTTAACTCTTATTGTTACTAGGTCCAGTATAGGAATGACTGAGTTTTCAACTTCATAATTTCCTTAAATGAAACCAAATCAATCATCTTACTTAGATGTAATTGTGATTAAGTCTTTACCAATATCAACCAACATATATGAAACTTATTTACCACTGGTATCTTTGAATTCAAAACTATGAGACAAGAAAATGTGAAACAAAAATTCAGAAGCTCTAAATCTAAACTGTGTTTGTTATCATGTGATATCAGCAAAGATCTGTGAATGCCAGGGCCTGATTGTGATTATACAGTAATTACACTCATCTGATATAGAGGGTGCAAATAGGACTGTAAAATGGAATTTCTTTAGAATGGAGCCTCAGGAAAATAATGACAACTACTGAAAAGGTTTAAAACTTGTTTCTGAGTATGTAGATACTTTCGTAACAGTCTAGGAATTGAGGGAGAGACTGACATTCAAATTTTCTCTTTTATGTGTTGTAATTTTTTTCCACAGAGCTTCAAACTTCCATTTTCATACCCTTTTCAGGAAAGAATCAAACTCAGACTACTCATTCATAGCATGATACTTCAATGTTGGAGTGGGAAAAAAGTGATAGAAATGAATCCTCATCAGCATCAAGTCACAGAAAATATTGTAAATCAAAAATTAAGTTCTGAGCATGAAGCCTTAATCAGGTAGAGCTACTCTCTCATCTGCAGGGCAGCCAGCCCTTAGATGAGCTGAGGTGGGAGGGAAAGTTTTTCTCCAACATTTCAAATCCCATCAAAGGCTTAGGAAGTGGTGTGTAAAAAAAATGGTTTCCCCTTTCTTTTTTGTTTTTCTATTCTTCTGAAAGGAGTGAAATTTTTTACTTAATTTGCTACGTTGTGAAGATCTAGTATGTAATAATTTTTACCAACCAAAACCTCTGCCCACAGATTTAAGAATTTTAGGCAGTGGGAATAGGAGAACAGTAATAAAGGTCCTGGCACAATTCAGTTCTGCTTTCCTTAGTTCAAGACTTTACTGTCACATAAGCAAGTGTGAATTGTGAATTTGTAGGATGTGTTAATATAGGTAAAACTGCATAAATAATACACTATCAATTTTTCACTTATTTCTCCCTCACCAATACACATTTTCCAGATTTTTTTTGTAATTTTGAAACCATTTAAAAGATGAGCTGAATTAAAAAAAAAAAAAACATTGAGAATTCTTTCCTCAAAATTTGCAATATTTTTTCATTAATTACAGTACTTTAAATCCTTTTATGAGTACTATCTGTCCTAGACACCATATAAGTGTAAGAAAATGGAAACATAATAATTCAGAAAGTCAGGAAGATGCTCATCCATGCAACAGGCATTACAGTTACTGCTGTCTGGTTCCTGATCTGAAAATAACAGCAGCGTTATTAAACAAGCTCTTTAAGATAAACCTTTATGTTTTCTAATGTGTTGTGGGGGTTTTTTTGGTGGGTTTTTTTTGTTCAATCTGTCTGTGTCACCTGGAATACTGCCAATATGAATCAGAAGTCCTGTTCTACCGTGTTTTTAATTATAGTTGGGACTGTGCAGGAATTATGGTGACAGAGGTATGTATTTTACTTGCAGTAATTCAGAGAAGCCATTCATGCCTTACTGTTTTTGATTAATGAAACAAACACAGGCTCATGCAATGACTGGTATTATTCAAAGTATGAGAATTGAATTAAACCACTAACTGAAACAGGTAAAGTAATTCTTTACCTAAATTATCATTTCACAACAAAATGGCTTTCAGGAAATCTAGATGAGCATGACTTCTCCAAAGAAGAGCAGGATCCCAGCAGGACCAATAGTGATTCACTCAAGTCAGAGCTCAAAAATCCTTTGGGACACTTTTAATCAGTTCCCTTTCCTTCTGTATCCTTCACCTTAGGCAGTCACTCAGACAAACCTGGATGAAGCTGCTCCCCAGCACACAGGTGTCTGGTGTCTGTTTTACACTCCCAATATGGCTGTGCTACTGATCCTTACTAAAACTTTACAATACACTCAACTACCATGCACTTCATCACCTACACACCTACACAACTACCTGTTTACAGCCCAGAATATGCCTCAGAAATACCTATATCTGTATGGACACCTTCTATAACCTCAACACTAGCTGCAAGTTAGACTCCACTGCAGGAATTAAATTGGTGTTAGAGGTGGCCTTAAAGGGCTTATCTGCTTTTCTGAAGTTAAAAAAAAGGTTTCTGAGATGGTACAAACTCTCTAGCACTAAACTGTCAAGCTTCCTATCACAGAATAAGTGCATCCCATCCTCATTTACTTTTAAAAACTCACATCCAGAAAAGCACTGAAAAATTGCACTGTTTGTACTGTACATCTAAAAATCTATGGACATATGGTTTGTTAACTTTAATTAATAGAATTGAACAAGCACGCAACCATTTAAGAAAAAACCTTTCTTTATGAACTTGCATTATCCCTTCACCACTTAAGAACACCAACAAACAAACCACAGAGCACTTAATGTTTCTCCAAGGAAAATGCAGGGAAGGAATCAATTGGAACAGCTTTGTGTTCAAAATCATCTGTGAAGCATCAAAGTTATGTTTGTTGGCATCTGTGCTCCAGCTGTGGGTTTTAGAGCTTTTTGCTTTCCTAATCACGTTCCTTGTTCCAATGAGTAAGTACTTGGTTCTGTGCATTTACTGAGTTGGAAAGTTAATTCACCAGCGATTTCTCATACTCCCACAGCCTTTAAAGTCATTTCCCCAAGAGAATATGTCAAATTTGAAGCTTCAAAAGACTTATTTTTTACTGTATTTGATAAGTGACAATTTAAAAAAATAAGCTAGATTAAAAAATATATATTTATACTCATTGAACCATGTAGGAAGAAAAAGATGCTTAAAATTACAATTATCCAGCCAACAAACAAAAACCCCTTGCATTCAATTCATAATAAATATCTCTGATGGCAACATTAAACTATTCTTTAACTGTTGGGAATCCATTTATGAGCAAGTACTTATCTGTTTTAAAAAGCAGTCAGAATGACAAAAAGTCTGAGGCTGACTCAGTTATCCCTGAAATCAGAGGAAGACTAAGTCGACTTCACTGCCTTTTGGGTAAGGCCCTGTTTTAGCAGTGAAAATCAAGCACTAAAACCACTTTGTGTGTCATTTTGTGACTGCATACAAAATATATTATGAATCTGAACAGCCACAGAAATGAAATGCTGTATTTTTTCCATAAATTTCCAAGATCATGGATTCTAAGTCCTCCTGTTTGACCACCCTTAGGGTGGAAGTCTGGAGCTATCAGGGTGTAAGTGGGAGAGAAGGGGTATTTTGGGGGTTTTAAATGTAAAATAAGCGTTCAGTAGCTGCAAAAGGTCCCCTGCAGGAACTAAGCTCTTACCCTCGACTAAGCAAACTAGGCTACCGGTTTAACTGCCCAAGGTTAAGAAATACAAATAAAATTACAAAAATACATATATATTTCAGCCAACAGTTTTGGTTTGTTTTTTTTTTTTTTTTTCCAGAAAAGCTTAAAAATAATTTTCTTTGCTGAATTCTGTTGCTTTGAGAAGTGACTCTACTCAAGAGAAAAAGTATTAGAGGGCCAGTCCCTGACCCCTGCTCTACAGTACAAAATAACAAAGAAGAGAGCTGGGTTCAGTACAACCATTAATGAGGGACCTGCAGAGGGATGTGACCCAGCAGAGCTCGTCAGGAGGGAAGCTCACCAGGGGCAGTGTTTCAGAGGCTGAGAGCAAATGCTTGCTGCCAATCAAGAAACCTGAGGAAGGGCAAAAAGAAACCAGAACGAAACAGCGGGGAGATAACACTAACCTGCAAAAAGGTGAAGCTGGGTACAAACCAAGAATGAAGGGAAATAATAATGAATCTAGCATAATAAATGTAAAAACATGGTGAGAGAGTGTTGGAACCCAGGAAATTCCTCTGGCTGCGCTGGATGGCTCAAGCCCCTGTCCGGGGGGCCCAGAGACCTTGGCACAGAGCGCAAGAGCCCTGTGCCTGTGATCTTGACCCATGGAAAAACAATTATCAACCTTTATAGGAAGAATTACAAGTAAAAAAAGTTTAAGTAGAATAAAAATTAGTTTGTCATGGGGTGAAAAATAGATTTTTTTTGATTTTTAGAATGGGGGTTCTGGGGGCAAGATGGAGGAATCTGGGCATGTCCAGCCTTTCTCCTTCTTCTTCTTCTTGGCCTCCATCTTCTGCTGTGATGTTGGCACTTTTATATTGGTTTAGAGTAGAAGCTCACTGTCTAACATAGATGATAGGTATTGGAAAGTAATTGTAAATATTGCATACATAGTTTTTACTATAAAAAGATAACATCGCCCCGGGGACAGGCAGAGTGCCTGGACTGTCTTTCTGAGCGGACCTTGGCAGGACAGGAGAAAGAATTAGATAGCAAACAATAAACAACACTGGGACTGAGAAATTAAGAGTTCTGACTCCTTCTTCGACCGCCATGCTGGGAAAAGAGACTGTCTAATGCATCTCAGGGTCACTCTGACAGCTAAAGAACCCGAGAAGAGAGGCCAGGAAAGAATTCAAGGAATTACTGTGTGAGGTCTCTGAAGGCTAAGATGCAGTGACGCAGTCCTTCTTCAAGGACATTAGGAACAGAAAGATTGCTACCAAGTAGCAATTGCCCAGTGTACTGTGAGGGCATACAAGGGGTAATCAGAAATGGCAAGACCACAGCAGGCTGTGCTAGTTGAAGACATGATGGCACAAATAGATAAAAAGAGAAAAAAAATGTCACCAAATAATGTAACTACAGAAGCAGAAATAAGAAAACTAATACTAGTGACACACAGCTTCTTGCCTAAATTTATCTTCCTGTCTGAAGCCTGGAAGATGCTAAATGCGACATCACTTTTAAAAGATACTTCAGGAAGTTCAGGGGAACTGAAAAAATGAGCATGACATCTGAATTGGGCAAATCAGGGAAATCCTAATAAAGCATGAAATTAGTGGAATATGAAATATGATCTCCTGGAGAACAAAATTATATGCTCTGCTTTTCTTTAAAAGGAAGCTACAAACCTATCAGAACCTCTGAAGGAGTCAACAAACTTATGGATACAGGTGGTAAGCTGATACAGTTTACTTTGGATGCAGAAAGACATTTCACAATGTATCTCAAAGGATATTCCCTCTTAGGAGACCTGCAGCCACAAGCTAAACAAAAATCTATTATGCTTTCACAGATAATTAACTGCTTAAAAGACGGTAAATGAAAGAGAGGAATAAATGGTCAGTTTCACAGTGAATGGCGTTCAACACGGTCTGTGCTTTACCCCTGTGTGGCTAAACTGATCCAACAGCAGGGGAAGTACTGTACCTAACATAGCACCTATGTTCAAAAAAACAAAACAAAACAGAAAAAAACTCTCTGGAGGGTGTGCTGCAGAGGGAAAAAGGAAAAGGGTGAGTATAAAGTTAAAAAAGCACATGCTCTTTATCAGGCTGGGACAGCAGGAAGAATGCAGTTTTAAGAACTAAACTCAATAAATTTCCCCCAAATAATCAAAGGTACCTACCTCACAAAAGGCAAAAGATTAACAGCTCATTTTCATCTCTATTTGTCTAACTATATTGAGCAAAGCTCTTCTGTAGCTTTAGAAAGGACAAATACTTTTGTAAAATCTTTCACTCTTCTTATTTAGGTTTTCATTTCTTCTCTGCATTTCACACTACCTGCCTCTCACAACACAGGAAATTCTGATCATACATATTTTTTTCTTCTTATGGCAATGTTAGTTAGTTTTCTTGGGACTGTAATGGAAAGTCAGATTTTGCTTTACAGATAGGGCATATTGTATTATTATGCTTCTTCAGTTTTACTTAGAAAACTAACTGGCAAATAAAACACCAGTCATTCTGAAAACAAAGGAAAGAAGAGAAAACATTTCTGTAACTAGCGATACCAAACAGCACTGCATTTCTTACTTTTTTCTTACTTTTTTTTTTCAAAATTACATTCATATGACTCCCAGCAAGATTTTTGATGGATTAACTCCTATAATCCACCAGCTGCTTTTTTTCTTGCATTCTGTGTAATGGATCATTTTTGTATTTCATACAAAATTGCTGATGATAGATTTCACTATATGTCTAATATTCCTTGTAGCCTTACATTTCAGAAGAAGATAATACTCAAGGCTATTACTTCTTTTTCTAAGTACTTTAAAACTCTTTAAGAAAATATTCATTCTGCCAAGCTATCTCACACAAATGCTTCAATATGTGCATTGGGATTCTGGATCAGCTTTTCAGTAAGGGATAGGATACATAAATTAACTATTTTTAATAGGAAGATTAGTTCCTTTGCAAGGAGGTTTATGCGTTCCTATGTGAAAACATATAGTATATTTCTAGTTTTGTGAACAACTGCATGAAAATTTCAGAAACTTCTGAATGAATCTCTTCTCCTGCTTTAAATATAGTGAGCATATTTCATTTCAGCTTAAAGCAGAATTATAAGTTTTCTAGGTAAAGTAACAGCCAGATATACTCTCTGGATTTCTGCTTGCTAATGTCATCCAAGGCTGTGAAAATACTTAGCTAAGTCAGGCAATGCCAAGAGATTTGGGTCTATTGACTAACTCTCATGTTTTTCATAGAATTTATACTGAGGGGATGGGGGCAGAATAAACTCAGCTCCGAAAAATAAAATTTTTGCTAATAAGTATATCCACAGTAGTGTGACATCACCAGAACAGTAAATTGACAAAGCCACATACAGTGTCCTCACAAGACCAACATGTAAACAGCCTTTCACAAAGCATTCTGGAATCTTCCACTACCTTCAGAAATAATCTTCATGTGCTAAAGACAGGGCTGCTTTTGAGCAACAGAGCAATAACCCAGAATAGTGTTGTGAGCACTGCACAGATATTGGCTGAGTAACAGCCTGGTATCTGACCTGGTGCCTGTGTAACTGGCTAAGTATCTGCAATACCATAGGTCAGCTCTGTTATTTTGGGTGGGGAGTTTTTCCACTTTTCCTTCTGGAGATCTATTTTAATTACAAAGAAATCGAAGGTAATCAGTCCTTTCTTTGAACCAGATGGTTGAAAAAATACAGGTATAGTCTGCAGCTGTTTTTCTACATCTGGACCCTCTCTGACAGGGCAAAGCAAAAAACTGCATTATGGGGCTGACCTATTTCTGCACCAGTCCCAGTCTATGTAGAGCCATCACAAATTTCAAACAATAGATAAAGGAACACCTGTATCTTTACAAGGTAGTAACTTGTTTCACTGATCTCTCATGCTAGAAATTGCCATAAGTAACAAGGTTGGAGATTTTAGTAATATAAACTGAAAGGCCTGCTTTTATAACTTCAGCTTTCTGATGTTTCAGATGAAATAACAAGTATTGTTGAAAAAAAAAATCTGTTTTGGAAGGATTAATATTTTTATTTTCATCTGTATTTCTCTAGCTGAAGGAAATATGCAGCATGATTCTGCTTTCAAGTAACAAAAGGGGTCTTGATAGGGTGACTGTGAGACTTCATCCTGCCCTTCAACCTGCAAGGACAAATCACTGAGTATTCTGGTAAATGAGCTCAGTGTTTGCATGAGTTTACATTCTCAGACAAGAAGAATACAATCCCATCTTCTGGAGTATTCAGATCTAAATATTATTATTTCAGAATGCTGCAAGAGGCTGAGTCACATCACCCTGAAGACACAAAAAAAGTTACAAATAAACACAAAGAAAAAGTATGTTTGCCTTTTTTAAGGCTTGTGAACATATTTGTTCAAGATTAACAGAGGCTTTGAATAACTAAATGCCTTTTATTTGGTGGCTGCAGTATTAGTGCAGAAGTATTTTCAGTCAACAACTTAGTGTGAAAGGGAGGATGGGATGAACCAAGAAGGAAAAATAAAAGGCAGTTTTAATAACTCCATCAATAAATGTTCAGAAGTTTTAAAAATTATTTCTCGACCTCCTATAACTTGTGTAAGAACAGGGTTGCCTGACACTATTTTCAATGAAAATTAAAATCCTACCATAGCCACATAAATTTAAAATTACTATGATGTCCTAAGACTAAGTAAAAATAAAAGCTGGCACATAAACATAATTAATTTGGATGAAGTTCCATTTAATTGCACTCAGATGGCTAAGGACTGCTGTCAGTCAGCTCAGCTAACAAATCACTCCGGCACTCTTCAAGAGTTGCTGCATTAGTGAAGCTATAAATGGCAACAGTGCATACTACTTATTCAGGCTTCATCCATCCCTCAATTTACTGAGGTCAAATTGAAGAATACTGAAACAAAACTCCGCTTCGTGTTAACGTCTACCTGTGAGCAGACTTTTCGGTATAAAACGTGTAAACACAATTACTGTGTTTGCACTGTGCCATTTTAAGTACAGGTGACCAAACCTAAAAAGAACAGAATAAATCAGAGGGACAATTTGTAGCAAACTGACCTAACACTCCCTTAAAAAGAGGAACATTGGAAATGCCATTCTAGATCAGGCATGCCTTCCCTGGTTATTGTCAAATGGCAGCACAGAAATAGGCAGAATGCAAAAAGCACAGCTCTAAATCTGATTGTTAATATCCAGGAAAATGATTTAAACCATTAAAATTTTATTTACTATGCTAACAAAATCTAATTTTTTGTCTATTATAATTCTACTTTATCCCAACATTCTTCACAATTTTAGTTGCGTGGAATTTTATTGGTTCTTAAGATTTAAGCCTCAACAATTTATTGCAGCAAGTTACATTATTTAACAATGCCTTGGATAGAAATGAATTCCATTCACTAGCCCATATTTCCTTAAAATTCAGTATACCACAGTATAAAGTACACAGGAACCCCAATGTTCCCTCTCTAAGCCTGTCATTAATTTATGTATTAGTCCTTCATACACTAGAACCCTGGTACTCTGATTTACGGGAATCCTGATCTTTTCCTTCCTTTGAAACACTTTCCTGAGCTCAGCCCACCTCCACCATGGGCCATATCCTTTAAGATCAGTAAGCATGGCTACAGAAGAATTTTATGTAACTGCTCTATCAGGTTTCTGAGGTAATTTTCCATGTTATGCTTCATGCACCTTTTTCCCTTTTTGATTACAGTTGTACTATGAAGGCTGCTACTGAACTGACTACAGCAAAATTAATTTCTCCACACTTGAAAAAGACATATCTTTGTAATGGAAGAGACTTTGAAATTTGTAGATGAAACCATAATAAGCTTTCATGACTTCAGTCATTGACACAAAGCTGTCAGATAAATTCAGCTTCAAAATAAGCTCAGCTTTGAAGATAACAGCAGTGGTGGAGAAATCACATTATTGCAATACGCGAAACAAAAACTGTGATTTTATCCAGCTTCAGTCCAGACTGCTACAATCATCCCTTCTGAGATTAGTATATATATGAATCCCTAGAGTCCCATTTTGTCTTCCTTGGGAATATCTTGCTGAAACGAAATGCTATAACTGAACCTAATTTTTTTCACCACTGCACAAACATTCTGGCTTATAGCTATAATAATAAAAAATTCACACACCAGGGTCATTCTCCTGTCTTGTTCCTCGCTGTGCTTCAAGGTGAAAGCAGGAGCTTCTGTTGAGTTCATGATTGCAATTATGATACAAAACTCTTGATTTCCATTACTTCAGCACTCAGAGACATCTAGTGCCTCCTATACGACATGCAAATCAATCTTTGTAGCCACGATGCCCCAAAAGTTCAGGTCACCAGAAAATATAATACAAATTTTTACTCCAAAATGGTTAAAAACACTTATAAGTAAAATCTGCCTAAACACATTCCTTTAGGAGATCTAGAGTAACCTTCCAATAACCTGATGTTTCTCCTTCTAGGACAAACAACTAGTATGTCCAGTGGGTAAAGATGGATAAAGCTAGCATTGATGTAACAGAGATATATAAGCAACTATGACTAATATTAACTCTATTTAACCACTCTATCATGAATTTGCTTCATTTTGACTCTCAGAAAGCCCTTTTATCTTCTTGAAGAACAATGTCAGAAAGATATGAAGTGGTCTACACTAGTAATATCCTAAGAGACTGCACTGCACTTTCCATTTACATCAGAATTATGTTTTACCCTGGAGTTGTTCAGCAATTTGAAAATCAGAGATCAGGTGAAGCAGCCTGTCTTTACCTCGTTGATTTTTTGTTTTCCATAAATTTGGATTAGAGGTTTACTTTTTTTTTCTTTTTCTTTTTAAAAACAAAACACCCTATATTAAATACAATTTTAGTTGTTCCAAGAAGTCCAGGATACTCCAGGACAGATTTTTTCTTTTAACAGCTCTCCCTGTTTATGTCAATTCTGGTTTCATGGAAATACTTACTTACGTACCAAATAAAGCTACAAAACCCATACAAAAAACCCCTAGATCCACAAGCACTGGAAGTAATGAAGCCTGATTTCCTATAAGTTTATATTTCAAGTCTTTTAAGTTGATCCATTTAATCCTCTCATATTTCCCCTTCTCATGCTCCTGCCTGAAGGATTTAGCAGTCCAACTGCCAAAAGTTAAGAGATGTGTGTCTAGTCCCAAACAACACAACGTTTGAAACGTACACCCATTGACACCAATGAGTGTACAGCACCTGACGCCACTTGGAGCAAGCAATGGACTCAGCTGCAAATTTGTCTTGCAATGTAGAAACCAGTTTAGGTTTCTTTCCCTCTACTGGGCCCTTGTTTTTCATGCAACTTGTCCCAATTCCTTGTTGTCATCTAAGACCACTTTCCCATCAAACATATTTGTAATGGGGGAGTGGGTGCCTTACTTTTGAGCAGAAGAGTAAGAATACCTGACAGACCACAACATCATCCCATAAGCTCTATTACTTGATAAAACTAAGCTAGAAGTAGGCCATCTACTTTTTTGTTCTGGTTTTCAGTCTTCAGTGAGTTATGGATTACTTTCCAGAGATAACTGAATGTTCTAGGTCCACAGCAATGAAAAAAAATTTAGGCTCCATGAAGCACAAGTCCTTAGGAAATATCCTCACATTTCAGTTTTGCTCATTAATTCAATTTAAAACTAGTGTAGCACAAAACTTTGCTATCCAAGCTACTTTCTTCCTATTTTTCTCCTTTTTCATTTGCATCCAAAACCAACCCAGTCAAAGTTCACATCTCTTAACAGTGAGTCCTTGAGCCCAGCACTGCACTGAGGGGGGTTTCAGGTAATTTTTCTGTGGTTATCAGAGGCAGTAATGAGGAAAACTCAAACACAGGGCCTCACAGAGCTGGGGGGACAGTATCACATCTAAATAGCAATAATGAAAACTACATCTACAGCACAAGTACTGCTGTAAACTGCAACAAATGGCAAGACCTGAGACAGGACACACTCCAGTGTGCCTGGTGTTTCAGGAAACTGTGGGACAAATTCGGGCTGAATGAAATCTGGTCTCCTGTCTCTGGTTAGTACAACTCCCTAACTGGATGGAGGCATGCGGCTGTCACTTGACCCTGTTACACTAACATTTATTTCCTAAGTTTTTAAAATAAGATTTGGAGTTCTGAATCAAACATTCATCATCTGTATGACAGATACACATATGCCCAATACAAAGTTCTAGAATGTGTTCACTTTGGCAAACCCTTACAATTAGATTTGAAAGTGATCACAAATCAGATGGCGTTGGTCAATGAAAGAAGTTATTTTACATGACGTGGAAGTCCCTGAAAGAGCTTGCTACAGGAATTTCAGAACAGGACTGCAGTCAGTGTCAGTTGTCACAGGTTGAACTGGATACTTTGAAGTAGAGTAGTGACACTTTCCTAGCAGCTAAAAATGTATTTCACAGCTTAAAGTTACCTTAAAAACTACATTTCTCAAAAAAGGGATGCTTCACACTACTCTTAGCAAGAAAGCAAACACCTTACAGTTTAGCCTCTTTTTCAAAACTAAATAAATGAAATAGAAAAATGATTGCTGGATGCTCAAATACCACCTTAAACAGCTCACATTTGGATATATATGCACATCAGTTCAACCAGTTCATATTTCACATTTACCTTGACCATGAATGCCAAGCTGGTAACTCACTTTACTGACCAAGGTAAGCAGTTTTGTACCATTGATCAAGATGTTTAAGCATTTTCAAAAACTATTTCTTATGATTTTGGGGTTTTTTTGGTTTTACCCTCTTTAACTAACTTGTGTAGCTTAAAATTGCAGTAGAATGTGCAGCATCAAAAAAGAGAAGTTCTACTCTGTTACACTTATAAAACATAAAAACAAATATAAGTTAATACCCAATAAAGTTTGCATTACAGAAGAAAAAAGGATTGAAAAAGCGAATGAGCATAAAGTAGGCAAACATCATATAAATAGCACAATTTATTATACATCATGCTTGTGAGACTGTTTTCTGGTTATGATATAGATGATTTTTCTTAAGTCAAAAACTTAAAAAAGAACTAGTAAAAACGTATAATTTATTTTATGGTCACTTTTCCAGACTATAAATTTCAAACTTATTTTGTGAGATGGCAAGTAAAAAAAGGCAGACTGTTCTCTCCAATGAACAAAGTACTTCTGAAAACCTTCCATCCTCAGATTCTCTTTAAAAAATTGATGAAAGAAAAAAAATTCTGACTTTTTCATTTTTTTCATCCCCTTTCATTACAAAAGTGCTATAACATAAATACACTTTCTGAAAAAAGTTTACCATTCCAGAATGTTGAAACAATAATACTAATAATTAAAAAAAAAGCAGCCAACAAAACCCAACAAAACCACAAGACAAAAAAACCCCCAAAAATAGCTATTATTTTCTAAGAAACAGATAAAATTCCTCTTTTTTTTTTTTGTTTTTGTTTTTATTTAGCAGGAAAACACAGCATGCTTTGTTTTGGTATGTGGAAAGTATATACCATTTACCAGTCACTCAGTACAAAAACTAAGATTAATGTATATGTTAGTATGACTGAAACAAGAACCCAGACAAGTATACACACAAAGCATGTCACTCAACTTCAGCCTCAAACTAGATTCCTCATTCTATTAATAATTCTTTTAAAAAGTTATTCTTTTATTACTGGCCTGAGACAAATTCAAGTGAGATTATGCTTCTCAAGGGAAAAGAAGCATTTTCTGAAGGAAACATATGGCTTATCTGAGTACGCTGTAAAATCTGAAGATGTTTGTCCTCTGAGTCACATTAGCACAGTCCTGAGAATTCCACAGTTCCTTCTCTAGTGCCTGTATCACCTGTATACATGAGATTAATATCTGTTTTGTGATATGCTTAAGATTTCTATTACCAGATTTTAGCAGCTCTTAAATTTGGTTGTGACGGTTCTATCTCTTTTTAGGCAATTTCAAGCACTCTTCAGTAGCTTTGATTAACTTAAAGACTTTGACAGGTCCTTATGACTCCAGATTTTGATTTCAAACTTCATCTTTTTGACCTTTATGAGTCTCTGTGGTCTAATTCTCCTGTATCATATTGATTTATGGTTTACTATATTCAGTGAAAATGCCTTCAGTCCTAAGTCTCTGGCCATCCATTTTCATGTATTGAGTGCATTTAAGCTACAGATGCATCTTTAAGATACCATCACAGTTTTCTCTCTGTGGAATATTTATATGCATCAAAGAATTTATCATTATTATTTTATAAAATAATTTGGAAATAGCAGTAGGGAACTCTACTGAATTCTGATAAAAAATATTCAAGCAGCTTGGCTGTTATCTGCTATAAGGCAGATAAAGTCAAGGAACCAACTGATGAGAAACATTCAAAAAGACAAGCACAGGCAATAGCTGCCTGCTGTGATACTGCAGCCTAGGAGAAATACAATCAAACTAAAAGGAAGAAACACTGTTCATTAAAAATCGTGTGGTATCAATCATTAGGTGGACACAGACATAGCCATCAATATGTTAAAAGCTGCAAAATAAGGACAGGAAAATAGATTAGGATTGGCTATACTGCAGTCTCACAGCCAGGTTGCAGATGGGAAAACAGAAGAGGCAGGTTATCCTAAAAAATTAAATCTGGTCCCCTGATACTGCTGGCAAGCATACTGTAAGACTCTCTTTCTTAAGTCTTATAAAAACAGCTGCTGTTGTTGTTTTTTCCCACAATTCCCTAAAAATGAAGTTCCATAAACAAAGAACTAGCAGAGCTGAAAGGGGTCCCAAGACAGCATTTCATCCATCTCACACCTCTGATGCATCAAAAATTTCTTTTCACTTCAAGAAGAAATAGTTACTATCTCTTCTTAAATAATAAGATCTCCAATCCTCTACCCTTTTTTCTTCTCCTCTCCACAGGCCACAGACACTGAACTATTCAGCTGCAACTCATGCTGCTCAAATGTTGTGAAGGTTTCACAGAGTTCATCCTCACTGAAGAAGGTAAACCAGAAACCTGGAGAGTCTCTTTATAGTTTAAAGCCATCATTTAATGGTTGAGAGAACCAAGCACTTTAAGTTCCTGAGTCTACTCCCAACTATGCCTTTAATTCAAGTGGTAAATGTTTGCCTCATAACATCTTTTACTCCAGACAAAACAAACAGTGGATAGTATGGATTACTACCAATTTCACTACAACACTTCCCAAGATTGTTTTAGATTATCAAGTACTCAGAGATACTCAGGATAAAAGTTTTTTGAAAGAAACTAAATTCACTAAATGTCTTGCAAAACTTAAGCTGAGTATCACTATAGCCAGAAAAGAATGGAAAACAGTAGTAAGAAGTCACCTTAACTTCTCCTTAATTCACAATAATAAAAATTCATAATTCTAAATGCTTGGAAAAATACTTACCTACTACAATAATACTAAAAATTTGGTTGAAGCAGAATAACATCCAACAGGTTTCACATTGGCGCTTCTCATTCATAACACTTTATTAATATAAATATTTAAACCTTCAACAATTAAAAGAAGGCATATAAATATATCTGATTTCACTTTCTTCGATTAATGAAACAAACTCTGAGAGAAATAAAGTATTTTTTCTCCAGTTTCAATTAGTGACTATGCCCTGCTATGGCTGCAAAGACAGGAATGTCTGAATCAAGACAAGGAACTCAAAGGTTCAAATTCAGTGAAACTCAAACAGAACATAGACTTTATACCACAGCCTAATTTATACACATCTACTTTGTCTTGCAAGAGCACCAGAGTTTATGGAGGATTTCTACACTGGATGGGTTTCCACTGGTGGCAAGTTTTAGCAAGACAACTATGTACTCCAAAACTTGAAACCAGCAATGCAATACTTTTCTAATTAATAAAAAATCTCCAGAACATTTCCACAGCTGAACTGTTAACTATTCCATGGTGCAGCAGAGTATGTGCTAAGACTGTTAATAAATTACAAACTCCAGTACCATTAATCTCAAATTGGTTATAATAAGAAATTTTTACACAAAAGGTTTTCCTACTTTCCTCATAGAGCTCTCCAAGCAAATTAGAGCCACATACTTTTGATTTAAGACCATGGGAAGATCCTCTGCGAAATAAAACGCTGCTATATTTCACAAACATTATTATAGGATAAATGGGAACAAGTGAGGGAGAAAACCATCATATTGTGCTCTTTTCGGTGAGAGTCAGGAAGGTTTAACACCAGATCTAGACCATATGTCTGCTTTTTTGATGTACCATGAGAAGAGACAAATATTTTGGAAAACTTGATAGAATTCTAATTTATTGGGTTAATTCCTAAAGTTTAACTGAAATAAAAGAACAAGTCTCTTGGATGTTTTTAATCTACTCAAAATGCAATTCTATCATCAGAATAAATTTTTAAAAGAGAACAAATCCTGGGAAAATACACAAAACCATCTAATTAGAAAAAGGTAATAAATTATCCTTTCTTTAGCATTGAATTACTGCCAGTCTAACAAACAGACCACAGTTTATGAAAAACCTCATAATTAGGCCTCTCTGAAATTAAGACATGTAAAAAGTGGTTTCATAGTAAAAAGAAAAAAAAAATTCCTCTTTGCCTACCTACCTGTATTCAGATATAAGAAAAATCCCCTACATGTTTTCCTATATGTTTCTCTTAATATACTGGGTACCAATAAAGCACTTCTACTCATTCAAATCATCCCACTGTAAATTCAAAGCCTGCCAGCTGCTAGGCTGCTGCTGTGCCGAGATCACTGCTAATCAGTATCACCTCAGCACTTTCCTGCTGCTTCCATGCATCCACTGATTGGCTCCTAATGTATTTAGATGTGAAACTTAGCTTTTTCTCTGCTACACAGAACATGGTACACTAGAGTCCTGGGCTCATAGCTAGGGTTCCTATGCTCTCTGATGATAAAAATAAAAAAAAAACCACTCTAAACCTGCAACAACACATCTACATCTGCACCAACCTTGCCTCAAGAAGCTTAAATTCTAGATGATAACTGTGAAAAAGTTGAATTGTATATATTTCTGATTGATAAATTGTGTGGATTTCAGCACACACAAGAAACACAGAGACAAAAACAGTCTGCTGACTACTCGTGTTAGGGGTAGAGCTTATAGACATACGCAGATGCTTTATGGGCATTTATAGAGCATTAGTGTTAGGACAGGTGGAAATAGCTTCAAGTTTTGCCAGAGGAGGTTTAGATTGGATATTAGGAAAAATTTCTGCACTGAAAGGGTTATCAGGTACTGGAACACAGTGGCCAGAGTAGTGTGAGTCACCATCCCTGCAGGCATTTAAAACACACATAGATGAGGCACTGGGGAACATGGTTCAATGGAGGAGCTGCCAGAGCTGGGTTAATGGTTAACAACCTTAGAAGTCCGTCCAAACCTAAATGATTTTATGATTCTATGGCATAGAGACATCTGTGGCACATGGCCATAGATACTTGATGAAGAGAAAGCTGAAAATTGCTCACCACGCTGCAGCCAGGACAGTCAGGGCCATTCTCACAAGTCCGGCGCCGTGCCTGGATCCCTCCTCCACACTGAGCCGTGCAGCGCTCCCATGGCCCCCAGCCTGTCCAAAACACATGAAGGGGGCACAACAAATGCTCATTGCAGTACCTGTGAGAAGAGAAATAAGGAGGCAAAGAATCTATTTATTATCAGGACAAGACCTCCCATAAAACCTCCCTCATTTGCATAATTTAGACAGATATTTGTGCAGGGAAATATTTTATACAAAGGGCTTCTCCCTACTCATTAAGCACCTCACTAACATTTGTAACACTGTACAGAGTGTCTAAACATTCGAGTGGGTTTTTTTGGGGTTGCATTGTGTGGGTGAAACATTTGTTTGCTTTATTCAGTGACTTTAAACATTCCATGCGATGCAGCCACGCGATTGTACTGTGGTCACGTAAGCAAGATTGCAAACTACTTTATTAAAACCAGTTGTGGCTATGCCTCCATGGCAGTCAACCAAACAGAAGGCAAACATTCATGCAGGCAGTCTTTTATCAGTCTACAGCTAAGAATTGATTAGGATCTATCTCTCTCATCTTCAGATAGCTACACTTGCTTTTCATAGCATTTTTGCTTCTATGGACAATATAAGAGCTACAACATTGATTCTAGCAATAAAGAACTGCACTTGTTGATAATGTTACTACTTTATCTTTTAAAGGCTGCTTTTAGCTATTATAATCTTTGAAAGATTTTCCTGTAGGCTGCAAACTGATTCAGAGACCTAGTACATTCTTGAGGGAAGCACTATTGAGTTGTCATTTTTGTACCAATACATTCAGAAGGAATATGGGAAGGTCCCAGCTTCAGCTGAGTTTTTTTCAATTTTGGTAGAAGCCTTAGATTGCTGATTTTTTGAGTGTGCCATCCAATAATTCCAGCCATAGCACGTGCTGCTTTTTAAGGAAGCTCTACACAGGTCCAAAGGATTTGGGCCATCAGCCAGTGTGACTAGGGCTCTCTAAGAAACCAAACTCTTACTTAGATAAAGCAAACACACAGCATAGTTAGGAAACAGACAACTCTAAAGAAATTGCCTGATATTTTATGGACGCATCTGGGTAGCTCTTGTTACAATACTGACTGTCCTGAATGAACAAATCAATCTGATACAGTATTTCCTCAGTTTTTACACCATTTATCCAAAATCCAATGTCTTATTGCCCTTCTAACATATTTTCATCTCTTAGCACTCTTCTATAGTCAAAACTGACTCTAATACTCCAGGTATTAATTTTCTACAAAAAGAGAAATGATAGTATGAACAGTTGTCATTTTCAACAAGAATAACAACAACAGGTTTTTTGCTAGTATTCAGAAAGCCCCAATATCTGCAAGCTCTAATTCTTCATTATTCTTCATTATAAGGAATTTGAACATTTGGAACTCTGTGGAGGGCAAAAAAAATAATGTTGGTGGTGTAAGTAACATATAAAAGTAGATTTATTGCATATGCTGGAGCCTAAAATTCAAACTTTGTCCCTAGGTCTGGGCAACTCCATCAAAATCTAAAGATTGGGAGAGAGGTTAATAGGGGAGTGACATTTAGTTTTCTGCTTCTGTAGAGTTAAGAAAATTATTCACAGCTTATATTGACCTTTCCTCTGGACACCAAGGAAAAAATGCCCAAACCCTCAATATTTATGAATCTGGTGTCAGAATTCTTCAGTGCATAATTTGGGTAAACACATTACAGTTCACATTATATTAAAGATACATAGGAATGTTCTGTGCCTGAATATTCTTCTCATAGAACTCCAACTGCACACTTTCTTTGTCACATGCAGTCATTTATGTGAATGTGTGTGATAGTTTCTTCTAGATAATTTGTTGAGAATGTATGGTCAATAAAATATAGATGTAACATCAGCATTTATTTAGTCAAATTAGTACAAACTTTGCATAATTTCAGTTCTTAATGAAGATGTGTTAAGTTAATTTGGGAGATACACTGAGGCTGAAGCAAATCTGCCATGAAGTTGAAAATTACCTATATTCAGGCATGAAGGAGTAAAATTATGGAACTTGTCTTGCCTTAAAATAAAGGCAGCTAAAGTTTAGCTACCTAAAAATGAAGTAGTCATCTAACTTGAGCAACAGCTTATGGAAAGAAACAGCCCAGTAAAAAATATGATTTATGTCACCCTAAAGCAAAGGTCATTTAAATACACCCCTCAATGTACAGATTGATTTTCTTGGACTATAAATGCTGCATGGGAGACAGACATCTAAGCAGCCATTAAAGGCAATGGAAATCTTGTCAATACAAACTAGGGAGACTAGAATGATTGGATTTGAAGAAGTTAAGGAATGTACGGCAGAAGGACACAAATTACTGTTCTCCACAGCCTGTATTGACTAAATTCCTACAGACCACAGTGGAAGTTCAGACACCTGACTCACACATAAGCATTCACTCTCGTGAACCCCTGACGGTAGGTATGACAGATCTCACTTTGAGGACAGTCATGCCACTATGCAGTGGCTCTTTTAGTGCCCATGTGCCTCACCTCCCAATCTCTCACTTCAGCAGGAGACAGAAAAGAAACCTAATAACAGTGACCCTTCACAGAAAGCACTTCAAAGGGCTGGCAATTCTGTTATCCAACACTAATTAAAAATGCAGCTGAAAAGATGCCCTAAAATCTCTATGCAAACTGCTTCAATTTAGAAAACAGTTTTGGTTTTTGTTTGCTTTTTTTTTTTTTAATAGTCAACACTGTCAATTTTTCCTTTTTTTTTCCAGGAAGACAAAAAAAAAAAAAAAAAAAAAAAAAAAAAAAAAAAAAAAAAACCCAAAGAGAACAAACCAAAAACCAACACAGCATAAAAGTAGAATCTTATTTTTATTTCAACCAGCCAGCCTCTGAAAACATCAGGTATGTTTTCACAGCTAGAGACATCCTTGCAATTGATCTTTGAGAACTGTGCTACAGCATGGGGCTTTGAGCCAAGTTTCATTATATCTGTTCTTGGCTGCATTTCAAGTCACTCAGCAACCCTTTTTCCCTTTTGCTCTTTCTTCCCCTCTTAATTTTGTTCTCAGGACCCACAGGGCTAACGTTTTACAGTAATTCAACAAAACATGCAATGCAAGAAACTTGAATCTGTGAAAGCACTGCCCTCTCCCCTAACCTAACTGCAGGAAGGTCAGAATGGAGAACAGCCTAGAGAAATGTGGGTTTTGTACAGTGACCCTTCACATTTCCCTTGAAGTGAGCCCAAGTTCAAATGCCCTAATAAAGGAATTGTCATACTGGGGGAAGGGTGAACCTCCTCTGTCCAGTTGTGTCCAGAGCTATTAGTGCCTACAGCAAATTTTACAGCTACAACTTCATTGCAACTAACATTACTTTTCTTATTTCTATAAAGATCTCAGCCTTTAGTAAGACATCAATTTATTCAATTATTTCAGTGCTGCTATCCAGCACTGAGTATTATGGGCTAATTGCATGACAGTTACTAGTATGCCCTTTTTATTCCACAGAGAGATGTTACTTAAACAAATATTTTGTAATCTTGAACTATGCTATACTACTACCATGTGTTTAAGAAAAACAAACTAAGCTTCATCCTTGTGCAATGTACTGTTCTGTGGTGGGTAGTTGTGATTACCAGTTGGTGATTTACTGGGATGCACAGACTATACCGAGGCTGCTGGGAATGCCAGATTCCTTTAACTGAAGGCAGGCACATGACATACACATGCCCTACTGGATTGAGATTGTTACACTGACAGAAATACCTATCCAAGAGACTGTGGAAGGTGGCATGTGGTCCCAGGGGCTTCTGTGGAAGAGAGGGAGCAGAGAAAGCAAGGAGGGTGGGAAAAGACATTTCCCAGAAGACAAGACATCCATGGGAGTGTAAGCAAGCCTAAAGCCTTGTGGTGTTAAAGCTGCTCTGCTGAAGGGGATTGGGCTTGTTCACACTGCTCAGAAACAAGCAGTGCTATACAGGGCAGGCACTTGACTCTCAGCAGCTCCTCTTTCTCATGGAAACAAGCCCAAAAGCTAAATGTTTGCTCAGAGCCATGTACAAAATAATGCAACAATATGTCCTGCTTCTAATTGTTTTATACACGCCAAAATATCCAGGGCTTTCAAACATTTACTCCTTGTCTGTAGCCAATTTACTTTTCTAATTGCCATGTTTTTTTCCTATTCTTTCCTGTGTAATAGAAGATAAGTGCATCCGCTGAAAGCAAGGAATTCACATTTTAATGTCCCTTATTTCTGCACAAAGAGGAGGGGGACCAGTGGACTTAATGAGGCCATATCTCCAGCATTTTCCACAGAAAGGCCAAACATTCTCACCCCATGATAATGTCAAGAAAGGATATTACAGACTCTATAAAATAAGATCTAGAGAATTTCCAGCAGCTTCAGTGAATATTTCTTATACAGGAAAAATCAGAAAAATTAAGCCCCTAAGGAATTGATCAAGATGTCTTCCATCTGGAGTCTTAACTATAAAATTATTCTTTTATTAGCAAATTTTGTTACAATGTTATTTTTACTCCCTCTCCATATTCTGTCTACATGCACATCAGCTGCACTTTTGACCTACTTCTACAAGGGGACTTTGCTTTGTAATACAAGTATTTGCTGTTATCTCTCAACTGCTTTCCCCCCTTCCCATGCACCCCTTTAGCAGCAGAGCATGAAACAGTTTAACCTATCTTCAATGCTTTAAATTGGCAAATATTGCCATTGATTTCAAGGGAATGGCCAGCGAGCACAGAGCTGCCTGATACATTAGCCATGATAGGATCATGGCTTTCATGAGCTAAAACAAATATATCCTAGACAAACATTTAGCTCTTAACACATGAACAAATACTCTCAAGCTGAATATGGATCCAGATCTGAAAGTAAATTTACCTCAGATATATGCTGCCTTTTTTGTGTTTGCTTTCTATGGAGTTATGTACTGGATTTCTACTGAAATCACTGTTTGTTGAAAAGCTGTTTCAAAGTTTGGCACATTGATGGCTGTGGAAACTGAATCCTATATTTATACCCCTGAACATGTGAAGGTGATTAGAGTACGCACATTTACAAAGACAAATGCACTCAATGTGTAAACCAACTAATTCAAATTTTTTAACTAATACAAAATATATTTTCATTTTACATATGAGCTGGGTCATCAAAAAAGTAAACTATTAGGCTATTTATAAACAGTTGATTTAAATAAGAAAATCTGAGAAGTTGCTTCTTGGCACTTTGGATACAAAAATAGTAAATGTTTCTCAAGAGTTACTGCACATGTAATGTTTGTTCAGCCTGCCTAAATGTTATGGGCTCAAAGGAACTGCTTCCATTTGGTGCTGATGTAACTCAATGAGAGTGAAAGAGTGAAATAATACTACTGTAAATTCTGGTACTCCAGTGCCCTCACAGCTCAAAACTCTCCACAAGCTGGCAGAGCCATGAGGACACTCATAAAACTCTAATGGCCCCAACCAGCTTCCCCCGGGTCCTCCACCCACAACAATGAGCCAAGGAGCTCTATTTAACCTGATCCTAACCCTGGCCTGTGGTTTAGCTTCCTACCTGGACTTTAGACTTCTCTCATTGTCATATGTCACTAGGCTCTAGACTCTTGGTTGGGTCTGGTCACAATCTCCAGGCTTGCCCTGCTCCCCTCCTGCGGGTGATGGGATGGGCCCTGGCTGGCGAATATCCCAGGACCTTCTGCTTTTTACAGCTCTGAAAAGATTTCTCCAAGTACTTGGCTTAACACTGACAAAAATCCTGGCAAATAACTGAGGCCTCATTCCTCTAGCTGCTTTACAAATTATTTGACAAAATTTCCTAACTTACCACACCCTCTGGAAAAAAATGAAAGGCACTTAAAAAATAATTAAAAGTACCAGGACATAATATGGATAATAAACAAAACAAAGGAGGAGGCAGGAAGGTTAAATGTGAGCAAGCTGTGAGTGAGAAAAGTGAAGGGTTTTTGGGAGTGAAGGGTGTTTCAAAGAGACAGGAAACAGTGACAGAAGAACTCTGAGAGAAAAAGGCATCCTGCAGTAAACTCACATTCATCCCAAGTTGCTGCGGAACCGGACAGAGATAGAAAGGACAAATAAGCTGCAGGCTACCAAAGCAAAGCAACATAAGCTCATTGTTCTTTCAGAACTGTTGCATACCAAAATTCAATCCTTCTGGACTGCAGTTATTTCAACTCATCATAAGTCACTTTCCAGTTTGCAACTGCTTTTACAGTGCACCCATTGTCATAATGCTCATATAATTAAAAAAGTATTTCTCAAGGTTTTCTTTATTTCTTATCAAACTTTATTCTATGTTAAACTAAAATGAACAATTACTATAACCATCTACAGTCCATCACCCCAAAGTCTCTCCAAACTGAACTATTTTTTTTTTTTCTATGTTTGACCTCTCAAAATCAATAACTGTTATTCATGCTGGGACAGAGCTAAATAGCAGCAGATACAATCTATGTTTGATGGTGATGGCTTTCTGGTTGGGCAACCTATTTTCAGAAAGCAATTTACAAAAGAACAAAATCCTCTCCTCCAGAATGAAATGGTAAATATTCATGGCCTTGAAACAGCGAGAAACGTTCACACATTCTGTGATACTGATCCTTTACATCTAGGAGTTAGAAAGACCAGGTCCCTGGTGATCCATTAATACGTAAATATGTGATACAACCTTGCTTCAATGAATCTCTTAATCTGAAGAAATGCTAGAGTTGGTGTTTAATTAAATGCCTCACTGAAACTCTTCATAAAGGTTACTGACTTTAGTTTACATCCAGCAGCAATACAGGATACTACATCATCCATAAAGAAACACTGAAGTAAGCTCTAAGTGCATATTGGAAGGAAACATATCTGCATACATCTCTTGGAATGGATGGCTACAGCACTCCAGATTTTCACACCAATGCTAGTCTTCTGCAATCCCGCTTTCTGGTATTCCTCTGGAAACAACATAATGCATGCAAGAGTTGCAGTTTATCTGAATATATTCTAGCTTGATTTAAAGAAATATTTAATTCCTGTTAAAACCACAAACACAAAAATTAGAGATGCATGTAGGGTCCAAATAAACTAGAAATGTAATTAGGGTGCATGTAAAATAGAATTAAAACCTGAACTTGACATTCTGAGCTAGTGACAAAATACTTAGTCTGGTGCCAAAAAAGTACATGGTGAAATAAAAATCTGAGCTAACTTGATCTGCTCAGGGGTTAAAAAATATATACAAACAATTAAAAAAACCCACCAAGCTTGAAACCCTTCTGAAGATATTTGAGTTCAAGGTGTATTATATTTATTGAATAGAAAACAAAGCCCTTGAAGCCTCCTTCTATGTTATAGAAATGCTTAATTTATTTACAACAGAAAATATGAACTCACAGCATCAGTAACATAGTGCTGTGACCTTATTATGTTTTGTTCTGAATCCAGGTCTTGAGGCTGGATAAGTTACAATTCAAACACAGTGCAATCAATTTTCAAGGAGAATCAATTTTCAGGGTCTCAAGGGACAGCAGCACGTTGCTTCAGCCCAATTGTCTGGCACTACCAGGAGCTCTCAGGTGGCTCAGGAGGAATGAAGTGAAGCAAAAGATGAAAGATCTGCTGCAGACCCACAGCCTCGTTAATGGGAATACTGCACTGTACAGCAGTGAAGTTAAAGAGAGAGTGAAAGGAAAGGGAAGGGAAAACCAAGGTAAATAAAGGAGAAAAAGTCCTGTGGAATCCAACTGCACAGAAGAAATTAAAACAGACAATAGAAAAAAAGATAGCTCACCTCTCCTCACGATTCTGTCCCACACAGACGCGTCCTCCATGCCGAGGGGTTGGATTGCTGCAGGAACGCTGACGAACTTGAAAGCCTATTCCACAAGTGGTGCTACAAGGTGACCAAGAAGTCCATGGTGTCCAGCCTCCATTTCTGGTAGAATAAAAAGCTCAGGCTCTGTCATCTGTTATACATAGCGAATGGCTGATTAGGTGCGACTGACAGCAGAATCTGGCCTACTAATATTTCTGTAGAAGTCATTATTATTGCATCGTGTTCCATTTCTTCAAGAATACCGAACCAAAATAAAGGTGCTATGATATTCCATATTGCATGCTTTGCAATAAATTTGCTTATGCTGTTAGCAATAGCTAAAATTACCTCCTTAAACAAGAATTACAAAGAAATGAAGATATTTGGCTGCTTTTGGTCACTTTGTTCTGGGTAAACTACATATGCAAACTCCTGGACCAATGTTCTGAAGCTAATTTTAAATTACATATCACTTCACTTTCAGGGAGATTAAAATGTCAAATTTTGCTGCCTTATCTGAAAAGAAAGTGACTAAAGCCTGGAGGAAAAGGAGGTTCAGAGGACACCGTATATATATATAGATATATATATATATGTATATATGACACTATACAGCTACCTGAATGGAGACTGTAATGAGATGGGGGTTGGTTTCTTCTCCCAGGAATTGATCTCTTGATTTTAACAAGGGACAGAATGAGAGGAAATGGCACCATGTTGTGTCAGGAGAGATTTACATTGGATATGAGGAAAAATGCCTTCACCAAAAGGGTTGTCAAGCATTGGAGCACATTGTCCAGGAAAGTAGTGGAGTCACCATCCCTGGAGATATTAAAGGACTTGCAAAGGTTGTACTTGGGGATATGGTTTAGTGGTGGGCTAGGAAGTGCTTATTAATGGTTAGACCCAATCTGAAGTGTCTCTTCCAGTCTAAATGACTCTATGACATTAAAATGCAAAAAGCATTAAAATGCATTAGTTCTCAATTTCAATTAGATCTAATTTTCAGTTCATTCTCAATTTCAATTTCAGGTTATTCTGATAAGATGTTAATACCTTGCCTGCAATTTAACAAAAAAGCTAAGAGAGTTCACACACTTGTATGTACCTTATATATGTGAAATTTTGGAAAGGGCTCCCATGTGCCTCCTCCCTTCCCCCCACCAAAAAAAAAATCCTAGAAAAAATATCACAGACCAAAAATCTGAAAAGGAATTCCATATCCCGTACTAGGCGAAAAAAAATTAATTATGCACTTCAGCTTTATCCAAAGCTTTAAATGGCAAGTTTTTTTTCAATTTTTGTACTGGTAGAACACAAACAAATAAAGAAAAATAAAACAAAACTATATTGATCTTTTGATGCTTCATCATAAAAGCAAAAGTTAAAACATTGCCTTACTAATATAGCAGTTTTAACATAAGGAGGGCATTAAAACAGTAGTGTAATAATGCCAAAGGTAGAATGCAAATGCAGTCCCAAATCACATTCCAAATTCCCTTCTAAACCTGACAGCTGTTGTTCCATTGTTCAGTATCTCACAGCATGTTTATCTTTTCTATCATTCTCCTGACCTGATGCTATATACTATTAGATTTTTAGTGATTCTCCTAAAAGAGGCTATTTTTGCTTACACAGCTTGCAGCTACCTTGTGCAGAAATGCAACCAGTTTTATTCACTATCATGAAGTGATTGTGATGTTGAAAAAAAAAGAATCACTGAAAATTAGCAGAATGGACCAGTACATGTTTCATCTTGCAATTAAAGTATGTATAATAAATGTGTAATACTATTTAAACATGAACTTCTGATGCAATTCCAAATATGTAATGTTCTGAGTCTCTTTGAAATGATCTGCTCTCACTGATTTGCTTTGGGAGTGGTCAAGTTCCTGAGGAAGACAAAACAGTGGCTAAAGAGTTCTATACAGACTGATAATAGAACTTACTATCATGATACAACTGAAAGATACAATGAAAACATTTTTCATTTCTCTGGGCAGAATGGGCGACTACAATGGTAATATGAGACCTCCAAAAAAGAAAGGCATTCTAACTTCCAGAAAAGCAACTTCTTTGATTTACAGAACTGAGAAAAAGATCATACTTTGGATATTATCTAACATTGATTTTTTTTTCTTTCCAAGCTTTTGTTAAAATTATCTGAGGACAACATTATTTGGTACACAGCATTTGAAATGAACCCTGTGCTCTCTGACTCATTCTCTCTCCTACAAAGTCTGAGAGAAACTTTCTAATCTCCCATTTGCCCTTTCATGCACAGGATCAGTAGATTTAAGGGTAGGTAGGCTGTACTCTGATTAAGTTAAAAAATTTTAAACCATTTTAAACCATCATTTTAAACAAATGATAGAACGTGAAATTGTCTTGCATACCTGGAACAGTTGGCAATCTCCATGGTTGGCCCTTCACACAGCCATCCTCCACACTGAGGAGCAGGACTGTCACACACGCGCGTCCTGCACAGGCAGGAGCCAACGCTGGCCCCGTCAGTGTGGGTGCAAGGCTTCCACTGTGACCATGTCCCAAAGTGTCCATCCACTGTCAGATTCCTCATCTAGAAAAAAACACAACAGAAAAGCTTACCTGAGGCTTGGCAGTTCCTTTAGTCTGCTGTGCATGAAGGTTTAGCCTTCAGCCACCAAAAACAGCAATCTCCTCTGGAGAGATACACCCATACACCTTCCATACAGCAACCTCCCCTCATAATTCCCACAACTTCTGACCAATCTGAGGCACTGGATAGCCTCAGGAGTAGCAATAACAGAAATCACAACTGTTACTTTTCACAACTATGCTTGTATACCTCTTGATTGCCTTCTGTATTCCCTACTTCCTGAAATTTTCCAGTGAAAATGGAACCTGGAGACTAACTGTAAAAACCAAGGTCAAAAGGAAGAGCCAGCAGAGGATAAGGAGAAATGAAGAAGAAATTCTCTATGAGGATGATGAGACACTGGAACAGGTTTCCCATGAGAAACTGTGGATGCCCAATCCATGGAAGTGTTCAAGGCCAGGTCAGATGGGGCTTCGAGCAACATGGTCTAGTGGAAGGTGTCTGCCCTTGGCAAGGGGGATTCAAACTAAATTATCTTAGAGTTTCCTTCCAATGAGACAATTCAAAATACAGATGCTGAAGGGTAACAAGACTGGGATGATCAAACTGAAATCTCCATGATGAGTATCTTTTTTTTGAAAACAGATTTTTTTTTTCCATCCATTTTTCATAAGAATGAAAAGTGGTTTTAAATATGACAGTCTCTATATGTTATATGAAATTCTATGTATAGATCCTAGAAACATCTCCAAAAATCAGCACCTAACCCTACATGATCAAATAGTTTGCTCCCACAGAATTCAATTCTCAAACCCTTTGGCTGGAAGGTTCAGATCATTCTCATCTTGACTGGAATGTTTCCATCAAGCAGCTGTAACACATTCAATATGAAATCTTCATTGCCCAGATGAAAAAAAAAAATTAGCTAGAAAATGAGTTTTTCTAAAGAAAACGGGTCAGGATGTGCTAAAATCAGCTCCCAGACAAGGCAGATTTTCATAATATTCTTTTAGCAAGGTGTTAATCTTGACAAATCTGTGATTCAAAATTGAAATTATGGCCAGTTTTAACTTAAATATTAATGAATTTGCCCTTTGTTTGCTTCATGCTAACTTTGAGTCAAAACAACAGCACAAACAAGTGCAAGCAGCATTTAAATTCACTTTTAGAATAAATATGTATCACTTGTAGTCATGCATTTTTCATATGATGTGTGAGAACATAACACGTTAATATTTGCTTACATACTGAAACAGGAATTACAGTTGTAGATTGTCATAACTGATCTGAAATGGTATCTTCCTTTACTATTTTTAGTATTTTAGCAGTGGTGAGAGAAGTGTACATTGCACAAATACTTTGAAGATACAAGATATCCAATTAGAACATAAAGCATGTTTACACTGACACTCTGGATGTTGGCTGCTTCTTCCCACTGTGGCAAAGGTACCATATTTTCACTACTAATTACAATTCCCACATATATTTTCCACAATATTCCCTTGTGCAAGAACAGCTATGTGTATATTCTGTCAGCTACAACCGACATAACCATAATTAATAATTTCAAAATCTGCTGACAGCTATTTATTGAAAATAACTCACCAACCTTTGCTCATGTAGAGTTTACATGGATGGGTTTTGTAAGACAACCAGAAATACTTCCTTTTAAGTGACAAGCAGAGTCATTCTCTCTTACACTGCTGGTCTGAGAAGTATTTATAGTCCATAAACTAACAATTCTATGTCCCCCATCTAATTATGTCAAAGATGTGAAAGTGCCTTTGCTGTTTTCTGTTTCTGTGCTGCATCAAAACATCTCTACTGTTGCACCTACAGTTTTAAACTAAAGCCTGTCTATGATTACACAAGCTAACAGCTGTCTGTGTTTACCATAATACATATTAAGTGGCAGAGAAGTATACATAAATCATAGCTTAAAGCTTGAACTCAGAAAGAAAAATTGATGACACATTCTCTCTCTTCATTATTTTTCCTTGGTCATGAAAAGATCATCCCACTGGGGTCTCTGCTGTTCCCCATGACTCACCTGCTCTGTCTCTCTGTGAATATCTCCCTTTCAGAAGTGATATCAAACAATTTCATCATACGACTGCAGGAAAGCAAAATGTACCGATGAGGGGCCTTTGCAGCCCTCACCAGAAGCCATGCCCATTAACTTTTCACCATCTGACACCTCAAGGGCAAAGTCATAGTCAATGACAATCACATCTTGGCATGGCTACACTCTGCTTTCCCTCTCTACCACCCTGGTTCTGTCACCTTTTCTCTTCTGCAGATAGCTTTGGACCTTTCTTCCTTCTTAATGTCCTCCAAATATCCACCTTTGCCTGAAGTCTCTCTGCACACACCTCATATTCCTGCTTTGTGCCTCTGCACTCTGAGTAAAGGTCACAGCTTTTAACTCTGTCAAGAGATCTTCAGTTTGAGATTACTTTTGGTAGAATTTAGTGAATCTGTAGAGTTTCCTGAAGCTCCTAATGAATTCAGATCCCATACTACATTTTCCCCAGGAAGAACTGTAAAAATAAAGCCATTTCATGTTGCATACTTTTGTTAAACAAACAAACAAACCAACCCAAAATCCTGAAAACCTTTCTTAATTTTTTTTTTACTTTCTTTGTAAAAGCTCATAGATATTTTTAAGTGATGGATTGCAAGTTGTCCCACTGGAAAATATTTCAAAAAACAATAAACCTTCCTTGCCATAAAAATTATTGGATGAATGATAGGGATAAAAGACCAAATGTGCCATAGCATTAATTAGTGTCCATATTTGTGTCATGCACAATTGCTGTACTCATGACAACTGAAACAATAATCTAAAAATCAAATTGAGAATTAAATCAGAGCAAGATCACCAAAATAACTACATTTTTCAAAACTGATCTTCAAAGTCCAGAGATGGCAGCAAGACACTCATCTATCTCTCCGTTTCAACTCTCTCCTCTGTCATGACATGCCTATAAGTACTCAGCAATATGAATAATTTTGTAGGAAATAATTTCTCCAAGGAAACTGATCACACTTTTTATTCTGGACTAAACTATTGTATAAACAGACCTCTCTCTGATCCATTTTTAGAAGAAACTGGTCATTCATTAATCTAAAAAAACCTACAATGTTAAAAAGATACAAGTAATTTTGCTAACAATTAAGATATTGGAAGCAGTTGGGACCAAAAAAGGGAAAATAGGTTTTGAATATTCTGTTATTTTCTGCTTGCAACAGTGTCTTGAATATATCTAGCACATGTTAAGGATGCACATAGCTCAGTTGCCTACAAAAATTAAATTAAGTACATCTTGGCTAATATATCCTGTGAGCACAGCACAAAAAAATGCTATAAAAACAAATATTTGAAAGCCTCGCTAAGCAAAATTGTAATTGATTACAGTTTGCCAGAATACTGTGTTACTTCAGAGGAAAGTTTATGTGAAGTTTTCCAAACTGTTCAACAATGTGTTACTTAGTGTTTAAGGCTTTAAAACAGTAAAGGCGTAAACCCACACTGTTCAATTCAGATAATTCTAAAATCTTCCTTATATGATTCAAGCTCAATCTGCTCAAGGACAAAATTTCTTTGGAGTTTCACCAGGTCTTTGAATCTCAGATCAGCAGGATAAGTCTCACAGCTATGGAAAAATTTCTAAGCAAGACTTAGGTGCTCCCCTGCTTTGACTAGACTGCCATATCCTGTACACATGTCATATAATGGATACTAAATAATTGTTTTTCCAGTTGAATGCAACAGAATGGAATTATGCTTTCTAAATTATTCCTCCCTCCACCCCATCTTGGCCTTGGGTTCTATATCTACAAAAGAAAATAATGCCTAGTGCCACAATTCAAAGACTGAGCACATGAGCAGGCTGACTGTCCATGCAAATAACAAAATAAGGCATTTCAATAATCATAGTATTTTCCCCAAAGTTGCTCCTGATTTCAGCTCAAATGCTAATGCAGATGAATCCAACACAGCCCTATTTCATTAGTCCTCTCATGAGAAGGTGGAAGCAAATGACAGAACATAACACAAACATTTTTTAAAATTTTGAAAAAAAATGTTTTAAAAATTGCTATTAAACATCAAACATAGTCAGAACAAAGGTGCACATTCTCAAGGCCCTCAGAATCAGTGTAGTGTGTGTATCTGTGAGGCTGTTGCAACACATGAGGAGAGCACAAGTCAGAGCTGAAATAACTTTATATTGATTTTGCACATCTCTAGTTCACTAACAAAGCCCAGCTTAGGAGAGAGAAGTGTCATCAAGATGTTAAAGGGAGCTTGCAAACACATGGAAATAAGAATATGAATGCAATGTGAGCCTAAATTTATAGATCCATGTGCTTCACTGGTGAGTGGGGACAAGGTCAAGAAGTCCTTACTAGGAATGAAAGTAGAACTGAGTAGGAATGGCTCCCTCCTTATGGGCCGAAGGAAAAAAAAAAAAAAGCAAAAGCTCAATAGCACAAAACCCCTCTTTTTTCATGCTTTTGAGTGAGGGAAAAGAATGAATATTAAAAAAAACAGAATAAAATTTAAAACAAGAGATACATATCAAATTCTTTGGTGTTTTTATATTATATTGAATTTATTAAAAATATTTTTTTTAAAGAGAAGTGTTAAGCCACTGTAAATGTGAACCTTGCATTTATAGTAATTATCATCTCTGTTGTTAATGTGTGTGAGCCTTAACTCATGGCAATCAGCTTTCCAATTTGTGGACTTTAGAATATGTTATTTGGCTTTTTATATTACCAATAATAATCCTAAAAGAAAAGATTTTACCATTAGAGATTAAATGTTTTCAAAGGACATAATGGAGAAAAATTTTGCAGGGAAAAATATGTCAATATCACTAATCTTAGAAAACATTAGTTTTCAAGGTGGGAAAATAGACATTACAGGTAAAAAACAACCACTCTGAAATTACTCTAAATAACTTTATCACAGAAGTAGTTTAATAAGAAATAGAAAAGAAACTAGGTATTCTGCTAAAATCTGATGGGAAAACCAAAGGAAAATGACATTAAATGCAGTTTTCTGAGCTTGAAAAATCGATGCCAGCTCATTTTCATAAAATTCACATAGAATCAAAGGTTTCAAGAGACAAATGAATGCATTTGGACTTACTGGACACACGGTAATGCTTTGCTCCCACTGACTCATGCTCAGACTCTCTTCCAGCGTTGTGCATTTCTTCATCACCATGTCCCAGCCACAATAAGGGTCTTGGGATCCAATGCATGCACTGTGGATGAAAACCAATCAGATAACCAAGGCATTTATTTCATTTGTACTGACCAAAGACTTCTAAATAACTATGCAGCATCTCTTGGTACTTCATAGGAAGATAGTGAAATTCATCCCTGTTGTGATATGGCACAGACAAAATGACAAAAATCAGAGGAAAAATTAATTTGAATTCCTATACAAAGCTAGGATTTATTTTAAGTGCATAGCTGAATTTCTGTCTGCATGCATGGTATGCTGTCTTGACTGATTGCTGTACTTAATTACTAGAGAATTACAGAAATTCATACAGATGGTATATTGTCTGTCCCAAGTAAAAATTTCAAGAGCTTACAGTTCTTAGTCTTTTCTGTTAGTTTTGGAATTGTAGATATCATCTTTTTCAGAAATCAGAGGACAGTGTCTGCTCTCTGAAATCAATTAGAAAACTTTCTGATCTGTTTTCTGCACTTGTATAAAATTTCTGGAAGTTAGTTCAAAGGGGCACTGGTGGCTGCCATCACACCTTTTACATATCACATGCTGCACTCAACACTCTCTCTTAAGGGCACATAAGGAGGGAAAGAAATGGATCACAGAAAAGGATGGTAGTCCAGTTTAATACTGACTCTGAAACATCCACTGTAGAAAACTAAAGTTCATTTCTCTAATAAATAGCAGGCTTCTCTTGCTAAGGTCTAGCGTCAACATTCCAGGCAATAGGTCTGCAGCTTCATAGCTAAAGATCCGTAAGAGAGGAGGTGGAACACCCATTATAGTGAAGCACAATATAATTAGTTTAACACTTGTAAAAATACCTGTAAATTACACATAAAAAATAATGCATTTAAACATTTTTTCTAGATTGTAAAAAATGTTAGACTGATAATTTTTGTTCAACTCAAATCCATGGGCATTATCCTTCTCTCTTTAATTATCTGTTCCCATCACATCTGTTGACTGAAGGGTCACAGAGATGATTAAATAACAGGAGCACCTCTCCAGTGAGGAGAGGCTGAGAGAGCTGGGAGAGTTGTTTAGCCTAGAGAAGAGAAGGCTCAGAGAGGATCTCATCAAAATGTACAAAGCCCTAAAGGGAGAACGCAAAGAAAAGGATCCAGGGTCTTCAGTGGTACCCAGTGACAGGACCAGAGACAATGGGCACCAACTGAAACACCGGAGCCTTCAACATCAGAAGACACTGCTGCAGAAAGAGTGACTGACCAATGGCACAGATAGCCCAGCGAGCTTCTGGAATCTCCTTCCTTGGAGATATGCCAAAGCCACCCAGACACATCCCTGGAAAACTGGTTCTAGGAGGCCCAGCAAGCACTGGACCAGATGACCGTCAGAGACCCCTGCCAATTTCAAGTGTTCTGTGATTCTGTCCTAACTAATATATGTGTTTTATTTATATTTCTATTTATCTCTGGCACTCTTCATGTACTTCCATGTTAACACCTGACCAAATGTAGAGTTACTAATTCCCTGGAGTGTTATTCCAAAATACCATAATTATAAATTTCAAAGAATTCACTTCCACATTCCACTTGGCAATGTGGATTACCAGTACCATGTGGGAGCATAGTTCTCATCTGCAAAAGGAGCACAATCTAAGAGGTATAACAGTCAAAATGGGTATGGATACCCCTAATCAGGATTCCAGCCCAAAGATAAAGCTTCTTGTTTAGGGAATTTGCTGTTCAGAAGAGAGTTCCCACTGTTGGCTCCTGCAGCTGTGAGCGCTTAGCACTTTTGTTAACTCAGGCTACACATGTTTCCATTTAACTATCTAGAAAGTGAGAATGAACATTAATGCAAATTATGGGAAGTTTTAAGTGTCTTGGTCTTCCAAAGTTTGCAAGTTGTTATGTACAGTATTCTCCTTCTGAATATCTCTGATAAAGCATGTCTTTGATGAGAAAATAATACAAAAACAAATTCAAGGCTGACAATGCACAACTGGCAATGTTAGCAATGGTAACACTGAAATGACAATGTGTGCCTCAAAGCTGAAGTGGTCAATTTTCTAACTTCAAAGTGTTCATATTTATAAACTCAGTTATTATGCTTTAGAAACTTTTTATTAAAAACAAAAATATTTCAAAGTCTTTTATAATATGCTTTCACTTAGAACCATACTCCCTCTTTAGTGGGAGTAAGCTGATCCTTCTCCCACTCTGGTCTTAGACCCCATATCCTCTTTTGCTTTTGTTTTCACTTTACTACAAATCAAGCAAATCAGAAAGACTTGCAACTTTCATTATAAGTCACTCAGAAGTTTTAAGAAAGGTGCTAGAAGCATATTTTGACTGTCCTTACAATTTTCTGGTATCAGAACAGATCCTAGTTCCACGAAAGAAAAGGAAGTTCTTGTACTGCTATGACAAAGAATGTTTGATCACTCTGTGAACACTGAGTGGGGTTTTTCCAGTAACTGACCAGGTTTGGACCGCACTGCAGCAAGGTACAATGAGGTGAATCTTTTCAGAATTAGTTAAAAAGATCCACTGAGCACATGAAAATTATCATTTTAAGAAGTTAGTAACTCAGCTAACCTCATGCAGATGACAAGAGGAATAACTTCTTCCACAAATTAGAGGCATTACTATTCTTTAATCATAGTTTTCTTTACACTAAATACAGAAATTAATCCTCTAAACATATGAACTATTTCAAACAAAGCAACAAGAAATATTTTCAGAGAAATATTCCTCACATGAGAAACTCTAGTATTGCTGAGATTTTTTTCGCTAATGTGCTAATTGTTTGTCCCAGACATTATGTTTAAGTCTCATATTATAAATAGTTTGATTTTTTAAATCTTATATCCAGACAGAAAAAAAACCAAACAAACCAAGAAAACTGTAATTCAGTATCATCAACCTCCTTTAGCTCACTGTGTCAGACATATTCAAGAGATGTGGCAGGACCTGACTTAAATAGCTGCCCTGTTCTCAGGTATTGGCACAACAATTCTTCTCTGTTCTCCACCCTGCCTCACATCTCACAGGGTTTTCTTATTTCTTTTTTTTCAGATCACCTATATCTCTGAAAAGCAGACATAGTTTCTTTAAAATGTAAAAGAGCGAGGTAATATGAGGGTAAGGTTTTATCTTTACTGCCTAATTATGTCACCTTTTAAAACCATTTTCTTTTCTTTGAGGGATGATTCCTTTGATTTAATGTGTGAGGACAAGCAGCTAATCATTTTTATCTCCTATGCCTAGATAAAACAGAGAAACAGATAAAAAAATAAGTTAACAGACAAAAAATCAGATAGAATAAAGCTTGTAAGTATAAAAAAATCAGAACTTCTACCTGAAATGGGAAATTTAAAGGGACTTAATTTGCAGTTATGTGTCCTTAAGAAAATTTCATACTGTTTTAGTCTTTTTTCATGAACCTCTCTCCCAAGACAAAGCAGTAAGAGGAACAGCTTCAATGTGTACATGAAATAACAAAAGAAACTGTAGAAGGTGGCTGTCAAATTTATGTCAATTTTTTGTAACTAAGGAATGTCAAAAATCAGATACCACTATAGATCTTTATCTCCTTTTCCTCACAGATCTCTGTCTAAATTGAAGTCATTTTAGGTGCCACTTTTGAAAAACTACATAAATTTTAAAGTAGGTATTAGGTATTTCGTTTGACAGGGCCCTTTCAGACTGTCACATGGCAAATAGCAGAGCTGGATAATATATTTTGTCATCTTGTCTCTGGAAGTATACCTCACATCTCAGTTTCAGCAGAGAATGAGTGTTTTGTCTGTTAATCCCAGTCGGCACCAGCTCACATCTCTAAGACTTCACATGATTTGTCCCAGCACTGCTAAAATTGGCACTTTTGTCCAGGAAGGAAATTCAGGAATTAAATTAAACTGTATCATTTGAAGAATCTTGATGCCACTTACCCTATCAAGTCAGCACTCTCTGCAAGAACATTCAACAGCCTTTGGCTTCTCCTGACTGATGCTAATTTTGCTCTGTGTTGTGACTTCACATTTTTTTACCAAATGTAAATGATAGGTAGCAGAGTGTGTCTCCTGCAAGGCACACATTTGGCAGTGGTGCTACACTTTAGCAATGGGTTTTGACTGACTGCTAACCGTAAGCCACCTCACTCTAAAGCAAGTCAGCAAAAGTCAGGTTATTCTTCAGCTATTTTAAAATTATCATCAAGTAGGTCAGAAAAATTGTCCTACTTCAGTTACATTTGAGATGATTTACTGAGTCAGAAAATAAGGCAGAATTAAACACAATTCAGAGCAAAATATGTTAAAAATCCAATAGACTTTTAGACTAAAAAGAATTTATGAGTGTTCCAAAGAACAAAAAACCCCTTAAGTTTAAAAACTATATCATAATATCATTAATTTCAAAGAGATTATCAATTTCTTTTGAGGGTGGAAATATATTCCCATATGAATATGAAAGTGCTAATCAGGTATCCTCTTGAACTGTAACATTTTATTCATACAATATATATAAATGCAAGAGGTGCATCTGAGACTGTTCAAGAAACATTTTTCTGTCTTTACCTATACACAGCATTTCAAAGAACTCAGTCTCCTGACACTTTCAATAATTTCTACTGAAATATCCATGCCTACATAGTCCCCATTACCACCAAATGTGACCTGACACTTTGTATATCAGAAACTGAACCAGGGTCATCATCTTATTTTGCAGAAGACAGATTCATCACTGCAAACTCAAACAGAAAGCTGAAGCTATAAGCCTGTCTCATGCTCCAGATGCAGAGTTCTATCCATTGCTGAATGAATACATGAATGTGATACCAGACAAAGGTACCTATCAGTGATTTCATTACTACTGGTTTTGCAGCTGTATACATATATATGTGTGTGCAATGAAGAACGGGCATCTAAAGACACAGATGAATGATCCAGAAGAAGATAAATGGTAGGGACACAACTTATAAAATCCCAAGTAGCTCAAGCTAAAATGCATGTCAAATATTGAGAATACTGCTTAACTCTCACCTGAACTGGTAAGAAAATCAAATCCTTTAATCATCTCAGACACTCTGAGCAGACTACCATTGCTTCCTCTAATTATAATTTTTGTAGCATACTCCGAATACATTTAGATACAATTCAATCTTGCAAAATCACTGAAAATAGCGGCCTTCAACCCACAAGGTCCTTCCATCAAATCCAGAATCAGAAATTTGTGTATAAAAGTTGTTCATATTACACAATTCACTGAATGTTGATGCCTCCAAGTAACTAGATATGGATCAAATGTGAAAGACAATTTTCAGAATGTCCTCTCAACACCCTCCCTTCAGATATTTATACCCATCGATAAATCTCCTCTCCGTGGTCTCCTCTCAAGGCTGAAGAGATCCAATTCCCTGTCTCACCTCAGAGAAGAGATGCTTCAGATCCTGCTCATCTTTGCTGCCCTCCGCTGCACACACTCCAGGAGCTCCATGTCTGTCCTGTCCTGAGGAGTCCAGAACTGCACACAGCATTCCTGATGTGGCCTAACCAGACTACAGGGGCAGGATCACCTCCCCTGGCCTGCTGGCACGGCTCTTCCCATGTGCCCTGGCAGGCCAGGAAGGCCAGGATACCACTGGCCTTCCTGGCCCACAGGGCACACGGCTGGCTCATGGATAACTGGTCCAATAGGTCTAGAAGGGCCTTCTCCCCAGGGCTGCTTTCCAGCCTGGGATGATTCTTCCCCAGCTGCAGGACCTGCACTTGCCTTTGCTGAATTTCAGAAGGTTCCTCTCCACCCATCTCTCCAGCCTGCCAAGGTCCCTCTGCAGGGCTGCACAGACTTCTGGAGTATCGGCCACTCCTCCAGCTTTGCGTCGTCAGAGAACTTGCTGGGGAGACAGACATCTGTCCCTTCAGCCAAGTCACTGATGAACATTTAAACAATGCTGGGCCCAGTACTGACCCTTAGGTGACACCAGTAGGCCTCCAACTAGACTGTGACACTGATCACAATCCTCTGAGAGCTGGCATTCAGCCATTTCCCTACCCACCTCACTGTCCACTTGTCCAACCCCCACTTCCTGAACTTGCCCATAAGAACTACAGTTACCAAGAGTAAACAGACTGAACTTAGAATTCCTGAATCTTTTGATATTTTAAAGCAACAACATTAATTACATAATGATATATGAAAACCACAGGACTGTTTTAAATTTTTCTTTCTTAGGTCACTTTTTTGTTTAAAACAATATCCTACTAATAAAATCTGAATTGCAAATATGCAGTCAAGTCTATCTGGTTTACTTACATCTTTGCAAACTAAATGCAAAACACATTTTTTCTCCTTCATAAGGCTACTTCAAGAAATAAATTGGGAGGAGGCTGTAGAATTCTTGTTTGACAAAAATATTTGCTTACAACACAATACATACATACATACATACATAGATCACACTTTAAAGGGTTGTCACTAAAATTTCAGGGGCAGCAAAATGTAAATGAACAGTTTGTCTCTAATGCATTTTGCAGGACAGATAGACACTTTCTGCAAAAGCTTTCATCTTCACAGATGCAGAAAAGGTCAAGCTATTCCCTCTGCAGTATGGGACTAATATTCTACTACTTTTGAGGGCAAAAAACTTAAAACTGCTTATTTCATAATTCTGCTAACTTTAATAGTGTCTGTAAGTTGACACCTACTGAACATAACTTTTCAGTGTATCTCATACCCAAAAAAAAGAACTGCCATTTTTAATATGTGCTTATAATCTAGGCTTGCAGACAGGAGTATGGTTTATCCCAGTCTGGGAAATTTATGAGGACTCTGATTCTGGAATATTACTCTGGAATCACTAATTCAGATCAGTCCTCATGTGGTTCTGCCATTATAATGCAGCAGCAGACTTCTCATATTTAAACTGGAATAAAGCCTGCATATTTTGAAATCAGGAAATCCACCTGAATACCCAAAAAGAAATACTTTGGAATGATTATTTCCAAAGAGCAATTTCAATCCCATTTGTTGGCAAGCTCTCCTGGACACATGACCACCTAGCAATGGTTTAGACCGCATACTTGTTATTAGCTTGTCAATGTATAGCTACCCTATATCAGTATATAGGAATAATTATTTTACTATTTAATGTTATAGAATGTTTGTTACCAGGAAAACAGGTTCCTGAGTGTGAGGGTACTTCAGAGGATGCAAAATCTACAGCTAGGGCAAAATAAAGGAATGCAAAAGTGGCTGAAATACTTAAATCAATGATCTTACTGGACTTCTAGGAATGAAATAAGTATATTGTTTTCTTCTATTAGTTAATTCAGTACTCTTTTTAGCATTTTGCTGACAGAGTTTTCTTGTATGTACAGATTGCTTAACTGAAGGCTCACAAAGACACCAAAATAAGAATAAAGAAGTTCAAAGAGCAAAAGGTTAGTTATAGTAGAATAGCTATGATAACATTACTTAGCAAGACAAGCTTGTGACCTAGTAGTATTTTAGGTATATATTGTAAAAAAAAATACTCAAAAAATTTCCAGAAGTTGGCAGGTTTTTTTATGTCCGAGAAGTCACTATTTGTACAGCTTTTAGCAGATGGCACTATTTATTTACTTAGACATAACATCATAGCAAGATTAGGTTTCAAGCCTTTCAAGTGTGTGAAATCTATCTTCCATCAGAAATACCAATCCTTGACCCTTGCTTGGTAAGATTTTAAAGAACATTGGGCTGATATAGACTTCTGTTGTCCTTTCAGAACTAATGCACTGAAAATGCCAGTATAAAGTATAACTTCGACAAATTTGCCCGAGAAAAAAATCACTGCCACCAGGGGTTGTTTTTGAAGGCTACCGCTGCCAACAAAAGAAAGCTGTTTCTTTGATTCAGGGTACAGAGTCTCTATCCCCATACTACAGATCTTATTCCTCATTATGGATACATAGAACCTTCAAAGTGAAGCACAGAAACTGAAATTTTAGAGAGTTTATGTTATCTTATCGTGATAATTATTCTGTTTATCTCACATTAGAGTTAATTAGCACATATTTAAAAGTCAGTTGTGCTTCATGCTTGGCCTACTCAACTCTGAAGAAGTAGAGAGAGATGGAGAATCCATCTGTGAAAATAGCTCCAGTGAATCTCATTGATGGATTTCTATAAAAGTTTGATAAATGTGTGAGTTGCAATACCTAGGTGATAATAACCTGGTCAAACCTTAAAGATTTTCCTTAAGGAGAACCGAATTTATGTAACTGCTCTGCTGCTTCCTGCACCTTGAAGATGGCAGGTTTTTTTGAGAACTGATTTTCCAAAGTACTGGCACATCCCAAATTACTTTTCTCTAGCTGACTCTCAAAACCAGCACAATTATGACAGGATGTTCAAAACTATTCAGGCATTGGCAGAAGTCTGCATGAGATATCCTCCACCTGCCCCCCATGGAAATTGGCAATCCAAATAACTGGCATGGGAAACTGATGAATGATGGGCATAATCATCAGGGCATAATGGAAAGTGCTGAGCAACCTAAACTATGGGTGTGACAACAGGTTTTGCCCACGGTAAGGTCTGCTGTCACAGTAATAAAGTGCAAAAAACTGCACTTCAAACACAAAAAAAAAAAAAAAAAAAAAAAAAAAAAAAAAAAAAAAGGAAAAAAGACCAAAAAGAAACATAAAAAACTCCAAAAAAAAAAAAAAAAACCAAAAAAAAAACCCCCAAAACATTCACCTCCAAATATATTTTCAAGAGCCTTTGCTAGCAGTATTTATAGGAGTAGAATCATGACTGGAGTGTGCTGAAGCAGATGGAATATCTGTCAGAGCAGCAGCAGGTCACAAGGTTTCTCCACCACTGAAAAGTGCTGGAGGAACAGACTTCTGATGTGCAGAGCATATTAGAGTGATTATTAAAGAGAGATAATAAATTACAAATAAAAGCAACAACACATGTTTTAGAGGCTACTGTGGGAAGATGAAGCAAGGAATAATGAAAAACAATTACAAGGGACAATCTCAAGAAAATTATCTCAGCATTGAGATATTAGCTCATGAAAGAGTCTGCTCAACAGAGGGGCTGAAGTTGTATTGTCTGAAAGCCAGCAAGAAACCTAAACAAAGAGATTAGATAAGATTAGGCACTGAGCACTCTGCCATTTACACAAAATGAGCAGGTGAGGTAGCACTCTTCAACATTTTGACTTTTTAAAGGCTGTTATTCATACACAAGCATGGCCCACTCCTCAATAATTATGTGAAGTGGATAACGAAGAGTTCATGTCCTTGATCTGGGGAAGAGACTCTAGTTACTGATGCAATTTATCACTGATGGAATTTCAGAATGAAGCTTTGGCACAGTTATACAGACCTAAGTATGATAAATGTCAATACATAAAATAATATTAATACAAAAATCCCCAAAAACCACTATGCTCCAAGCCATTACCTTAGGGAAGGTTTACCCATTATTCTTTTTTCCTATTGCTACAGTATAGAGGTAATAGTTAGCAACATAATAGAAGAATGTGAGTATTAAAGCACCAGAAACGCAATGAGCAAGTTTTAGATGTTTCAATGCCTGGAAAAATGTATAGCTCCAAGTAATCTACTTGTATTCTGTCCACATGCAAAAAGAAAAAAAAAAAAAAAAAAAGAAATCCAGCGTAAACCTGGAAAAAACTAGTCAAAGCAAAACTAAATTATAGGTGAGTGAAAGATTACATCTGCATTCTTCAAATAATCTGAGTCCCTAATGATAGATGATAAGTAAATTCCTTTTTATTGTCTGGATCACATCTCTAAATCCTCTCCGTTTTCACAAAACAGACCTAGAATTGATGGTGAACTGTTTAACCAAGAAGAAAGCAAGGATGGCAAGTCTTTTGGTGCAATGAATATTTAATTACTACAAGAGAAGTCATACAACTACAAAAGACATGATTGAAAAACCCCACAAGGAATCATTTTATCTCCTTTTAAATAAATCATTCCACTGGAAGATGAGACTTCATATACCTCTGGGCAGAGGAATAAATTATCATTTGAGCAGTATTTGAGGCATTTAACTACTGTTCTCAGTAAAATGGAAAAGGCACCCCTTCTTTTTGTTTTGTTTTCTTTTGTTCTAAAAGAAATTTTAAAAATCAGACAATTAGATCCCAGTGCTCACACAGGGAGAGGAATGAATAGCCTGCAGCCACGCATGGGGTCTGGGATTTGAAACAGCAGTCCTACCCTGCAAGGGCAGAAGCATGTTTGGGCTTTGCAGCTGGAATAAAATTGACACGCCTTGGAATTGTCCTGAGAGAAACAGAGGTAGCAGGGACCTTGGGCATTCACTCCTCATTACAAACAAAGTGAGGCACCAGCCTTGAAATGTCCAAAGTGGACTACAGGCTTGGCGTAAATACTCACCACCACACATCCTTTTTCAGCTCTCTGAAGCAAGGAAAGATGAAATTTCCATGGAAACTGAAAATTGATCCTATGTAGTCCACTAAGCCAAGAAAATGCTTGAAGCAGAGACTTGCCCATATAAAACTTTTCCCTAAGCTTTGCAAGACTTCCAATGGGGCCTAAAGTGTTCTTCTATTTCAATAGAAAATGCCAAAAATATGCTACATAAGACAGCATAAACAAAAAACAGGCTGGTAAAAAAATTGAAAGGTAGAATTCTTCCCTTCCCTGGTCTAGGGACCAGGTTCTCTAGGGCACACCTCTACCGTCAGTCTTGTTTTCAACCCAGTAGCCTTTCACTGGCTTTCTGCATGGTACAAATTCCCATGGTGAGCCAGGTCCCTTGGAAATGTCCTTCCACTGTCACCAAGCCACACCTTTATTACACCTGTGTCCCGTGGTCACCTCCCTGCTGTGACCAACTGTGTGGTCCCTGTGACAGCCAGAAATGTCTCTACCTGTGAATGGTAACGCTGCCTTTTAGGGGAGGTGTAATATCTCTGTGCACAAATAATATCTCTGTGCACAAATAATCTCTCTGTGAGCCTAAGTGTAGCAGCCAAGAGAGGCAACTGGCAGCCTTTCTACCTCCTTTAAAAGCCCAGTTTTTCAGAGGAATATATGTTAAACAAGGTGAAGCTAAAACAAGGTAAAAAAACCAACCACATGTCTCTGTCATGGTTCTCAAAACCTCATGACTGGTTCATGAGTGTCCATGTGATGTAACACAAAACAATCTCACTGAATTACCAGGAACACACTACCAAAGAGAAGGTACAACTAACTGGATGAAATGAACAATCTCCAATAGCATGTTTTGCAGCTCAGATGTATTTTCAGATAGCCTATTGAAAAGTTGTGTGCTGAACTTTTAAGTTCCTCAACTATCATAATACAGTCTACAACCAAGTGATTATTTGTAAGTTATCCTCTTTCTTTGGTTGAACAATTGTTGGCTGCATAGCCCTTTTACCTAGTAGAATATTCAGATTTTTACATTACAGTTTGCTGATCAACACTACCTTTAAATAGTCACTTTTCCAAGTGCTCTTGATTCTCAGTTCATCCAACCCAATTTGTTTCTGAGTTCAAAGAGATATTTATTCAGTTATAAAATGGCTTTAAAAAAAACAAAAAAACCCCCTAAATTTGTTCAAGTCCCAAGCTTTAAATATATTAAACCAGCAGCTATATGGCACTTTACCAGATAACTGTTTTCTATATAAAACATTTCTTACTGTTTCACTTCACAATTTAAAATCTACGTAATGACACTTCAATTCTTCGAGAGCCTCATCTAGTCCTAACAAGTTAGTACAAGTATTCAGAGTCACTTTTGATAGACAGGGTACACAGGAAGTAATTGTTGAGAGAGACAATTAATTTGAATTCCTACTTGCAGACATTTATCCTTCCCATTTTTCTCCAACCCCTGCACGCATTTTTTTCCAGTCAAATAAAGCTAGCTGATTCTTCATACCTGTATGTTTTGTAAAAGAGACATCTCTTCAGGGGGACCTTAATCACATGTTCCTGGAGGCCCACAAAAAGGACACTCTGGCTGTGCAGGATCTGAAGGCTCCTGATGGGCTCTCGCTGACTTTTCGGCAGGAGTTCAATTTCCTCAAGCAGGCAGCTGCTTGAAGTCTGGTTCACTGGGGCAAGTACTTTCTTAATAGTGCCATAGTCTGAAAAGGCAAGAGGAAAATGAGTTACTAAAAATCACACTGGCAATTCTACCTGTTTGGTGTCATTCAGTGAAAAAATCTTTGTGTTGGATGTTTTCAATGAAGCTTAAGAATGCAGGATTATTTTGACTGAAGTTTCCTTATGCATTATAGTACAGTTAAAAGAACGTAGAAAACTAAAGGCTGTTTTCATATGATGCAATGCATTAAAAAAAGAAAAAAAGGAAAAAAAGTTAAAAAGTTATTAGTGCAGAACAGCCTTCAGAGCAGTAGTCACAAGAAAACAAGATTTCAAAGTCTGGCTTGGTAAATGCACATTCATGCCAAGGGTTACTGACTTCAGTCTTCAGGACTGTCCTACACTTTACTATATTGAAAGAATTGTTTTAAAAGCATTAAATTCCATAATTTCCCCAGTTTGTTTTAGTATTCTTTGTGTTAAAATTATGGAGTTTAGATATGTATCACATTCATTTAATAAAGCACATGTACATGACTATGTGGAGGTCTTGAGTCTAGGTGAATATGAATGCATGAGGCTGAACCCCTTCTTCTTACTTATCCTGATTTTAACCTCTGCAAAATCATAGCTTTTAGCATTCACTCTTCACTTCCATTCTTAATGTGATTTCTCAGGAAAAACAGCAATGCATTGAAAACCAGTGTCAGAGTATATGATAACATTTATGACTCACTCTTGCAAAGTTTTAAAATAATTTAAAAATATCAAAGTACATTTGTTCTGAACACAAAGGATCACATTCTCACACTGATAAATATTTTAGGGAGCCACAGCATTATGTAATCTTTTATGTGCCAGCAAAAGTAAGTATTAAAGATCCAATACTGCAAACACACACAGAGATAAGCCCTAAAGTCTTGAAAGATTTCCCTTTTGAGTTGATAATAATGGCACGGGGATGTTTGGGAAGGCCAAGTTTCATGGTCACAAAGGATGTTTTGTTCTGCAGGGCAGAGAACAGGGGGTTTGCCATCCCTAGCACAAGGCCAGAGGTTTGGCTCAGAGCTGGCAGTGCAGACTCTCAGGATGTGGCTGGCCCTGGCTTGGCAAGTACTGCTTTTATCCATGGCAGGGAACACCTGGTGGCCACACATCTGTGTCCCCCACCCACCAGCTCCACCCTGGGGGCACCTGAGGCCAAGGGCTGGCACCCCTACACAGCCACTGCACCCTCCAGGGTAACGGGGCTGAGGGAGGGCAACACAACATTCCCAGACTTTGCTTGGGAAGTGGTGAGGAACAGCAAATAAGCAACTGTAAGAAAATACAAAAAAGCAGCCTCAAATAGACTCCAAAACTAAAGAGAAGAGGGAGAACCAAGATGACTGCTAAAAGCTCCTCATTTTCCTGAGAAAGACTGAGTATTCAATCCTAAGACCTGGAGTAGTACTGGAAAGGAGAGTGTACACCAAATAGTAGAGGAAGTTAATAGGAAGTTTATGTGTAAGATATAATAAACATTACATAATATTATTTAATTCTATTAAACAGTCAAAATGAATTAGAAAACCATAAATTATTAGCTCAGTGTATAAAATGGATTCCTCTTAGTCCATAGAAAAATTTTGATCATACCAAATCATGTATGTATGTCAAAATCTTCTGCCTAGCCTCTCAGGTTTTAACATAATCTCTTCATATACCTGTTTACATTTTTCTCCTTTTTTGATATAAACATGCTTGACCATTTGTTAGGAAAAAAACTTTCAGTAAAGGACAATTTTAATTTTTATTAACCTTTTTGATATTAAAATATCTAATTTGATGATTACTTTTTTTCCCAAACAATCTAAAACAGACATATTCAAAAACCTAATTAAATTGTTGCAAACAGACAGTTTTTCCCCACAATTAAGCAATGAGCAGCTTAGCTCAACAACATAACAAGCAATGTTTGCACTGATGATTACTGGATGCAAAATCTTGACTATAATTACAGCAAGTTTCATGGTCAAAATATGGTCTGAGACTTGTCCCAAAATTTCATTGCCTGTATGTCCCTGTTTTGGCTGAGGCAGAATTAATTGTCCTCCCAGTGGCTGGTATGGGGCTGTGTTTTGGGTTTGTGCTGAGGGGAGGGGAGTGGGGTGAGTGAGGGGCTGTGTAGTGCATGGAGGCTGGCTGGGGTTAAACCACAGCGCTGTGTTAATTACTGAATGAAAGAGAAATTATTTTCTTTCGAGCATAGAAGTTGGAAACATGTACTAAGAAGAAGAAGGAGCAGTGAGATCATTTTATAGATGTAAATTAATTGGTATTGCTTTATAGATCAGTCAGTGCAACTCTATATCACATACTAACTGGCAGACAACAGATTCAGAATGATTCACAACAAACACATTGTACTTGGCTTGTCACAGTTTTCCTGCAAGAGACAAAAATCAGGTAGACACGCATTCAGCATGTGCTTCTTCTACAGACTAATATTTCTTCTTACCACTGTGCTGGGTCTGGCATCTACAGACTGAATCATTCGCTGTCACCTTCCCCAGGAGAAAAAACACATGACTGGAGGCCTCCCTCCCCTATGCCTACAAACACATTCAGTTTAGAAATACAGCTTTGGACAGGAGAATATGATCAAACACAAATACTTTCTGTTTCATGTGGCTCATTTATTATAGATGGCAAACTTACAGTTCTTTTTATTCAAGTGTATGACCTGGAGATCATGGTTACAGCAGCATACCACCCCAGAAAGAAATAAAATATTCTCACTTTGAGAACTGCAGCACTAATGCCTTCCCCAAGACATCTGTCATTGTTCTTGTTTTTCCTTCTTATCTTGGCATACATTCTTCATTCCTCATATTTCCTTTTGCTCTCTTTCAGCATCTCCCAAACCATTTCTTTTTCGTTTCTTGTCTAAGAGGATCAGCACTCAGAAATGTTGGAAGTCACAATTGACTGAGCTTCAATTGAAGAAACAGGGCTTGAGATGCCACAGATTATCAGGAAAAAACACTGCTTTTCTCAGGAGCAATGTGGGTCATATGCAAACCCAACAAAAAGGAATAGAATGTTACCTGAGATGTGCCTCAATAAATTCCCTTGCTTCTGACTTCTGCAACCTATCTTCTCTGCCTTAAATTCCTACTGTGTATGACTTTGATTTTGCAAGGACCACCTGGGAGGCCGACTAGGGTGAGGATCTGGTTTCACTCCACAACTTTGAGACAGCACAGATTTAATTTGTGTTTTGTTCGCCAGTCTATGGTGCATAGCTAGGGTGTGTAGCTATCAACATCCTTAAAATATACTAGCATGCAACATGGCTATACCAGACTTCCTTACAGTGGAAAATCATAGCCAGTGATTCCACGCTTTCAAAAACCAGGGGTTTTGTTCCACTGTTTCCAAATCTACTACAATGTTTGCAACACTGTGCACAGACCAGCAAAGACTGCAGATTTCCTAAAGAACTTGTAGAAGTCCCATCTTCAAAAGTGTTGTCTGTCTGGCCATTTTCACACCACAGTTGCAAAGCAAAATAGGGTGTAAAAAAAGTAGGGAAAAAATAAGTCTGGAACATGGCTCTAGGACATGGAGTTTTTTAGATCTGTCATATCTTTCAAGTGAATATTTAGTTATACAATCAAACTAAGTGTCCACTTCGGCCAAGAAACAGCAGAGAAGGCTAGTAACCACAGAGCAACTTAATGGATGCAACTTTATTGCCACAGACACAGGGAAAGCTGCAGTTTCATCACAAATGTCAAGCCTGAGCCCAACAGCCATTTAAGAATTCAAATGAATGGCATCTTTGCATCCTGTAAGCAAGACATACTGGGATAGATCCAGACACCTGACAGCCTTTTTTTAAGGATGGCCAACTATATAGAGGAGTAGTAGAAGACAATGACATTGATGAGAATGAGTTTGTTACTGCAGCAGTTTTAAAGAGACTTGCAAAACCAGCAACTGAACATTAGAAATCTAATCACTGGGAATGAAGAGAAAAATTTTTGTTGAAATATTGCTATGAAGAACTGCATGGAGAACCTGAGAGTTTTAGAGAACATGCTTGGAGGCAATAAAGTCTATAAAGAACAAAATTATAATTGGACAAAATGAAAGGATGATTTCTAAAAGCAAAAAATAATTTTAAGATGTAAGAGGTGTAAATCATAGCCAGCAATGGAAAACACTGCAAGAGTTCAGCTGGAATCATTATAACATCTTTGGTGGTACCGGCAACGAAACAGAAAATGAACATACAAAGCAAACAGCAGATGCAACAAACTAATAAACTTGTAATTCCCTGAGTTTCCTAACAGAAATAAAACCACTCAAGGAAGCTTTAGCAAACTCTTGCTATAAAGGAGAATAAATATTTACATGAGCTGTTACGTTTACAAAATATTGCTGCTTTCTTTGAGCAAACAAATCATCACGAGGCAGTATAGAAGTAAGTGCATTTCACTTCTTCAAAAGAAGAGAAAAAATCTTTACTCATTTCTTTTTGAGAGGGAAGAACTTTCAATCTTAACTCTCGCCATTGTACCTTGAAGAGTGGGTTGGTCTCCAGAAAGCAACTAAACCAGCACCAGGAGACAGAATCCAAACCAATAGTTTTCAGAAGAGAAGCCTACAGTATCATATATCATTAATGTAGCTAAAATCACTGCTGTCTTCTAAACTAAATGAGTTGTAAGCAAAATAAACTAATAATAGTCTCAAATATCTCTTCAGGACAGCTGTATGCCTGTATTTAAGACTTAACAAACAATCCTGCATTTTCTGAGCACAACAAGGTGCCTTTGCAAATCTGAAAATCTCTTTACATATACTAAGAAAAATCTAAAGAAACAGCAAAATATACTTTAAACTATAAACTGTCAATGTAACTACATGTCTGTTTTTCAAAATTCCCACAAAACATTCTTCAGAATAATAATATGTCTTAATCAGGTGGAAGGATGGGGTCCGTGTGATGGAAAGGGGCAGTCAACACAACACACAGATGCTAAAGCAACATTTGCAACCTCAGGAGATGCTTGTAACTAAACTTGAATAAGATACCACCTGTGCAAGAAATACTCTACTCTGTATGTCATAACATGTGAAAACAGACTCATTGATAAACTTAACAATCTGGCAGCACAATGACCAGGGAGTTTAATAGATGGAGACTTGAGAGAATACATTTTCAAATGTAGCTGAAACAAATATGAATTATTTATATTTTCAAGAAGTCTAATTTGAAATAGACTTTGGAAAATTATATTCAGTAAGTAATTTAATTTTATCCATTACACACTGGTTTTGCATAGTATCAGTTGTATACAAATAATTTTTCCCATTGAAAAACAAAAGCATTAAGACAGTATAAAGACTGTTTAAATTAAAGGAAAAAATCTGTTAATGCTAAACACCTTGTAAATGTAGATATAAACACTGGTTATAATAACCATATAACATTTGTATTAAACACCATAGAAACAACAACAAAAAATAGGGCATTAGAGTCATCTTCAAGGCAGATGTCTTTCAGAATAACAAATTGAAATATAAAACTGATTAACTGAATGTGCAATAGCAAAAAAAAATCAAAGAATGTGCAAGGTGATTAATAACCATTCAGCCACCATGAAAAAATGTATCATCAATATTTGCTCTCCTCTACCAGAGGAACTGGAAAAAGCCCTACTGCGTAGTAGAATGTGCATTTGGCTAACAGCAGAAAATCATTCCAATGAACAGAAAGTATTAGGTTGCATAAGGGTTTTAGTGCATTCCATACAGAAAAAAAGATGCAGGAACAGCAAATGCAGCAGCTGGTTCAGCCTAAAAAGGGGAAGCCCAGGAATTATGATTTAGCAATCTGTGTAACATCAAAAAATACACATATGGTACAGAGAATGCAATGGGGTTTAAATCCTATTCTTCTCCACCCTTTCTAAAAATAACTTTAAAATAAGTAAAATCATCAGTAGAATATGGATAATTAAAGCTTTGGCTATAACCTGTTTTTGCATATGGGGGTGGGGTACAATTAGGTTTAAAGCAAGGGGGTGTTTAGAAGACAAGATAATATAACCATGCTCTGTATCTTCTTTTTTTTTTTTTACCTGCAAGTTTCTGGGATATATACTTATACTTGAAATACAAGAATACTCCAGTCTAAAGGAAAGTGATAGACAGGGCTTCAACTCTTCTTTAAAAATTAAATATATACTATGGGTAAGCATAGTACTTCTATAATGATTCAGAAAATAAAAATAATATAGTTTGATTTTAAAATTCTGGCCTTAATTTACAACTTTAAGTTAATTTTTAAAAATATATTTATATGTACATTTATTATTTATTTAGGGAAAAGTGTGACTCTCAAAATGAATATGTAATTGTGATGCTTCATCAAGATGCAGATTTTAATTTCTTTTTTCCAATTTCTCTTTATTTTCAGAGCTGGTTAATGTTTGTCTCTCCATCTGAAACCTGCTTGAACCATCTGATTAGTGATAGTTAATTTTTTTTTCTATTTTAAATATATTTTGATGGTGTAATAAAATAAATAGATGTGATCTTTCTACAACTATCAGACAAAAATGGAGGTTAAAAATCTGAATGTTCTGTTTTGTGGGCTTAACAGAGAATGAATGAATCATTTAAACAATAAACCATTGTGATTTTCTTACTATTACAAGTCATTATCATCGTGATGACAACAAGGCAAGGGTGAATATTAAGAGAAATTGAGATATAAAGGACATTTATTAGATAAAAAAGCAATTATGTAACTATATAACAAAACCTTCTATGACATACTGTAGCTGGAAATAAAAAAAAAATCATTTTGTTGCATTTCCCTGAGAAATGTTGCAAATTGTTCTGCCTGGTTGATACTGAGATTTATTTTTGAACACCAAAATGGCTACACAAAATCTTGGTTACCTCTGTGCCATCACTTGCAGGAAACAGAAAAGATTAAGCTTTCCATTATTCAGGTCTCTTAGTTTTTCTTACTCCATTACAGGATACTTGAAGGAAAAAAAAGTATGCAAGTGACCTGGAAAACTCCTAAATCATTGCTCATTGACATCTAATTAAATTTCAGTAAATTAAATTACTGCTGCAATTTAAAAAAAATTTAAAAAGTGCTACATTCTGGGACTTGAAAAATCTTGCACTTTGTTCATGTGAGACCTTAGTACAAAACCATGAATATTTTTGGTGTTGGAGCTTTTGTCCCCATGGGAAGTAAAATACAGGCATGAAAACATCTTTGTTCTAGGTGTGTTACAGGAAGAAAAACAGGGTGTGTCCATTTTTTATCATCCCAGAATTTAAACCAAATCATTCTTTCCCCATGCTCAATATCAAAGGGCTCTGCATTTCAGATGTTGTTTACGTAGTTAGAGAACAACAAAAATCTAAGAATCTTTGGCCATATAACAGCATTGAATTTCACAGCTTAAAAGCTTTTAGGAAAGTCCATGGTCATTGCTGCTCTGTCGGTAATTTCTTAGACAGAGAAGGTAACAAAAATTAGCAGGGAAGCTAAGACTTTAAATTTAAAAAAAAGCAACTACAAATGAAATAAAATTTCCTGCTTTGTGTCCAACTATATGTAATACATAGCAATCTCAAAATTGGACATTCAGTCGTCCAATGTCTTGGCAATTAGAAAGGAGAAAAAAGAAGTGTTAAAAAGGTATATGCATAATTTAATATATTTATTAAAAGCCAATAATTATATACAACCAGCTATACCACACAATGCTTAGTGTATTAATGGTTTCAAACACCAAACAGCTGCTTAACTTAGGAAATGGGAAAGGTTTGACTCTTTCTCAGAAGAGAGCTTTGGAAGCAGTAGAAGAAAAACACAGAAAAACTCTATATTAAATTATTCTTATCTGGGTAAGACCCTGAGTATTTCTGCAATCTGGTGCAGTTTTGTTTTTCAATTCTTGGATGCAACGACAGCATTTTTGAACGATACTCTATAAAAAGCAAGCACACATAATATTTTAGATTTATGTTCATTGTCTTTGGCTCTGATTCCTTTGTATTCCCTCTTTCCTATTGTATTTCAAGTAAATATTGATGTTCTTCCTTACAGTATTGGAAATTATTTTAAATCAACACTGAAATGAGATACATTTTTGATAATGCTTGTCAACACAGGAGGTCTGAAGGTCTATTACACATCCCCAGACTTCCATGCAGGGGAGAGAATTTAAGTCATTTATCCACTATTAAGAATCTGAAAGAAGCAATTTTAACTGAAACCTATTTGCATACCTTATAAAATTATTAGCAACTTCTTAATGCCCCAGTGGTTATTCCAAGAGAAATTCAGTCATAACTCTTCAACTAGAGGACTTGCTCATGGTTGTATGTCAAAATTTAATGTATATTTATTTTATGAAGGGAATATTTATGGGTTATCCTTTCTAATAGAAATTTGAACTATTGACTTAAAGAACCTTTTGAATAAAAAAGTGTTGATATAGGTAATAGTTATTAAAAAAATAAAGACCATTCTTCAAAGCCATTTGTCTGGAAGGACAGAAAGAACATAGAAATTAATACCATGCCATGCAATAATGATTGCAGAACAAACTCTGTCTCTAAAAAAGAGTAATATCAAATTCTAAAAAAATTGTTTCCACTCGAAAATAGAACCATTTTGGAATGTATTTATCAATGGAAATCCAGAGAATCACCATCTCAATCCTCTCTTTAGGAAACTGTTCTCCAGAGGAAAAGTTTGTAAACATTCAACAATTTTTAGAATACTTCTGTCCCTTGTAGATTAAATTCCCATGTGGTATAGTGTCTCAAAATCATCAAGGATATAGTCAGTTTGCAGTTGAATTAGCAAAGCTTTCTTCCAGTAGCTACCATGCAAAGAGTTAAATACCTGCCTTTAGCACAGACAGTATCCACCAGTCCATTGGGTAAAACATTATATATTGGTACAAGTAACCTTTCCACCAGTAGGACTTCCAATGAATCAAAAAGTTTAGGAAATAGGGCAATTTCGTACCATTTCTTGGCAGTCATTTCACGCCTCAAATTGGAATTTAAATCCAGCTCCAGTCAGACTCATTCAAAAATCTTTCAAATAGAGAATTCAAGCTCTTAACAAATATTCAGATCTACTTGAGACTAAGATGCAAAGCAACTGGCAGCTAAAGCAAGCAGCATGCACTATGCCTTGCTTTGGAAGACTATTTCTACAAAGTTGAAGCTTCTAAGTCCTCAAACTGGAGCTTCTAACTCCTCAATCTTCTGGAAAAGACCAAGCAAGAACTTATACTAAATAACAAGCATGTGCTGAATTACATGTCTCAGACACCACATCAATTATGTCTGTTTCTTTCACAAAGAAAATGAAACTATCTCAGATTATTAGATGGATTCTCATATACTCTAGTGGCAAAGTTTTACCCTTCCTAGCTCTAGACCAGATGTTTTTTCTTGCTTAACCAAAAAAAAAGTAATTTCAACAACCTCAAAATATATATATGTTTAATGAATCATGCTCATTGATCCATCTTTATCTACTACTTCTATTTCCAATCTTATAGAGATTTGTCAGTTTGCCAAAGATGTGCCTCAGACTTGAACTAGAAATTCATAACATTTTGTCTGTGTTGAAGATTGATGTACCCATAACAGTTCATGCACTCCACTTAGAAGTAACATGTGTCTGTAGAATACCTATGAGCAAATGCTATGACAGCTACAGTTTCTTAACAGACTATAACTGATAAGAAAACATTAATAAATGTTTCATTCTGTCATACATTCCTTTTACTTGCTGAGGTAAATCATTATCTATTTTTAAGACTTTATCAAGGAGTAAATATCTTATCTATGTTTTATTTGCAATCTCATCTAATTATTTTTAAATTATAGAAGTTTTAGTAAAGAAAGCATAATATATAATAAAGAAACTTTTTAAATTAAACAATTTGGGGACTTGTGAAATCTGGATTAAATTGCTAACATTTTTTCTATAGATTTAATGTGTGAAAATATGAAAGGACAGTATTCTGAAAACACCAACTAAAGTGAAAAAAATTAAAACTTCACTTCCTGTTTCATTTAACTATAACCATATCTAATCACAAATATTTTAACAGGTACATTTCCCTACTGAAACTTCTTTTCTTATGCTGCTTGCTTGGCCACTGATTTGATTCCATGACAAATTCAAAACCAGTGACAGGTAGTTACTTTATTTTCCCTCAGTATTTAGGAGATAGTTGAAGGAAAGACAGAAAAGTCTCAGTTGCAGCCAAGAAAAATCATGGGGTTTTTTATGCCCTGCAAGGAATAGGTGTCTTCCATGTCCTTCGGGATTTTTTGTGAAGTTACTACTTAATTAAAAAAGACATTGGAAAAAAATTTTAATAGTCCTTGGAGCAGGGAAAAAGGCATAATCTCTCTAGCTGAATTCTCTACCAACTTGGTTTGATGGCTGCATGGCTACAGGAACTGTGTGCTCTGCATGTACATTAAAACATTTCCAGTGAGTGGATTTGGGAGGGCTCCTCCACATCCACAGCAGCCCCTTCTCTCCTGGACCAATCATTTAACAAGGAGGTGCAAGGAATGGCTTTGAACTCTGAACATTATGAGGAATTAAACCTCAACTCTACATAGCCCCCACAAATGTCGCTGCCATCCAGATGATGTCAGCAGCAGACTGACCCTCCTCTCTTGTGCTGATGTGTTTATTGCAGAGATAATCCCTGAGAAATGTATCCAGTTTTCTCAATGCATGGCTACTTGATCATGTCCCTATACAGGGTATCATAATTTCTAACTCCTCCAGGAAGCTATATTAAAATGTGAATAACAATACTTTAATTATTGCCATTTTTTTAAGAAATGCAATTTAAGCAGAGAGGATATGGTTAAAACTACAGCATAAAATCTTCAGATGAGGCTTTAATGAGTTGGGGGAAAAAAAGCTGTTTCTCAGGACTTGGCAAAGAGATGATGGACAAGAATTCCAAGCTTGGCTCTAGTACCTCACATTCTTTTTCTTTTTTTCCTTGGGGAGATGTCAGGAAATGTCAAGTAGTCTATGTAGATCAAGGCGTGATTTGTAACAACATCGAGCAAACATTTCTTGATTTTACCAAACAATATTCTCATTTTGAATTCTTATTTAAATTACTCAAGTTCTGTCTAAAAAAGCACTCAGCAATAAAAATAAATACAAGAATCATGAAAAATGATGTAAGCATCCTCAAAGAAGGCCAGTAAAACGTTTTTTTTTGTCCTGCACCACACTAAAATAACTTGGCATATAAAAAGACACATTCTTCCAGCTTAGAAAAGGAATGGATTTCAACAATGTCAAATTCAACATTACATAGAATACCAAGACCATTTTGGGGCACCAAACCTACGGACAAAACAAAGTGTACACATCTATCAGTGTTGCTCGTACATTTATTACTACATCTGAATCACACAGATGCTGCCAATAAGCCCACTGACCTGTGAGCATGTGCTGTGAGACTATCAGTACCAAGATTCCCATCAGATGTCTTCAGAAGCCTCAAATGTTTTGGTCTGTTGGACATGAATTCTTCTTTCAAAACAACACTATCAGAAGAAATTATCATGAAAGGGCTGTTTAGGGCTGTACTTAAGGTTGTATTAGCAGACAGTGAGTTACCTAGTTTGTACTTCCAGACAAACTAGGACAAGCTAGGCAGAAGTTCAGATACAACTAGCTGAGAGGACTGTGACTGACCATACTCTTTTACTTCCGAAATTTTACTCCCTACATACAGTTAGATGATAACTAAACAGATCCAATATCAAGAGCTAGATGTGAATAACATCTATCCCAGAGAATGCCCATTTGGAAATATACTGAAATTACAGACCCTTTTTTTGTTTTGGCAAAATCTAGCTTTTACTGCACTAAAAATGACACATACACACACAAAACATGAAGCCCTGAGGCAAAGAAGACACAAGACTTCTTATGGTTCTAAATGGGAAACATTACATTTGTCAAGAGACATGCAATTTTAATATCCTGGATTCTAAAAAGACAAAGAAATAAAACTATAAGGTTGTTACTGGTTGCTGAAATTGACTACAAAACAAACAAAGAAGTCTATGTTAACTTCCCATCAAATTCTCATGAAAAGAAAACTTCAAATTTTGAAGAGATCCTCTAAAATGTTTAATAATGTCTAGGACTGGGCTTCTCAGATAATGGAGATGAGGACGTCTCAAGAGTTGTATAACCTCTAACCAAAGTAGTAGAGTAGGTAATAAATATAGATATTAATCACAAGATGAAGTGGTTTGTGGGATTTAAGGCTTGATATCTGACACAGAGCAGCAGTGAAGAATGCCACACTGTGCTCAAAGGAAAAAATTACTATTCAATAGAAGCGCTGGATCCCTGCCAGTCTTCCAAAGTTGAGATATATAAACTCTGATTGGATCTGACTGGACAGGGAGTGCTTACCACTCCTATTATTTTTTATTGCCTTACTTTGTACCACCAAAACAATAAATACCTCGTAGGACCCAACACATGCTATGAATATGATAGTGCTTTCCTACTGAATAAATTTTTCAGTGCCCAGATTAAAGAAGCATTTAGATGCACAAGTGGAGAAAACTATTTGTCAGATAATAACCCACAACATACCTTGCCTGATTTCTTAATCAAGCCATATATGGTTATTTTAATTGGAAGTGTCAGAAAGACAACTGACTACTGTGCAGATCCAGAAGCATCACCAACTTGACTGAAGAGAAAGTTCCAGGAACTGTCCTCTACTCAAACTCATTTGTAGTTTGCATAGCACATGCCCCTGTGCCTCAGTCCCTAGGTGAGTCAAATCCAGTACATACATCCATATAGAACCTCAGCAGCAATTTCAGTGTAAAACACAGCTTTTGCTGAGAAATAGAGGAGGAAAGAATGATCCTGATTTTGTTTTCTAATAGTACTAAGTAAGAAATTAAATGGACAAGAAACAGAAACAAAGCTGGAATTAGAGAAAAGTCTTAGAGCCTCTCACCAGAAGTTGTTCATCTCATTACTCTCCCTACTACATTAAAGTAGCCATAACCACAATACATAGCAATGGTATACAACACATATAATCACATTACATTATATTCTTTATATAATGCTCTAGGAGCCAGGATATCTGGAAATAACCAGAAAGTCTCACAGAGCTTGTTGGTTGAAAATCTTTGTGTATTTCCTAGGCAAGTGATGAAACCACTGGTTACACCACTTGCCTAGGATTGCAGTCATCACTACTCCTCCTAAAGGTATTCTGGTTGCAGTCATCGCTATTCCTTCTAAAGGTATGTAGCCATGGAATCAAATTTCCAAGATTTATTGGATAAGAAGTAAAAATAAAAAACCCTAAAAATTAGAAGCATTAATCTGTAAACAAGTAGTTCTTTGCTCCAAATATTATGACTCTTACACGGTGACTTGATTAAAGTAAAATGCATGGAACATAATCCATCTTTTGTGATACAACCTGCAGATTACAGGATTCTTCGCACAAATATCACAAAATAATATAATCCAGCATCTTCACATTTTGATGACTTACAAGACACATAACAAAGTAAGTAAGGCATATCTTTTATTGAGAAATTCTTTAGCTTGTTAAGATTTGCCATGTCCAATGACCAGAGCAAGGGGGAAAAAACCCCAGTGATTATTAGTGGGACTGCTTGTAAATGCTTAGTTGTAAATCTCTGGATTTATTGAGGTTTACCAGGAAAAATTATGCAGAATGAAGAAGCTTGTAAACATCAACAAAACCAGGAGTTCAGTAGAATCTCCCATTTAATGACTCTTTTCCTGACAGCTGACACTAAAACTTGTATATATCATGGACAAATTCTTGTGATCCAACTTTGGGATTTTTAGAGTCGAAGCTGAGTTTCATGTAAGGTTCAAACTTTTCTTTCTTCCCATGATCTAACTATTTCTTCTTTGGTTGGAATGGGTTTATTGAGTCACTCCTATGCATGTTCACCTTAAAAGAAAGGTTTTTTTTTTAAATAAAAGGCCTTGCAGGATATTCTAAAGAAGATTCAGCAACATGTGACAAAGTAAAATCCCTTCAAAGAGAAAGCTTCTTTCCCACATCTCTCAGGAAGAGTCCTGATTAGTGTGTACTCACAGAAGGGCTACACAGTTGGTACACAGATCAAATTTCACCCCAAAATAAGGCTAATTCCAACACTGTTTCCAAAATTAAGACCACGACTGTTGACTAGCAGTGCACCTACGGGGGCAAAATTAGAGTTTTGAAGGTAGGCGTAGATTATAATAGATCTTAGCTTTGAAGACAGCAGGAAAACTCTGAGCCTCATGTAAGATACCTCTCTTGCTCACAGCTTCATATTTTCTGCATTAGGATTACCTAATAATAAATGAACATAGGGGTTGTCAAGTCTAGTTTCTTCTTCAGAAGAAGTGATATTTCCAAAAAAAAAAAAATAAAAAGGGAAGAAGGAAAGGCTACTTGGCCATTCTAAGTTTATAAAGTAGTCAATCAGGATTTGAAAGCTCAGCATCACTATGACAAAGAGGAGCTGTTCTTTTTTAATGGAAGGTTGAGACTTTGTCTCCAGCTCTTTACAATCTGTTTCCCTCCCTGGCCCACACATTAATCTCACTCCCATGCAAGCAGAGCCAGCTGTTCTTCAGACAGTAGCTTCTTCGTGCAGCAATTCTGATTTCCAGTGGCAGCACAGAAGTGCACACACCGTATGTTCTTCGGACATTTATTTATAGTCTTTATCTGACAGAGCTGGGCAATTATAAAGACATAATGATAATTTGTGGACAGAAAACAGGGCTTCTCCTACTTAAATTTGTCCCTCGAGAAAACAGAACACCATCTACTTGCAGCAGATAAACCTGATAACTAAAACATGAACAAACTCTATGAGCAAATAGCAGCAATAAACTAATCAAAATCATGACCAAAATCATGACCTATTTATGGGTTGATTGTCATAACAAAAAATGACTACAAATAAGTGCTGTTTAATTTGTGAACCAAATAAAGGGCTGCAATTCTCACATATAAATTGCTGTCAATGAATAATTTAACCAGCTCTAGTTAGAGCGATCTATTTATTAAGAAAGCTCACCAACTGGATCTGGCAGAATGATTCATCTCTACACACAGTGATAAAGCCAAGGAAATCAGTACTGCTGGACATTTTAAATGCCCAGTTTGATGCTCTGGAGCCACACAGCATAATTTATAACACTGTAGCCCTGATTTTAGATGTAGCCACTCTCATTTAGTACCATTTTAAAACCATTTAGCCCAGTATGGATGACACAATACATAAGACAGTGAAAAATCAACATTTCTTCTGTTAAATTACATTAAAAAAACCCAAAGTTTTGCATTATCCTTCTTTGCCTTTAGAGATATTCTACATGGAAAATAACATAAATATGCTAGCAGAAATATACAGCAAGCCTTCTTAGAAAAGCTAGGACAAATCCCAGAGTGATCATTAGACTCTTCCAGGACAAAACAATGCAATCTTTTACATCTTTTTTTAGAACTTTACAAAGATTTTTTTTCCTGAAAAGATTAACAATATAAACAAAGTGTTAATTCAGCTAGGGTTTTCCTTTATCAGAAATAGGTGTCACTGCAAAAGCAGAAGAAAGTAAGGTTATTAATTTTATGGCTCCCTGTTTGACTTTTTGAAACAAAAGATCATCACACTGCTGTCAGCACTGGTGTCTTCCAACATACACCACCTTTCCCAATCAAAGTAACTGATGAGTATCCTTCCTTCGAGGTACTTGAAATGGCATTGCATAAGGCCAGAAGGCAACAGCTTACAGGAAAATAGTTTTAAAGCCACTTCAAGGGTTCTTTACAAATCTGTAAAAGCGCACTATACCTTTGTCAAGCACAGGCATAAAAAACAAAACAACTGTGTTTTCTGTAATAACAAAAGAAAAATGGTTTTAAAAAGTGACAACTGTGTGCCACAGTGTATATACCCCATTATCCATCTGTACTCTGATTCCACTGTTTCTGGTTTTGAGCTAAAAAGGATAAATACATGCAAATAGACTACCTATTACTTTCACAGTTGACTTCTGACTCGAATAACAACTACTTTGATCCTTATTGTTATGGCATTCATATTGTAATTTCTAGATAAAGAAAGTGGTTCTTAACTGAGATGAAATGTCTGTATTTCCTTTCTACAGAAATTACCTACAGATTACTTCCAAGAACCTCAATGCACTTAAGATAATGCAGTCAGGAATAGCACCAAATTGGAAAAAATGCAGCCAACTTAAACTTTGTTGCTCTCTTCACCATGTATGAAACATATATAAGCACATCTTTTTGCTTATAACTTTCAGGATGGCAACTGCACAGATACTGCATATATTCTGACACCATGTGTATTGAACTGTGAAAGCTGCACACTTTGATCAGAAGCTGTAGTCTGCCAGGAAAATAGCAATATTCCATCAGAGACTTTTAAGTAAGAAACATACAACTTTTTTTCTTGCTAAGACCTTGGGTTGTTTCCTAGAAAAAAATGAAGTGTACCGATTACAAATGAAAATTTACAAGATGGAAGTGTAACAAAAATCACAGAAGAATCATATCAGGGAGTACTTTGCATCAGTTTACTCCCATCTAGCAAGACAAACAGAAGAAATACAAACTGTTATGATGGCATTCCCAAACTGAGCTTCAAGCAAACTTCCAAATCTCTTTATTAGATTGGGACTAGTTTCTGTATAATCTAAAGTTTAAGGGCTTAATGAGAAAAAATTGTTTTATTTGTGGATATTTGCTACCTGTTTCAATGCTTCTAAAGGCAAATGTATGAAAATTCTACCTGCATTTTCCAAAAAAAATTTTTTGAAATTTCTTCTTCTTTCTAGTTGTTCATTATAATTGCTGTATGTTTTTCCATCAGAATTATTTTTGTCATTATTCTCGGCATTGCTACCTGCAATTTTTAGAACTCCTTGGAAACCTGCTGTAATGTCCTCCAGTGACCTTTAAGCCTCAGATAAAACCTGGATTTATGGCATAAAAATTGTGGCTTACTTCAGTGAACAATTCACTCTTTAGATACATGCAATGTAGCCAACAATAAATCTTGCTTCAGGTTTCATACTCTCTTTCTAGGCCAGTCATACCCCAATTTCATCAATGCTTTACTATAAATCCCAATAACTGAGATCTACCACTGGGCATATACCACTTCTACTCAGGATACAGAGGGGACATTTTCTGTGCAGTGGGATTGAAGAACAGAAAAATGGGAGTTTTTTCACCAAGTAGTTTTTAAGGATGGCCTTTAAAGCTTTTCACCAGATAGTGCAACTATTACCTTTCCTGAACTCTCAAGTTTATTATATGTTCATAATGTACTCAAACTAGACACTATGTCTAATAATTTTCTTATTCATTTGAGTAAATAAATATATTTGGAAAAAGCCATCTGAATAAGGGCTACCTTGCAGCAGCATCTTATTTTGAAAAACCTAACAGCAACATTTTTAACCATGGAACATCTAGGCACTTATAGTGTAGGGAAGAAATAAAATGGAAGAAAGAAATATGAAGATAGGGGAGAAGGGACAAAAGGGAGGGAAACAAACTACGATATACTGATTGGATTAGAATTTTTTATGAAGAAAGAGTCCTTTCAAACTTAGAGAGTTTTAAGGCTATTTAGTGTTTCTATAGCTAGAGCTACATTTCATGTCTCATGCATTGTTATAGACGTTTTTCAGATCAGAACATCATGAATGCTTTAGTTCATCCATGCATGCTTTCCTTGATCTTCCTTTTTAAATAATGGAAAATTGTTCCAGGGATTTCTTCTTGCCTAAAGCCAGCAGCACAAAATGTGCAGGAATTGATATATTCCTTCATTCTGTGTTAGAATTCAGTACAGTGAAAAATTAAGATGTTTCTCCAAAGTACCAAAGCATATTTTTTTATATAAGCAGTAGCTGTTAAGCCCTAGCACACCAGAATCTCCTAGCAGAATGATGATTTGGCAAAGGTTTAGGAAATGAAGACTGTTGACTCAGCAGATTAATGCATTTGTTTGCTTACTCCTAGTCTCTCCTAAAGTAACACTACATCAGTAATACTATATCTATTGAAGGTTTAATCAAATTTGATTATATATTTATACTTTCAGGGTCATTCTCCCCTGTAATATTTGTATTCTAAAAACAGGGTGTGAGTAGGTGAGAGAAAGAATGTTCTCGTAACTATTGGTCATCTGTCTAAAAAAATGAGATTTTTGCTTTGAACAACAAAGACAGCAGAACATTCATTTTTATTAAATCCAATCTGTATGCCTACTTTTCCACTGAAGCTTTGTGCATTTTAAAAGACAATTTTTAGAGAACATTGGAATTAATTATAACTACAAAAGTTATGTGGTGTACATCTCTCACAGCATGGTTTGGATCCATCCTGCTTTACACTGCTTAGTGCAAATTGCATATCATATGCTTTCTCACATTTATAAAACATACACTTACAGGAAAGCATGTGCAGAGTTTAGACTAAAGATCCAGCTAAGATAAGTACCCTCCTTCCATGAATGATCGGAACCAGATATACAGAGAAGAATGAAAGTGAAAGGCAAGGATACATCACAAGGAGCATAGGAGCAGTATTTTTTTTAGCAGCACAAAAATAACACACTCCCGAACACTCACTCCCAAACATAATTTATTAATGAACCATGAAGCATAAAATTTTAGATCCTCACTTGCTGATTCCAATGTAAATGGTTACACACCAAGGGAAACTGAAACCTAAAGACAATCAGAATTATGACAAATGTCATTATTCTTGGTGCTTCCAAGACGGTAAATAATGTAAATATCCCACAGTGTAGTGATAGTCTCTTCATATAAAATCAATTCAGTGCATGTATCTGTAATTCAGGTTTGGTCAGGAGGCTTCTACAATACAAACATCAGTTAGCATTGGCATGATTTCACTTAAAATGTTCTGATTTACCAACCAAAAAGCTGTTTTGACTAGAACTGGTCAACTGCAAGCATATTTTAACCTATCAAAAACTTTTCTGTTACTGCCTAACTTTCAAAGAGCACAATGAGACAAACTGAACATTAACAAACCGTTGCTTTGATGAACTATTCCCTACTAATGCACATAAGCTCACGTACTTAAGAACTATCCTAAGTTTCATGCCTTGAGGCTTTAAACTTATTAGTCCAATTTAGTATTTCAGTCTCAGCTGGGGACGCCTTTGTTCTGCAAAACAGTTCTCCAACACCCTCATTATTTTTAAGAAGATTGAAATTTTGAACCAAGAAGGCAATAGCTCTTACAAAGGCAATACAAGGTGGAAGGCTGTTTTTCTTTTCATGCTAAGCTTACATATAAATGGGCAAACAATGAGACAGGGTACAAAACTGCATAATGAATATCCTAAAAATTATATGAAAAGGAAAGTTGTTGTATTTGATATTTACAAAGTTACTTCTTCATCAGAGAGTCCTAAACCATCTTGTCTTGGGCCCTTAACTTTGTACCTTTAACTAAGTAAATGGAACAAAAGATGGTGAAACTTTGGAAGTCCTGTTTGTAGAATTTCCAATGCTTGATTCGATTTACAAGCTTCACAGCTTCAAAGAGAACAGGAAACAGACACCAAAATTGGAGCTCACAAAATAACATAAAAGACATTGTAGTGGCTAAATTGATCTATTCAGAAAAGGTAGAAGATAGGTGATTGTGTCAAAGAGGAAAACCCGATGCTCAAGGTGCTGTACACGTATTTCATAAGTAATTAACAGAACATTAAAACCCAAAGATCTCATAAACTTTTGCAGTTATCCCAGCAAGGAAGATTCATACCTGTGGCAAGATAGATGATGTGGAAAAGCATGTCCTTGCCCTGCACAACATCCACAACCACATGGGAAAATCGGCTGTTGTCTTCCATGAAGTAAGGGATTGGAATAACTGGTTGAACAACTTCATGCATTAAGAAGAACTTTTGTGCATCTTGAAGATTTCTCTCAGTCAGATTTACATACAAGCCCTGGTCCATTGTGCCACACTGTAAAGACAGAAGTAGCATTACTCTATGTGCCAACAATAACAATATATTTACCCTCTGATTTACAGCACAAGAAAATAAAAGGAAGAGCATATCTCGTAGTGGCAATGTAGAATTTGACTTTCAGGTCCCATTTTGGTGCTAACCAGACTGTCCAAGGACTCAGGGAGCTCAGTTTTCCTGAGGCAATAGTATGGAGGCTCTCTAATTCTAAACCATATGGAAGAGCACCAGACTGACCAGAACAAGTGGATTATGGAAATATTTTGCTATATTCTATGCTCAAAGGGCAGGAAAGAGAAAAACTACCATTCAAAAACAAAATTATTTTCTTACTAGTTTTCTTTATAATTTTCACAGACCTCAGTGCTAATGACATAACAAATTTTCAAAGGAAACCCCATGCCCTACCACAGCCAGGGGCTGACAGGAATCGCAGGTGACAGTACAACATGTAGTTCTAGAAGCTTCTTAGGACTCCATCTTAAGTAGCAAAAATGGACAGTGTAGAGGTCTATATAAATATTATCCACAGCAAAGACTTTTTTTTTTCCTTTAAAATTGACCATATTTTAAATATGAAAACTGTGCTCTTTTCTTACAGGAAAAATTCCACAAGCTGCATGGACAAGTTTCAAACACAAATAAACAAAGCAAAATAACTGGGAGTTAATTATAACATATTTGTGTTCAACTGAGGACACAAAAGAGAAATCTTCTTAATGCATGGGAATGTATAAACATTTACATGTTTACTCAGGCATAAATGCATCACAGAAGTAAAGCACTACTTCACAACACTTATCAAATATTTGGGTGACGTGAAAGGCATAACTAAGTCACCATTTTCATTCTGCTTTACTATGTCATAAACTATGCCATGAATTATAGCGTGAGCAAAACCATACCAGGTTTTTTTTATTATTACTATATTTTCAATCCAAAATTGAGTGCTTGTTCCAAACACACAAATGTTAAAAAAAGTCAAACAAATTATTTCATAATGGGAGATCAGATGATGAAGAATGATAAATTAGCAACTGGCAGGAAACAGTCACTTGCTCTGTATGTCAGACCAGTGAAGAAAATAAACCACACCAAAGAAGTTCTCTGGATCTATCAAGCAGGAAAAATTCCAACTGAATAGTCACAGTACAGTAAAATGCAAATGGTCCTTGGCCTTACAATAAGACATTGCCCTGTCTAAAGACAAAAGCAATGATCTCTGAAGAAAACAATGTTCCCCAAAACTGGGACTCCAATAGTATTCTAAAATGGAAAATAATTAATTAATATAAATCAGCCTTGGAAATACAATGTCTGATGTTGTTATATCTACATAGCAGTAGTCTTCCTTCAAATCGCTGACTTCTCTGTTGCTACTGAGTAGGTGAATTCTCAGAGGATAAATCTGCTTCTGGGACTACACAGAACTTCTGAGACTAAACAGAACTTCTGATCCTTTATCATAACTACTCTACCAAATAAAAGTCCTTTCCTGGAAGGAAACCAATGACTCAGTGAATGAATATATCTAATCCATATAAGGTGTGTATTCTAAAGTCACAAAGTCAAGTCACAAAAAATGGTTAAATCTCTAAGCATTAGACTAGCTTCTAGTATGCATCACTGCTGCAGTTATGGAGCCAGAAATGTAGCAGAAAGTTATTCAAGGGAATAAAAAGCAGCATCAGCAAAAGAAGAGAAGTTGGATGTTAAAGATACCTGGAGATCAGTTGACATCAATTGCCTTCAATATTGTGCTGTAAAGGGCCGCATTACAGCTTTTGACACTAGCTCTGCCTTCAAAGCTGTTTGTGGCTCAGTGAGATATGATACAACTGTTGTCACTGTTCTTGTAAATTGGATGAAGTACCAGCTGCATTAAAATCAGCCAGGCCATCTAAGAAATAAATTTCAACACCTGTCTTGACTGGGACTTGGAGACATGCAGTAACAGCACAGCAGAGACCTAAACTGTTTTTACACAGCCATCAGGCTGTCATCTTTCTTTGTAAGTACCATTCCGTTCGGGCCACTCTCACAATAATTAACACCACACTAATGCAAAATTTGTAAGGACAGTTTAATAAGTTTTATTGGATGTGCTTAGCTAGTAAGAAAGGTGATAGGATTTTTACATACAAGCATTTTTTCAGGCTTTCTCCTTCAAAAATTTAGCCTCTCTTAGACCCTCTTTCTATCACTATTTTGACAATACAAGTATTTCTACAACAGGTGAAAAGCTGCATACAATATAGCCTGATTGTGCAGGCTTCTGGCATACTTAGAGTCTTGGCTCATGACAAACATACTACTTGGGAAAAGAAACATGGCTTTAGCCTGTAAGCTCTGCCTTATTTTCCTTCATTTCCATAGATCAGAAAGTAATTAAAACTACCTAACATCCCCAATGGGTGATTCTTTTTCATGCCAGCAAAGATCTTATGACTCCTACAAGCTAGGGAAGGCTCTCCCAGGAGCAGAAGTGAACTTGTGAAATTGCATTGAGATTAAGTGAGGGTGAAAAGTGGATAGAGGTGACTACACTTAAATACCTTGATGAATAGCTATTGTTGTTAATCACAACATTAATGCTGCTTTTCCTTCCATATCCCTTGCAAGAAACACACTCATTAAAAATTGTCCTGGTAGGAGTAGTGACTAGGAAAAAGATGAAAACAATGCATGTGTGCTTACTGAAATACCCCTTTCTTTTTGCAGAATTCCTCTAAATGACCCACCTTGGACTAACTGGTTTTACACTATCAGACAGCTGCACATTGTTACACTCTCTGAGGCAAACAAGTTCAAGTGAGGGGAAGAACATATCACAAATTCTTTTAATCTCACTCTGCAGGGAGTGTGAACCACCTTGCACATAAAAATATATAAAATTCTGACCACTCCTACTTTACCACCTCCCTCTCACTTTCTTTTTTCTGCCAGACACTGTTCAATTTTTTAAGTCCTAATAGCACAAATACAATGAAAAAGAGATTAGTAGCTTGATCATACTTCAGACAGGAGTTAATGTCACCTTGACAGACAACCAGAGTGTTTTATTTTGACAGAAGATTGAAGTTAAGCCATTTTTCTCAAACCCTTCAAAGTACATCTGTTTTTCAACCCAAATATTTTTGTGGAAGGATAAAATTAAAATTAAATACAATGAAATAAGAGGCTCTCCTAAGCAGTTTTTAAAATTTAGGCTTTTTTAAGGTCTTAGGCTAAAATAGTGAAAAACTGGATTTATAATTTATGAACCATACAGTACTGTGAAGAAAGCTCACATAAAATATTGTCCTTCTCCCACATATCCATACCTGAAAATTAGGGTTGGGATTGGGATATGGAAGCCAAGCAGAGCGAGAGTTCTCCTGGTATTTGAAGGGTCCATTAAAGGCCTGAGTTATGGCACTCAGATTGAAAACACAAACTGCTGAGGCTGCTATGCTGTTCCTGCAAAAGAAATAAATACATTAACCTATGCAATAACACTAAGAAGTCAAATTGCTGAAAAATAAATAAAAAGGCAATAACTCTTCAATCCTTCAAGTAATTAATGAAGCAGACATGATCAGCCAGGAGATGATATCTCAAGATAATGATAAACGATGAGCTGATTTAGCATAGTCATTTTATTTAGAATATTTTTCAGCCTTACCAAGAAGCTGGTGTGGGGAAAAGCTCAGAACTTCCTACTTTGTGCTGCTGTTCTAATACCATGAGACCCCTCTTTTCTAGGTACAAAGTTCAGGATGATATTATTCTCAGGGTCCAATGAAGTCTCTTCCATACAACAAACGGCTACATAACATAAGTAAGGTTTTTCAATGTGTGGTATGTCTCTAGATCCTATGGAATGTCTGGACAAGACATGTCCACAAGCAATTCTGTCTTCCATGAGATGTTGTACAGCAATAAGAATGCAAGTTGCAGAAACCCATCAAGAGAAAACAACTTGGACTGCTTACAAGATATCATGTTAAAAAAATAAACATCAATAAATGGCAGCTGGACAAAACACATTATTTCCTGGGTTTGCCTTGAAAATGTGATGTACAAGGCAATAAAGCAATTCTGCATAGTGCAAAGAATATAATCTAAAAGCTATGAAAGCTCCTAACATGGAAAGCTGCATTGTTCTTTTCCTCATTTTTGAGATAATGGAATAGATAATGAAGGTGTCAATTGCACAGATTTCCTGTTGCAGCTAAAACTTCTGGCAACTGATCCAGACAGCATTCTTCTCTGTTTCTTTTTCCCCACTATTTTTTTTAAGCTTACCCTGGAATTTACACAAGGCTTAAGAAAACCTACTATAGAAACTCCATAATGATGAAAAAAAAAAAAAAAACAAAACAACTCAACAACTGAAAAAAGAATTAGGATATACAGATTAAAGACCAGGACAAAAGAGCAATTTGCTTTCTTATGCTTGTCTCTCTGATTCCAAAGGAGGCCAAAAGGAAGCCCAAAACTTGAAGTTCCATGCTTACAACTTCTGCAGAATCAATCATCATTGGAGCTGATAAATCCCTACTTATATCACTAAATGCATCTCACTAATATTATTAATGGTACCAATGTTTTCTTGAATTTCATTAAGTCCTATGAGGACATGAGACTCATGTTTATAGATTTTTTGGATAGTCTGAAAGAAACAAAATCACCTTTTTATGAAGCAGTGGCTATAGTGGACTTGATTGTCAACGACGTATAAAAGATGCATGTTTGGCTGTCAGAGAAATGTTTCCATTTTTTCCCTCCACAAGCATATTAAAATATACTAAAAAAGCATTAAGGTACAATAAATTAATTTTAATTATGAAGATATTGAGACTGAAGAATTATGAATGCCGTTAAGTTATATCTGATGCTGTTTTATGAAAAGAAAGGAATATGTTGTTCCCTGTCATAGGAAACCCTTGTGTTCCTCCACCGTCACTTGCAGGCCAGAAAGGTGGATTATATGAGTTCCACAAACTATCTGTGAACAGGAGTCACCACGGGGAAGTAATCCTAGCTCTAAAATATTTCAAAAACACTTAAAAATTTAGTTACAACATTTGATGGCCGGCATTTAAACAGAGCAACTGAAAAAACTTCACTCTCAAACCTTTATAATTAATTGGTTCCTCTTTGGACAGTTCATCTCTCTTGGACAGTCAGAACATTGGGCCACAGGGGAAGAAGTAAGTAGAGAAAAGGTTTAAAATACTGTCTACTTTCATGAGGCAGTGGTAGTCTTAACAATAGCAAGTCCATTTTCAGGAGAGCCAGGAAGCATCAGGAACATCATTCCTCTTCCATGGCCAAAGCCCCATGGATTTTCTAGAGCAGAATTCATCTGCTCAGACTTTTCATGGCAGGAACATGTCCAGGCTACTTTGATTCTCAAGAAAGACCTGGTTGAAGAGTGTATGTGGATGACACCTGACAAATTCCTGTCATTTAGTTTAACAACTAATCAGGAAAACAACAAGATTAAAAGTACCCATTGAAACAACAGCAAATTTTCTTATCCCCAGTAATCTCAAAGTCTCTGGTCTTCTCTTTACATAACAGTGTTTAGATTCCCTACATTATTCCATTGCAGAAACAGGCTGAGCTCATCATCCAATGTCATGAGTTAGGAATTGCCAATGTCTGGTGCAACCACCTCATCACTAGTCTTGCTCACAACCGAGCTGCCAGCCCAGGGGTGAGCCTCAGTCTAGAAGATGCCGAAATGAGCTCAAATTCATGCTCACTGTCTAGAATGCATAGGGATTATAATTTGCTGGCATTAATTTGTGAATGCTTCTAACTGGTTAATGGATATTTATGAAAGGTAGGCATCCCTGTGTTCAGGGGTGCCTTACCTATGTTTTAAATGCCCAAGGACCTTTTAAAATCTAGACAAGACTGATTTACACAGCAAGACAGGTTGTGTACAGGAAGGTTGGAGAATCAGAACTCGAAATCAGAAATTATTCCAGTGGTCTGAACACTGGGCTGCACAGCCATAACACAGAGTCTGCTCTCACTGAGCAGCATTTGAAACCAGTCATCATGTTTAAATTTAAAAAGGATATTTCTGAGATAAATGTCTCTTTTTTTCTATGCCCATCCAACTTTTTTATATTTAACAAATTTGAATTTCTAAGACCAAATTGTACTTTTTTGTCTTAATTTTACCTTATTGATATAACAGGTTCACTTAACATTATGTTAAATTTTTGGTTTGACCTTCAAATTCACATAAGGACATGTTAGAACTATATTAAAATACTTAAGAGCACCTCTTGTGCTGTTTTAGGTAAGATGAGTTCCCTATAACATGGCCAAATTCCATCATGCTAAATTCATGATTGTGTCACATTGAAATGATAAATTATTTATTTCATCAATACATAATGCATTTGCATCTTACAATAGTAAAAATAAAAGTTAATTACTTTCTAACAACAAGTGAAGAAATTGGCAGAATAGTCTTAAACACAACTGGCTCACAACTGACTAAGGAAATAATTAGAATTTATTCCTTCTCTCGTGCTTTCAACAATTAATGTGGGAAACATTTGGAACTGATACTTATTCACAGAAAACAGTGGATTGGGCAAAACAACAGTTTAAATTTATGATGTTTACTTGGCATATGCAGAAGAGAGTAGCTCAGAAGTTCTAGGTTTTGGCATCACAAACAGCAAGAAAATAAAATATATCATTCAGTCTACTTACACATTAGTGGTAAAAATGCCATAGATCAAGTCCAGTTCTGGCAGGAAGAAAGTACTCTGAAGTTCATTGTAGTAAAATGGAATTTCTCCAGGGCGAGAGCAGTTCAGACGAGCTTTCATGAAGGTAGTCCAGGTATCCTCCAGCACAAACTTGCCACCAATATCATTTTTGCACACCCGAGCAGCACGAGAGAAAACTGTTTTCCCACAGTCATGTTCCACTGCGTTTTCCCGGAAGAAGAAGTAGGTAAAGTTCCCAATATCATAAGATGACACAAAATTTGGTTCTGAAAATAACAGAAGGAAAGATCATTTATTGCCTTCTTGTGATATATGCACTCATACTAACATGGAAGTTGGACTTATCTTCAAGCATTATATTTAGATAAACACATTTTTTAATATCCTTTAGGGATGTGGCACCACGACATCTGAATAGACCAGCTCATGTCCAGCTGGGATTATGAGATGCATGATCATGATGTGCTGGGGTTGGCTGGGTAAATTTTTTAATTCTTTTCATAGTAGCAAGCATGGCACTGTGTTTCGGATTTATACTGGAAACAGCGCTGGTAATTCAGGGATGTTTTTGTCATTTTTGAGCAGCACTTATGCAGAACCAAGGCCTTTTCCTTCTCACACCACCCCACCAGCACAAAAACCAGCTGAGCTGCCGTCTGGGGTCAAACCACGGCATGTGACAGGTTTTGCTCTAGGTGTTTATAGAACAAGACTGTGCTGGGCAACCTTGGCTCAGCTCACTGTATTCCACCATCAAAATTGTCTCGGAGGTTTCATTCTTCGCATAAGGGCACAGTGAATTCTTACAATGTAATTGCTTTATCTTTTAACTCTGTTTCTGCTTTGCCACCATGCCATTACTCCAGATGAGCAGGATAACGAGTGGTAATTGATGGTGAGTAAAAATGTGCTCAGGGGCTGTAATTAAAAGAAAAGAGAGCTACACAAGAATATTTGATGGTAAGATAACTGCATTTCAATCCTATCTGGCTTAATGCTTTTGTGAGCATTACAGATTTCTTTTTTCTTATTAAAAAATTATTGAAAATTAATCAAAAAAACCGATCAAAAACTCGATGGTGATGAAGGAGAAATTAGAGAATATGTAAAAAAAAATCTGTAAAGCAACAGATGGCAATACTTCTTGAAAGGAAAGAAATAAAGGAACAGTGGGATACCAAAGACAATAAACCTGTGGTCCATTTCCTATAAGGATTACTAGAACTGAGGAAAGTCCATGACCTTAGAAGAGGCTGACAACTTGACAAGTTCTTAAAGGGAAGATAAATTTGATACATAGATTTGTGAAGAAGAGTCCCACTTGTGCAAGGAATCATTTTAGAACACTGATACCTCTGAAAAACAAGGAAACTTTTATTTCTCATTTCCAAATTTTATTCTGAAGTGGAAAAACCAATTTCAAAACTGTTTTAAAAACATCTGTCGTGAGGAAGCATTTCAAATAAAATTAATAGATTAACATTTTTTGACAGCACTATTGTGTATAGAAAAAGGCTGCTGCAATTCAATGTAAGCATTTTACAGGAATATCTCAAACCTATCAGAACTTTGGAGGGGCACTAGAAAGGCAAGCAAGCTGGCACTGCCTCACAGCAGTCCAAACTGTCAGAAAACTCTTTTTCAAAGACAGACCAGATCCCAGCTAATGTGGCCTCTTGTGCTGCTTCCATCTCTATCTGCTGTGCTGAGAGTTCCCAGGGCAGGTTTTTGGCAGCAGCGATTATGAGCTGCCTCAGATGTATGAAGCTGAGCAGATCCAATAGTGCTCTCACTCCTCCCTGTAACTTTCACCCTCTATTTTATGAAGTGCTTCCTTGAGAGCAGTCTGGAACATACCACATTTTTTCCACATTCAGAGCTGCACAGGTATTTTGCTGGCAGATCACAACCCAACAATTTTTAGAACATGTTGGTGTCTTGAGCCTTCCTTAGTTGCATACTATCAGTGCATTTGTTTCTTTAAAAAAAAGGAATGAAAAAGGCAAAATAGTTGGACAGGACTTATATAATAAGAAATAAAATTACACTGGCAATATACAAAGAACTAAACTATTAGTAATGTTAATCCTACTACAACCTCAAATCTTCATTCCGCATCTGCGTAAAACTTTCATTACAATAGGAATTTTGCTTCAAAGGCCTCAAAAGCTTCAAAAACCTACTGTGCAAATACTCAAAATCAATTTGATCCACCCACAAAAAATATTTTGTACAAACATTAAAAAAAGGAGGCCCTGCCTTGCCATCAGGCCTGAAGATATGTCTCACTGATATCCAGTGATATCTACATTGGCACCACAGAATCTCACTGAAGAGTTAAAAAAAACCACTATTGGAATCATCCAGCATCAGGAATGATGAATTGCAAAAATAAAACAAACTTCACAAACTATAGGCGTAAAAATATTATGAAATGCATCCAGAATGTATTCAGGGGTCTTGAAAATCCATGTCAACCTTTCAAAAGACAGTATTTTAAAGTTGCATTGATAACCATAATAGATGTATAAAAAATACCTAGTACTCATATTTCATTGTTTCAAAACTGAAAAACAATATATACAACTGCAAATATCTTTACTTTATTGATTATGAGCCAATGAAATTGTGACCTGCTGTTGAAACTTGTGAAAACTTCTTTCATTTTCATTAAATGTAATAATCTCAGAGTTACCTTAGGGAATTTAGTGGATACGGAAAGATTATCATGTCAGACTTTGTTTATTTCATTCTCTCTCTTTAGGAAAAATGAACAGGGTCACCTCAAAACTTCAAAGGAAAAAATAGCATCTCAGCTAGGAAAAATCAGTTCTTATGTGTCCAACTATTGCACTGTGAACTGCTATTTGTTGACATGGAAAGCTTTACCATGTAAGTTTTTAATGCAGCAAATGAAGTGAATCTCTTGTTTCATGCTGACTTTGCAAATAGCTCTTGGAAGGGCAAACACATCTCATTTCTGATTTATCAGATCACCACAACAAGTGCAAGGATTCTGGTGTGTGGCACGATACAGCAAGTACGAGAATGTCAACCCGTAATAATGTCACAAATATTGTATACGACCTCTAGAGGGTTTTTTATATATTCAATTTATGGACATGTCAGGCTGACTAGACTTTCCCAAATTAAATGGAACCAGTGTAATCAGGAAAGCAAGAAAATGACTGTCAATGTGACCCAAAACATAGCTCCAGTGTACATCACAGAGCAGTGCTACACAGAGCACAAGTCCAAGCACCAAAGGCACTAGGTGGCTAGTTAGTGCTGCCCCTGGGCAAACACACTACTCTGCTATTTCTGAAGTTTGCTCACTCACCACAAATCCTGGGAATTTCTACCATTTCCTTCATAAAGCAGTGTGAGCACTGCCCAACAAGGATACTTCCCCACAGACTCTTTTAAGTTACTGCAAAAAACACAACTCAACCATATGAAGCCAAGATAGTGCTTCAATCAGAAATAATGTGATTGCATTTCTGAAGGTTGGAGACAAACCTACATTTTCTGGGGAACACAGTCTCTGTTCTTAATGTGAAAGCACGTAACAGGAAGACACAATGATTCCCTTTAGATTATTCACCCTTTCCACCTGCCAAAGGTGTCATGCATAAGCTTATTTCCTTGGCCTTTTTTATTTAGTGACGTGGATATAGTCTGAGGGGTAAAAGAATAAGAGGAACTGTACAGGAATTTTTCTGTGGATAGAAATGGGAAATAGGAGCATTAAAAGAGCTCCTTGAGAACATCTGAGATAGTCTTGGCCTCTTCTTGTTGTCTGAACTTAGGAGCAAGAAAGTACACTTCTGCTCTTCAATCCATATAACTTCACTTCTGAAGCAATCTAACATGGCTTAATTTACATAGTTAGTGGATGCTACTGCTTCCAGAGTTAACCAAATGACAGGAAATGGTCTAACTTTCTTAAGGAGGTAACAGCAATTAACCTTAAGGATTTGAAGGTCCAAAGCCTACTCTAAGCAAGTAAGAGCTGTGACTTCCACTGACTGTCCCTGCGAGATGTGACCACTCATCTGAAGTGCAAGGCACTTGAAGACCCAATCCAAAGTGAAATTAACCCCAGAAATGTTAAAAGAAAGCTAAAATATTATTTTTTTCTGATTTAGACACATCATATTATATATGTATATATGCACACAATATAAGACACACACACAAAGACATATGAATACATAATATATTCAAGATCTTAGGAGTCTAGATACGGCTCTAATGTTGAATGACATCTCTCTGGAACCTGTTCACTTGTTCACTGACCTCACTAGATCAATGAATCACACTACACTGTTGATCTCTAAAGACCCATTTCTTCCAAATAATTGTATTCAGCCAAATGCTTAATAGCATTAAATTCTAGAAAGACACATTTGAGGATTTTTGAATAAACTTCACATTTCAGCTAGAAATGCTCTTCAAAAGGGACACTTAAAGCAATGGAAAGAATTTAAGCTTCAGATGTGCCAGTCTTTATTATTTCCTTTCATCTTATTAACATAATCAAAAAAGTCCAGTAGTAGTTGCATTCTGCCATCTCTGGATATTCATTAAGTATATTCATTTAGTTGTGGCCCTTTGCAGCTGTTGGGAAAAAAAGTACAGACCTTCCATTAGGCTGATCAAGGCATCACTGCTCATGAAGGTTTAGGGACAAATTTTATTGACAGAGTAAAATTTTCCTACACCATTATATGTCCCAAAAGTAATACATAACTTGTGGTCATCACAGCTATATCCATCCTCAGGAGCTGAACTGTAAAATGTTAAGTCCTGTATGAAACTGCTGGGAATGGTTTATTAATAGCTATTTTTCCTCTGTTTCACAATTACCTGTGATGCGTGCTAAAAATGCCAACCTGCCATAGAGTAGCTGGCTACAAATCTATTTGGACTATTTCCTTTGCAATGCCTTAGCTCTCCATGATTTCTTTTACATTCTTTTCCTTTTGCTAAATTGAGAATTTTATAGGTATGGAAGAGCAAGGACAGCAAAATACACTAAAACTGGGTATCCCAGACATTTTTTTTCCAATCTTCTCTTATATTGCTGATAGATTTTATAATACAATTCAACATAATCATAAAAGTGGATGCTCACTTATTACTTTTTTACTGATGTACTCTAATAAATTCTGAAATGCAATTATTTCTTTTCTGAAAAATTGTTTTCAAATACGGTATTACAAAATCCCTTGTTTTATTTCCTGTTGTTTATTTTAAATAAGTCTCCTTCATTTTCAAGGTAAAGTGTTCTTACATCGCATAATCCTTTGCAATTTATTATATCATTTTGCTGATGTAAATTTGCCAGTGGCAAACTTAGTCACAGCAGCCATTCTGTACTCTAACCTAATACTGAAGTCCTTGAAGTCACACCTGGAGTTCAGTGGATTTTGTCACCTATATTCAGTGGATAGACACCTTGCGAAGCCGTGTACGTAAGGGTGGGGGGGGGGGGTAAGTGTGAAAAATACATAGGGGTTTCATTAATTTGCCCAAAACCTCTAGAAATTTGGGGATCTATCAAAAGATACGGAAGTTTGGATGGTTACTTAAAAGTGAATCCAGAATTCCCAGACACAGAGGAATCCAGTGTTCTTTAAGGAGATTTTGCCAACCAGCTGTCATGGTATGGAAAGAAAACCCAATTATGATGGCTTACCCATTTCCCTCCAAATATTTTCACTGCCAATTTTTTTTCTTTTCTCTGTTTTAGTCTTTCAGGGAAGAAGACAAGTAAATGACTTTCCCTGCAGACTTGTTCATTTGGTTTGCATGGCCAAACTTTGGTGAGGGGGCTACAGGGGTGGCTTCCATGAGAAGCTGCCAGAAGCTTCTCGCCTGTCCAGCTCTGCCAATCCCTGGCAGCTCCAACAGATGGACATGCTACTGGCCAAGGCTGGGCCAATTAGAAATGGTGGTAATGCCTCTGTGATTACAGATTTAAGAAGGAAGAATAGTTATTGCAGTTGTAGCTGTGGCCACAGAAGAGAGGAGTCAAAGAATGTGAGAGAAGCAGCCCTGTGGACACCAAGGTCGGTGGAGAAGGAGGGGCAGGAGGTGCTCCAGGTGCCGGAGCTGAGATTCCCCTCCAGCTGGAGGTGAAGACCATGGTGAAGCAGCTGCGCCCCTGCAGCCCATGGAGTTCCATGGGGGTGCAGAAATCCACCTGCAGCCTGTGCAGGAGCCCCATGCTGGAGCAAGTGGATACCTGAGAGGAGGCTGTGACCCCATGGAAAGAGGGGCCCATGCTGGAGCAGCCTGTCCTTGAAGGACCACACCTTGTAGAAGAGTGACCAAAACTGCAGCAGTTTGGAGAGAACTGTTGCTTGTGGGGTGGACACACTGGAGAAGTTCATGGAGAACTGTCTCCCATGGGAGATATGGTGCAGAGACCCCTCTCCCTGAGCAAAGAGAGAAGCCATGGGTGATGAACTGGCCATAACCCCCATTCCCTGTCTCCCTGTGCCACTGGGGTAGGAGGTAGAGCTGGGAGGGAGGGAGGCATGCGGGGGAAGGTGGAGGGTTTTAAGGTTTTTTTTTTACTTTTCATTATCCTGCTCTGATTTTGTTAGCAATAAATTCAATTCATATCTCTAATTTGAGCCTGTTTAGCTCATGATGATATTTGGTGAGTGATCTCTTCCCATCCTTAACTCATGACCCTCTGTTATATCTTCTCTCCCCCATGCAGCTATGGAGGGGAGTGACAGAGAGGCTTTGTTGGTGAGTGCCTGGCATACAGACAGCAGCAACCCATTCCAACCTGCTCCTCTTTTCCTTTTTCTTTTTTTTCCTTTTTTCTTCTCATAATAAAAAGGAAATCAATTTCATAATCATCCTCTTCCCCTTTCACCTTAAGGCTTGGTACGTCTGCTGTTGAAATTCCATCTCTATCTCCAATATTCCTGTCACAGAATCACACAGAATCAGAGAATGAGTCAGGTTAGAAGGGTCATCTCACTCAGGCTCCCTGCTCAGGTCAGGTCATCCTAAAATACATTGGTCAGGATTCTGTCTGGGCTGTTCTTGAATATCCCCAGTGAATGAAACTCCACAACCTCTCTGGGTCATGTGTCTCAGTGCACAGTTACTCGCACAGTAAAGACATTATTCCTCATATTCAGGTAACCTTTCAGTCCCCTTCTTTCTTTGATAAATGCTGGTTTTCATGTGTTCATGTTCCCTGAAATTTGAAATTTTCCACCTTCCCCTGACTGAGATGCATTTCAGTCCTAAGTTCCTTCATTCTCTCTGGGTCACTGTGTATCACAGCTGTGTGCATTAATGAGGGCCACACTCCTGTTGTGCCTCTCTGCAGCTGGGAACAGATGATCTGCTTGCAGCAGTGTCCTCCTTCCTCATCCAGCCTCTCTGATTGGCACCTGACATAAGCAGGCTAGATGAGATACAAAAGAACAAGCTCTGTCCTCAGTAACCCCCTCGTGTTTTTAATAAATGGTAGGTAGACCTGGCTGGTTTACCTAGGGTAGAAAAGAACTAAAAATATCCTAACTCCATGGGTAGTGATTGTTGTCTACTATTTCAAACAGGTAAGGAATTGAAGGTGTTTTGTAATAACGTAGTCTGGCACAGGAAAAAAGAAAGTAGGGGAGGCACCTCCACCTCACACCAGCTTACTGCTCTCCTACTCTATCACTGCCATCAAGGAGAAGATGTACGAATTTGAAATAAAAAACACAGCTTAACTGCTCAAATTTTTCCTCTGGTAACTGCTCCAGTGAAGAAGCCAAAGGACAGGTTTCAAAACCAGCAGGTATTTTCTCTCCTATTTTAGGATACTGGCAAAAATGATGATATACACAAAAGAAAAAAACAAACCTTATGGGTGGCAGAACCAAAGAAATGTAATTATTTATCTTCTTGCAAAATAAGCAAAACTGGCAGAATATGCCTTGCATATTTTCAGTCAGGACTCTTATCTGAAAGAGTACATTGCACACTCTGGTTTTGAGATACATGAAATATTACATAATAAAGAAAAGCTTGCACTAGGTAATTACAAGGCTTTTCATTAAAACCCAGAAAAATGAAAGGATAACACTGAATTATTATAGCCATTTCCATTAATCCTTAAAAACAAAATTGAAAGAATTAATTTTTATTCTTAGATCATAAATTCTCTCTACACATCCTACTAGTAGCAAAAGTTATAATAAAATTCTGTTACCAAACAATAATAGGCATTGATTCAGAGCTGTATTAAACCCCACCAGCCAAACCACCTTTGTAAGAATTTTACTCTTACTATTACTTGTGAAGATTAAAAGTATCTGCTCTGGATTAATAATCTTTTTATTAGTGTTTGTAAGAAAGTGATCTCAGAAGAACCACCTTACTAAGAGTATCTAATAACCAAATGCTTAGGACAGAAAAAGGAAAAATAGTAATATTATGTCTAGCAGTAAAGCAGAACAATCCAAACATTCATCTCCTCAGATGGAAAGGCTTCTCATTTGGAAGAGATTATTTTATTTTATTTTTCAATTTTATTTTATTTTTGTTTTATTTTATTGCTACATCTCATCCAGGATTGAATTTTAATCATCTATCATCTGCCCACTGATGAAATGTTGTGACATTTAGAACACTGGGTTTATTTATTTAATATGTTCCAATAGCATCTACCCTTACATGTCTAAGGTAAAGAAAAGAGCTGAAATAATTTCAAGATAATTGGACACCCATGCAACTGTAAGGAAAGGCATTTAACAAATTATGAAACCAAATGTAGTAATGTTTCTTTGCATGATGAAACAGACAGGGATTTTCTTTTCTTTTTTTTTAATGTTTTGCCCTTTTATTGGCTGAGGGAAGCAAACAGACATTATAGACTAAGGCCAACTTTCACACTGAGGTATCAGATAACATTTAGTGATTTAAAGAGGTGTATTGAAAGGAGAAATACCTTTACTAACTGTAAATGTTGGACTACAGAAAAGGTTTCTAAATTTAAACACTGAAGCCTTTTCATTGCCAATCTGGACACACTGCAACTGTGGACTACAATATAACTATTACATTTACTTCTGTTCTCTAGAGAAAACTGTGACAAATTCTGCCCCTGCTGCACTTTGAAGATCAACTCTACAGTAAAGTCTAATTAGAAGCATACTACATCAACTCCAGATATTATTTAAACATTTTTATACTGACAGCTTGAAGACACTGAAACAGACAGCATGCCAGCTTAATGAAAGAACAATTTCTTTTTTATCATTTAATAATGTCCAAAGTAGACTGGTAAGGCAGACTGTTCTTCTTATGAAACACTAAAAGGGAAATTTTAAAACATTCCAGCAACATGTTGCCCTTTACTGACCTGAGCAGCTGGCTGAAGTTCAGGGTCTTGCTGACTCCTTTGGTCAGGAGAAGAAATCAGTGGGAGAGATGTTTGCTTTAGACACAACCCTCAGTGTGTGCTCTATCACCTCAAATTGTTTCTCTGAAGCACACAAACACTTGAACATGGATTCAGAGAGAGAGGGTAGGCAGCAGAACAGGACACCTTACAGAATAAATTACTGGTAAGCAGTAACTCCTTCATCTGTTTGTGCATATATATATATCCATGGGAGTAACTTCAGGCATTCCATTTTCCCTTACATAGGAGAAGTGATGGCCAAAATATGACATCACGGGAAGGAGAGTTTGGTTCTCTATTTCACATTGGCAGGCTTACTATCCTGCAGCCAGCAGGGCTGTTGGATGGGGAGAGAGCTGGTTTGCAGCTCTCTTTGACTCCTCTGGGTGATCGTGCTCCCTTTGAGAACACTGACCTAGGTGCAAAGTGCCAACAGGGTTGGCAAGAGGACCACACAGGGGCTGTCTCTCCCTGCATTGCCACTTGATAAAGTCCTTGTGGCCGCCAAACCCCTGCTGAACTAAGGTGAGTGCTACTACAGTGGCCTGGTGCTTCAGGGGCATCTCATCACAGAGACAAGCTGAATTTCTGCGTGGTTACAACTGTGGTCAAAAAACTGCTCACTGCCTTTGGGCCAGCTGCATTTGATGTTCTCTACAGGAGCACCAGGAAGTTAGAAATAGCATTGATAAACAGAACATCTTTTCTGTTTATCAATTTCAAATCAACCAAAACAATTTCTTTTCCTAGAAGCAGAGGGAAGTTCTGAAATAAATAAAAAAATGAACAGTTGATCTTATTCAGAGATATTCAAGAGCTGAATAATTACTACTGTAAATCTTAAAAGAGACTAAGTTCAATAAGTACCACCAGATGCTTCTTTCCTCCATCAATGAAGACAACATGACCATGCACACTTTAAAATTTTCCAAAACAGGAAAAACTTTAGGGAAGTGTGCAGATATCTGTAACATTTGGTAAACGGTCATTTCTGCCAATAAAAATTTTCTAACCAGACAAAATTCATGGAGTTAAATCCTGAAGCATGTCTAGCAGGTGAACAAGCAGTATGTTCACAGAGCCTCAAAGATGGCTCCACAATAACTAGCTCCAGTCAGAAATACGGTTTTTATGTTGGCAGTGTTGCTGTGCTGTCCATCTAACTTTTTGGATTTGTGCCTGTTCAAAATCTTTGTGCTTCACATTAATTTACCTTTTCCCCTTCAGTTATGTTCTCTCAGCATACTTCTGTAGCTTAATTTAACACATATGCTGAATAATTAATACTTCTAACTGAACTAACCAAATCTTTGTCCCCTCCAGATGAGTCTTGAGTGCATCAAGAAAATGGTAATTCAGAACTGAAAGTTCCCTGATTTCTCAAAAATCTTCTGATATTAAGCAGCTGATGATGATGATGCTCAGTGAATAGCTGCTAACTTATGTACTTGGCTCATGTGCATTGCTTCCAGGCCTATCAAGCCCCCAGCAGAAGGCAGGATCTGACAATCAATATGTGAATATGGCTAAACCAGAACAAATGGGAAACTCAGTCAAAAACGTAAATGTATTTTACTGGTGAAATCTGTGATTCCAGAGGCTGAAATCATATCATGGTAATATAGGATCTCACCCAAGCCACCTGACACATCAACTCCATTTTCTCCTCCAACACTGTGTATCATTGTTCCTGTGATTCAGACCTTCTGACAAGATTAGGAACAAGTTTTCCCCTGTGATTAAGAGTTTCGCAAGTCAAGATCCTTCAACAAAAGGTACGGTGAACAACAAGAGCAGACTGCCTCAGCATATAGGCATGTCCTTTTTGCCTGACTGATGGGATTAAAGATCTCAAATTTGCTGTGCTAGCCACTAAAATCAACAATGTCTTTACTACATAGCAATAAAGCACAGAACAAGATAATCAGCTGTGTTTCAGAGTACAGCCATCACCCACCCCCAGAGATGATTTGATTTGGTCCAACATGATTCACAGAACAGGAAATCTAAGTGAGCAAAAACAGGGTGCTTCCGAGGAAAACTTAGAATTGGAAATACTGACAGATGCATGCACATGAGCACCTCAAACGAGGCTGAATTACAGTAACTGTGAGCTATGGATGCATAACAGATATTGACTAGGGAGCTTCCATTCCTGTTGATGCCGTACTTTTCTTGCAGGATTATCGATCTGTGTTACTTTCTCGGTGAAAGCAGCAAAATCTTCCCTTCAATCCAAGCACGGAAAAACTAATGCAGCTTCTTGGCACTGAATCATAAAAGCACGCAAATTGACATAAAAGCAGATGAATCCCCAAGTCAAGGAGATGAATCCCTCACTCCTAGCTACCCAAGAAAATAATAACCCGTCGCTTTAACACAGTTGACTGGGCTGCTTTCAGGCTTTTATTCAACTTACTTTATCTGGCTCCAATTACAAAATTCATCTTGTTCTTCCTCCTCAAAGATAAAAGCTACAGTTTCCTGGTAACTTAATTATAAACAGTTTTGAGTCAGAAGAATGAACTCTAACGGAGAATGTATAAGTACATCTGAAGCTTTTAATAGACAAAAAGTGAATACAGTGAATGTGATTAATTAGAGAAACCTAGAGGGAATTTCAGCATGCCTTTGGCATAAAAATATCAAGTTAAGCTGCAAATTCTGTGTGAAGACTTCTTCCCCTTTGACAAAAGCACACAGGTGTGGCACAGCAATTAGTTCCAATATCAAGCTGAGTGGACAAAGGGTTGCTGACCAGGGATATACATACAATGACGTCATTTTTCCCCTCACTTCTTTGCACTGCTATAATTGTTATGTTGCACACAATTTAGGACTTTTTTTTATTGTTGATAATTAACATTCTAAAATCATCCAGCCTTTAGAAAAGATCACAAATTTCTGCGAGCTACCTCTGATGGGTTCACTGTTCAAATAAAATATACCAGTCGTATAACCACCACAATTCAGCATTCACATTATATGAGAACAGATATTTTCAAAATAAAATCTGTTACTTGCAGCTGACCAAATGTTCTGAAGAACGATTTATATTTGTATTTAATTTCCAACATGAGACTCATCCCATCATAACATGAAATGTACTGTAGGGATAGTGACTGTTGTGTCACATAACATGCATTATGATTTTTATTTTTTTCTTCTGGAACGAGCATGGGCAAACTATAATATACATAATTTCACATTTTATGTTTCATAATATTTTTCATTTCAGAAGAATCTGCTTCCTTTTTTTTGTAATAAACAAAATGGCAACTCAGTCTGTCACATCTCGGGAATCCCTGCCTGTTTGCAGCTTCTCCCAGCTGGAAACCCTCATCATCTGATTAACATCCATGAAACAAAATTGACTGCTAAACATAATTTTATGATATGTTTTGTAAACTATTCTCTATCCTTTAGCTATAATAAGTGTCAAAAATGTCAGTCTGCCACCTAAGCAGCTTGAATTCTGAACTTTTTCCGCTTGTCAAGGCTGGGACCTGCAGGGAAAGCCAGGAGAATTCAGTCCATTCTAAACTGTTTATTTTCTGCCTTAGGTTTTTGAGGGACTCAGAAAAGAATGCTCAATGCAAGCTGCTGCTCAAAGCTGACTCAGCATTACCATGTAAGAGCACTGTATGTGCATCTCATCCCTGTGCCTGCAAAAATGACATGCATTTAAAGGCACAACTATAAACTTCAGCTATATGAACTAAATTCCACAGTACTTATACCAGTAAAATAATAGATTAAAAAAGCAAAATAAATAAGCAATACTCCAAAAATATTCAGATTCTCAGAATAGGATTTCAGTACCATGATTATGATGAACATGAGTTAAAAAGATGAGTCTCACGGTCCATCAGCACTCACCGTTCAGCCACTTGGAGTTGTACTGGGCAGTTCGGAGAGGAGGAAGGGCCCCCAGACTTCGATAAATAGCAGGATCCCTTCCTGGAAAGTCCATGGCTGTAGCAGCATATAATTCTCCACTGGCAGTGAGAAGAGCAGTGGAATTGTGCTGGGGACTGTAGGGACAACGAGCCATGCCACTGATTTGGTCATGTATCTCTGTCAAGTTGCTTAACTGTAAAAAAATTAGAAAAAGGGATTAAAATTACCTGAAAATTATAATTTCAGCCAAACTGCATCAATCTCAGCAAAATCCTATGACAAACACCTGTTATCTACTTTATTTTTGTGTGTAGCCAACCTCTACATCAATCTAAAATTGTCGCTTTAGAAAGTCTTATTGTAGTGCTGCCAGATCTCACTTTTGCCATTTTGATAAGTAAAGCATACATGTCAGTCATTATCCACCATGCCTAAATGTTTTCTATTAGAAGGGGCTCAAAAATTAGTTACCTATGCAAAGACTGTTATTATGAAAAATAAACCCAAACCTGATAGCCAAAATCAATACAGTATCCACCACAACAGACAACTACAAAAAAATCCATTATTTGTTTTATCGATGTGTTTTAGGAAAAAAAACTGTCATGAAAAATGAGAGTAAGAAAAGGAGCTCTCCAACTCAGCAGAACCAAGTCTGATTTAGTAGCTCAAACACTCTCAGCCATAAACCACAGCATGATGCTAATATGCTATTTGAAAATAAAGGTGTGCAATGAGTTTAAATATAATAAATCTGCCAATGAGTTTTTTAGTAATACAGCTGTTCTTTATATTTAAGTGATTCTCCCCTCCTGAAACAAATAGGCAGCCTAGTCCAAACAGTGACATTTTTACACTTATTATGACTATTACTGATGCTACAATTAGGCTTATTTTGAACATGAAATGACAGATCTCAGTCAAGATTTCTCATTCTCACCAGTCAGAAATCACTAATACAAGTACTCTCATTTCTCCAGAACTACACATACACAGCATGCAGCTACCCAACCACAGTTGATAACTAAACCTATTGATGCCCATCAAACCTGACAGAGGCAGAAGTCTTGTAAACACATAAGGTTTATAAAAATTGGCATGTAGGAGGAGCTACTACTCCTCCCACAACTGAGGAAAAGAGTGCAAAATGAGATTGGTTAGCTCTCCCATTTGGCTTGCCACCAGCTAAATCAGCCTTTTACACACCAGCTCACCCATCAATACCAAACAGCCAACTCTCAGCCTCAACACGCTCTGCCTTTTAATCTGCTCTGAGCAGGGATTCCAGCTTGTGGGGTAAAACATTTTAACTCTTACTGTGCGATTGGTGCAGATTGGAGTGAATGCGTTGGTTCCACAGGTAAAGAGATGGTTGCCTCCAACAAGAAGCACTCGAATATAGTTCTGGCATTCCTCCTGCCACACAGAAAACAAAGAATATATTCAGGGATACTGCAGACTACAGAGAAGACTAATAACAATTTGCTTTCCGTGGTTATTTATCCACAAAAAAAAAAATTTAGGTAAACAAGGCTTAAGCATACCTGAGATAGCAATTACAATTTCCACAGATTTCTTATTCGCACACATGCATCTATCAACCTTTCTGAAAAGTTCTTAATAGGATACAAATAAACCCTTCTAGTACTGAAGATTTCCTCTCAGGATATATTTCAAAGACTTAGCTAAATTTTGAACTGATAGTTCAGATAGATGATCTGATAAATGCTGACTTAAATAATGCAGTACTGTCTCAGGAGATCAAATGTTGACTTCAAAGACAGATTAGGCCAAGACAGGAAGTTGTGAGGAAAACAGGGGCAAGAACAGTTTTTCAGTAACAAAACTATAGTAAGACTAGTAAAAATAAAATTCTTTATATGTTCTGATGTGGATTTGTTACCACTAATTTCATAATTTACCCTGCTTTATTAGAAGTGTCTCATTTCCTGTAAGTTCAAAGTTTCTCAAAAAATTACATTGCCACAATACAAAGATGCTCAGTCTGAGGAATAATTTGACATGTTTTTTACCCCATTAGGATGGATGAAGGTTTTGTGATGTTCATCTCTCATTTCAGGAGCTAGAAATCAACAGCAATGTCTACTGTTAATTCAAACAGAAAGCTTTGTCCTGAAATACTAAAAATCTCCCAGAACTGTAGGAGAAAAAATTTAAACACTTCTCTTGAAAAAAAATCAATGTCTGTATCCAATAAAATGATCAACAATATGTTTGGAGAAAATAAAGTATCCTGGAAACTTACATTTGAATGCTCTCTAGCATTCACCACAAGATAGTCTCATAAAAAGTCTGAAAAAAACCTTGTGAAAATACAGTTATGCAATTCTAGCCGATATTAAGTGAAATCATGTAAGTAAATCCATACAAAAGTAATAGCATAGAAGTCCCATTATCTGGCCTCCAGTTTTATTAAATGGATTGCTTGTTTATCTTGAAAATAGACTCTCATCCTGGAAGACAACAAATATAATCCTAAATAAATTGAACAGGCACAAAATAGACTGCAAAAGAAGATGAGGAAAATACTTTAAAGGTCTCTGAGAAAACTTTTACAATCTATCTTCTATACCTTTCTCATAAAAGTCAAGTTAAAAATAAACTAAAAAAAAAAAAATCCTGTAAAATCTCAGGGAAGAAACTACCTCTTGGAAAAAGTACCTTTTCAAACACACATTAGCATTAGATTCTTGTGAAAAAGTAGCTTTTAAATGAGCTACTTTTCTCTTTGAGCCCTTATGGGAGAGGGACAAATATCTTAGAAGTAAGAGTTAATTCCTATTGGGTAAAAAAAATATGAAGTTTTTATATTGAACTTTATAAAACTGGCATCTTAATATTCTTTAAACCACAATGAAGCTAATACACAACCATATAACTGAATTGGGCAATGCAACAAGCTATTAAAAAGTAGTTATTTCACAGCTTGGCAGTGTTGGTAGTTTTGGCAGTTTTCTTATCAGACTGCTTTAACTCCATCACTAAAAAAACACACGAAAAATTAGAAGGTAACTTTTTGAGGGATTGTATTTTGGTTTTTTCATTCGAAGGCCACTCAAAGAGGTTCACAAAATACAAAACAGTAATTTGTTCATTGGTCTATTTCCATTCTGCCCTTTGCAACAAGGCATGGAATGCACGTGTAGGAAAAATAAGTGGGTTCTGACATTACAACCCATCCAACCTCTCCTCTTCATGTTCCAGATCTCCCTGAAATAGTGTCATTTCCAAATTACTTGCACACTGATCACCCACTCATTTTGTTCAAAAATAATGCTAATTTCTTAAACTCTGACATTCTTGGGAATCACAAGATTCTTTCTTTAATGTTCCCAAGCCCTGTGCCAACTAGACAACAATCCATATTGCAACCAGGCAAATTAGACATCTCATATGGAATTCTTGTTGGGATCACAGTGTAAAATACATCTTTTTATATCGGAATTATCTATTTTTTTAATTGTCTACTTTACTAATTTGAAAAAAAAAAATCCAAAATTAATGCAAAAGAAAATGTTAAAAAATTGGTTGTGAATAAAACTATCATCACCCAAAAACATACTGAAAAAGGACTTCACTATTTAGTAATTTGAATTGTTCAGAGATATTTTTCTAGCTCTGAAGTAAAGTTTGGCTGTAGTGGTTCACTTCTGACCAATGTAAAAATGAGATGCATGTTGTAAAAGTGGCAAAGGACTTCAAAACAAAGGACATTTTAGGTCAGGGGTGGTGTTAGGTTTGGTAGCCATCTTTTATGTAGTCTTATTCTCCAGTTCATCTCAACCTCTATTTCATATACTTTCCTATTTGCCTATAAAAATATATCTGAAATAAAGAAATACATTTAGAAAGTACTTTCTACTTTTGTATTGGCATATTGGAAACAAAACATGACTATTAGAAACAATTCAGCAGCCAAGCAAGCTGCTTGTAGTTACTTAAGACTACCTTGACAATCCAAGGTCAATCTGACTGCAAGATAACTATCCTCTCACAGCAATATTTATTGTAGAGGTTAACATTTTAGACATACCTGCATTTAATTTTTAAATACTTTTATTGAAAGTTCAGATACTTACACACCCAGACATTAGGATCTTAAATAAGCAAGAGATGGAACTTAATTTCAATTAGCATTATTATTTTTAACCTCACATTGGTTTGGCCTTCTCAAGAAGTGCATTTATATTTTTTTTTTCTAACATTCACTACCACAAGTGACAGTATGAATAGGCAAATTTATTCTCCTAATCTTGTCTGGTGTTTTAGATTCCTACATGCTAATGCATGCTGGCCACAAGGACATAAGTTTGCATGGCTCACTCTTGGAGCCACTAGCTATTTTAGGCAAAAGCCTAAATTGGTAGATAAATGTCTGAAGTCTGAATAACAAACATCAGCCTTCAAAATCAAGTGCGCATTACACTGTCAAATGTGACAGATGTCCCTGTATATTTTCCCCTTCAGCTCTTTTCCCTCCTTGGCTTCTAAAGCATAAACCTCAGAACAACTGATAACAGCTCCAGGCAAAAATTCCGTGCAGCTTCTTTCTCAAGAACAAAAAAACGAGTGTGTTTCACTGACCATTATCTCAAAACTGCTTGAGTTGCTTCAGGGTTTAAAGCCACCTTCTGGTTTCAGGGCATTCACTCCATCAGTTAAAGCGGCTTTCAAGCCATGAGTTCAGGTTTTGCCACCTGAACTTACTGCCCTCAAGCTGCTCTGTGGTTAGCAGAGCTTCTACAGAAATAAGGATCTCAATGAAAAACCTACCCACAGCCATCCCTGCAATCCTCACCTCTCCTTTGCCACAGTCTAGGCTGGCCTGAACATTTTGACTCCAGTCTTTCCTGTGTCTTCCTACAGTAACATGTGTCTGCCCTGAAATCTGAATTCACCTGAGAAATGTTACAGAAATGCAACCCCCAGCAACTCTGCAATCTGGGCTGCATTTATTTATACAACAGGCAAGCAATCAAGTTTTCCTGATAACAGTAACTGGAATTGTGTTTGCAGAGATTTCCTATGAAGAGGGACAATGCAGGACTGGAATGAATTCCTCCTGATCTGAAAATTCTCAGTTTTTCCAAGGGAAGGCTCTGTGTGCATCTCCTTTTACAGAGAGTATAGTGACCTTGCTTTAGTCTTGGAAATAAGGCAATAAAAGACAAACATAATTTGTTTATCTTTTCTCTAGTCATAAATTTATCTTTCATTTTAACCTTGACCACATCAGTGAAATCAGAAGAGGCATGAAATTTCAAAAAGACAGTTGAAGTTCCAGCTGGGTAGGTTTTCTCAGACAGTATCTCTGCATTGTCCAGCAACTCCCATATGATGCTTTCAGGCCACAAAGTTTACACACCAAAAAAAAAAAAAAAAAAAACAAAAAAAAAAAAAAACCCACCAAAAAAACCCAACAACAACACCACCAAAACAATAAAAAAAAAAAAAAAAAGAGGGAAAAAAAAACCCAACCCAACTGATAACAATAACAAGTATTTACTCCCAGGATTTCTTCTGATTGTAATGAAGCATAAAGACTAAACCCCTTTTCTAGATTGTCAATGAGGAACATGGCTATGGGTACAAATGAAATCCTTAGACAAATAATAACAATACCAAGAAACAATCACAGAGGTCATTATTTGAATCTCATATATACCATTTTACAGTGACAGCTTAACCTCCAATCATCATCCCTTCAAAAGGGTATGAAGAGCATAAATTAAACTCTGCATGAATGAAAAACTACACTAAGGGCTATTTGCTATTTTCAAATGTGTATCAAAAGTGTTGTACATCCCTCCTAACAAAATTATTTAGTAGCAACAGATGCTTTACACTGTTGAATAGAATGTGTGGTAACAGTGTTGTCAACATATTCCAAAGTACACTGCTATAGCCTCGAATTTTAATTACTTCCATCCATCAAGTTAGATCACAGTCACTGCACTATATGACTTTCAGACAAGTTGAATGCTATGCTCAGAGCCTTAAACTTGGAAAATCACTGTGAAACAAAGCCATATATATTTGTTTAGTTATACATAGCATTCCTACCAGAATAGTTTCTACTGTATATGCCCCTTGATCAATGCATTGTGATATTCTCTATTGACACATGAGCATATTCCCTTACTTACAAGTGTTGCCATATGAAAGCTAAGGATAAAGGCTTGAGGGATATATTACATATTTAAGCATAAATTTTCTAGGGAAAAATAACAACCTAGAAAATTAAACATTTCCTTAAAATGCGAGGTTCCAAAGTCCTTTCTTTTTTATACTTCACAGTGTAACATGGCCATGCTTCAGAATTGAGGCCATTCTTCCTCAGAAGTTTATCTCAGAAGTACAATCATATACTGCAATTTTATTTTTTAGCACTTAGCAAAAAAGGAGCTGGAAATTCACTGTTAAATGGGAGAAATTTAAAAGTCAGTGATTAATTAGTTAACTATGCAGAAGAGATTCCTCCTCTACTAGATGACAGAGCTGTTGGAATATGTTTTTGAAGCTTGGGATTTTTTGAGTTTTGCACAACAATAATGTATGCAATACACTCTACTGAATAAAAGTGGGCTTTTGCACTTATCACTCTTGATGTGTTCTCCCTTTATGTTATAGTTGAATTAACTTTAATCACTAAACAGTATAAAAATTAAAAACACAGACTGCATGCAATTCTAATTGCTTTTATAATTAATTTGATAACCAGCTTCAGGTTGGCACATCCAAAGCTTCCATCTTAGCATTACATTTTCCTGTACTGAATAATAGAAATTGCAGAAATTGCCAAATAAAGAATTGGTTTTAAGTTCAAGAATACATCAAGTTCAATGTCTGAGAAGTTAGTGCATTTAATATTATTTTCTTCATACTACCAGTAGATAGGAAATAAAAAAAGTTAATAAAATTGCATCTTAAACATAGGGATATAAACCGAGAATTTTACAAAGTAATTACACAGTTATTCAGGATTTACAGCACAGAAAATGAAGTGAGAATAGAGTTCACTACATATGACATGCATATGTTTAACCTTGGTGTCAAAACAGTAAATTGTTAGAAGCTAAAGTTCATGGCCATTTCAGACAGGAATCATGTGACTCTATCTCTCAGTCTTCTTTATTTCTTTGCTCATGCATCAGTGGCAGACTCTTCTGCTATGTCTCTCTTCAGAAAGGGAGACAGCAAAAATGCATCAGGTAGGGATTTATACACTGGCAATAACTGAATTACATCTGCTATTAACATAATATTTTTATTAAAGCAGATCAGCCGTCTCATGCTTACCTTTGATTTGCCCTTACTGTAGCAGGCTCTTTTAGTAGCTTCATCACATTGCCACTCCACTGCCTGCAAGCAAAAAGAATTTGTTAGAAATGCAAGGTAAATCAGAAATGTAAGCCTCTGAGCTCTCACAGCCCATGTTTGTGTTATGTGCTTCAGAGATACTGGTGATTAGCTATGGATGATCCCATCCATAAATGCCTCTTAAGAGTTTTCTCCCTAGAAATGTAGCTTTGTTGTTGAAGTTTTTCATTATTTTAATCTAAAAGGAAGCTGGCCAACATTATGATTCACTGTACCAATCACTACAGCAGAAACAACCACAGTTACATTTATACTATTTAGCCTTTTGTTGTTGTTGTTGTTATTGTGAGTTTTATGAGGGTAAGTAGATAGAGGAACACACAGAAAGGCTGAACCTGTTCCTCCAACAGAGCTGGCCTGCATCACCGCAGCATCTGAAGTCAGCTCTGCTGAGAAACCTTGCTCAATGGGAAAGTGTGCCCTACTGCACTTTTTGAGATATTTATCTCAAGCATCAAATGGAGAATTTAGTCTCTAAAAGTATGACTGCAGCCCTAATCAGAAGCACTAAAACATCCATTCAGAGAAAGAAGCCATGGGCAGAGACATACAAGACAACAGTGAAACAGTGCACTGCCGAGCAGAAGCAATTTATCCTCATTTTTCGAGCTGTCTCACTGCTTCAAGAGATTTATGCCAGGACTGTAAAGCCTAGTCTGCATTACTACAGTTTCACTGTATGAGTTAATTCCAGTTATTTCCATATCTAACATTCAGCAGCTATGACTTACAAACTTTGCTGTTCAGTGGAGCAGGTTGCATGCTTGGTGTTAATGTGCCAATACATGTACATATTTGAATGCCTGTGTAGTCAAAGTGCATTTTAAATCAGGCTGCATTCTTTCACCTCAACGGTGCACATCCATATGTTCCTTAGATAAAAATGCCACAAAGCACATTTTATCAAGAAGAATTGAGATTTCTGAAGCAACTACTGCCGCCTAATTACAGAAACCACAGCCTTTTCATTTTTATTTACAAGGAAATAATGAAAGACCATTTATCCAGATTTAATATAGAAAATATTTTTTACCTGTATTTTAATGGAGACTGTATTAATAGCAAGTAGACTCTTTATTTATTTAATAATAGGGCAAAAGCCTGTTTAAAGTAAGGGGGGAAATGCCTTCAGAGTATTTGTCCTTCAACAAGCCCAAGAATGAGTGTTTTTCACTTAAAGAAAAAAAAAAAACTACTTGTGAAAACTTATGTAATTACTTCTCTTCCTCCGTCATAAATCTTCCTATTTACAGCATTTGCTTTTGCAATGCTAAATGAGTATGGTGTACAGGGGAATATATTAAAAACTTCTGGAAGAATCCACTTGTGAATGACCCTAGAATTTATAACAAACTGTATCCAGCAGCATGAAAGAAATCTTGTACTGAGTTAGATAAAGAATCAGCAATGACCCAACTCTTTTGACTCAGTAAAGTAAAAAGCAATTCACATCTATAATAGAGATTGTAGGATGACCAACTGAATTCCTAATCAATCCATTAGGACACACTGAACCTCCATGTTATAAGGCACAAGTGCTGAATATGTTATCTCTGAACAACACAAAAAATTTCAAATGCCTGGAGAAACACAAGAGTTAGTTACCAGGAGGTCAGAGTAGAAAAAGAGTGAAATATGGGTACTTAAAAGGAAGGTTTGAAGGAAAGTTCTTGCAAAACTGAACTGAGAAAAACATGTCAGGCACAAACTGAAGGAAAAAGATTGCATTAAATACAAAATGTTTATCATGAATCAATTTTCAGTGACAAAATATCCAGCTTTCAATTGGCTCTAAGTCCACAGTAAAAGTAATTTGAAGGAGAAGTATGTGAAATATTAAAACATTATGTAATATTTCTGGACATCACAGTTAACAGCACATATAAGAAACCAAACAGAAGAAACTGCTACAACTAGATATAAATATATTTGCTTACAAGTTAACCAAGTGGCCAACTCTCTGGGAAAGCCCTAGTCATGAAAACGCCTGCTAAAAAGGAGCAATACTATGTGGACAAGAAATAAATGCAGACACACTGGTGACAAAGCAAAGTGCCCGCTTTGAAACCAAGTGTACTCATAGTCCCTACAGCCTTGGTTCCACTGCTAGAGGAGATAATAATAGAGGAGGCTGCAAATGAAATACAGAACAAAGGCATCTGAAGGGAGCTGAGTAGTTCAATCTGTTGTACTTTGGTCCCTAAGGTTCCCACATAATGCAGTCAAACATTTCTACATAGAGCTTGCTTTCTTTTTACCTTCTAATCTTTAGGAAATTCTGGGGAGTTTCCCACAAAATGGAAATTTAGATATTCAACACAGTGTAATGCTTCTATACAGGAGGAAGACAGGTAGAAAACTCTTTAAGATAAATGTCATTTCAATGTGGGAAAAAAAATGAGAAAAACGTGTCCTGAATCTTCAGCACACCAAGAAAAAGCAAAATGTCCCGAAAGAATAACAACGTGAGTTTTGCCATTAGAAGATTATGACTTAAAAATTGTCATTCTGAATGATCAGATGGACACATATGGATTGCATTATTCTAGAAAGCAAGTGCAAAACTATGTTTACAGATATTACTGTTACCCACTGCTTCCCTTATATTGACATATTCTCCTGCTTAATACTGATTGATGAAATTTCCATGAAGTTCAGAGGAGGCGTGCAGATATGACATGCAAGCCATGTTGGATATGTGATTCACTACAAAGATCTATACAGCTAAGGTTTATCCTATTAGGATACTTTTTTTTCTATTTTTCTTAATGAGAACCTACAATTTTCACATTCAAATTACAACCTACAATATTCAGTGTGCTGGTTTCAGTTAACGTTATAATTCTACTTAAGCGGGCAACAAAGTTCATTGGACCAAATTACAGACACTCAGGTTTGTTCTCTCTGGGGAAAGAGTAAACAGGGATTTGAAAGTCAGTATCAGAGAAAATAAGGACAGGTGATACACAGCTACTACTACACGTCTCTAAAAAGAACACAGCTGCAGAGGTTAAAAAGGAGGGTTAAGGTGGCACACCAGTCTGTTTCTGATAAAAAGTCGACAGTATTTTCAATGACATGGCTTTTATAAATCCTATGATCAATATGGTCTTTCAAGCACCCCTATAAATTTAATGACTTGACTTAGTGTGCTCCTAATTTTCCAATCTCCTTCATAAATACATTCTCTTATGCATAAATAAACCTTAATTATGTAATGTAGTGAGATTTTTAACGCTTTTAAAGTCAAAGTGAGAAACTCTAAAGACTGCACTTGAAAGATAAAACTTGAACTTAACCCAGTGTACTCTGATGAGGTTGTCACAGCTCACTTTTGAACACATATTGTTTTCTTAGGTTAAAAAAAATGCATGAACCACAAAGGTCCATACAGATTTGACATATAATCAGACTGAACAAAACCAAAGCTTTGGTGCACACTCTAAGCTTGAACTCAAGTTTCAAACTGATGGCAGGCAGCTTTCTGAAAAACAGTTGTAAATAACTGTGCAAGTGCTTTAAACATTGATGTTTGTAAAGAACTTCAAAACTTCAGATGAAATCTCTTCTGGCATTTTCAAGGGGCAGTAGGAGGAGAGAAATTCCAGCCAGCAAAGAAAGAAAATTCCAACTCGAGAATACGCAATGAAACTATTATCTTCAAAACAATGAAAAATGTGCATTCAACAGCCATATATATGTTAAGTTAAAAATTACATTCTTGAAATTAATAATATTCTTTGGAACAACAGATATATTTTAGTAACTTCTCTGGCTGAACAGTAAGAGTCTTGCTTAGAAGTTTTATCTTCAGCAAGTTAAACTAAATAATTGCAAAAACATTAACTCCAACAAAAACTGAAAGACAATCTGTAATTTAAACTGATTTATCCAAATACCTTTGAAGAATATTAAAAGAGGAACATGGGAAGTGTAGGAACAGTAAATAAAGTTCATAGAAGTAACTGTCAAGGGATTCTCTTACATGCCCAACATGCAGCAACAAAGGAAGTCCCCAGGCAAGACATCTGGAGGTCCCTTCCAACCTAAATTACCACATAATTTTCCAGAAAAACACAAAATATAACAGAAAAAAAAAATCAGAGCCCTACATACTTAACTTTAACATGGCCCCTTTCTGTAATTCTAACTTTAATTAGTAAACGTAGACAGGAAATTTGAGATTTGAACACAGTCAATAAAGAACTGGCCAATTAGAATTATTTAAGTGAAAGATGTAATAGTTTTACCAACAGAGCAACAAAAAAAGTGTGGCTTTCACCTACAGTGAAATCTGCACATAACTGAGTACAACCAGACCTCCTGGGAGAATTGTGTTCCTGTAGCTACACAGATATTCAAAACATATACAGGTAGACAGTATGCCTTCATATATATATTCATATAAGAACTTGGAAATGTAGAAACAGAATGTACTATTACATTTCATAGAGAAAGAAGTTAATTAGTCAAGAACCAAGAAATGAACAGAACAGTATTCCAGACAGATGGTCCAGCACATCTTAAGCAGATGGCTCTGCTAATTAGATACTGGCAAAAATAACATTAAAGGAGATGGTTTAATTACACAATGCCAAAAACTAACAAGTACATGATATTTCCTTTTTTTTTTTTTTCTCTTTTTTCACTATCTGCTTGCTTTCATCTCTTGTATCATGTATTTAAACAATACTCTGGGGACGTGGGGTATAATGGCAATAACCATAATAATATATGTCAACAAATGTGAGCAATATCGCCTTACTGTTCACATCAAGTCCAGCCATGGAATGAATGGCTTCAAAATGTTTTGACTTGTTTGGCAAGGGTGTCTTACAGCCTGCCTAATTAGCTCTGGATGCTGTATTCCAAAAGCTGAATTTAAAGAGGCCATAAAGAAAGTGTCAGGATCGTAAACCCAAAGCAAGAATGTAGCCACGGAGCAGTACACCAGCAAGACATTAGCAGCAAATTAGCAGCCCCAGAGTTAGTGGTGGTTTTGATGGTTACCAGGAGTTTAAAGGCATGCTTTTGTTTAATGACATCCTTGCTTCCAGCAAATACATAAAGCCACTTAGGGAAGATTTATACCTGTCTCTACTTCACAGGAACCATTTTCCTTGCTTTCCACAGAGTCATGACCCCTCATCCTTGCAGCCATTACCGTTGGAGCTGCCTATCTTGCCAATAGGCTTCTGAAAAATATCTTTGAACCTCTCATTCTCTAAATTAAAGACAGGAGCAAATTATTAAAAAGGGGCTTCCTTTTAATATAGCTTCACCTTCTGGATCACAAGAAAAGAGGAAAAGCTGTTTTTTGAGGATTTAAGGGGTCCTGGTTAGGCTTTCACATGAATTGATAGGCCAGCAGCTCATACAAGAAGTCCAGCACCATATGGACAACTTTACTAATTGGCTGCAATCACTGCATTATTTCGCCTCCAAGTTGGGTTTTTTTGCCACATGTAACAGCCAATTTTCCTGGGAATAACATCATGTGTGTTTTCATTTGTTCAGAATCAGCTTTTACTGTTCATCCACAGTTAAAAAATTACAGTTTCTTATAAAGTAAGCACTGTGAAATATATGGAAATAAACATAAAATCATGCTTGAATTTTCCAGGCTTTGGAATTCAGTTAGAACTGAGATCCCCTGATAGATATATAATTCTGTACTTAAACCAAGTAATATCTAAAGCTTTATATGGCTTCAAGGAGCTGATGTCAACTTAATTTTATTCCAAATATACTAGCCTGAAGTATATTAAAAAATGAGAAGTACGTACCCTGCCAACTCATGAAGCAGCCAAAATTTTAATCATCTGATTTACTGATTATGCAAATAAACAGTTGTTGGAAAATTTCAGAGCTAATATGATAAAAGAAAAAAATTAACCATATTAGAGAAGAACTCAGAATTACTAAGACTTTCATGAACCCTCAGTGTTGGGCCACTCCACTGTACTGAATGGCACAGGACTCTGCCCAAGGCTGAACTATCACACACGCCAGCTACCCAACCACCTGTGTATTCCCATCTTTGTCTTCTAAAAGGATTTCTAAATGTGACAAAAAATTCACTCTCTTTGCATTTAACAGACACAGTTTTAGAGAGGAAAATGAAGTTCCAAACCTAGAAGCTAGCAACTCAAAATTTGAGTATGTTTGGAACTAGGGTTTTCCCAGAGAGTTATTAAAAAACCAAAAACTGTTGCACTGTGACTTTCAAAGTTTTTATTGTTCCAATCTGGCATTTTGAGACTTTTACAGTTTTTATGGACATTTAAAAATTGAATGCAGGATTGTGCTGAAGGGGTAAAACAACAAAATGTTCTTGCCCTACCAAACTTGGCAGCCATTCAGCAGGTAGGAATGAGATTTCACAACACACCTTTAATGCACATTCTGAAATTATACTACATATAGTAAATTTAATGTTTAGAAAAAATTACATATGAATCCTTTAAGACTTAACATCTGTGTTACCACATTGCGTTTTGGGGTTTTTTTTGCAAATAAGATTGATTTTAGTAGGCTCCAAGATCTTTTGAAAGCAACATTTTGAGTTTTGTTAGTTTTTTTTACTGATAGCGTTTTAAATTTTTAGGTCTCAATATGTCGGGATTCTCTTTATTCCAATGAAATGAAAGGAATTTGAATAAAATTTCATACTTCTCACGCCCCTAAGGTTAACAACAAATCAGTGGTGACACGAGTCCTCTGGTACTGGAGTGCCACAAAATGTTGGTTTGGACCTTCAGCACAGGCAAGCAGAAGTTTGGGGTTTTTTTTCCTGTACACCTGCTCATTGGTAACAAGTTGCATGGAAATTTAAAGGAAGAGACAGCATTGGAATGTGAGCAATCCCGTCCCATGCTCACTTGCAGATCAAGACAGCCAGGCTGGTACAGGGTGCCCAACAATCACCACCCCTCAACTTTCAGCCACAGGCAGCCAAGGAAGCCATGGCATTTCAGAGTGTTTCCTGCAAATCAAAAACCTTCCTGAAATAACTTCTGAAAGACAAGGCAAACATACTATTTCTTTCCCCTGGGATGTCAAAGATAGCTGCATTACAGCTTCCAGGCATGAGCTGAAAAAACCTCAGATGAACCTGAGAGATACACTGGAGGATGAAATTTATTAACACCTTCTAAGTGATACTGAATAACTGAGACTAAAAAAAAAAAAAAGTAGTTCTGTATGTTTGCATGTAATTTTGTACATAATGTCACATTAGGAAGAGAAGAACACCTTCATCACAATTTGCACTTGTTTTGACTTGTTTATTTAAATAGCTTTGTCACTAGGCTTTAGGGATGACAAGCTTGGGTCTGTCAATAGTAATACCTATCTACAGTTCTAGAGAAAATACTATGCTCTACAAAAACTGTTACTTACAATAATAAAAATATTTTTTAAAGTTAACTTAAAGATGGTATCTCACAAGACAGTAAAGAGACAAAATCTCTTAAAGGAACTTCAAAATGCATATTTTTTCCATTAAATATGAAAAAAAAAATCAGATAAGAAGATTTTAGTTAGATGAAAGCACAGAGAAAACAGAATGCTATTGACACAAGAAATGTAAGAGCCACCACCTTATGTAGATTGTCCAGAGAAAAGCTAGTGAAAAAAATGTTTCAACAGCAAAGAGACACAAATTCTATATCCTTCTGGTTAAGTTAATTGCACACATATGTGATTGTAAAAATCAAGATTAAGTTTTCTTTTTCAAGGATAACGCATAAATATAGAAGACATTTAGAGAGCGGACTGAGCATAATTGAACACAGTAAGGAAAAAAAACAAGAAAAATTCCAAAGACTTGTCAACACAGTTGATGACAGCACAACTGACAGTTCACCAAGGGAAAGATGGAATCAGGAAATTTCAATTTTTGTTGTGTTTACTTTAAAATAATTTGCTTTAATTTGAAAAATTCTAAAATAACATAAGAAACCAAATAGCAAGAATATGGAGAAGAATAATAAGTACAGAGGCACATAAGTGAATGTCATCAAGATATAGATAATATCATGAGCTGTGGAGTTGGACAAAAGAACCTCAGCAGGCTGAGAAAAATTCTCATTAGACATAAAATGCAAAAGATGCTTATTAAAATCAGAAATCTTGAACCTATAGCTAATAGGAAACTCATTGGAGTGTAACTGCACTGCTAAATTATACAGAAATCAAGGGTGAGAGAGACAAAGGAGCCTCAGGACTAAGGAGGAGATCTGCTCAGAATATGAAAATGTCTTCATGGGAATATTGTGTACTCCAAGTGCAATGGAAGGAGCAGTGGGAACCAGGGGGCCCAGAATCCAACTCTAAATCACAACTTCATCATGAAGATGTGAGATTACAGTGAGGCTATGAAAAAGCCTGAAAATCTAAGTGCCCTTCTCTCTCTCTTGTTTTCAGACAAGTGAACTGTCTGGAGCATTGCCAGTGGCACGCAGAACTTTGCACTCTGGGTTATATGGTGAACATCGTTCAAGTTATTAATTAGCGGAGGTCAGTGACATCTAGCAACCTCATAGCAGTGACATTAAATGGGTGGGTGATTCCCATCCAATTTTTAAAAGACAAACATTCAGATCCAAATTGGCCACTTTTGCAGGGACAATGGAACAGCTGCTTAAAGGGAAAACACACCCCTGTTACATATAAAGGTGTTTATCCCATTCAGCATTGATTAGGAGTCTTAGGAAAGCAGTCACTAAAACAATTGTCATATATTAATAATTCATCTGCAACTTTCCCCCTCCTATTTCCCTCCCTGCTGACCTTGTAGACTTGTAGGAAACTACACAACTTTTAGATTCAGATCCTTTCAAGTGCTGAGAAAAGTATCTCCTAAATTTCAGTGACACACAGAAATTTTAGTAATATCTCAAGAAGGAAGGCCGAAAAATTTATTTCTGAAACAGCTGTGTAATGTTCTACTCCTGTAGCCTATTTTCCATATTTCTTGATTTAGAAACTCTTTGATTGCTGCATTAGAACAACAATATTGTACTTTGGTATTTTTTTTCCTATGTTGTGGAAAGCTCAGTGGAAGTAACTATAAAAACATGATAAATAAAACTCATTCAACAGAATGCCCAGTGCAACTGGTAATGAGGCACTTCTATGCAGCCTTGGGGCTCTTATTTCCTTTTGCAGATATCATCAGCTTTCCCCTTTCAAATTACACCTTATTAACAACTGGTCCCCTGATGGGTATGTTATAGCTCTTATCTCTTTAACAGTGGTTTATATTGGAAGCCAGTTTATAATTATAAAAATAAAGTTACAAAATCTATTACTAGGAATTATTTCTTAAAAATTCTTCTGTCTTTTTCTGCTGAAAATCTTTTGAAGTCAGTGCAACAAATCCCAGAGCTTTTACTAGAGCAAAGCACTCCAAAATCAAAGCAAGTTTTGTCTAAGAAGAACACAAGAAAGGCGAGAAATTGTAAACATTCTTAATAGCCACTACAGAAAAGGGGCAGCCACACAGTAGTTTAGAATAGGAAATCCCCTTAGCATATGTCTGAAACACTGAAGAACTTAAGAATTAGAGCAAAGTCCACTCATTTGAGCTTTTACTGGGAATTGTGAAATGGGTTTGAAACTCAGATCAGGCTGTTCTGAGAGCACCACTACAAAACTGCAAAGTCAAAAAATTCAAATAAAGCAAAATTAATTTTCTACTTTAAATTCAAGGCATATAAAAATGAATATATCTCAGTATTCTTGTGGGGAAAAAATAAAAGACAATCTTTATTTCTGCTAAAAAAACCCAAGAAAAACCAACTGACCAAAAAACCCAACAACCAAAGTAAAAAGTAAACCAAAAATAATTTAAAAAACCAAACAAATGCCCCCTCCTAACAACAACAAAAAAAACCAATACAACAACAACCTACAAACAAAACAAAAAGAACCCAGCTCAAAACCAAAACAAAAACCTTGCTTACTCTGTATGGCAAGTAAAGCCTGAGCAGAGACATCCTTTTGGACTGGATGTTAACTCTAACTTGAGAACCTACAGTACCCCTTCCTCAAGTGCAATAGAAAATTCACATCAGCAACATAAGACTAAGACTGGATGAAAACAAAGCATTCCTTCCTACCCGTGTTCCTAGAAATAGCACAATTTTTGGCTACATTATCCCAGACTACCATTATTCTGTGTTAAATGTGGTGCTTTGAATTTGGGTATGTTCAATATTAATCTGTCAGTTTCTGGAAAAAGCAGAGGGAAGACAGGACAGAAACTGGAATGTGTGTACATTTAGCAAGCATGCCAGACTGTAGGCAGCTTGGCTGGCTGCCAGATGCCCACCCAGCCTCTCTCTCATGAATTCATTTTATTGACAATTAAGAATAGAGTCTGATGGTCAGAAACAGACATAGCTAAGACACTTTCCCACCACGACTACAACCAGCTTTTCACAGGAACAAATTCATCCCTTCAATCTGGACTCTGCCTCCTCCTCACCAGCAGCACAGGGATTTAGGGAATGGGGAGCCATAACCTGTCACTCTGCCCTCCCAACAATTTTTCCTACTCCATACAATATTCATAGCTAAAGACTCTTTTTCTTTTAAGCCAAAATTATTTCAAAAGTTGCAGTTCTGTTAGAAAACACTTGCCATTAATCCCAAAAAATCTATACTACAGTGAGATGTGGCAAATAAATTTCAATGTGAGTTGCGTGCCAGCAAGGACCAGTCACTTCACTGAGAAACAGAAGAAACAAAACACCCTAAAAATTTGAATGCATATCATTCCAAACTGAAATTATTATATGGTTGTGTACATTACAGAAATACCTTACATACATGCATATATAAAAATTATGTATTTTAAAATTAAATTATTACATATGTTTGTCCATTTTTGCTTCCATTTTGCACTTTTTTGGTAATAGTTTGCATGCTACTGTCTTCAAATCACCTAAAATCCAATGTGAATATCTTCATTCACAATGCTCCCCATTTGTCAGAAATCAGTTTGAGGGGAAAAAAAAAATGTTCTCACACACACTTTAGCTCTTAAAAGTATTGATTCTGATGGACACTTTATCCCTTCTTTCGGTTTTAATCACTCTTCCAAAAACATATGCCTGTTCCTATTCTTACCCAACAGACTGGATCAGAGTGAAAATGGAGAATATCCATTAACACACATCATATTTTTATGACTAATCGATACACTTCAAGTAAAATAATCTGCTTCTTACTCGTCTTGGTACTTTCCAACTTTCTGAAACCTCCTCCATTCAGACTGAAAGCTTCCTCTGCTAGAGAGGGAAATACAAACAAGATTTTTTTTTTTTTGTAAAAATGAGAGTAATGAGAAATAAAATGTTTCAATTTGCAAAAAAATTCTCTTCCTAAATTCCCCACAATCCCCACATAATCACAAAGTGATTGGGGTGAAAATAATATAACATCATTGGCAGCTTTTTGAGAAGTTGTATTCTGTGCACGACTGTTAAAAACTTCTGATTTTACAAAGTTGTTAGACAGAGTAGCACAACAGAATAAAAAATTTGAATGTACCTGAGCTGGATCTTGTGTTATTTGCTCATTTTTCTGGGGCAATTAAATGACATTTCAATAATTTTGTAGGGATAGCTGATGTCCTCAGGCAAGAAAACTCAATTGTTCAAAATAAATTCCTCTGCACATTAGAAAAAAAATGCCTTTGGCAAGAATATTAAACATTCCCTAAAATATAAGTTGCTAGAACTAGTAACAGCAGTAACAGTAAAACCAGTAATAGCAATATTGAAGCACATGAGTCAATAATACCAGAAAAAAGGTGTACCACAAAATGAGATGGCTGTATGCCTCATTGTGCCTCATTGTGGAGCAGCAAATGCCCCCCTTACAGTTGAAACTAAACACAGCTCCATTACAGAATATGAAAGCACCTAAACTAAAAGTAATGCAAAATAAAAGCTATCATGGAAAAAAAAAGGAAGAGCAAGAGGAACACATATGGATTTCTTTGCTAGTTTTCATCTTCTCTTACTCCGCTGTCACAAACCCACTGGCAACAAAGTGCTGCATTGGATTAATGGCAGTTGGGAACTAATGTTTTACTCATACAGTGAATTCCTTCCTTCTACACATACCCGTGAACTCTTCTATAGTGGAACTAACTCACCAAATTTGTTAATTAAATTAGCACATTTTACCTAGCCAGTCCATAACTCCACAAAGGCTTCCTAATATACACAGGAACAACTTCCAGTATACAGTAATCCTAGCATAAAAAGCCACAAATTTGTCTCAAAAAATGGAGTAATGCATTTGCAATAAATGTCTTTAATCTCAATCTAAATAGAAAATCATGTTTGATGTTGTGCTAGCTGAAAGTTATCTTCTAACACACATTATTTTTCCAGTATAGATGTAGCTTGTCATGTCTTACTGTCAAAAGGATGCCAATTTTCCAAATGTGATAAGCCAAGCAGGAATCTCAATCATTTGGCTCTTGTTCTTGGTTTAATGAAGAGAGATTGGTATCTTAAGAATCCTGGGTGGGGGGGAGGGTGGTTAATGCAGATGTGATGCAAGGCAGAGAACAGATAACAATTCTGATTTGGTAACAGCCTGAACATACTTAAAATGCATGCTTGGAAATCCCTCCCACTGTTGCCACCACAATAACATCTTTTATCAAAGTTTTGTCTATTTTAGGAGGTCAGCTCTCCACAAATGCTAATCTGATTCAAATCCAGACTGCAACATGCACTTGTATAAATCAAAACAACACAGAGCAAACCAAAAATATCAACAGCTTGACTTCTTTCTGCACATAAAGGGCAAATGTATTTTGCTGCATGGGGAGTACAGAGGGAATTTCTTTTGCATCTTAGCAAAAGAAGTTAACCCAATTTTTAATTTCTTTTCTCATGCTTCAGGTTTCACGCATGGTCCTCAATCCAAACACCACAAGTGGGAGAAGAGTGGATGAAGAGAGGGCACTAGCTAATCTTAGTTGCAGTCAGAGTAAATATGCTATATTTGGGCAAAGTATCTCATTACTATATATGAGTATGTGCCCTAGTGAGCAGAGAGAACATACATCCTTTGGTCCTTCCTGAAAGTGAAAATTACATGCTGCAGTTGGGTTGACTCTCAACACCTACAAAGGGACAGGGAGAGCACAAAACTGTTGAAGAACCAAATAAAGATATATAGGAATGTGTTGAGAGGACCTCCAGGAAAACTCCAGTACAGTGCTACGCCCAAGAAAGATCATCCAGTGATATCATAGCAGGTGAGTGAGAAGAAGGAAAGGAAAATGATCTAGATGTTGGATTCTCTCTACTTACACTAATGTGTATGGGAGCAAATATGCCAACAAAATGAAGTCAGGTAGAGATTTGATTGTCATGTGTTTCACAAAAGAAGCTGAGACACGTTTAGAGGGATCCATAGTCCATGCTATACATCATCTTCAAAGCTAATTATTGAGAGAAAATAAGGGCAGAAGCAGAAAGATAAAATGGAAAACGTCTCTCCAGTGGTCTGCTAGGAAGGGACTTGGGTGTATAGAGGGGCATCCTCTCCAGAGCAGAAGGTAGTTTCCCCAAAGACATTTTGTAAGGAGTGCTATGAGGCCAGAGAGTACAGTAGGCATGGCAGACTTCAGCTACCCTCATAAAATCTGGACAGCCATAACACTATAGCCTGGCAGCAAGAGTAAATTTTTAAACACAAATCAAGGTTTTCATGAAGCAACTTAACATAAGGCTGAAGAGTGAAAAAGCAGCTCTGAACTTTGTTCTGAGTAGCATGCAGGAATAGCACTGTAACTGAAACCAATATGTACTTGGATACCATAGCAGGTTTGCTTCATGAAAGGGAACTTCAGGAGGAAGCAGTATGATAAGAAAGAGTTAGGTCAGGCAGCTGAGAGTTAAAATTTTTGCTGGCAGCATTTAAGGAGACCTAGCTGGAGACACATAAACACTACCTTGCAAAAATTAAAAAAGAAAAGAAAAACAAACCTGAGGCAAAGGGCAACTTGGAACAGATTAACAGGACAGAAGTAGTTAACAAAAGGAAGTAAGCATCTTTCTAAAAACTAAAGCAGTGTCAAAATAAAGAAAACAAAGAACTGAAGAATAATTTTAAAAGTCATAAGTATTACGAGTAAGTCCTTCAAACACATTAAAAGCAGGAATCTTGACAGTTCAAAGAAGCAATAGGAGATCAAAGGAGTGATTAAGATAAAGCCACACCAAAAAACCCCCATATTTCTCCCCCTGCCCAAGTTCAGCATGGCAGAGCTCAAAGAAGTTCTCATCCCAGAATACGCAGGCTGCTAATGAAGAACTCTCCTCATCATAGTGTTGTTACAAGAGGTCACAGAATACAGACAAAATGAAAAGCAACACATTTTCAGCATGGTTAGTTGTTCAAGAATATTAAAGCAATTCAGAGAGGAAAGTGCTGAAGTGTTAAACAGTGTATGACCTTCAACTTACAAATGCTTTGGTACTTGAGGTCTGGAAAACAGCAAATTAATACTGAAATTATTAAAATTGTTTCTAAAATGGGCTCCAGGAAGATCCAAGAAACCACCAGTGCTGATGTCTCTATCAAGCAAATTATCAAAAATTGTATCATAAATAATAAAGATAAAGACAATAATAAAGTAAGGTCTGGTGCATGAATTCAACCACCCTGACTGCTGGGTGCAAACTGTCCAGTTCAGTATCTCTGAGCCTACTGGCAGAGTGGACTGAAGACACAGCAAAATCTTTCTCTAGCAAATTTTCAAGGAAACAACCAGCGTGGATCAGAGAAGGAAAAATCATCTCTTACCAACATGATTGCCTTCTTTGATGAGAACAGTGCTCACTCTTTTTCCTTACCTTTGGCAATATCTTTGCCAGTGTTTCCTGTAGTATTCTCAGAGCCCAATCATTGAGATACTGACTGGATTAACAGTTGATAACAAAAGTGAAAAACTGTCTGAATCATGAAGCTTAAAGGGTTACATTCAGTAGCACAGAATCCAACTGGTCACCAGTTATCACTCAGTTGAAGACTCACATTTGGGCCAATACCATTTAATGGCTTTATTAATAACCCAGGCAATGGGACTGAGTACACTCTCAGCAGGTACATAAATTACAGAATAGTCAGAGTATATCGGAGATCAAAATTCTGGAGAGCCCAAAATACTCTGCTTTTTCAGAGGCACCTCAACAGACCAGGGAATTATGCTGACAAGAGCCACAATGAGCACAATAAAGGCCAAGTCTTCCATCTAGAATGAAATAAAATCCTAAGAAAATTACTAGAAAAATAGATATGGATATGGACAAAGTATGATCAAAGGATATCCATAAGTTACATTCTGTTTGGATTTGAAATATGCATTGGACAAGTTCTGTTACCAAAGGACCTTTAAGAATTTCTTCAAGAAAATCAGGGCACAAGGAAAGGTTCTTAAATGGATAAAGAGGTTAAGAAGTTAGAGGGTAGGTATATGGTCAATTTTCAGGGGGGAGGACGTGGGTAGTTGAGATACATAGTAATCTACAGCAGAACTCAAAAATGCTGAACATATCCTTGGTGATGCAGAAAAGGGAATGAACAGTTATGCGACAATCCTGGCTAAAGCCACCAAGTTACTGAGATTAGCAAGAACTGACTGCCCAGAGTTCTAGGAAACCCTTATAAATCTGAATGGCTACTTTTCTATATTGAATTTAATTTGCAGTTTTAATAAAACACCAGGAAAAAATATCTTAGATACATTATTTATTTTCATGTATTCATTGATGAGCTCTGAACTGAAAATTACAATTCAAAAATAAGATTGAGTTACAATAATTAAAAAAAGAAATAAGAATAAATTATAAGTATAGAACACTAGAGAACATCCTTGTACCGTGGAACAAATCCATTTACTCCCTTGTTTTGAACAGTTTTTTGCATTTCAGTCCCAACCCATAATTTCAAATTTGAAAGTAAAACTAGGAAAGATGCATAGAAAGGGGATAAAAGACTTTCAGGTTTTTGTGTTTTCTTTACAGAGTAGGATTAAATAGACTGATTCCTTAGCTAGGAAAAAAGGCATCTGAGGAGAGAGATAATGGACAGTTATACAATTATGAGAAAGGTGCACAGAGAATATCGTTCACTGATTTTAAACAGTGAATTTAAAGTGTATTCACTGTTCTTTGAATTATACAGAGTATTTAAGGATTTAAACCCCAGAAGTTCTTCATTTCCATGATGAGCTGCAGTACTCTCTTCCATAAAACAACAAAGATACAAAAAATGAGTTAAATGTCATAGGGTGAAATTGATATGAAAATATCCCTCAGGGAAGTGAGGTCTTGATTAAATCTGCCCTGCTGGCAACAAATTATTCTATTTTGTGCTATAAAACCTAATCAAACAGAGAAAATTGTTTAATTATTATTAAAATTTCAGTCACTGAATGGTGTGATTTTGTTCCTGTGGTTACCCCACTTTGCAAATCCTCTGTGACAGCTTAAGAGCTGACTGGATAAAAACCCACGTAGGACCCTGTCTTCACCTCAGGAAGCTCCTGGATTCCAATGGCTGAGAAAATTTTTGAAGGAACTATCATTAAAAGTTTAGGCTTTTCACAGGCCCCTACTGCAGGCTGGAGACAAGACATTACAGCAGGTGTGGTCTGACCCAGTACTGATACAGCTTTCTAATTGCAACTCCAAATAGAGAGATATCACCAACTATTTATCTTAATTTACTAAAAAATTAGCAATAAATGTTCATCAAAATCATATATGTTTATGCTCTTTAAAAAGAATTCATGCAAAAATGAAAGAAAATCTAGCATTATTTATAATTAATATCACTAAAGTTATTCTTCATAGCAAGGGAAATTATATTAAATACTTAAAAAATACGGACAAATTTTGGGGTTTTTTTCAAAGTAAAATAATAAAATCAAGAATCAAAATCCTGTGTTAAGCCTAGACTCCACCCAAAATGCATTCTGTTTTTATGATAATATCCAGGTTCAAGCAGCACACACTGCCTTTTCTTCACTCATATGTTATTTATTTTACACTGAAAGCACTTTTCCAGTGACTTACGATCTGCTCTGTTCTAGGCAGGTTGCAAGTCAGCATTCATAATCTTGTTACCTGAATCTGAGTATGTGTTTCTACCTATGTTACCCCCACTTCTGAATATTTCTTGCTTCAGAAATTTCCCTTGTGCAAGATTTTGCATGTTCTGCACATATTCTTTTGCAAATTGCTTTCCCTGATTCAAAGCAGAGGGAAGAACATCTAGAGATTGTTCTGTGTCCTGCCTGATAAATGAAAGCCCTGTTTCTCTGTTGCCTGGCTACGCTCTGTGTCCATGATGGTGCCAGTGCAACAAACACATTCTTGCTATCAACACTGGCCTTTTTTAGTTTGCCACTCCTGCTAGAAGTAGTCAGGGAAATGTAATACACATCCACTGCTGACATTTAGAGCATTTAGAAACAACAACCTCCCTGGTTGTTGTTTGCAACCCAGGGAGGAAGAAAGGCTGAGGGAGAGATACTCTGGATGCTGCCCCTAAGGACAAAAGAAAAGATAGGAGTGAAAGGAGAGATTGGACTTTCCCATGGGTCTCGGGGGCCAGAGATTCATGACGTCTGGTCTTACTAGCAAAACCTGAAGAAAAGGCAGCACGGAGGGCCTTGGCCTTTTCCATGTCATTTTTTACCAGTTCCCTGTCCCCATTCAGCAGTGGGACCACATTTGCCCCAGTCTCCATTTTGCAGTTGAGCTGCTTGTGGAATCCTTTGTTGCTCTTAGCATCACTTTCCAGATGTAACCCAAGGTCAATCTCAGCCCTCCTAAATCTTTTCCTGAAAGATCAGACAACTGTTCCACACTTCTGGGTCACCAGCCCCATCTTCATCTTTTTTAAAATTCATTTTTATGTCTTTTGAGTTCAGTTAGGAGCAGCTTGCTCCTTTCATGGCCTTCTCAAGGAACCAGCTATGGACCTGTCAAACTGAAGCATCATTCTACCTGTAGCAAAGGACTTTAATTGTGTGAAGTTGATCCAAACTCAGAACTTTCAATTTATCACAAGGAACAATGAAATTAACATCCTATATTTTGAAGCACCCTCCAAATAAAAAAGGAAAGGATTTGTTTCTGAGGTACATTTTGAAAACCAAAACGTTAGTTATTCTAGAAGGAAAAAAATCAATACTTTATTCAAGAAATTTTAAAATATGCTGAGATTTTATTAAATAAGCCCAGATTCCCTTGCATTGATTATGACAGTTTACTTAGATATAGAATTCACCCTTTTTTCAACATCAAAATTCTCATTTAGCCTGAAAAATTATCAAGCTGTAGTCTCCAGCTAGTTTTAAACCTTCTGATAATTGTCTTTCCCAGTCTTCTAATAGTCTCCTCCCTACCCTGAAGGTCCTGTGACCATCATGTTTAAGATGAACTCCACCATTTTCAGAAGGTTTCTTTTTATCAATACAGAATATATGCCCAAGTGTTCACCCATGACAAAAGAAGTGAAAAAACAGAGAAGAGTAAGTAGAAGAAGTAGCAAGTTTCTATTCTAAAAATAAAGGGGGTGATTACTGGAAAGTGTCCCTTATCAATCTCCAGTAAAGCAGGGAATGATTTATCCTTTTCATGGCTAAGCCGCAGAACGGAAACCCTTCTGAAAATATTGAAGATCTGCTAGTCCAAAGCCAGACAGACAATTGGGAAACTGCAGACAGCTCAGAGTCAGCAAGTACTATCATGCAAGAAAGGAGACATATAGATTAAGAGGTCCCATAGGAATCCAGATAATTCACAACTGGAAATTAGCTGGAGAAAAAGAAACAAACAAATAATTACAGAGAAAAACTGAGGTTACAATTAGAATTGACTAATGAATAAATTCCTTTTTCCTGTTTTAAGCCTTTACTCTGCCTTGTAGGTTTAGGAATAGGGTTAAAGAAGCATTTCATTTTGCTGTTTCTGAATAGATTCACCCATCTTGCTGGTCTTTCATTCCCGATAAAGATTACATAATACCAAACAGAGGTAGGATTTCTCGTTGGTCCAAAGAGCAAACAGCAGTGTTTGGTCACCAGGATGCCAGGAAGAAATGCTGCAACTATCACCAAGGGAAAACTGAGGGAGAGAGACTCTGAAGGAGACTAAAAGATATTAATCACAATTTTGTCCAGTGCTTACTAGACTGTTTGGAAAAAGCTTACTTAGGCAGGTCTTTCCCATCTTCTTCATTTAAAAATGTTACCCAAATCCCATTGTATGGCACTGTTAATAATGTCAGTGTAAAAAAGGACAATAATATTTACCTAAAATTGGACAAATAACTACTTGATGAAGTAAATATCAAAAAACCCCACTGCATGGCTAAGTATCTCAGCTGGAAAAACTACATTTGATGAGTTTTTTTTCCATATGAATAAGCATATGTAAATAAAAAATCCTATCTTTCTTATTCTGCTCATCAGTAGCTCTGCATATCTGATAGATGCATTATTGAAATGCTCTGAGCCTCATATGGGTACTGTTTTATACTGCAATAGTTTCAGGCTTCCAGCTGAGATGCTCAAGAAGCAGGAGCAATTCTGAAATATAGCCAGGTTATTAAAATTTAGTCACAAACTATGTAACATGGCATTTCAGTTTTGAATTCTCTTTCTTTCTTTCTTTCTTTCTTTCTTTCTTTCTTTCTTTCTTTCTTTCTTTCTTTCTTTCTTTCTTTCTTTCTTCCTTCCTTCCTTCCTTCCTTCCTTCCTTCCTTCCTTCCTTCCTTCCTTCCTTCCTTTCTTCCTTTCTTCCTTTCTTCCTTTCTTCCTTTCTTTTAATGCTGGCTTTTGGTATCAGCCAAGTGACTATTTGCTTTCCAATTGAGATCTTGCAATTCTGAAAGCCAGAATGCAGATTTGAAGAGAGAAATATGAGGCTACGATCAAGCCAGTGTTTCTCACAAGATCACTCCAGATTAATTTATTATTGGACAAAAATCTGCCAGATAGATCCTTGAAATGAAAGTAGCAGGGTTTAAATGAGGTTAGTGGCAGTCAGAGCTCCACTCAAACTTCTAGGCACAGGAAGAAGACACACACAGTTTCAAGTTCTGCCAATAAAAATGACAGAGGACCAGCTGCAATGGTTTAAGTATAAAACTATTTTCCCAGGTGTCTATCCAGCCTCTGTGCTAGGTGTTCAGCATAAAATATGGAGGCATGGTGTAACTTCAGACATAAAACAGCACCTTATCTGATGGCTAATATATGAAAATACAATTTGAACAGCCTGAAAGACACTGCTTAAACATTGCAGCATGGGGAGAACATGGGAATCAATCCAAAAAACTGCAGGAGACCAGGTGGAAATTACAGGCCTATTTTGAAAATAAGTGTGATACAGAGTAAAATAAATGTAAATAAGTGTAAATGAAGTGACTTTCCTCATTTATTTTTCTTTAGCACATTCAAAACCATGATTTGATCTTCCCACAGCTGTGTATTTACAAAACCTCTCACTATCAATAGCATAATAGCTCATTAGCATAATAGGTGCACGGTATTTTGAGAATCTCCAGGTTCACACAACTCCATAGAATACAACTCACATGATGAAAAGTGTCCTGCATAGAACATTTCTTAATTTAACAGTGAGATTTGGGAAAGTTGAATAATAGCCCTGTGTCAATATCAGCACTCCACTGCAAAACCACCCAGCATTGTCAACCTCTTTATTAAGAGAACCTTTTCCTCTATTGGGCCCAGAAGCTTTATTTGGAGTTGGGTTTACTTTCCAATATTTTTTTATACTTCTTTACCCCTATTCTACATTCTTGACAATGTAAACCTCCAAGTTTTAATACTGAAATTTCCAAGGGTAGTTTACCAATATCAGTTTGAACAAAGACGTAGAGAAAACAGATTTATAAACTGGGAGCATAGATTTTCAACTGAAGTAACTCTGTTCGAAAAGAAACTAGCTATTTTAATATTTTTTCACTTCAGCTGCATTCAGTGACATAGATTAGACAAAATGGCAGAAGCAAAAATGCCTTCAAGGAGATAAGACTTAAGAGGAAAAGTGATAGTATGAGTTTGGAGTCTTACAGTAAAGAAAAAAACAATGCTATTTATACTCCCCAGAGCTCTAAACTGTCATAGCCTTTGGCCTTTCAGGCTGTGCTGGGATCTCTAGTAACAGCACTGTAAAAGAGCAGCTGAAAGGCACAGGACTTCTACCATACTGCTACTTTCCAAGATGTTTCCATCCCTACAAGTTGCAGCTCAGAAATTCAGATTCTCTTCTTAGATTTAATTTTAAAGGGTAAGTGCTCCTAAGAGGTTTAGATTTTTCTGAGTTTTTTGTTTCATCGGTTTTCTTTACCAGCATGTTCATTTTACCTACTACTCATAAACAAATCACAGCTCTTTCCCCTTTTTTTTTCAATAAATGGAAACAAACAGACTTTTTTTAAACCTTTTTCACCTTTACTGTTTTACCTTTTGGGAAGATTATTCAAAACAGGTGGTTTTATTTGTTCTGGCTTAAGAAGCTGAGCTTGTGTCTAGTAATAAGGTGTAAGTTGAAAGGTGGCTTCCTCTCTCTATTCCCAGTTCTGTCCTTCAGGGCTCCCCTTAAGCCTAAAATGTTCTTGCTTTACCCACAAATTCCTAGCTCCTCCTCTGCGCCATCACATCTGCATGGTACCTGCTTACATCACTTAAAATGGCCTGAAAACATTCACTTTTCCTTATAGACCAGAACGGTAAGAGTGATGAGTGGGAGAGGAAGGAAATGTTCAGACACAAATGGAGCATGAGCAGGAATGCTGACAATTAAACCAGATCATGTTGCCAATATGAGCATCTTGGCCCATTGGGGATCTGTCAGAGCAACGCTACCATCACCCTCAATCCCCTGAGGAGTTTTATTTCCAAATTATTTGGAAACATTTGGTGATCTTTTAAAGAAAGTTCCTAGGTGTGGAGAAATGGCTACGTGACAGAGGTCACATAGACATTCGCTTGTTAGCCGACCAGGAGCTGGGAAAGTACCGAACACAGCTAGTTTGAGTTTTTGCACCTACAAGATAGCGTGTCCTTGGGCCTAGCTGGGTATGATAACAAGTGGACAGAGAGACGTGGGAAATAGAGAATGTAGGCCCAAAGGAATGAGGAAGAGTTGATGGTATAGTTTAACCAATAGATCGCTTGGCTTACAGAATACTCATAAGCTTATTACTTGCTGTATAAGTGTCTGATGCTCTCTTCAATAAACAGAACTTGCTTATCACTCATATTGAGTGTCCAAGTCTCCCCTCACCGACACCTAGGCCTGAGGAAAATATGAGGTTCAGGCACTCAAAATTAGGAAAATAATGTTTGGATGGATGCAGCCTTAACAAAACCGAAAAGGACTCACCATTTGGAGCACTACTTCTTCACTACCTAACAATAGATTTAGGATTCCATCTATGAATCCAAAAATGCCAAATGATAAGTCAAAGAAATCCAACATAAGGCTGTTCTTTGTACGCCACTCTGGCAGCAGAATATCCAGACTTCTTGATCCTGCAGCTATAAAGCCTCCTTTGACACAAATGTGAATTTTGCCCAAGTCAGGATTACATGCTCAAACCTTCAGTATATCATGAAAGACTGAAGTTTCTGAAAAAGATCAGTGCACTTTTTTTTCCTCAAGTTAACCTTTCATACGTTGCAAGTTTTTTTAGGGAACAGTGGAAAGGAGAGAAGGCAGTGGCATGTGGCAGCTCCTGAAAGGCTATCCAGCTGTTGAATAAAAAGTCTAACATTTGAGCACTATCATCACCATTCCTCTAATCTCTGACATGCACACTGTCAGGGTATTATAGTTTTCAGATAGGAGAACAGAAAAACTGTCTCTGGGCTACAATATCTAGTGAGCCATAAATTCCCCATTTATTGAAGTTAAAAAGGTATATGGGACATCACATTTTTTGATTCAAACCTTCAGAATTTAAACTTGAAACCAAGCTGTCTGAAGACTGTATCATAAAGACCTTGTTATAAGAGGTGCAGCTGATAATTCAGCTTGATGTACCTGCATGCCACTATTCCATTAAATAAATGGTCTAGAACCTGAGCAGGAAAATTTCATTTGCAACCTTGAAGCAATAATGGGTGCCCCTCTACAGCCTTCATGCACACAAGGGAAGTTGAACAAGTGAGAAGGACAGACCTACACCAAAAACACTACCAAATAAATCTACAGATTTCTATGGAAAGTTTGCTCCTATTAGTATACACTGCAGGGCACTCACACTAATTTCACAATTTTTGTTAAGGTTTGGACTCAATGATCTGTGAAATCTCCTTCTCATTAATGGTTTCAACTTTGCCACACTTCCAAGCACTGGAAAGATCTTACTGCAGTGTAAGAAGAGAAACACTCAGCCCAGGCATAGGTAGACACTAGACATCATTAAATCAGTGAAAGGTTTCTCTAATGAAATTTTCTTTTCTAATTTTAGACACTAGAAATTATTACTATTTGAACAGAAATAATAAGCCTTGAAAAATAAAAAGAAGAATGTTAGAAATAGATAAATATCACCCATGTTGCTTCATTATTAATTTTACATGTAAATCTGCATTGAGAAACCCTGCAAGATTACTTTCAGCATCGGATGTCACTTTTTTTAAAAAAAACAGGTTTCAAATGTCAAGTTTGCATTTTGAATTAATAAATTTGAATCTAAATCGAGGCATACGTATTGTATAGAAATTTTGTATATGTTCCCTCTAATTCTCCCTTTCCCCTACAAGCAAAGTAGCAAAGGGTCACAGATTCAATGCAGTTTCTGATCTGTGCTGTATGGACTTGTGACATTATCACCTTGTTGGTACAATCATTACTCTGATTAACTCTCTTCTCTCTGCTCATTGTGCTTGCACTTCCCTCCACACAAATAAAAATCCTAAGGGCATCACACAGCTTCTCATTAAATAATGCCAATAAGGGTTTTTTAAACATGTTAGGAAGCTCTGTGGGCAAAGTAACATTTTATTTTCACAACTTGTTTTTAACATAACTAATTTGGTAAAAAACTACAGTCTAGACACTGTACTTTCATAGTAGTTTCTGGCCACCTACTTTTAATGCAAACTGTCTGCTCTCCCCTTCTTTAATATTTTTCAAATTTGTCTTTTCTATTTAAAATACACTTGCTGCTCTTCTCTGCTCCATTTTGTGACATCTGTTCACAACAACAGGTCTCTCAGTTTGTCAAAAAATAAATCTTATAACAGTTTCATCTAGAACCAGCACAGCAAGTAACATTATCATCTTCTCAGTATTACATTTTCCTTCATCTATTTAAGAGTTAAGCTTCTGAGACCTCTGTTTGTTTCCTAAGCCCAGAAAAAAAGTCCTCTGTGCTTGATTGAAGTCCTGACTATGGTCTCAGAATTTAAAATGGCAAAAGTAGACCAAGATTAATAGTTCAGTCTTATAAAAGAAGAACACATGGAAGCCAAGAATCATTCTGCAAAGAAATTCAAGAAAAGAGGTGGTTGAATATTTTAAACTTTAAGTAATAGTAATTATTACCATCATCATCACTATTATCTTTATCATTATTGAGTTTACAAGGTTGAGAAAGCAATATTTTTAACATTCCTCGTATAAGACTATACTAAAATTGACCGTGATATCAAAAAGGCCTGTGCTAGCAAGAGTGACAGGCATTCCAGAAATGGCATTAGAGGATTTGGACTTTACACCCGGAAAAATAAGAACTTACAATAGACAAAATTTCTAGAGACACTAAGGCTTGCCACTGACTTATGTGAGGAGGATGCATCCATATGAACATGCAACGTTATAGGACTTTTTTTTCTAAAATGTAATTGCTATCCATGGTTCTGCTGAAAAGCTTCTGTTCAAAGAAGTATTGATCCTCAGCTCCTGCAAAATAATGCTAAGAGCCTCTTGAAAGAAGAAAAAGTGCTGAAAATTTTCTTGTCATTCGGTAGATACTAATGCATATCAAGACATAAATAGCTATGCCTATTAATAGCAGAAATCTACCCTGAGCATTAATCAGTTTACAAATCAATTACTTCTGTGTAATAAGATCCCCATCTGTTCTTCAATGAAAGAGCAACCTCAGATATGCTTTGTCTACCAACAGGATTATTCATCAGATTTCCAATCAGTCAGCTCATTTTTATAAGCTATTTTCAGGATTCTCTGGGTATTACCAAACATATAATTCAATCTGATGGATTGTCAATCTGATGGATGGTATAGCAATAAGGCATGAGAAGGGAAGAATATATCCTAGATAGAGTCTGTAAGGGTGGTATTTTTGTTTGCTTTACTTTGCAAGAGCTTTGCAGAGAGGTTGCACTGCATAATGCATACTCAGATGACAAAGGGGACACATTTCTGCTCTCTGAGTCATTTTTCCAAGAAGAAGCCTTCTTTAGCAGTCCGGCTGTCCTAGCATTCAAGACAGCAGCAACAGCAGAACTTACATAAGAAACCAAACACTCTCCCTGTGAGGACCTTGCTTTCCACTGTCCATAAGAATTAAGCAATCTAGATGATCTCAAGCACATTATGGATGTCTCTACTAATCAAGCAGGTGACAAATACAAAAGAAGTTATTCCACTTCTCTAAAAACTGCTGTAGGTACTTGTTATGGTCTGTTTACTTTCAAGACAAAAAACCATAGAGTTAAACCCTAACTCTTTTTTGATGTGACTTATACCAAATATATTCTGAATGGTCTGAAGACTTGCAGAATTTCCTTTTGTGTTCCTCTTCTGAAACCAAAATAGGAGGAAAATCAAACTCCAGCAGGAAAAGAGCCTCAACCAATATTCCCATGGCTGTTACAAGAGTGCATTAACATCAGAATCAGTAACATCAGTATTTATAAACTTCTACACAGCAATTACACTGTGAGTTCAACAGGCATGTTAAAGTTCTGTCTATTCCGCAGACGAGGAAAGGATATCTCAATACGCTTCACTTAACACAAACATCTGCTACTCCAGTGCCATGATATTAAGAGGTCTGGTGCACAGCCTGCATAGAAGTCCATGCTCCTACAGCTGAGGTTGCCATAAATCCTCGTGCTAGAGAGATTAATGCACCTCTGGTATGCCACACAAATGCACAGCCACTACAGCACTTCCAGCAAGATCTACACTGGGCTGCAAGGGGAGCAGAGAGCTCTATCCAAACTCACACACTCATCCATCTAGCAATGATTCAAAATGACAGACCTGAAGAGTTTCAAAAATTCAGCTATACACATGAATGTCAGCAAAAGCAACACTAGCCAGCTCTAACAGCACTTCACCCTGTCACCCCAGAAGCATGCCACAAGTCAGATTTGAGAAGTCCTGTGGGCTTCCTTTCTCTCAAAACCATAAGCCTGTATTGCACAAAGGCATCAGAACTGGACAGGGCTTTTCCAACAATAGTAACAATGATGATTATGGAAAGCGTTGAATCATTCCCGAAAGCTTTTCCAAGTTCCATTACAAATTCACTAAAAAAGCTTCTCAGAGTTTGAACGGAATATCTGCAAATGAGAAAAACCAAAGAGTCTTCTGAGTACTACTGTTTAGGAAACTCAAGCAACAGAGGAGAGAGATCCAAATGCAGGCAGTGAATCAGATGACAAATAAAGACATGAGTAAATCTTACACTCAAAACCAGTATGCTGGCTGTTGGACTATTAATTCTATTTCACTTTCCAGCTCTCACTGCCTCTTTGAGATTTTCTACTTCACACAGAAACTACAAAATATTTATTAGGAATATGAAAAACTTTCTTCTGAACGAGACAGAAAAGTAGTCAATCTCTTCTATTATTCCAATCCATTATATGTTTCCAGTGGCCATCTCTTAAGAATGGCTGGAAGGGACTCTGGAGATCATCTAGTCCACCTCCCCTGCTAAAGCAGATTCTCCTAAAGCAGGGTGTGCAAGATCACACCCATGTCAGTTTTTATTATCTCCCTAGAAGACCTCCATCCTGTTTTATCTCAGAATCAAGGGAATTTTTGGGAACAGGATTGACTGATAAATTCAGTTTCCCAATTAAATTATCTTAATTTTATTCTAGTTACGTTATGGTTTGGGGCTGTGGTGGCCCAAAAAGAGGCCTCAATTCAGATAGATTTAACACTTCTAAAAATGGAGTTTGATATTTGCATGCTACACCCTGCCCTGCATAAGAGGAGCACATTGGCTTATCAGCTGTCCTAAGTCAATTATACATAAGAAAAATAGGTTTTTCCTACAGGAGGAGCAATTTGAGAACCACTTGATTTAGATGCTCTTTTTTTCATTTTTCCCTTTCCTACTTTTGAGACAAAAAATATTTTTATTTAGCGACTCCATTTCACTGTCTGCATCAGTATCATTTCAGAGGCCAGATACAGGCAGCAGAGGGGCTGTGTTGGGCTGTGTGATCCCAGAGGCACAGCACCAACATGCTGCCCTGTCTGAAGATTCAGGAGTCTGAATGACTTCAGATACTCCCTGGGCCTTATTCAAGTCTTTGCAGACTACGTTTTTCAGCCAAGAAACTTGAATGACTACACCCAGGATCCACAAAGCCATTTGCACATCTTCACAGAGATGTGCATCTGGAGAGTCTCAATCACCTGCTCTGTAAAAATGCTGGCTGAAAACTATGTGTAACAGCCTGGTAAACAGCACTGGCCTTCCGCCTCCAATCTGTTAATCACACATTTGCACTGCCTCCACTTTGCTCCAGAGCTCAGTCTGTCTCCTCTGCCACGGTGATCACATCGGGTTTTTGTTGAGGATTTTTTCTTGGCTGGCTGGCTTCCAGAGATACTCTAGATTTGTGACCATTTTGTGGCCATTTTAAAAGGGCTGCTTTTCGTGCAGTGTATTTAGCCAGACCAGATGTTCTTCTTGAAGAAATTAGTAGTTTTAATCCTCTTTTCTCCTCAGATTTTATCATTCAGGACTCCATTTTCTGTGCTACACTGACTAAAGCTCTTTCATCTATTTGGCTCTGATTTTCTACACAAACAAGATTCAATCTGTGTTTTTAGGTTTTTTTTGGTTTTGTTTGGCTTTTTTTTTTTTTCCTGAAGAGGTAATCTCCAGTTTCCTGGCACTTTTTCTTCAACTGGCTGTTTAGAATCAGCAGGGAGTTTATGCATGGCTGGTTCTCCCAGCAAGGACTTCATGATCCTTTCTGCTATGTTCTGCATTGCCCATATACCTGCTGTTCTGAAAAGTCTGGCAAATATTACTTATTCTTCACAGATAAAAATAAATAACACATTTTTACCTACTTGCAGTAAACATTGAACTTTCCCTTTTGGAAAATCCCTAACTCCATCTGCAAGATGTGTTTGTCCTAGCATGATTTTTCAGGCTACATGATGTATTTTCTTTCCCAGTTTATGCAGGTGATTGCAGAGACAGGCCTTCCATAGCATTATTTGTGAGTTTTCTAAGTTGCACCAACTCTAAAATGCATTTAGAGAGCTTTAGTCTGATTAGATTCATTTACAGGAATGTATTTTTACCTGTGTTCCAGCCTGTCCAGCTACTCTTCTCTGCAACTTGCAAGTCCCAGTGAGAATGTAACTACTAGAAACCAGCGTTTCATCATGTACCTGTTATTTCATCACAGAAGTTTCAGCAATTTTGGTGAGGGAAATACAATTATTTCTTCAACATTCAGCTGGGTAGAATTATAATTCTTTAAGGTAAACTAATTAATGTGCAATTGTACAATGAATAATACCTTCTTACATTTTGTATGTAATTTTATAGAAATAAAAATGACTGAACTTTTTTCTTCCTCTACAACTGAAAATGAAAGCAATTCTTCCTTTTTGTGTGTTGTAGCTGGGCATATAGCAGAAAAATCGATGAAACTACAAATTTTACTGGAAAAATATACTGGGTTTACACAGTAAGCCTGCTTTTGTAGATGTTTTGCACATGATTTTCCATGCATCAGTTCCCAAGTTCCAGATTTATTTCTCAGCCTCCTTTATGGGATAGCTAGAGTATAATAATCTAAATACAACTCCAAGAGGAAACACAAAAGCAGCTGATTCTTATCTGATTTATTTCTTTTAAAATAAAGTTCTTGTTGCTCCTCCCATCCCTCATGGGACTTAATTGCACATGTGCTTTGGATTTCCTGATCCCACCCAAGGCTGCTTGGATAGGGATTTCTGTATTCCTTCCTATTCACCTGTCCCTACTTCCACCACTAGAATATTTATTTATTTTGCTTGAGTTTAGTTGGAAACTCATTGTGCATCCATGCAGGTCTCCTGACACCCTTGCTGTTTTCAGTATTTAATGTCTGTTTTATGACCATTTTATGTAAAAAAACCCAAAAAAACACATCAGTTTACAAAGGATTTTGTCTGCATATATATTAGCATGTGAAATTCTCCACTCAGCTTTAATTTGTCAATGCATGTGCAGAGTTTTGTCGAGTACAACTCATTCAGCTTTATTTTCTCATGCTGAATAGCAAAATATTCTATAAGTAACACCACTGTCAGATGTGTGAGAAAAGACTGGAATCATGCCTAGAGCAGTCTTCATAAATATATGATGGCATATTTTTGATCTTCTATGAACATACAGAATTATTGTTTCTTCAGACCTGTCCTGACATATTGTAAAAGCTTCATTAATAAATCCTAACATAATTAAAGTAAGAAAAAATGCCACTGTGAAAGGTTTTGTGTGAATTTGACAGTATAAAACTTAATTCAGACATTTTTATTGCCTAGGTATTCAGAAAACAAGAGCATGCATAATTCTACTGAGTAACAAAAATAACCATGCACCTAGGAGTCAGAAAGAGTTTTGTGGTAGGAGGCCCCCAGCCAGGTAATAATTGGCATTGACTCCATGATCCAGAAGCCATGAAAGACACTTTATTATTATAAATCTACAGTTCTTACAGAAAAAATGGTGGATCTAAGACCTGATTGGTCTCCAAGTGAAAACCTCACACACTATTGGTGGCTGTCAATAACACACTCTAGAGAACCATACCTATGGTTACTGGAAGAGAGATAATTGTTTGAATTCTTTTCCTCTAAGTTTCGCGGGATTTTTCTGGGAAAGTCTTTGCACACTCTCTGAGGCCAGAGAGCTTCTGCCTCAGAGTTTCCCTGAGAAACGCTTCATCTCATCAATGGAAAGTTCATCACTTCCCTCAAAGTCTCTCCTCTTCATTTCATAGTTCTCGTATTAACAAAGTGGGGGGAAAAAGTAAAGAACAGTTTGATCTTTCATCATTTCAGGTCCCTGAGATGAGTGGGAAGAGGCACAGAATCACTCTCAGAATTGCCCAAATATTTAGGTAAAGACTTGGAGCTTATGAGCTATTATCCTTACAAGCAGGATTCCCACAGACAGATACCCTAGAAGCAATGCTGAGTAAAAATACTGGGCAGCTACTGCATTTTCCACTCAACATGGCTCAGAATGAATTCATTCTGTCATTCATATTTAAATGCAATTAACAGAAACCAATGTCACATAAATGTATCAGACACTGGATTTAATTTAAAATACTCAATTCAAAGACTCAGAAAGTAATAAATATATAACAGTATAAATATGGTGGATTTTTTCCCAAAACAATGGAAAACGTTTAACTTAATCTCCATCCTAAGTCTAGAAATATTTACTGATTAATCAAATTATCTCCAAGGTGATTTCAAAATTCTGAAAACTCATGCTCACCTTAGTTTTCATTTAGAAACAAAAGTATTAAGAAACTGACTCACATAGCACATAAAAATGGTCAATGCTACAATGAAGTTGTTATTTAACAAATAATTAACAGAAATTTGTTTTGCTTCTGACGCAGTTACTGGTTTCTCCTAGAAGTGATTTCCATAAGGTTGCTTTATCCTGGGTACCCACATATATATGAAATTCTGAGATTTTCTCAGGTCTTTCATTTGATTTTTAATAAACCTAACTGAATCACACAGTTTAAAACCTGAACAGTTTTGTGGCTGACTATTTCTGACTACTGAAATGGTAGCCGTACCTGGGAAAAAAAAAACCTGTAGGTTTTCATCAAGGAGGTAATTTTCAAAATTGAATATAGACATAACTGAAGGTATAAATATTAACCTCTAGTACAACTCCTTTTTTATTTTTTTTCCTTTGAACTATTTAGTTTTCATTACTTATATAAATCTGAATTGTTATAAATATCTCAATATACATGAGGCCCAGGTACGGACCCTGTAATTTCTCAATTTTCTATAACTTTGTAATGGTCTGTTCTTCGCTTTTGGTATTTTGATTATTTGTTTGGGAAAACAGTATACCAACCACCATTACATCCCTGATTTGGAAAAGCAAATAATTTTTTTCCCAGGCACTTGAGCAAACATACAACATTCAGAAGTACTGACTGAAGAAGATAGTATTAAAATCAGGGAAGAAAAAAAAGGGAAAAAACCAAACATACAGGACATAAACTTATAACCAACTCCATAATAGATCAGCCCATATTCAATTCAGCCTTGCTTAAGTATGCACAATAGTGGTCATACTCTTCAAGTTCATATTGTTTGCAGTGTTCAGAAACCATGACTGAAAGAGCTTGACACACATTTTGCATACTATTTACTCACAATGGAAGCCTGTCGCATATGTGTGATGTAGAAAAAAAATCTTATTGTCAAATTCAATAGAGATATTTAACCATTAAGAGATACTTAACCAAAAAACTTAACCAAAAAAAAAAAAAAAAAAAAAAGAAAGGTGGCATTTATTCATTTATTCTTCCCTGTGCACTCAATAATCTTCCTCAGGAGCATCAGAAAGTTCAGAACTCAGGTATCAGTGGATCCAGTGCTTGGGTGTAGAGCTATCCCCATCCACCAGACAGAGAGCCTGAACACCTAAGCTCAGACTCCTAGCTCCATTTTGAGGACAAACACCTGAAAGTACCATGATCTGAAGGCAGGCAAACTTGAAGTAAAATACTGACATCATAAACAGCGACATTATTTCTCTTAATTGCTTTATGGGTAAGATTATGTCCTTTAGAGGGCAATTCCCAAATCCACTGAGCATTTGGGAATTGCTTGTGGTCTGCAGGGGTCTAGATTTGCCTGCCTTCAAATAAATTCAAAATAATAGCTATACAAAAAATTTAATACAAAAATCTCATATATGTGTCTAAACCCAGATATTTCAAAGGACATTTAACTTTTAGTTTTAATAAATTGATTGATTTCCATAGTTTGACATGATTTATCACTCCCAGACCTGACAGCAGAAGCATCATATTGAGGTACCACATGCCAAAACAGAAGAGAACTAAAATCTGGTAAGGAAAAGGCAGCAGAAAAATAAGGATGAGGTAAAATGAAGGCAAAAAGGGTCCCAAAATACTGGATAAGCCCATCAGAGTAAAACAACTTTCAATCTCAATTTAGAACAGGTCTAGCTTCCTATGCTATGACTAAGTTTGTCTCTCTCAAACATTTAAGAGCAACAATCCACCTTATAAATTGGGCTGACCAGGCAAGCACACATTGGAAGCAACCCTCTCTTTGTGCCCTGAACCATTTAGGAGAGTAGAACCCTGCCTCCCACACATTCCTGCATGGAATCCTGACCCACCAATGTTCTTGTTACAAGTTCCTCAAATCCATCCTTCTACCTACGTTATAGCGACGTGTCCATGTCTCTCAGCCTCAGTATGGCTCCTTTGTTTCCTCAAAAGGTTAAAAAGCCTGAGTTTTCCTTAACTGTAGCAGCAAAAAACTTATCTCCTAACCTTGAAAATATTTACACCTCTTCACAAGGAATGAAGGGAACAGAACCTTTTGCCTTATGGAAATAGCCAGTTCTTCCCATAGTTCAGCAGTTGGGTGCATCCTTTAAAGTCAAAGACTCCTTAGAGCTGAGGGTCAAGATGTGTATCTTAAATTTTTCTCTCCTGTGGCAAGGGAATATGAGACTGCTCCACCATTTTTCTATTACTCTAAGTGTTGATCTTCTAAATTTTATCTTTTTTTTTTATTTCAACAACCAATTGCAGGGGACACCACAGACCAAACAATGCCTTTTTGCCAAGTACTGATGATCACTAACACGCAGGTGTAAGATGAACTCATCTCCTCTCTGTAGCATCACCCAAAAACATCAATGCCCTATCCCACCTAACCTTGCAGAACTGTCCAATGGATCTCTGCAGTACTACAAAAGACAATTCTCCCCGTGGCTAAAAAATGTGTCCTTAAGCCTGCTCTTTAAATATGTGCGACATACAAACTGTGGTTGGAACTCTAATTAACTGTTATAGGCCAGAACACACAATGCATTTCCATGGCAGGAACTATCATGGTCTCTAAGCAAAAATCAATAAACATGTTTGCAGACACTCTGTTACAGATATCATGTCTTCCAGAGCACACTGTATATTCCATTTCTTTTCTAAATTGCTCAACACTGCAGCATCCAGTTGCCAAAGAGCTGGGACTCTCCATCAGCAACTGCTTGTGGCAAATTCTCCACCTGACAAGACAATATGAGAATTAAGGCAATCTGCCTTCAGTCTCTATATTAGTTTTTCTGCTGTCATTTTCTAGAGTTTCCTAACATTTCTGAACTTTCTCAGTATAGAGGTGACACTGAAAGAGGCTGATAGTCAAAGAGAGCTTGTGTCCCTCCATAAATATCACCCCGTTGTCATGGGATGCTGTGTGAGTCCAGAATTAGCTGAAGTGTGCCAGGGTTGTATACAGCCCGAAGATTTGGAAAGCAGCAGCCTGATTTATTTTCAAACAGATTCTACTTGGTGATTACTCTTGTGTGATTGTAATGATTTATAGTTTTAGTGAAAACACGAACAAGTGTCACCTTCTGAGAGAAAGCCATTTCCACAATTACCTTTTGTGCATGTAATGCAGTGTGGCTGACCACCATAGATAATACCCACTATCAGGAAGGGTGAAATTATTCCACTATAAAATCCAAATCAGCTGTTTCAGGAGTATCAGCTGTAAAATGTACACAAATACTTTTTGATATCACCTCTACTTGTCATGAGAATGAATGCCCTCTTATTATATCATCAGGAGATTCAGCCTTCCCCTTTCTCCTTAAAAAAACCAAACAAAGGAAAGAAAAAAATACACAAAAACAAACCTCAAAAATTTTAATACCTAAAGAAAACAGAAGCTTTACTCCAGTGCAAGGGGAAAAATTTTAGTACCTATTTTGCTTCTTTACAACAAAACCAGAACAGAAGTTTACTGTAAACATAAAAGAAATGCAGCCTAACAAGCAGAGGTAGGGAGGAAAAAAAAAAAAAAAAAAAAAAAAGATAATAAAAAGAATAAAAAGCTGTGTCTTGGCCAAATGGATTCATTTGTCTAGGAGTACACTTGCACAGGTATTTTAGTATGGCACAAAAAAAAGACAGAACAGCAAATAAATGAAGAATAACATCTCTGCCTGGTTTTCTTTCTCTACTCTTTTCCTCCATCTCTGAAAATACTAACACATACAGATAAGCCAAACCAGCAGCAAAGCCCTGCCAATTTGCCAGCACTCTTCTTCAGTTAGATGCTTTTTAAATTTACATGACAAATTTCAACTGTACGGAAGGGTAGGAAATTACAAATGCAGGAGACTAAAACCCTCCAAAATTTTGTAGAAGCCAAGTGTAAATGAATAACAAGCAGAAATGAGCAGAAGAGTAACACATCCAGTTGGCTGCCCTGCATGCCCTCTCTACAGTTTTTTAGTGGGGGTACGGATATGAACTTAAAACACCACACAGAGGAAAAAACCCTTAAACAATTAGCTGATATGTGTAGCCACACCTCTGCAGATGAAAAATCCCACACATGGAAAGAAAATTCAGAATGCAGAGTGAATCAGAACTTGGCCAAATACAACCTAAATGGTTTTGGAACAGTAGCCATCCTCTAATATACAGGTGAAGCTAAGAGCACCAGCTGTTCAAATAACTGTTTCCAGAAATTTTTTTTTTAGCAGAAATGAAGCACTGCCTGCTAGTAACTGATTTCTGCACAAATATGTTGTAAAGGGAATATCAGGATTTGTGTGATCTAACATGATTTATCTAGGTTTAGGATCTAACATGCTTTATCTAGCTTTCAGCTGCATGTAAAAGAGGTCATTTGGGTAAAGATTAGATATGTGAAATTACTCACTGCTAGCTGAATTCATCCTTTTCTGGCTTCAATGAAGTTTTACATTTGGTCAGTAACTATTGTTATGCAAGCAGCAAACAAGCTAATGACAATACTATTGGGATCCCAGAAAAATAATTGGAATACACTAGCCACCAAGTCCATCCATACCTCCTACAAAGGACTAGCTCTGGCTTCACAAATACTTACAAAACTTCTTTAAATTTCCAATACTCTAATTTAATTATTTGTGCACTTATTGTACAATCAAATCCAACAATCTGCCACCAGGGAGGGACCAACAAGAGGAAGAGGTACTTGACAGCAGTAGCATTGTGATACGTAGATGTACCACCCTTTGCCTTTTCTTAACTTTTTTCTTTTTTAAACCCTGTTCTCAGCACCAATTTAGACAAAATGTAACAGTCCAAATACCTCTGCACATTTTACTCATGCCTAGCACCAAAACAGACACTTGCACCAGCTCTATTATTTTTTGGTCACTCTGTGTGATTTGGTCACCTCAGTGTTCTTTGGAAAGTTTTACAAGCACAAGTTGCTCCCCTCACTTCCAACATTTTGAGGAACTTGGGACAGCATCAAAAGTAACACAAACTTATGCACTCTGCTTATCCATTGTGTGTCCTAGACACAAATGTAAAGGGCCTAAGGAGAAACAGTATTTTCGTGAATGATGACACCTTCACATAAAAAAGAGAGAAAAGTGCCTATAAAAGGAAGGAATGCTCTCTATTCCTCTCACCCTTAAATAGATACCAGGCACAGGAGAACCCACGAGTTTTTTCATTTGTTTTTTCTGGTTTTCCCCTGCTTAGACACTCAAATAGAATGTAAAATCTCAGCCTTCTTGGCATTTCAATATTGCCAAACTATGATTGTCATCAGCTAAGGACATCCTTACTTGAGGTCCCTTATGCCTTAAAGTGTGATATCAGAGAAAATATTTCTTTCATTTCCTTTTCAGCACAGTTGCTTCACCCCAAAATAAAATGATGATTCATCGGGTTTTCTTCATGTATTTCACAAATAGGGCATGTGTTACACAAATAGTGACTGTAAGTAAAATACAACACAAAATAAATTGATTGAAATACACTAAACAAAATTTTTAGAAAAATAAGTAAGTGGCCTTTTAAGGATTCTATTTATTTAGTGACTTGGAAAACTTAAGGTTAAAATATTAAAGCTTCATTCCCTTTATCTCTGAATTTGTTGATTATGAGTGCTTATTATGAGCATAAAGTAAAGATTTGATCCTACATAACTACTTACAACTTTTGATTTTGTTCATAGCAAAGGGAACTCAAGAGCACTGACCCAAAAATTAACTGTAAGGAGAGTCTGAGTGATTTGTGCCTCCTTTTTTTATAGACTTGGCTAAGTACCACCTTAACCAAAGACAAACTAAGGTTATAAAGGCTTCTCACAAAAGATATATTAACCCCTGTTTATAACAATAGCAAACAATTGTTATTTTCAAAATGGAATTACAACCCTGGTGAGGATTTGATTTATTTAAAAATATTTTGAATTTTTTTTTAATTATACTCTGTATTAAAATTCAGGTAAAGTCTGAAAAAGCATTTCAGGTTATACATATGAATTTTTTTAAAACCTCAATCATGGAATAAAATTCTCTCTTTATTTCTCATAGGTACACACAAAACATACACTCAAAGAACAGTATAATTTACTTAACTCATTATTTAGCCTACCATCTAACCATTGATGTCTCTTAACAAAGTATGTAACATGTAGTTCAGACACTCTTGACACATGCAAACAATAGCAAGAATTCCCTTAGGTAAAATTTGTTCTCCAAAGTAGCTCCTTTTCCAGAAAATTCATAGTTCCAATCTTGCCTTTAATTCCTCGACTGCCTCGCTAATACATGTGCATGTATAAACACACAAACAAATCTATAAACAAAAATCCTCAAGATTCCAGAATTTAAAGTTGAATAACACACATTTAAAAAAAACAAACTATGATCTTCTTAGCCTGTATAAAGAATCCAATTTGAATCTTGCAGCAAAAAATGAGATAAAATTGCCTTTAAACGTGGACTCTGAGGTGTGTGTTGTTCTAACTGAGAGATGTCAAGGTTCAGAACGAGAATAAGACATGTGGTGAGCTATGTAAATACAGAAGCAGGTGGAACAGGCTTATATTCAACCTTCTGGGCATCCCAAATAGCACATAGACTTCATAGAGGAAACATTTAAATGAGAAAGGCAAACTCAAGCATGTGCCCTACAAATGCCTTAATGACCTGAGTTAATAAAGAATTTCACCTTATGGAAGAAGAAAAGATGTACACTTTGTACGTTTGTCAAAAGATTATGCAGGCTGATTTATATTGTTTACGGCAACTATAGCATAAAGACTTATAAACCAGCATGTATTAGCTTTTTATTCTTTACAGACACATCAGAAAATTTGTCATGCAGGTAGACACAAATAAATGTTTGAATTTTGAATCTCTCATTTCAAAAAATTGGAAAAAAGAAAAGGTGAGAACAGATACTGGTGACAGCCACCCACCAAATAATGCCAAAGCCCCACTGTTACTGCTGACCTTTCCTAGACGTCATGGTTTTTTGAGTACATTTTTGAAAATAAATTTACTCATTTAAAAACTACTATTTAGATTTCTGCTTTTATATTTTAAGAAATATAACAGAGTTTTCAGAAAACATAGCTTTCATCTTGGCCAATGTTTTTATGGATCATTCTACTGTTACTTGAGGTGAGCAATAACAAAGCAAAGCTTACAAAACAAATCCATGCAGAGTCAGGCCTTCTCTGTCTGTGAGCCTGCTATTGCTGCAGAGAGATAAAATATTTGCCCCTCTACAACCCCAACGAGTGCTTCTTCCCTAATCCATAATCATTATACATGCATTGTTCCAACAGGCAGCTTTGAACAATTTGACTCTTCGGCTTCTCCGTCAAGAGCTTAAAAGGTTTTCACTTGCTCTATTTTTCTTTATTCTTCTACACAAAGAAAATTGCTGAGATACATCAAATACTGGTTTGCTAAAGATATTATCATATGGAACTTGCTTATTCAAACAACATGCTCTTCCTATAAAGCACAGAACCATGACATGTGGGATGACAACTTTGATGCACCCACAATGGGCGGCGATGTCTCAGCACACAGCGCCAGCTCATGTTTAAATGCACATCCTGTCTGATGCACTCTGGAAGCACATTGACCCCACTTTTACAAGGGATTAACTTCCACTAAACTGGTGGAAACAGGACCCTTTTAATAGATGTTCTGCATTTCTTTTGTGATAACTTGAATTTCAAATGGATGTCTGGTTTTGGTTTGGATTTTTGGTTTTTTCCGAGGAAGATTATCTTGTGTTTACAAACTATTTTCCAGTCATACACTTGTAAAAGATAGGACACACACATATTTTTCCTCAAAGAAATTTCTGAAAAAGTTTGCAAACAGGAAGTCATTATTTAATGCATTCCCTTTTAGAAAGCTTTCCTATTACAAAACAAAATCTGGTAATCTTGCAAAGTCTGATGATGCTCCAAAAGAACACTTTGTTTATAAAATGCCTATCTTTCCAAAAATACAGAGAAATTTGTAAACAGAATATTTTCAAATATGCTTTTGCAATAAATGAGATTATTACTGTCGCAGTTTATTACATGTAACATGAAGACTATTGTCTTCCCAGTGGCAGTGTGTGCACAAACTAATATATTCCAACAGACAGTTAGGCACGACAGGTGAGGGAATGAACTTGGACAAAAATAACTGATGTGCGTCAATGGTCAAAATTTAGTTTGAGGTATTCCCTTTGTTTTCCAGAGAGAAATGTACAATAAGAAAGATTCAACTGATTAATCAGCTATTATCAAAAAAAAAACCCAAAAACCAAAGGGGTAATGCTAAGGAAATAAAGTTATAAGGGTCTAATTGAAAACTATAGATAAGTAGGATGCAAGTTGTTCCAATTTGCTTCCATGTTGGAAGTATTTGCTGTGCAAGAGAAAAAGTCAGTAGTTTTTCTCCTGATTCCCACACATAATAGCAAAACTATAAAATAAATAACTAAAATAGAGCTTGAGCAATTTTCTAAGATAATTAAACAACAGGTATATGGATTGTCTAGTTTCTAGCTTTTTTTGTCTTGTTATTAAGCTATGCTGAAAGCCTCTAATAGCTAGCACTTCACTATGTGCCCCTTTTCCAGATGTGAAAACGTGGTTTATTAGCTTGTGAAACATCTGCATGTTTTTACAAAAGCTGGCTCATGCTAAAAAAAAAAAGAAAAAAAATCAAAGCAAGCAACATAAGTAGGATTAAAGGAGACTTTTTTTACATTATTACTATGACAAAAACTGTGTGAAGAAAAATAAATATTAAAATTTCTTCTGTTTGTACATAAAATGTTCAAGTGCTCAGTCCCTTGCCAAAGAAACGCTAACTAGCACATAAAGTACTAACAGGTTAAACCACAACAAGCTTTATTTTTCCACTGAAATTCCATCATTTTGTTCTGCTAGGATTTCATACATCTTTTGCTTTGCTTCTCACTTTTGTTCCTGCCTCTTTTAACCATAATACCAGATTACAAGACAAGACCTGAGTGTGTTGTTTAGCATGTTTGGAAGTCCTAAATAATCCACCCTACAAATTAAAACAAAGGTTTCAGTCACCTATCAGCTGATTTGGAGCTGCCAAAACTAGCATATCCAAGGAAACACATCTTTTGGATAATGGCTGTCCTGAGGCACTCTAACAGAATTAGAAGTGAAGTAGAAGGAAAGAAAAGGAAGTTAAGATCTGGGAAGAAAAAATATGAAGGAGTAATAATGGTAGGCTTGAAAATAAGGGGGAAAAATTGAATACTAGGTGTAGAGACAGTAAAGACATACTGGTGAAAGAAAAACAAAAAGAACACTTTTGATTTAGAAAGACAAGTTTTCTAAAGATTTGTTGAAGAATATTAGAAGATACTGAGGCAAAGAAGTGGCACTACAATACTGAAGATAAAATAAGAAACTTTTCTAAAAGTCAACTTGAGAAGACTGTTTAAAGGTGTAAGACTGAAACCCAGTAACCTGCTATAACAGCAGGTTATAGTAACTTACTATAACTATCAGCAGTATGATTTCTGTGCTCAGCTTGTAGTGTTTTTCTGATTGATTGGAGTGAGAAGGGGTCTCTTTGAATCAGCACAATTATAAACCTCTGTAATTTACAGATTTCTCCCTCATTAGTGAATTCAGCCTACTGATGCATGTCCTAACAAGGGAAAGCCATGAACTTCAATCTATGCATAGCAGCATAAACTGCAACAGCACCTCTTAGTGTAGTCTGTCAGCAAGAATCTTTAGCACTTGAATTATTTGTCAGGATATTGATCATGGCACAGAAGATGAAAGTAGGCAGCCCAAATTCTGTATATTAAAAGTGCTTGGTGTGTCACAGCTTTAAACATCAGCAACAAAACTTAATATTTATTAATATTGTAATTTTGATTAAATATAAGCTAACATCAGATATTGTTTCTATAATGGCAAATGAAATCTGAAAGTCTAATTAAAACATACACAAGTTATTTCACAAATCACAAGGACAGCCTTACCTGAAAGCATTTTACTTTTCTGTACTCAGCTGTGTATAGTATTACTTCATGAATTAATAGGGACAGTACTGAACCTAAAGGTAGTTAATTTTAAATTGTATTAATGAATACTATGAAAATCCACTCTAAAAAAATCACAGCAGAGTAAGGCAACATCAGATCTGTATGGCCTGGGACAAAGGCTAATCTGGAATTAAAAGGGATAATATGACTTATATAATAAGGGGGCCAGAAAAAGGACAAAAACAGATGCATATTTATGTGTAGCTATGAAGCTCATGAATATCTTGATTATCTGCTTTAAAACATCTGTTTACCTTCATCTTGCAGAGGAATTCAGGAAACAGAAATAAAACATACCTGTATTAGAGAGAGATCCTCAAGATTCAATCTGAAGAGGTAGTTTCTGGGGGTTAAAAACATAGCAGATAAAAATGAATTGTTACTAATGTTTCAGTGAAAAACCCAAATGTTACCACTGTTTAAATAAAAACATAATTAATTACTATAAAGGCAGAAAGAAATTTAGAAGTGACAGGTATTCAGGGCTTCAGATTCTTTCAGAGGCTGTCTTAATACGCAGCCCTTTGGGATAAGGACTAAGTTAATTTCTAAAACAGATCTTCAGTCTGAAGGTCTGGCTGAACATGAATGAAGTAGATATTTATACTGCATGCATGTACATCTGATTCATTGCTGCATTCATTGTTCTTTTAGAATCAACGGGAAGAAATACTCAGAGGTTTGGCAGATCCATGGCACCAGTGCTGGATGGCTCCATCAGAACACACGGACAGGCTAAAGCTCTCCATTCCTCCCCACAAAGATGGGAACTTCATGCAATTAGCTCAGCCACATGCATGTAAACTTTGAAGCACAGGATCCCAGTATGATGGCAAATCTGTACAAGCCCATGAGGTTTCACAATTTGGAGCAAAGTCTTGTCCTATGTGGTCTCACGCTTCTCCAAAGCCTAAGAATGTTTTCACACAGACAGCAGGAGCTACACGCAGACCAACCAAGAACAGGTTTCAAAAGCCTGCACATCTATTGCAAAAATATTTCTCATCCTGCCTTTTCTCTACAGCAGCATCACTGCACCTACAGACCTTGGGAGGGGTCCAGACAAACCACAAGCAAGAAATATTCCTCCTCTGACATTACTTTCTTTCTTTCTTAGTTCTTATCACACCTCTTCTTCTTCTTTTCATTATTCATTTTTTCTACTGCATCTTCCCAGAAGTAATATCCCATAGTCCTCTTTTGCCTATTACATTGTTTAAAACAATTCTGATTTTCCAATGCTACTACAGAGTGATAAAATTTTAGAGATGAAAATAAAAAGGATTTTTAAATAATAATATAAATTACTTCCATCCTAATTTATTCATAACAAATATGCTACACAATTGATAAGATTTTTAAAAATTCACTTCAAGTAAAAAAACCCACAAATGCTAAAGAGATGAGTGAATTTAAACTTGAACTTTAAATATTTGCAATATTCATCAATGATTTGCAATATTAAATCCATGTAATTTATAGGTGCTTAATCAAAATTAAAATTAGGCCAATTTTTTTATATAATAATTCTAATTCCTTTCCAAGAGGTATGAGGTATTGTTAATGGGCACAGAACCTGTAGTTTACATCTCTATTATTTTTTTTTTAATGAGACAGCAGAGTAAGGGAGAAAAGCAAAACCAAAATCTGTCTAACTCAGAAAGATAACCACCATGGATATCATGGCTGTCTTTATTTATGGACTCTCAGAAACAGCTATGAGTATTTATTTATTGACTCTGGTACATGTATGGTCTACTTAAATTGTGGCTGTACATGAACCATCTCACTAGTCTTTCCTAGGAGTACTGCTAAACAAAATGCAGGAGGTGGGGTATTAAGAGCAAGAATCACGTGAAAGTAAAATAAAGAAAATATTTATTATTATACAGTTAAATCAGCACAAAGAAATAGCTATAATGCTTGAGTTTGCGTCATGAAGAGACCTGAAGTGGATAAGCAAAGAAAACAGTACTTTGCACAACAACGTGTACACACACAAAGCTTCACCAACAAGTTACATGGACGTGGACTTGAAAGACTGTCACCAAAACAGCAGGAACTAATGCATTGTAGTCTTTCTAGCACTTCTACACTCCCTATCTAAGGGCAAAAAATATCTTCACTTTCACAGAATGTCTTGCCCAGAAGTATTCAGCAGGGAGCAGAAATACTTGGTCTGCCCCTCATCTTGGTGCATTTAAACTTTCATCACCCATCACTGTACTTCTTTCACTCCAATATGAATGAAACCAACTTCACCGCTGGTGCAAAACAACTTTTTTTTTTCTTCCAGAGAAAATGAACTGAATCCTCAGCAGGTATTAATTGCTCTCTTAACTCAGTGGTATCAAATGGCACATAAATGCCCCATCTCACTCTACAAATAAATGCACTCTCTGTTGCAGAATATGTGGGCAGTCTCATCTCACATGTTAAGTTTTCGGGACCGCAGTTCATACAGATTTCAATTGCTATGTGTACTTCATCTTCAGATATCTGCTGAAAATTTTTGCCTGATGAGGTCTTTTTAGGACAGATTATCAAATTAATAATGTTTTCTTTGTCATCTTCCATTCTGACATCAATTCATCCTGTTAAAAAGTAAGCTATTGTCCCAAACTTAAAGATTCTAAACAAATAAATGCACAAACACAGTGCTAGCCTGGAGAAAAACAGACACTCAAAAATTTTCTTGCCTTTTTTTTCCTAGAAAATGAGATTTTTATCCTATTCAGTAGAGCACAACACTTCTACACATTAATATATTCAGTGTGAAATTAGAAAAATTGATCCTATAAGTGTTAGGGAGACTAAAATGTCTACATTCATGTGAATGGTCAAGAGGCAGAGCTAATAAGTGTACATTTTTCAATTTCCTGTGGCTGCCAATAACCAATTAAAATATTTTTAGCTTTATAAAGCCAGCAGAAGGAAAATTGAACAAGAAAAGCGATGCAAAAGAGGCAGTAAAAACACCTCAGCAACATAAACTGGGCAAATGGACAGCACAGATTGACTGTGACTACATAAATAATCCTGGGCTAAGTGTCAAACTAGCACTCAGAGAGCAATCAGAGTTATTCCTACCTAGATGTGCCCACTTCAGTAAAACTTGCAGGATTTCATCTAGCTTTACAAATCCAACAGTTTAACATTTTAAAGCATGCATCACTAGAATGTGAGAACTCATTCAGAAAGCACATATATGACAAAATATCTAAAATAAAATTAAAGAAATGAGCATGACAGTAAAAAAACACATTGGAAATGTAGTATTAATAAATCTGGCAGTCCAAAGAAAAAGTCATTGCCAATTTTCATTGCATGTGCAAAGCCCTTATTCTCCTCACGAGATAGGTAACAACATTTTTTCAAAACGTTATTGAGATTATGCCCCAGACTGCCATTTTTCAACATTGGTTCAGCTTTGTTCCATGGTATTTATGCTTTGAAGGCAACAAAAAATGAGAAAAAAAAATGAAATTACATTTCTGAAGCACAGATACTACCTCTTAGCACTCAGCCCTGCTTCTTTTCCAAATATGGTGGCAACGAGCAAGACAAATTTTGCACGCTGGAACTAAACTGATTTGACACTGGCGGTAATTGGCAAATTTGTTTCCATTTGGTGCTTAATGAATGAGGAAAGCAAATATGTTACATAAATCTGCAAACAGAAGGACACTTAATGAGAAGAAAACACAACTAACACTGAGATAAAGCAACATCCTTTACTCCTTCGGAGATCCAGCAGGCAGTAAGCATTTTGCTTTATATTCACAGCACTGAACAACTCTTCTAGCTCAGCTGTTATAATTAAAACCCATTAGTCAAGAGCCTGCTCAAACCCAAGGGTAAACACTTCCACTGGTATCAGTGGGAGCTGAATGAAAGCACACAAAAAGCATGCTGCAGTCACCTTCTTCACAACAATATATTTCAATCAATTGCCATGAATACGTTCAGTATGACTACAGCTAAAAGTATAAAACTAATCTTCTGTATGTTCCTGAACAATCCAAGTAAAAAAACAATTAAAATTTTGTAAAGATTCAAAAGTATATCATGTTAGTAATGGTTGTTAAATCCAGCATTTTACCTTTTTTTGTGAAAGTGCAAGCTCTAAAAGCTGAATGGGACAACAATAAATACTTCTGTACTAGACACAGACATGAATTAGAAGAACATTAAGATGGCACACACAGTTCAGGGAGACATGGATTCAGGATTAGGCCTTTTAAAAGAAATGGCAAAATATAATAATATCGCAGAAAATCTCCATAACCCATCTTAAACCCCCACATGCATTTGCATTTGAAAGCCTGAATCCAGAAACAGGGGTTTCCGCAAACTCAGACACTCGAGGTATGACCAGACATGCTGCCAAATCTCCTGGAAATAAACCAAAAAAAGATTACTTCCTGTTCACGTCTTTCAAGACACTAACTCACATGAAAGAAGAAAATTTTATTCAATTCACTGGGAGAAAAAAGTAGTAAGACTAAAAATGTAAAGTATAAACTCCACAGGAGTCACCTATTAAGCAAAATTTCACAATTCCACAACTGAGATGGTAAAGTTCTGGATGAAAGGCAATTCTAGCTTTGCAGTGTTGTAAAGTCAGCAAGTGGAAAGAAAATTTTACAAAACCAAAAAACTGTTAAGGGCAAAAGGAGATAATCAATATAAATAAAACTATAATGTACAAAATATATTTGGTTAAATTATAAGTCTATAGGAAAAATATCTAAAAAAGCCAAGGATTATATAGTGGAAATAAAAGAAACCTAGTACAAGTGTTCTAAGTTGAATCATTTATGAAAATGGTCAAACTACAAGAACAAAAAGCAGAATGGCCAAAAGTTATATATACGTTCATTTTGCATGAAATGGAAGCCACAGCAAATGAGAAAAATGAAATGAGAGGCTTACTGATAAATGCTAAAGATGTGAAAACATCATATGCACAGAGAAAAATATTTTCTGACTAGTAGGTCTTGTTGATCCATCCTAAAAATTATGGAGAAATTATTTCTGTTGTTCTTATTGCTCTTTTTAAATAATTTCTAAAATTACAGGTTTTCTAGAGGAATGAAGACGAACCCCAGTTTATTAATATTCGAAGTGGCAAAACGAAGTCTCACACAATAAAAAGCTGACCAGTGAAACAATGAGCTTGTCAAAATGAATAAGAAAATCTCCATAGGATTCAATTATGATAGAATCCCAATAAAAACTGAATTAACCCACTCAAAGATCTTGTGAAACCCAATTTCCTTCTCTGATGCTTTCTCCTCTGGATTAGTAAATTGTGCTTTGAATCCCTGTGGTTCCTCATGCAGGCTCAGCTATGCTGAAGATCCTAGAACACAGCACTCCTGCACAGATGTTCAACAACAGCCAGATGTCACTTCTACATATTTCTTGCCATGGGCTTCTCCAGAAAAAGCAGAAAAGTACCAGGTGCCCCTGCACCTCTGGAGGTCACCCTCCTCCTGAAGTCATGCCTTGTCACCTCAAACTTCCATTATCATCTTTCTCTGTTGGCCTTGACTTCTCACACACAGCACTCAAGATCCCCCCAGCTGGCAATGGCCTCACAACATTTGACACCTGTGTGCCTCCAATGCATGCAGGTCAAGGGTGTTTCTGAGTATTATGTTGTAGTTCAGGTGAGTTTGTGAGATCATTGAGCTATTAATTTAGTAAGCTGTTGTTGGATACAACTTTATCCTGAAATACCAGCTCAACCAAAATATTAATCCTGTATTTCATAACTGTGTCTAGCCAAATCTTTATTACTTTTTTTATTGCTGCAACACATATGTCAAAGTACATGCCCCCAGTTTTTATATTTTGGCAGATATTACATATACTGTACAGTATTCACTCACATTAAGAGCCATGCAAATTCTATGTGGTCTTGTTACCATTTCATTGTTCAATATATTAATCTTCTGTTTCTTTTCAAGATTAATTTGAAATTATATTTAAACATTGTTGTTATATCTCATTCAAATGTCCCCCAACAATGGAAATGGGCTTAAAACCAGAAATTTTAGACAGTTTGAATATTTTGTGGTCTCCTACTACAGTAATTAACTTGGGCACATAGAGTTTGCTTGAGTTGCAGGTGGGGTGCAAGAAAGGTCAGCGGGAGAAGGTAAAGAGTCTAAAGTATCCACAGTTTGGATATTTTATTTTTCTTTTTTTAATAACTGAAATGACGATGACAAAAGTTCCATTTACCCCTAATAAAGGGGTCATTTCTTTTTTGTTCTAACAGACGAGAACAAAAACTCAAGTCAGCTCCAGGGCTTCTGTGATGATGCACCATGTCAGCTATTCTAATTAAAATGCCAAGACATCAAATCAGAACAAGAACAAGTAGGACTTTCGTGGAGTTAGTGAATTGCCTAGCATCACTCTGCAACAAGACTATTAACAGCATCGGTGCAAAGAAGGAGAAAACTGCAGAGTGGAACCAGGCATGAGCAGGAGACATATGAAGCTTTAGAAAATATTCAGGAGCCTGTTAGCAAGGTAGGAAAGACAAGCAGTAGGGGGGAAAAGACCTCCCTCTTTTTGCAGCACTTAGATGATAATTTCTCACAGATTTAGCATTAAACCAAACATTAGATTAGATTGTGTTAGATTAGCCCAGTTCAGTCAGTGGAAGGGCATTGATTACCCTGAGCCAAGTGTTAAATGAGCAGTGATACCCAGATGGATGTTGAAAGAATAGAGCACCAATTCGCTCTGCCTGTATGTTCTCCCTGTATCTGTAGCCCTCAAAGTGCCTTATTAACAAGAAGCTCTCAGATTCTCCAGCTGGGAGCAGACAACAGTAAAAAGCAAACCTGTGTAGTTATTTATTCCTTTATTACAGATCCTTAAGCCACTGCTAATGAATCCTTTAATTTGGATTTCTGTTATTATGGCAAGTAGTGGTAATGGTTCAAATTAATGTTCCCAAACACACATCTAATTAAGGGAGAAGCCATACTGTTGTATTCCTTCATCAGTGAGATAAGGAGTGACTGAGGCAATAAGCCACCTCAAAGCAAGACATAATTCTAAAACCCAAGTTTAATTAACTTGAAGAAGAACATACAGGAGAAAGCCACCACTATTAGGATACTCTGTGTAACAAAACAAAACAGAAAAAAAAAAAAAAAAAAAAAGGTAAGGTATATCTAAGTATGTATTATTCAATTAAAAAGAAAGTTGGATAACCTTGAGACCTATTTCTGATATTAACTATATCATTTAAAAGTGTAGCCCAACTTGAATTTAAAAAAAAAAAAAATTGAGTTCATTCATTTTAGGAATGAACTCAATCCAGGCTGCTACCAGTTCAACATTTCAAGCATAGGAGGCTTGAGAAAAGAGGATAACTTCATTTCTCATTAAAAATAGACATAATTCTTCTCATATGGTTTGAATAAAACCACTGAGAAAACAAAATAAAAAGTCACCAAGAAAGAAGAAAAATTTAAAAATTGCCCTTAACTACTGGATTTCAGACATACTTTTTGTCGACCCTCATTCAGCCAAAATGGATTAAACACTTTTAGCAATTTTTGGTTTATCAAAACTAGAGCTGCTACATGTTATGTAAATTGCCAGGAGATGAGGAGGAAAAAAACTCAATGCACAATTTGTCTGGGCAATTCACAGACTGTTGTATCCTTCCCCTAATCTGGTCTTCTCCCTCTTTAACTGACCTTCCCAAAGAAACATATGGCAAAGCACTTTCACACAGCAAAGAAGACAAGGGTGTTCTTGGAGAAATCCATTGCTCTTTAAGCCTACATTTCTGTGTTTCAAAATACAGAAATCACAATAATATTTTATTACATGCTAAATCAGTCCACCAAGTAACACAGAGAAAAATATTTCATCTGACTATTTTATTGGAATTTATCAGAATAAGATAAACAAGCAGTTTCTCATTTCCTTGAGCTTACTGAGGAGCTAATGCCCTGAGAGTAATCCTTCGCTGGTGCCACTTAATTATAAAAGTAAATTCTGCCCTGCCATATGGGTTGGCTTTTTTCTAAGAAAACAAATGAACTCCCAAGAAGGTTTCAGATTGCAATAGAACTCATTTATTTTTATCTGCCATGTCACATACAATATTAAGAACAATGCCTGGGGCATATTTTAAAGACACAGTTTCATGGGAACATGGATTGCATGATTAATGTGAAGGCACGTACTAGTGTTGGAGCGGTACCACTCACTGATGGCTGCTGGTGGTGTAAGGAAACTGAAACAAGGCCCCAACACTGACTCCAGATTAATCAACTCAATATCTACAGGAGAACTGGATGTTTTGCAAAACAAAACAAAAATTACCAACCAGTTATTACCTTCTCACAAGGAGTGGAAGACAACCTGAGGAAGCTGAGGGTGGGGAAAGGCAGATAGACACAATTGTAAGCCATCTATTTTTGCACAGCAACAGGATACCCACAGACATCAGAAGACCACCTTTATTTCCCAAACTGGACAAGCAAGTCTAATCTCAGCCATGTAGGATGAACTTCCTAGTAATTCCCTGCTATGGTGAATACTATAGAAAAAAGTCCCTTGCATACTTTTAAAGACCTCCATATCAAAACTGTTTCTGTTCTTATTTTGTTTGCCTCAGCAAAATGTGACAAAACTCATTCCTTCTTGACTAAATTACTCATGGCCAACTTGAACTATCTGGTTTCCTGTCAACACTGCTCTTCCATTCATACTGCTACATCCTTTTCTAGGTGTACCTGCTGATGGATTTATGGGCAGGTGCTGTCCACACATTCAGGCCTTGTTTTCCTGCACCGCATTTTCAACCCTCTTCTCATCTGCCTTTTAGCAGTCCTTCCTTACCTTCCAACTAATTTCATTAAACCTTGTTCAAGCATTGCACACTAGCACAATTTAAAGTCTCCAAAGAACCTTGTGCAAAAGATCTCAATCACTCTGGGAAGCACCTTTTGGGGTATCATAGGATCATATCTGTCTTTCCATGTAGTTGCATTGGCAACTCCCAACAGGAATGCAGTCTGGATCCCAGTTGGGATCTTTGCTACCATTCTCAATAAGACAAATCATAAACATCTTTAGAGGCTGTAGAACTTCATAAATGAAAAAGAGTCACCTGCCATGAATATCAATAATGGAAAAGGGATTTTAAAATTTCCAATAAGTATCAAACTTCTACAATAGCATTTTGTTTGATTTCTAAGGCAGAGAAATTTGGGATCATTAAATCCATTACGGTGGAAAAAGCCAATTATAAACATAAGATGAACCAAAACACAGCTTCTGGCTGTGAAAAATCATTTATCTAGTTTAGAATACCACCAAATTACTAAATCAGAATCCTGAAGGTGCAAGGATGGAGTGGGCTGACCCTGGCTGAAGACCATTTTCTCATCAAAACTGCTCTATAACTCCCTCCTCAACTGGGCAGGAAAAGAAAATAAAACAAAAGATGCATAACGACAGTCAGACATCACTCACTGATTACCTTCATGGGCAAATAGAAACAACTTAAAGATATTAACTGCATTTATTACCAATCAAGATCAGAGTAGACCTGATTATAGGTTGGGGACAGTGTGGCTGGACAGTGCCCAGGCAGAAAGGGACCTGGGGGTGCTGGTCCACAGCCAGCTGAACATGAGTCAGCAGTGTGTCCTGGTGGCCAAGAAGGCCAAGGAAATCCTGACCTGTAACACGAATAGCGTGGCCAGCAGGAGCAGGGAGATCATCCCTCCCCTGTACTGGGCACTGGTGAGGCCACACCTTGAGGCTGTGTCCAGTTCTGGCCCCTCAGTTTGGGAAGGAAAATGAGACTCTTGAGCACATCCAGAGGAGGGCAACAAGGCCGGTGAGGGCTTGGAACCCAACCCTGTGAGGAACGACTGAGGGAACTGGGGGTGTTTAGCCTGGAGAAAAGGAGACTCAGAGGTGACCTTATCACTCTCTACACCTTCCTGAAAGGTGGCTGTAGTCAGGTGGGGGTTGGTCTCTTTCTTCAGGCAGCAATGGACAGAACAAGAGGACACAATCTCAAGCTGCACTAAGGGAAATATAGGTTGGGTATTAGAAAAAAATTTTTCACAGAAAGGGTGATAAAATACTGCAATTGTCTGCCTGGGGAGGTCATGGAGTCACCGTCCCTGGATGAGTTTAATAAAAGACTGGCTGTGGCACTCGGTGCCATGGTTTAATTAAGGTGTTAGGGATAGGTTGGACTCAATGATCCTGAACGTCTCCTCCAACCTAGTCATTCTGTGAATTCTGTGATTCACAATGAATAGATTCGGTCTACCTGCAGTGGAGACTACATGCAGAAGGAGTGTAATCAGTGAGATTATCAGCGTGATTGACACTTGCAGTGTTGGGACTACAGCACCCTGACAAGTGGCTGCCAGTCTCTGAATCTAGGACCCCATGATGTACAGGGACTCGTGGGGCACAATGCCTAAAGAACAGAAAGGTGTGTCGTGAAAGGGATGTACTGAAATCAATAATACATGCAATTAGAGAAAACCGCAGGCAAGCTTAGGTATTCTAAAGGAAGATCTCCATGGCCAAACACAACACCAGAAAGGTTAAAATTTAGAATGGAAATGCAGAATAAGGAAAGGGAAAATCAATACCTTCTATGAACAAGTAACAGCCAACTATACTGAACTGCGTGAAACAAAATTGCTGTTATAATTTTAATAACCTTGAATTATTTTTTTTTTAATTTTAGTCAGAACAAGAGATATAAAGCTCTGAAGCATCATTGACTTTTAGGAAAAATACATCTTTTGATGTATGGGATCTTTAGCAAAAAAGCAAAATTAATAGCTGATTTTTTTGTAGTCACTGCTCATTCAACACAATCATCCTAAGCTTATGCCACAGTGATTTAAAAAGCTTCATCAAAAGCACTGGTTTAAATGAGCTTATTTTTTTCTCAGATTTGGACTCCAGATAAACAGTATAGAGAATAAAATAAGAGAGGAAGGAGAGAAAAGTTTGGGGTTTTTTTAACAGTTAATGGAATATCTGTACAGAATGCACTAATCCAACACACATTTCCATGGGTCTGGGGCCTGGGGAGAGGCTCAGACAACTTATGATGACAGTCCTTACAGAGTAGCAGCAGTTTATAATCTCACACCTTGTTCCATTGGGTATCTTACAGGATTGAAAAACCAACATCAAGAAGGCACAGAAGACCCCACTTCATGTGGACCAAAGATATATGAATATACACACACGCCTATTTCCACACTCAGAGAGCTTTCCCCTGTAGATAAGCAACTTCCACTGGTCCATGGAATAAAGTTTTCTTGCAGTGCCTTTTATGACTCTGCATTTTGAATCTCATTTTCATCCAAGAAGCAAAGTGGAAAACAAATATATTCCAATGCTAAAGCTAACAGACAAGTGAAGAGACTAGAACTTTGTTTATTCAAAAGCAAAATATATTCAGAAGGTCGGTGTGAATAATAAGTTTAGATGGTTACATTTTTGGCCAACCAAGATGTTTTACTACGCCCCGTATGCTAAGAGGGAAAAAAATACAGTGTTCAAGGACTGCCACAGCTTCAATGTTGACATCTAAGACAGTGTCACTGTTGATCACAGCTTGCAGAGTGCTCTCCTACTGTGCAAACAGTGACTATCACCAACTTTACCACTAGTTCTGCAGTCTTTAAAAGATCGCTCCTGGCATCGGGAGTGAATAATTATTAGAAACATCCCAACACAAAGAGCCACATTGTGTAGCCAAATTTGGGATCACCCCAAGCTTCATGCAATGGCAACTTTTGTCACATTGCCATATGGAACCTGCTTGTTCTCCTGGATGCACACAAGGATTGTGTACTCCAGGACAGTTCTCCTAAAAATTAGGATAGTGTAAGCTATTATAAACCTTGATGCCAGGCAGACCGTCCATCTTGTAACTCCAGTTCTCAGGGACTAGAGAAATAAACATACATCACATTCAGTTTAGCGGGTCTAGAAAGCAGGGGAGTCACACAAGAGCACACTGATATTGGAATTTGGCTAAATACTGTTTATCAACAAAGAACAAAATCCAGTGTGGTGCAACAGAAAAAAGAAAACAGATGTCTCACCTTGCTCCAGCAATAAGCTCTTTTTGTCCTGGGTCAAATGTTAACTGTGAGAAGTCCACAGCATCTTCTGCTTTGAACATGTGTAGCCAAGGGGCAATTTCTAAAAACAATCAAGAAATACAACTTTTACTATAAATGTTATAGGTGTAGTATGTCAGATAGTCACCATTAAATCTGCAGATATTTCGAGTGGGTCTGCAAGTTTTCTCCTTATGTTCCTCTAAGGAAACATAGGAGACTTTCACCACCATGCCATTCAATTTATAATACAGGCCTGTAAAATATATAGGGCAGCCACCTGATACACACTTGAATCAAGTATCCATATTTTGTTCTGAATTGTTTTTCCTCCTTGGGTAAAGCAGAAAACACCACAGTACAACTGCAATTCACTGGGACATACTCAAGTAAAGTTAGATTAAATTTCCATGCATTAAAAACAGCTGAGGTCTAGAGGGTTGGGGTTTTTTAGATAGCTATTTAGTTATTTCTTTTCTTTACAAAAGGATCTCATTAAGTGAAAAGGAATGAGGAAAACAAGCAGGTTTGACTTTTCATCATTTTTCACAATAAAAAGGTTGAGAAATGAGGGATGAAAAAGGAAAAATGTTTGACATTCTTTGAACTTTTTTTTTCACTTTCCTTTCTCAGACTAATTTAGTGCTACATTAAGCAGGGCAGACAAGCATGTGAATTAGTGAAAATCAGCCAAGGGCATTACTTGTATTCAGAATACAGACATGTTCCTACTTTCAAATTTAAGCACATGTAAAGAGTTTCAAATCAAATCTTTAAATATTTTCATTACTAGTTAATCCTTTTTTCATTCATATCACTAACTGGACATTAACAGTTTGGCTAAATAAACACAATATTGTGGAAACAGAGCATAATTATCTTTTATTTTTAATTTTTTAAAATAGACATATAGAATATAGAAAATTTCTGTAGAAATAGAAATGGTAGAAATGGCTCGCTAAAAATAAGTCCAGTTGTACAAAACTCTCATTCTCTAGAATTCTGAAATTTTCAAGACATTGATTGAAGCTGTTTTGTTTTGTTTGTTTGTTTGTTTGTTTTTTTAATGTAGACACAAAGCAGTGGGCTGGAACTTACATGAAAGGTGAAGAGGGCTGAGTATGTACGGCTCAATGGGCTGTGGCCTTATTTGAAGATTACAGGTGAAAAAGAGCCACTTGAAAGGCCAAAATCAAGCTCATGGTCATGACCATTTAGAACATGGAGTCAAAACCAACCCAACCCCCTGAGGGTGCTGCAGAAGTGCAATTGTTGACAATGGTATCATTAGCTGCAGCTCAGGTTAAAAACACTCATTCTAAGCTCGCTTCTTCACTCACGAGTATATTTTTGCTTTTGCAAATGTCTCAGTCAAAATAATCCATGTCTGGTGCCTGTTTCAGGATGATTTGTTCCTAATTTAAAGTTTTAGCACAAGTGGGCTATCCATTCCTAAGGAATGGGCCCAGGAGAAAAATGTTATTCTGAGTCAAAACGTGTTCAGCCATTGCAGACAACCATTAAATGCAGTGTGCAGAAGCTGCATCATCATATACTTTGGAAAAACAGATGGAACTGTGAAATAGAATCACTTGGGTGTCAGAAAAGTAACTTCTGCATTTTTAATGTCAGTACATATTACATCTGGGCAATTTCAGGCTAGCAATGCCAGTTTGTACATGTTCTGCAGTACTTGTAGCTAAATTCACTCTTGATTTCCATCTGCATTGGATGGGTGCTCAAACCAGGATTCAGACACTGGGGTGGAAAGGGGATTTGGCCACATATTAGATAACTGTGATTACAGCTGCCATCAGCCATTACTGCAGATGCTGTGCAGAGAACCCAGCAGGATTCTGAGGGAGGAAAAACACTCATATACATTACAGGCCTGTATATATAGCCTTATACATACTTACTTATCTATTTTTATTTAAATATATATATATGGCTACACAGGCAAGCATAAAAGAGGTGTTTCCTAAACTTTTTGCACTTGATTTTGCAGCTTTAACTTTTCAATCATGCATTTCATATGAAACAACCAATTGTAAAGTTCTAAAACATTAAGAAATTAGGTAGGACATGAAGATGAGGAAATCTAGAGGTAAATCACAAAGAATCTCAGTTACTGGCAAAAGAAGGGAAAAAAAAAATAGAGAACAAAACAAAAAAAACATCCAGACCCACTGTGGAAACATCAGTCTCTGAAAGAGTGACAAGGTAAGCAGCTGAGAATGGAATTACCCCAGCTCTACATTGGTAGGACAAGTGAGAGCCTTGGTCATCTGAAAGAAGAGGAGAGGAGTGGCTCCCCACAGCATGAGAGGCCAGGGACAGCTCAGCACACAGAAATACTGCAGTGCCAGAAGGCCACAGGGAAGACTGAGATTCAAAGCCTCTCAATTCTCTTCCACTTGTCCTGCTGTCTCAGCACGACACAATAAAGCTTCAAGGTACAGCAAGCAGGTGATTGAGACCACTTCCAGGTTTGGAGCAGGGGGCCAGGCAGGGCAAGGCAAGCCCTGGCTAGAGAACAAGAATGAGGACTTGCTAGGAAATCTCTCTGAAATCTGAATCCCCTTCAAAATATAAATTATTTTATCCTGTCTTTGTTGCATTCAGCAGTGCTCTTGCTTGAGGGAATAAGGTCAGGAAGAGCAAATGGCTGCCAGAGCTCTTCTTTTTCAGAAAACACTCTGAAACTGTATCTCTTGTGAGTCACAGTGGCAGCATGTGTCACACAGAAATAAGTATTTATGAGATAAAGCTACAACTTCATGACACTTTTGTAAGGGAAAATGAACAAAAACAGTGCCTGCAAAAATTTTTAAAAAGGCAATACAACCCCATGTACATAGCAAAAATAAAAGCTTATGTAACTAATTAACAGAATAATTATGTTTCCTTTCACCGAAACAGTGAAATCTAGCTGGAAACCCATAGGTGAAACAAGACTTTTTAGTTTTGCTTTGAATTATCTCCTTAGAGTCAAAAAATCATAATTAGCTACTAAAGGCCTCGAATTATTTTTCTTCCAATTAAAATCCTAATGTTAAAGTAGTAAGAAGTAATAATTTAAATTTATTAATGGTTTTCATGCAGATGCAACATGACAAGCTTTACACAATAACACAGCAGTACATTTTGTGTACTACAACAGTAGCATAAATAAATGTGTAAGGCAGTTAAGCTGCCCTGCCAACACATAACCCAACAGTATTGCTTGCTGGTCACAGGTGACAACAGCAACATCCCTACACTTTCCCATCCTAACCCTCCCCTTCCTGACATTCCCCTCCCTCTCCTCTGCCCTGCCTTCATGTGAATTACAGTAAAACACCAAGCTCTTTATTGACTTCTCTCTTACTCCTGATACTGAGAAGACTTATTGAAACACACCTTCAGCCTGGACTTGTCTTTCCTTTAAAACTAAGTAGGCATGTTTGCCAATCTGCAGACATCAGTCTGGGACTCAAAGCTGTCCAGGGGAAACTATGATGGTACACATACAGTCATGACAGCAGGTGATTGCCAACACTCACTGCATCCTTTTGGTACATTCAAGACATATTTACCCTTAGAAAAACAACCAAAAAATTTTTCATTGCTGTTACAGGACTGAAATCTGCAGGACTTGTAACTCGAAAATATTCCCAAGAAAAATAGTTTCCCATGGAACTAAAAGATGGATGTTGAAAAAAAGCCTTTCTGAGAGGGCTACAGCTCTCTTTCACACACTGGGAATCAGATGTTATGGGTTTTCCTGGGGGGTTTGAGCTTTGGGAGGGAGGGTTAATAGCTTCAATTTAATATAAAACAAAGTTTGTCGTGGTCCATAAATCGACAGCAAAGCAAACACACTGGATTCCACCCAGCTCAGAGGAAAGGTCAAGGAATTCTCTTTAAGATGTTTAAAGACAAAGGAAGTTAACAATCAAAGCTGTGCAGTAGGACATTAGATACTCATATTTAAAAAAAATGAAAGACTAGAAACCTGTCTCTGTTTTACTTTAAATTTAGCATCTGCCCAACAGGCCATGACTTGTTTGGTTTACATTGTTCCAAGGACTCCCCAAGGGTGGAACTCTTCAGTTCTTTGCAAATGAAACTGTAAAGTTCCCTCTAACCTAAGTTTCACTCTTCAGTACTTCAAAGTAGAGCTACAGTAAACACTAAAATAAATTGAGAAATTACTTACAAGGAATAGAATGGTATGTTTAGAACCAAATTCAGAGGTGATCTATAATAATAAAACTTTTCAAATAACGAAGTCCAAAGACAATAAGGACCTCCTGTTTTCATTTTAAAATTAACATAGATATTAAAAGTTTCAGTACTGTTTAGAGTGTATGTATGTGACACCTCGTGTCATGGTGTCCTTTTTGAAAATAGTGAACACAATTTAAACATATGCACAGCAGCACCTTCTTGAAGAAACTCTGTTAGCAAAATAACAACGATAGCAATAATAATAGTAATACCACAACAATAATACCACCACAATAACAATACAAAATAACACCATAGTTGAAAATTAGCAGATTTGCAATATTAACAGAAGTCTCTGGGTGGCATCAGTACAACAAACTCACTAATCTTATCAGAAGAAAATAAAAATATATTTCTGCATGCTAAAGCTATTTTACAATTAAATGTATCTAATCTAAGGATGATACAATTACTCCATCTTCCTGAAGCTGTGTGACAATTTTAGCCTTAGAGCTCCTCCTATGATACTCAAGTTACACCACTATCCTCTTCAAAGGCAGCGAGACATGTCAGAAGTCTCCCCAGGGATGTGCCACGCTGACTCCACTGCATCACCCCTGGTGGCATCACCACTGGTGCCCTTGTGACAGTGCCATTAACCCCAGGGGAATCTATTAAGCAAGGTGTCAGGGCTGGCAAGAGGAAATCCACCTGTTCATTCATTCAGCATGTCCAGCCTGGGGGTTTCTTTACAACATTGGTTCTTGGAGGACACAGCTAGGAGCACTTGTAAACGCTCTGCTGTGGCGCTTCAGGACTCCACAGTCTCTATCTTAAAACTAGAACTGAAAAAAACCAAGATTTTCTTCAGCAGTTTCTGTGCACCACTGGTATTGATTCAGTGTGACTGTTCTCATCTTAAAATAATGTTATATTATAAATATATCTGTGAATAATAAATTCAATCAGAACTATTTCTGGTTAACAAGCATTGCTCCATGTTGGGAAAACAGGCAAGAAAGATGGCATAGACAGAGACTGCTGCAGAATATTTTACAATTCACTTTTGCCTATACTTTTTCCTTACACTTCCAGTGACCAGTTTTCCTACCTCTTTCATACTGTATTCCCTCCTCACGGAGATGTATTATACACACCCTTGCTGGTAAGTCATTGACTCACTGCAAATGAAAGGAAAAAAGGTGCTTCACAGCTCAAGTGAAGAAAGGAAATACATGCCAACACTATTCCACAGGTTCCAACTAAAAAGAGGACTCCATCAGGAAAGTTCAGCAAAAGAACAGCTGTATGACTCCTGAAACACAATTCACACCTCCACTTACCAGATAGGAGCTGAAGCCTAGTTTGTTAGAAATATAACTCATTTTTTAGAACTTGTACAAGGCATGTGCCTCTCAGCATTTGTATGCAATGACTCCAATGTTTTAAATACTTTTGATCAATAGGTTTAAAAAAGAAAGTAAATACTGGGTAGAAAGCAACTACAGTTACAAACACGTACCTGACAATATAAGACATCATATACAGGTTTTTTTTTCCCTCAGGTGACTTTCTGAAAATACAGCTGCAAACAAACTTCTGGATTAGGCATCAGGGCTTGTCTGGTTGTCATTGCAATGGAAAGAAACCCATTGCTGCACCTGAACAAACTACTTTGTGCACTCCTCAGGCTGCAGTGCCATGAAGCTCCACCACAACTGTGGTGGTTCTATTTCTGGTACAAAGTCTTTAAACCATACAAATGGAACTTATTCTTTATATACTTGTGAAGTCATGCTTTATTTTTACTTACTTTGAAGCAAATTCCTATTCTAACCTTAGCTTAGCTCTGTTGCAAAACAGGCCAGAGCAGACTTTTCCCAATTAATTTTTGTTGGATGCATTAACCATGAAATCATTAAAAGTGCCATTTCTTTTGAGAAGCAAAGTAAAAAATATGATAAAATAATCATAAACAAAAAAAAACCCTCATCAAACAACTATAATTAACACAGCAAATATTTTTGATTTCTCTTACAGAAAAGATTCATTCTACGGGTTACAGCACTCCAGCAAAAACAATATGCTAAACTATATTCATTACAGAATCTAAGCACAAACATCTGCCCTGCTCTTCTTCCATAAGGCCCATGGTAGAAGCCAAGCACTTGGAAGACAGCAGCTCACTGCAAAGCAGGAAGACCTGCCCATTACAGGCTGCTTTTCCTTTCATTCCAAACATATGCCTTCTACATGCAGAGTTATGTTGGTAGACCTGCTTCCAGGACCATGCACCTCCTCAGCTTTATGACCCTGACTGCTTATTGCAGAATTGTATCCCCAAGGTGTGTGCCTTGCCCATGCTGTGGAGCCTTATTCCACAGGTCTAGAGAAAATCCCACAGGGAGATTCTGCAGAGCGCCCCTTGCCCAGGCTGTACATCCAGAGGTGCTGTGGGATGCAAAGCAAATACAATGACAGCCCTGGGTCAGCAGTCTGGGTATCCATTAATCCTTCCTACATCCTCCTATTGCTGTCCTCCTTTAGCACGCATTGCAGGGGCAGACAAAATAATTATTAATGCATCCTACAATAGCAGAGCTCAAAGGTAGGACCTACACTTCATTTCTGGTTCCAGAGTTGAAGTTAAGTAGAAGGAGAAAGAAAATGCCCAAGTAACACAACATTAAGTACTAGGCACTTATGTACACCACCAGGATGAGTTAGAAGGCACCAGGAAGGTGCTTTTTCTTTAATTTTTCATACACAAAGAGGAAAAACTACTGCATCGAGAACCTTAGTCAAATAAATAAACAAGGAGTAAGCAAGTCTCTAACATTTACACCTCACAGAAAGAGACAAATGTTTTCAGGAAGAAAAAAATACAAATTGAAAAGATAATCCCATCTCAGTGTTCCAGCAAAATTCCTGGTCCACCTGTTACTAGAATGTAGTTGGCATGTCCACTTTTTCATAGATAAGCTACAAATATTCAAATGTCAGGCCTAAGGAGAGCCACAGATGTAAATAAATCTAATGGTCTGTGCTACCAGAAGGCTCTAACAATCTAATTGGAGTACATCAGAAGCAGGCTGGATATAACATATGAGGAGAAGAGCAGTAGTTCAACAACAAAAAGACAGCATTGTCCAGCACCATTTAATGTTTTTCTGTAAAATGAAAGGATTAGGACAGATAGATCTGTTACAGTACTCAGTATTGCATTTTAATGAAAAAGACATTTCATTTGCTATACAGAACTTATTTATACCAGGGCTGTGTACAGAATTAAGAGTATGTGGATGGACATCATAACTGAGACATGAAAGAATATGTTTACATGTTTACTCAAGCCCTTATTTTTAATAGAATTGAAAATTCAAAATATTTCCTATAGAAATGATTAATAAGTTTTAATCTGAAAAACACATTGAAAAATATAGGCATTCTGGTAATTAGTGATTGGACAGTAGGAACTCTATAGTTTCCAAAAAAGGTATCCAGGAAGATATAAGAAAACAAAACATCACTTCTTCCCTCCAGGGAAAAAAAATTGTCTTGGCAGGATTATTTAATGCAATCCAGTCCTCTATAAAGGAAAAGATGAAGTTACAAAGTTGCCCAAAATGATTAAATCAGCAACCACAAACTAAAAGATTCCTCTTTTAATTCTAACCACACTACATTTGGTTCTCCTTTGGAAACATGAAAATATGTCAGATCTCCATCTGCAGTTCAGAGCTCATCTTTGCTTATAGGGAGGGAGGAAGAAAGAAAGAAAGAAAAAAAGAACCAACAAAAAGACAAATCAACCTCAAAACTACAGATCCTTTTCCAGTTGCAGTATTCTGGAGGTCTCTAGATCCCATAAACAAACCAGCTGCCTTCCTTCCACTAAGCAATAAAACTTAATACAGTCCTGAAGCTTGCTTTTCCATACAAAGAGAACTGCAGAAGCCAAGAAATAAATATCTACATCTACCCTTATCTAGAAGCTCTGCTAGCTTCTTGTGCTCCTCTCCATTTTAAATCACTTGTAATAAAACAAATCCCAAGACCATAAACCTCTTGATATTCTCCAGAAAGTTCACCACCTGTTTACTGCGCATTCGTTTTATGAACAGCTATTACAGCTTCAGAACAATTTTGGAGGGCTGTAAGTAATTTATTATTAATGGGGAAAAGACAAAATGAACATACTTGCTACAGTATATGCTTCTTGACTTTGAATGCATGAAACTTGAACTTCTTTCTTAAGCCTAGGGTAAACTTGCTTCCTTTTACCCAAGTACTCACATCTGTCATTGATTCTCTCAGAAGGCACAAAGTGGCTGCCCTGGCCACTTGTGTACTGCTCTCCAGATGCAGTCACAGCAGTTGCCCTGCCCCAGCTCGCTCACCTGCTTGAACAATGCACTCTAACCTTCAAGATCTAAAATCTAGCCTGCATTCCTGTTTTCTCTGCCCTGCCAGAGCTCCCCAGCTAGAAGTACATATTGCTGCATTCTTATGTGTGTACATATGTCTATTACTGGGATAATTAAAGGGAATTTGGGTTCTGACTGTGCCCTCAGGGAAGAGACAGGAACATCTGCTGCAAAGCCTAGTTATTTCTTATTTTTCTGAACAAGAGTTCAGAGTTGTTTATGCTTCATTGTTCAAACACACATATTGCATACAAATACAAGAAAGTGTAAGGCAAAAAAAGACTGAACCCCCACCTAGATGAAAGTGGTTTCAGTGCTTCCAGCACAGTCAAAACCCACTAACTTCACACCTCATCCAGCACAGAGCCCTAATGCTCTTCCCAGGCAGAGCAGCTACTCCTTACATTTACCACCTCTGGTCCCTGTGCTGCTGCTGCCAATCTTCCTCAATGTGATGGAGGGACAGACTGACCATGAAAAACATTTGCCATCCTCAGTCATGCACTCTCTTCAGAGGGGTTTAACCTTTTGCATTTTAACACTTGCATGCTGGCTTTGACAGCCAGCCAAAGAATTCATTTTGAAGGAAATCATGTTCTATAGTTATGGGAAATTATTATTTAGTCTCAAGATGGAGTTTTCTAAAGAAATCTGCTCAATTTCAATACATGTACTGTTGGGAGCAGAAACAAAATACAGACTGCCCTTAGACAGTTATGCACTTTTACTTTTGTTGGAAATATCTATGCTTCAATTTTTGCTTCTTTTGCTAGAACTGACCATTCTGCAATGATGCATTCCTACTTATGTTGGCATATGAACTTAATAAACCTTTTTATTTACATTGTTTCAGCAAAATAAAATTTCCTGATCCTATCAATTCTGCCCAAGACTGTAGCTCAAAAAATTAAGGTCAGATGATATTTCATGAAGAAATACAAAACCTAACAAAATAAGACATATTATAAAGACAAAGGGTATAGAGAACAAAGCCTGACACTGATCTTTTTAAGAGTTTGGAGCCAGGACTTCAAAGAGCAATATATTCCCCACCTCCTCCACTCTCGCACCACAAAAATAAAAGGATGCCCCAAAGCCAAAAAAAGAAAACAACATGCAAGAAATAAAAGAATGAATCAAAACACTACAGTCAACACTTCCCTTTGTAGAACTTACTTTTGTTCTAAAAGACACTGCTAAACTCCAGGGGTTTGTCACTATTAACAACTACTTTAGTAGGTTTATTGTAGAGCTGGTTGTAAACCAGTCAGGTCCTAACTCTCAGAAATAGTAGAAAATAGCTATAAATCCATCAAACCAAAATCTGAAGTGAGCACTGGAAATGGAAAGACAAGCTTAGGACAAGTCGAAGTTTTTTCCAACCTGAAAATGACAAGTTGTCATGTAACAAGTAAGTATCTACCACATTCAGCCACACACAATCAGCTGCTACCCAGTGTCCCGAAGTCTTGTCAACAGCAGACAAGCACTGCCACAGAAGGAAGACAGGGAAGAAAGCATGTGGAAAAAAAAAAAAAACAATCAACGCTTTGAAGAAACACTGACTGTGGTTCTCTATTTCCACCCAAGTTATCAAAAAACAAAATGTATCTTAGTAAGGTTATTGGTAAGGCTCTGGTTATTTAAGAAATTAGGAAGAAAACCAAAACATTACTTAATGTTTTTCCTCCCAACCTCTTAAAATTCTTGAAACCTTAGAGCTTGAAGCAAGGCCAAAGGACAGGCCAGGGTTTCCCCAGTCTCTCAGCCAAAGTGATAGACAGCAGAGGGTGACATTCAGTGACAGGCAGTAAGGGCAGCAGGTGCCATCAAGTGACAGCAATACAGGCCCCATAAACACTGCGCAGGATCTGGAAGGGAAGAGCACTGGGATGAGTCTTTCCAGTAACTCTGCCATTACAAAGTATGAAAACAAAGTTGCCCAGGATCAGATGGGCCAGTAACTGCCATTGTTGACATCTTTTCTGACCTAACAGTCTAAGTTACTCAGAATTATAGATTGATTTGGGCTGGAAAATATCAATAAGATCATCGAGTCCAGCTGTTAACCCAGCACTGCCAAGTTCACCACTGAACCAATTCCCCAGGTGCCACATCTCCACTGAATACATCCAGATTTGGTGATTCTGCCACCTCCCTGGGCAGCCTGGCTCAATGCACAACAATGCTTTCAATGAAAAAGATTTTCCTAATATCCAGTATTCCCTGACACAACTTGAGGCCGCTTCCTCCTGTCCCACCACTTGTTACTTTGGAGAAGAGACCAATCCACACCTTGCTAGCGCCTCCTATCAGGCAGTTGTAGTGCATGATGAGGTCACCTCTGAGCCCCCTTTTCTCCAGTCCTTTCTTATGAAAAAATTGAAATTCTATCTGGTGGGGAAAAAGGCAAAACAGAAAAAAGAAATCAGAGCAATATTGTGCTCCCTCTTCCTCTAAGCACACATACAAAAAAATTGACAGAACTTCATCTGCATACCAGCTCTATTTCTTGATTGCTGATCTGTTTATTTAACATATCCCAGTTTGGATGATTTACAACGTTTTAGCAAAAATACAGCTCTTTTGAAGAAGAAAAAAAAAAAGAACAAAAATTCCAGATTTTAAGTCCATCTGCCCACTTTGTACAGAAAGTCGAATGCGGCAGGAGCCTCTCACTCATCTTGCTCTTTGTTAACAACCAGAGAACTGTACATGCCCTAAAGAGTCACATTAGGGCAATAAGGAACAAATCAGCCATGGAAAGGCTCATAGGACATGTCTGCACAGCTCACTAGTCGTTGTAGCCACTGATAATTCTATATTATCAAAATTTATGAAAATTATTAGCATTCCATGAAGGTCCAGCAGCTCACTGGGATGCCAAAATAATTTTGAATTGATGCTTGCTTTAAAAAATGATCACTTTCAGAGGGGAAAAAAAAGTAGCTGAATGCAAGTCCTTTGCTTAGAGAATTCATCCCCTGACATTCTTTCATTTTTATGTGAATGGGCATCAATGACACTGGGTGATTCAGGGAAATATAGGAGGATAGAACCTTCAGTCTCCAGAGATATTTTTTAATTAACAGTAAAGAGTTGAAGGTTGCTGCTCCATACCAGAAGCTTAATCACCTGTACAAAAGTAAAAGCAAACCTGATTCAATACAAAAAAATAGAGAACTGGTAAAGGAATTATTTTCCTCTTTAAGAGGGACTGGTTCTTGGCAAGGTAGTGCAAACCATCTTGTAGTCCTATCATCTAGACAAACCAAAGTTGCAACATCTAGCAATCAATGCTTCTTCACTGATGAATCATCTTCATTTAAAGAAAAAACCCAAAAGACAATACAGAATGGAAAGCAATACACCTTAATCCCAATGCAGATTCTGGCAGATCATCTTTGAAATGTTATATATGAAAAATTGGGAAAAAACAAGAAAAAACTAAGCAGCTTAGTAGACTACTATTAGTTTAAAAGAAAACTTCCAACAGGATTAGAAGAAAGAGAAGAGTACAAACAAAATCAAGTTCATATGCCATTTATCCTCCTTCATCCAGCCCACATATTATTTCCTCCTGGCACATGTTGAGTGCATGCACAAACCACAGGATAAAATGAGCAGAGCAATGTACTGAGTCTATATTACTTAGACAAACATCAACTAAGGGAATTCTGTGGTGGTCAGACAATAAGGTTAAGAAAATATATTTCTTAGGATTCTCTAACCAAGGAATCAAAAATAACTACACTATTTTTCTTTTCTGGTTAACCTCAAGTTGAAATGAAGGGTTTAAGTTCATTTCTTATGGATTGAGACATGCTATTTTTGAGCATGTTTATTCAACAGATAACTTTGTTATGGCACAGTATGTATTTAAATTATCCATAAATATAGCTTCTAAAATTATGTAAATTGATGTTTTTTTGTTGAGACAGCACAACTTTAAATTCTGATTATTTTAAGGTAGCCTAGAAGAATGAGACTTGCCCGAGAGCAAATGATCTCTGCTGTTCTCCCAGTATCAATTAAGTCAAGTTCATAACTGCATTTTATTTCTTATAGAAAAGCCCAACTTTATGCAGGTAAGCTGCGGGACAATTAATACCTAAAATTTCACACCTGAAAGTGTGTTTGGGTCAATTTTTTTTCCAGCTCACTCACACACTTCTAAGCAGTTGTGATGGCCCCTTCAGTTCTACCTCATGGATTGGGTCCATCTACAGAGCAAGTCTTCAGCTGAGTTTGGAAAGGTCTGGTGTTTCAAAGTTCAGAAAAAGTGTGTGTCAGGGGAAACAAGCTGCCACTGTAACTACTTCTATCCTTTTTGTTGATTGCTTTTATTTTTGGCTTTGTTTTGTTGAGTTTTTATATGATTTAATAAAAGGTCAGGTCCACAGAGAGCTACCACAAAGGTTCTGTAGAGCAGGTGGACTATGAAATGCTGAAAATATTTAGACAAACATAACACCACTAAACTGTTTTGCTTTGGGTTTTTTTGCTTAAGAATAGTTCAACCTTTATAAAGCATTGTTGTTTCCCATAGAGCAAATGTGGTTTTTACAGCCTTTTTTAACTGTTCAAGTTAAACACTATCCTATAATTCCTTCACTATAATAGGAGAATGTTTTTTTTCCAAGTAGCTGACCATCAGTAAACCCTAATACACTTACAGAGCTAACATTTCTTATCTATATGCAAACAAAAAGTATATCTAAATAAAATAAAATTTAATACTAATAAAATTTCTAAGACCATCTTTAATGAGGAGCTTATTTAAGCCCTTTTTCTGCCCTAACTCTTGAGATACCTCAAGCATAATTTCCTTTTTTTTTCACATTGTAAGCATTTGAAAAGGTGTGCAAAGATCAAGGATTTCACAGTGAGTTTCTGTGTATCCATTCTGTGATCTGCGCCCTCTTTCCTTTCACCCAGTTCTAAGTCATATTTGATTTATAATCACAGAATCACAGAAATTCTAGGTTGGAAGAGACCTTTAAGATCATCGAGTCCAACCCGTGTTCTAACACCTCAACTAGATCATGGCACCAAGTGCCACATCCAGTCTTTTTTTAAACTCTTTGAGGGATGATGACTCCACCACCTCCCTGGGTAGATGATTCCAGTATTTGACCACTCCTTCTGTAAAATACTTCCTCCTTAATTCTAGCCTGTATCTCCCTTGGCACAGCTTGAGACTGTGTCCTCTTGTTCTGTCTGTTGTTGCCCGGAGAAAGAGACCGACCCCCAGCTCACCACAGCTACCCTTTAGGAAGTTGTAGAGAGTGATGAGGTCACCCCTGAGTCTCCTTTCCTCCAGGCTGAACAACCCCAGCTCCCTCAGTCGTTCTTCATATGGCTTGTGCTCCAAGCCCCTCACCAGCCTCGTTGCCCTCCTCTGGACACGCTCAAGCGTCTCAACGTCCCTCCTAAAGTGAGGGGCCCAGAACTGGACCAATACTGCAGGTGAGGCCTCACCAGTGCTGAGTACAGGGGAAGAATGACCTCTCTGTTCCTGCTGGCCACACCATTCCTGATGCTGGCCAGGATGGCATTGGCCCTCTTGGCCACCTGGGCACACTGCTGGCTCATGCTCAGCCGACTGTCAACCAGCACCCCCAGGTCCCTTTCCACCTGGGCACTATCCAGCCATTCCGTCCCCAGCTTATATCGCTGCAAGCCCTTGACTCCAACTACTGGAATTAGTTAGTGTAGCTGATGAATTCCCAGCATATGAAGACAGATTTTTTTTTTTACTTTTTTTTTTTACTTTTTCTTTAAGCCTGCATTTCAACAGATTAGCACATTTTTTCCACTTCTAGATGCAGAATCCTCCTTAGAGAGAGAGAGAGGAAGGAACTTCAAAGAGGGACCATGCACCGTCAGTCAGTTTCACCACATGAAACACTCAACTGCTCACTCCTGGGCTGATCCTGTCAATCCAATACTTTGAGGTCTATTTTATATAAATCTGTTTTCTGTGATAATTCCTAACAACTTTAAATAATTAGAAATAGAAATTTTCAGCTTCCAAGGAAGACACAAAGCATCTTATTCTAGTTTAAGAAAGCTCTATGATAAGAAATTTTAGAGCTGCTAACATTTTCTGATCTATTGTAGCCCTTCTTAGAGATTCTGGGAGAGCAAAAAAGTGCATTTTTCAGTCCTAATATTAATTATGCAGATAAACAACATGGTTGTTACAACATGGTTATTAATACTGTGTATGAGAGACAAAATGAAATCTTTGAGATCATGCCAAAAATCCTTTCAAAGTGTGTGCATCTCCTGCTACTGCATCTTCTTTTTCCTCTAACAAAGTACTTGAGCAAAAGTTCTCAACTGGTTCTCAACTGGGTGAAACTCTTGCCATTTCCTATCAGAAGATATATCACAGTCTTCAACTAAAACTATCAAGCTGGAAAAATCAGTGCTAGAAATAGTATACGCATCTCTACACAAGGTAGCCTGACAGAATCATCACCTAAGTGAGCAATTTTTGATGAGCAGTGGGAAAGAAAGCAAGCTCTTTCAGGAGATATACTCTCATTTCATATTTCACTGTGACAACTCCTGGGGACTATTTTGTCTTTTTATTAGGTTTTTTTTGCAGCTGTTCACCCATACACTACACCAGACTCTCACTCCATTAGTTTTATTTAATAGTTTATACTTCATCTACCTTACCTCTCAAAGGAAGACAAATCAAATAAGTACACTGCTACTTTGGCATACCAGAAACTACAAAAAAAGAGTGCTTTGATCAGTTATAAGTAAAATAAAAGTGTTGACATCTCTGTAAAGTTAGCACTGAGTTTACAAGCTCTAAAGCACTTTCCACTCAATAGCATTCAGCCTTGGTTGATGATCAGCATCAACCACAGTATTTCAGTACTACAGCCACAGAGAATTTAGCTCTGGTGGATCTAACACTGCTACAAGATGACTTTACAGACCAGGGCATTAATGCAGCACTCAATGGGATTTTAACTGTAATAAATTGATTTCTCAACTTGATGTTGATCTAGCAGCACTAATGACATCAATAGATACAGACAGCATTTTCCTATAGGCATTCATAAAGTCAGCAAATGCCTCAGGAAGACCATGGATATCAGTAAGGCTGGTTGAAACTTGCCAACTCATTCAGAGAGTGGCTTTTCACACACATCTCTCTCCTTACATTCTCATATCCCAATTAAGCCATTCCTAACATACAGATTCAAAGATAAGGCACTTTTTCCTGGGGTCTCAAAACTTCTCTTTTCCACTAACTGGCCATCCTGTAACTGCAAATCAAATGCTGTGTGCCCACACCAACTAGTTTACCCAGCTATCACATGCTGTATACTGCACTGCAAATGTGTTTCTACATGTACTTTTCAAGAGTTATTAAGGACTCCCAGAAGATCATTGTGTGAAGTATGAACTACTGCTTGTTAGAATATTTTTCAAGAGATGTTGGTTCATAAAGGCTAAGGTATGTCATGGATATGTACTAATTAATGGTATTTTTACCATAAAGGTCAAGAGGGACCCTGGCATTCAAAATCTTTCCAGATCTCATTTTAAAGATCTGACCATTAATGTTGCTATATAATTATGTTTCCCACATATATTTACAGTAAAAATAAATTGGGTTTTTTTCAGTAAACTTGAACTGTGACACTGTCTTTGGCTATATCAAAAAGTGCAACTGGAACAATATGACCTCTATTCCCAAAAAGCCTTAGCATAATGACTTAGAACTGGAAGGACATCACTAAAAATTAAATATGACAGAGAACAAGAGAGGTCTAGAAGGCAGGATCTGCCTAAATTCAAGAAACCCTCCTAAATATTGGCTGAATTAGATTCATAAAATGACACATTTTTAATCAACTCCTAGAACTTAGCACTGCTAATAAGTGTCAATTATTTTCTTTTACAGTTGCATATACAAAAACCAAAAAGTACATGCAGTGATCTCTTGGTTTGTGAAATTAAGAAGCTAAGTACCAGAATTTTAACTGTTCTACTTTAATTACTTTAATTTAGAGTATTGTGTATGCGTGTTCTGATAAAAAATAGCATTTTAAACTAAATTATACCACAATATGAATGCTAAGGAAACCAGGTACTTCATCAGAATAACTCACACTATTTAGCCCATCAATAAAAGAGTGATAAAGGTCCCTCCTTCACAATACCCTGGTGGTTTGCTGTTCTGAGGTACAGAGTTCATTCTCCAGCACATTGAAAAACAGGACAGCTGGTACCATTACTATTATTAAACCATTAAAGTGCCAGAACAAAATAGTTTCTGGAAAAAACACAACATTATTTTCTCAAAGTTTATGAAAAGAATGGAAACAAATCTTTTTCCAATTAAAATTCAATAAATTCTAATTCATTGAAATAAAAAACTTACACATGTGCTTTCTTAAAAAAACAGGAGGAATGCAGTGTGTAACATAATACATCTTAATCCCTGCATCCTCATAACTAGAAACTATTTGGAACTCCCTCTAAGTTGTGACAGTAATGGAAAATTCTCAATTCAAATAAACAAAAAAAAAAAAAAAAAAAAAGATAAGTTATAACTGCCTCAGGTTTTTACAGAAAACATCCTCCAAGTATTCTTTGCTTTGTTCAGACTGTTCTAAGCCTTCCACCCCAATACTCAAGATGACAACCACATGTATGAAGAGGCTGCCCTGGTGAAAGAAGGAACTCATGTAGCTCCAATGCAAAAAGGGCTGTATCAGGCATAAGCAGGGACAAGGAGGAATTTAGAAAGACCACATGGGCATGCAGGGATTACATCCGGTTACACAAAGTTCAGTGGGAGTTACCATTTGCATGGAATGTCAAGGACAACAGGAACAGCTTCTACTGCTCCAATAGTAATGGAAGTTTGAACAGGGATGAAAGGGTGAACAGGGAAAAAATCCAACTTGGGCAGATCCAACCTAGTGGCAGCAGAAATGGATGATGCTGAGGGACTCAATACCTCCACTAAGACATCAAAGAAGGCATCTGTCGTTTAGCAAGAACTATCATTTGGAGAGTAAATGTTTAATACCCCTTACTCCACCTGAGCCACCAACAAGTAGAACAACACAAGGGTTGATCCTGGGACCCATCCTGTTTAACACCTTAGTGAAGAAGGGGAGGCAATTGAACACAGTCCTTCATGAAATTAAGGGCACACATGTAGAATTGTGCACTTGGAAAGGAATAACTCCATGTAACAGTACAGGCTGGTTTTAATCGCAAAGGAAAATTAGCCACCCACCTTTAAGCAACACATTCAGCTACAAACACTGAATAAAATTTGAAAGCTTAGTTGTGTTTAATTTATACAGAATACAGCCCAGACTTTTATGCAACAGCACTGAATGCACCTTTTTTCCCATGTCATTCTACATTAAAAGCAGAGGTTTCCATGAAGTGATTACACAATACTTAGCCTACTTCTGGAAAAGATTTTTGGCATTTACATCTTACCTTTGTATGCAATAATTGGGTGCTCAGCTCTGTGGCAGTGGGTATCTTCTGTTGTTGTTGACTCCAGTATTCCTAACACCCCAAGTCCTGCCAAGAGCAGTGTGAGGAAGCAGCTTCCTCTCATGGTGGTCATGCTGTCCTCCACAGCAGTCACTTCTTTTAACTGTCTACTCTTCTTGCATTCATGTGGGAAAAGCACCTGGAGAATTCAAATAGATTTATTTAAGAACAAGAGCAAACCATAGGAAAAAATAGACAATTCTTGAAGTTTAAAACAAAACAACATTGCTTCCTTTTTGTGCAGCATCTGACTACTCAAAATTATACTGTCAGCTGCTCCTCTAATCACTTCACAAACCTATCATCAGTTACCCAATTTAGGAAAATTGATCACCCAGCAGGATTAAAAAAAAAATCAATGTTCATTACCCCCTCTCTTTTATTTTGTAACATGAGGGGAAAAGAATGTTCTTCAACATTTTTTATTTTATCCTCTTAAATAGAGCAAACATACTTAAATCTCTCTTCCCTTCACTTGGATCCACTGCTTCTTGCCTTGCTTTCCTCAGAGATGAAGGAGTACTTTGACTTCTTGCAAGTACAAGGTAGAAGAGGAATTGTTACCTAACGTTGAATGACTACTTTGAGAGAACAACAGCCCTAGAGCATGTATTTTTTGCCTATCTGTAGAGTTTGTATGGAACAGCACAGAAAGGGGTAGGACAAGATTCACCTCAATGCTCTGGCACACACTTTTGCTTTACAGCAATGAGGGTCACTACTTCTGACACTGGCTTAGTCCCAATCCATTTCCTGACTGATGACAAGGCTGTGAATTGCAGACTCAAATGATGAAGACCCCTTTCTAGGAAAATTTAGGTATCAATGAACAATGTAATGGTTTTCGTTCTGAATCAGAAAAAAGTTGAAGTTCAAGTCCCTGGTTTTTTGAAACATCCAATAACCACACCCTTACACAAGTAATAGAATATGTACAGTGTCATTATAATTTTAGATCCAACCCAGTTCCTTTCATTTCCTCACTAAAAATGTGCCAAGCAGTTACAACCTAATCATACAACCCAAAAGGAACCTTCACCACTAGCAGCTTTAGTGAGTCACACAGGCTTGCGTGCTGATGACATGCAGAAATGAGACATGGCTGCCTTTCATGAGGGAAGACCAGAGATTTAAGACAGCTCCATAAAGGCAGAAATGTCACTCTGCTAATTAATGGAGACATTCAGGAAAAGAAAATCAGCAATTTTGAGTTCTAGTATGCTTGATCTCACTGAATTGTAGTGTGCTGTTTAATAAGGTGGAAACTTTCTATTTGCGTAAAATAAACATCCTAAATGCATAAAACAAAGGGCTGTAATGAAAAAACACTCCACAATAACAGTGGTATGCTCTAAAAGCTACATTCAGATGGCAGAATGGATAGTAAACACTGGTCCCTAACATTACAGACTTCATAAGACTAACTGCACTTCTCTTACCACCTTATTTTGCTGCCTTTAGTATCTTTCCCACCTAGACATGGACACTTGTAATCCTCATTGATTTAAACTAAAATAAATAGATCAAAGGCATAATACATCTGAGCAGTAAATTTAACAGTCAATTTTAGCTTCTTTGCTAAACTTTCTTAAGTTACTGGAAAAAAAGGAGGAGAAGCTATGAGGCAGTTAGATTCACATCCTTACCTTCCTAAGTAGTGTCTTATGATGTCATTTACCAATAAGAACCTGGCCCTACAAATTGTCTATGGCTTACAACAGGCAGTATCTGGTCATAGAAATTCTGGATACTAATGTATATAGTGCATAAAGCACTTGTTCCAATGTTTTATAGTTCATTTTCTGCAAGATTGACATTTATATGCATGATGTACTATTCTTACACAAATTCAAGTAGTTTATGTGGGTTGTAGTGTTCCTATTCCTAACTTAAAGATCATACAAATACACTACTAACAGCTACTTCTAATTCAGATTTCTGTAAGATTATGTTTGTACATTTAGGAAGCAAAATGAAGGCCTGATACCTTCATAAGGTCTCAAAAAAATGTTTTTCTCGCACGTACCCCAAGACCTAGGAATACAGTTATTCCATGTTAAAAAAAAAAAAAAAAAAAAAAAAAAAAACAGCAAAAATTTATTTCTTTTAATTTTGAAAGTCTCAAAATTAAAAGAAATAATATTAAAAAAAATAAAATAAATACTCATAAATGTGTGACTATAATGGAAAATAATTAAACAAGAATAAAATGAAACATTAGCACTGAAATCTCAGCCTTCTTTGTCTCTTTGGCTGCAAATGAAGCCCATGGTCTTTATGTAACCAGGCTTCCATATGCCAGCCAAGTTTCAAAAAAACCTACTCTACTCAGCAAACACAGCAAAAAGATAATCCTGTTTCTCCAGAAAGAAAGAAAATTACCAGCACCCTTCATCCAAATATTAAATATGCACATAGGTACGGAAGGCCTGGTTTCCATTACAAAAAGGTTACTTAATTTCATGGGAGTAGTAAGGACTAAGATGTAAATGTTAACAGGTCTGATATCTTGTACCCTGCAGGTATCAAGAGGACTTCTCCCACCTGTGCCCTGTGAGCAAAACTCAGTAGCAGTAACAAAGATTCCTTCACAACACCACCTCTCCTTGGCCTCTAAATCCAAACAGCATTCTCTTTCACAACAGACTACTTACATGCCATAGGTGGGCTCTGACACAGTTGTTTGCATGTTATAGTCATGCTGTGGAAGAATTTTGGGGTCAAAGACTTTTTTCCTCACTACCTGAACCCTTCCTCTCACTGCATGTATCTCACATGGCAAAAACTGAGACAGGGAACACTCTCATTTAGAATATCCAAAAACAAGGAGAAAGGAGGAGGAAAAAAGAAAGGTGTGAATACACTTCTGACCATATATCTCAGAAAAACAGAGTAACAGCCTAAACTACTCTCTACCTCAACCTCTAGCTGTTTACGTGTATTGCACTATTTTATTAATTTAAGTCTATGATTTTTGATGTATTAATTTAAACACATTAATGTAGGGAACTGTGAGGAGAAGCTTACTTGCAACAACTCAGAGGAGAACCTTCAGAGGCCCTAACTGACAGAAGAACAGTAAATCAAAGCAGTAGATAGAAACCTTATCACAAGTTCTTTAAGTTTCTACCCTTTCACAACACTAGTGTATGTACAGAAGGAGAAAGGAGTCTGGAAACTGCACCTAATACACTGCTAGCGTGAAAAATAAAAAATGTATTTTTTAAAGATCCACAAACAAAACAAGGAAAACCAACCAACCAAAACCCTTCCCCAAAGAACCCAAAAACCCATACAACCCCAACCCCCAGAAAAAATACAATTAAACCCCCTACAAAGAAACATACACCTTCAACACACACCCATAGCATGAAGCGATGAACAGAAACCTTAGAAAAGACTTCAAAACTGAATCTTTTCCCACAGAACTTGCACTGGCTGGATTGCTCCCTTCTGTTCATCCTCGAGCCAGGAGCACTGCAGCAGCTCCATTGCGGCCCGAGACAGCAGCTGTGAGAGTGAGCCTGTGGAACACAGACCTGAGACACTGCAACAAGTCAGAAGGCTTGAAGCAGACAAAATAATCTTTCCTGAAATCATCCCTCTCCTTACTGAAAGTGCAGCTCTCATGCCAAGAAGGGATAGGTAGCCTGAAGCAATATGACAAGACAAGACAAAGTCAAGACAACCCTAAACATGAAAAGATTCAGCCAGTTTCCTTGACTTCTGTATAATTTCCATATGTAAATCTCTCTCAACAATGACAATAATGGTCAGGTCAAAACTCTTCAAAACATATATCCAAATAGTGACAATGACCAGCTTTTTAACTACTGCCAAATATTTGCACATTGACCTGTCATTTGCATAACTTTTTTTATCAGAGATCCTTATTCAGACTTTCAACAAATTGCATTTTACAAGTTTGCAAAACAATCTGAAGATGCAAAATGAAAAAGAAAGCAGAATAAGCAATGCTATAAGATGCAATTTATTTCAATATATTATTTTATTCCTGTATGTAAAGTCTTGTGCACTTACTCTATCCCTCATTCCCTTTCTTTTGATCCAGCTTGCCTAGAAGAAATATAAAGATGAATGAAGCCTATTAGGCAAAGGTATTATATTTTACAAATGTAGCCCTTGGTTTCTCCAACTACAGTAATTGATAAAGAAAAAACCCAGCAATTCAAGATTTTCTGTTTCAGCTGAACCAAAAAAAGAGAAAAAGTGTGCACAGCTAAGCATGCAAGGCAGGTAACTGCTACTGCTAGGTCAAGCAGATTCATTTAAAGACTATTCCCTCCAGGCACTGAAGTCATATATTGAAGTCAAATAATCAGGATGTCAATATTTCTAGATCATTTAAAGTACACCGCGTTGAAAGTACAATTTACCTCTGAATTATAAATTACATTTTCCTTTGTTCAATCAAGAGAAGCCACTGTATGCAAGAGCTGCCACACTAGCTGCAGCTGTTCCAAAGCAAAGATACTTTCAAATAATTATCCTTGCTGATTTTATAAGTGACAGGTTTAAACTACATTTTTAGTAAAAGATGAAGTGAACCTATGTCAATGTAAGTGAACAAACAGCAGGGTTTGGCATGTTTAAAAGATGCCAATTTCAGAACAGGTTCTGGGTACAGGCATTCACAAGCAGGTCTGGGGTTTCTTTACATGCACACCAGTGTTTACTCTTGCAGATGCTGCTCATGTAATTTGTTGCAGGAGACTCATTCGACTTTCCCTGGGCACTTAGCTCCACATCTTTGCAAAACAGGGAGGATTTGGGAAAAAAAATTGCTCATCTGGAGTAGTGAAGTAACTACTCCAGATGACCTTTTTGTACTAGCACAAGACTGGGGAAAAAGTATTTAACTAATGAAACAAACTGCACATTCTGTGGGTTCATGACAACAGAATTATGAATACAAAGAAAGATGTTGTTCCATATTGCTACTGCATACACTTTAAAATAGTTATATAATTTTTGATCATGAAAATTTTATGAAAAATACCCAGTTTGTCTACTGTATTGCTAGTGGTACCTTTTTTACAATTTATTAAAAGAAGAGAATGCTTGCTGCTGCAAGTGACAAGAAAACAGGGAAAACTCCCGTTTCCTCTTCACCAAAAAAGGCTACACTGTTGTGTATCACTAGTAAGCATGTAGACAAATCAGGAAAGAAGGCATCATGAATACCCTTGCAATTTAGCTCAGTGCCTCTTTCTGTAATTCTTCTTGATTTGTTAAAGCCAAACTCCTCAAACTAATGCAAAACATTTGAGAGGAAGACTGTTAGAGAAAAGAATACATAAAAAAGACTCTGTCACCACACCTACCTAAAATTTAGCTAAATTCTAAGGCAATGTGTATGCTTTCAATTCAGCAGTAGTGACAAGCCCTGGAGGTCAGAAGGAAAAAGGGATGGAGGCCAGAAACAGGCATAAAGAGGGCTCTTACAAAAAAAAAAAAAAAAGAAAAAAGAAAAAAAAAAGACAGAAAAAGCCAAAAAAAATCCCTCAAGAAGTTGTTTTTACTATAGCATTTACTATTTACTGTCAAATGTACAAAAACCACAAATCTATACCTCTTTATAATAGAATTACTTTGAAATACATTCCTTACTCAGTATACCTTTAGAAAAACAATTTGCATATAAGTCAGATACACAATTAGATCAGAGCAATAGCTCAAAGATCATCTACTAAACACTGAGATGAGACTGGAAACTACAGATCTTCTTCAGTGAAATAATCCAGCCATACACCATCAAGTGTCATCACTGGACACAGCAATGCAGACTGTTTACTATGCAGCAGAGTAGCATATTCTAATTTGTATTTGCATAAAGTGAGAGTCAGCTTCAATTAAAAAAATTATTACTGAGTTCCTTCAACTTTTTTTTTAATACTGTCATTCATTTCTGCAGTGACATGAATTTTAAGTTCTGCAAGAGGCAGACAGCCATCAGCTGTCATTGACTAGCACAGTCAAAAATCAGTCCTTGAATTCATAGTGACATTCTGCCAAAAGACAGCTAATATCTGTAGCTAGGGGTGACAAGTCATAAAACAAGAATCTGTCATCAAAGCTATTTCCCCAGCACTTCTCCCAGAGCTGGTATTTGTGATTTCAGCAAAGGAAGCACTGCTTCAAGAACCCTGGCCTGAGTGAAGCCAGGAGTTTGTAACAACACCTTGGAACTCAATTACCACATGGTGGGCTCCTCTGCCTCATCAGTGGGGTGTAGAGCCAGTGGAACTCAGCTCCCTGAGCAAGCACAGACCAACCCAGCAGGACCAGGCAAATGAGAACCACAGGCAATTTAGGATTAGAAATAAAGCCAAATCAGCACAGACTAGGCCCAAATCCCAATAAAATGTCAGCACTTTTTTTTTAAATACTTTTTTTTTCCTTAGCTATCCATTAGCTCCTCAGCCTTTTTGATATCCTCCCAGGACACAGATTCCTCCTTAAAGTTTCCTTCCACTCATACCTAGTGCCTTGTTCCAGGCATTGAGAGAGCCTTTCCCCATGCCATGCCTGGAACATCCACTGAACTGTGTGAACTGTGGATGTGAACTGTGATCCTTAGAAACAAGAAACAAGTCAATAAAAGGAAGGATTCTCCACCTCAGACAAACTACAAAGTCAGCAAAGCTTTCTTTTACAATATAATGGGGAAAAAAGGAAATGGAAATGATTTTTGCAAATAAAAGTCTGAAAAGTGAAAGAAGAAACAGAAGAGGCTTAACAAGGGAAAGGCAGGAAGTGAAAGAAAGAGATCCAGGAAAGGCCAAAAGTGTCAGCTAGGGCAGGAAAAGGAAATGGAGAAGGAAAAACTGTAGCAAATAAGGAATCAACACATATAGCCGTGCATTTCATCTTCTCTTTTCTCTCTACACAACACTTGCCTGCTCCTTTTCCAGTTGGTACTATTATTGACAAACCAACCACATTTTCTTAGGGCCCAACAGACTGTCACCACCATCAGCGACATAGAACACAACCTGTTCTGTAGGAGAAATACAGTTTCAAGTGCTGAGAGTAATAGGATTTCAGAACAGAGTCCATATAACAGGGCCCTGATCATTTTAAAAAATTACGAAGTTTCAAAATGGGGTCAGGAAGACCTTCAGAAAACAGACCCATTGCTCGCTATAAAATATCTAGAAACTCCCATTTTGCACTGTGAAATTCAGGAACTTTCTTAACCTGAAACTGAAACAATGTCCTGGAAAAATCCCACTGCTGCTTGCTGTGGTCCTACCCTCTTCCCTGAGCTGTGTATTGGCTGCTCCTAAGACCAGATGCTGGCCTGGATGCCCCTCTGACCAAGCACAGCCATGCTTCCATTTCCTGCTAAGGTCTGAGTCTTGCTTTTCTGCAAGCTTTTCAGTCACAGAGAAAGTGAATTTTGAAATTTCACCAATGAGAATTAAGAATCTATGTGGGACCAGGTTCACAACTACAAGCAAAGCTGTGACTTAATTTGCATTAACAATGCGCTGAAACTTCATTATATATAAAAGACTCTTAAATTACAAAAGCTTGTGTTTTGAAAGCTGTCCAAAAAACTAAAAAAACACCAAAAACCCCGTTTATAAACAAGGCTTGATTGAAGTAAAAGCCAAAGTTCAGGACTGGGAGAAGATCAAATCTGAAAGATGTACAAAAGTAGTTTCAAGCAAAGGCAAAGTTAATTGAAGCAGGTAAAAAAAGAGGCAAGAAAGTAATGCAAGCTTAGCTGTTGCATTCTATATTTATTGGGAAAAGGCAACACAGAGATTGGAGTCACTTGTGTTGAATAATTAAAAAAGAAGATCATCGCATCACAGATTATTGCTGTAGCCATCTGGACATACTATTTTATATTTGTAAACTGTACTAAAAAACGTGCCAAAATTTGCACATGGATGTAAAGAGAAACCAGAAGGAAGACAGTGATACAGCAACTTCAAATAACTGGGGTTTTTTTTTTAATTAATCCAACTTCAAAAAATTCTCTGTCATTTAGTTTATCACTGTATAAAAGTACTTGACAGTACCTGGTATTTAGCTCTCATAGAAACTTTATATAATACATTTTAAATGTGAATCAGCAATCTAAAGGACAAAATTTTACTGTTAAAACAAAACTATTAGTGGGTATTCTGCACATTAATACTAGGCAAACTTCCAAAATAAAGATTATATTAAAGCAATTACTACCATAAAGAACTACTGGAAAAGTTCCAAAGTGTCATGAAATGACTATTGTGACAGCCTGCTTCAGTTAGATAATAAAGGCAACTTCATCTTCTTGCAGTGGGGTCAGTCCTGAAGTTCTTTGGTACAGTTTTAAAGGGCACTGGGTATTAAATAAACACTTCTCAGCAAATGCAGGGTGGTGCACAACTAAGGCAGCCAAAATACAGTGGAGGAGAGCACAACTTTTATGGCAAATCCACTCAGCCCCATGGCCCCATCTGCAAATGCACTTCAGACTCTGAACTCCTCTCAACTCCCATGTAATTCCCAGCTTTGGATTTATTTCTTTCTATCAACAACCAATATATTCTGCGTTCACAGGTTTAGCAGACTGATATGAAGGACAAGGAGATGTAAGGCAGCTCAGAGCTCCCATCCCACATCTCTGCTACAGAACACTCCTGTTCCCCAGCTATTCATTTATGTGTGGCTTTTCTATCAATGTAATCATTCAAAACACACAGGTATCTCACCAAGACTCTGGATTCTTTCACCTGTTCTTGGATAAGCAATAGGGTATCCAATGGGATAGGTGGCCTGAACCATCCAATGGTTCAGTCTGCACAGATTATGCAGATCAGTGCAGATAATATACAATTAGTATCAGATAATGACAGAATGGTTTTGGTTGAAAGTGACCTTAAAGATCATCTTTAAGGGACACCTGGTCATGTCATCCCATAGGCACAGACACCTCCCACCAGAGCAGATTGCATAAGGGACAAGTAGGCTGCTACTTCACTTTGCAGCCCTTTAACACTATCGCTGCAAAGATGATGATTTATATAATTTATACATCAACAAGATTTTTACCACACACTTACAGAGATTCAACACACACGAAAGCACTGTTCAGTGTTTCCTCTAATCCCATGATTAACTCCCATGACAATAAGCAAAGGGGATTCCACCAATCCAAATTACACTCTTCTGTATCAGACCCTGTATATAGATCTCTGATTCAGTTAGAACTGCAACAGAAAAATCAGACAGCTCCCCTCTGCATCAGTTCTGTCTTCTGAAGATGCTAATCAGAAACATTGAGAACCCTGACAAAGCTATCAGGATCCTGGAATAAGAAGCCAGAAGGAAAAAAAAAATTGTTTCTGTTAGATCTTTCTGAAAGTTCATCCACATTTTTAGTTACTCACTAAATCCTGAAGTAAGATACAGATATTTTAAAGTTTCTGTGAAATATCAAGTTAATAAATCTTTTCCTGAAATAAACCATGTAAATTTAAAAACAAGAGAAGGCACAAAGATTTTCAAAGACCATTTTATACCTAAAATATCCCAACCAGAGTTTGCAAAAATAAAAGGCCAAATTCTTTATTACTACAATGCTTATACTTAAGACCCCTTATATAAACATAACGAGGTTTTACACATATGAGGAACATCCCTGCACATGCCTGAACCTTGTAAATACAAACTTGCTTATATTTTACTACATCCTAAAATATATCACAACACCAAAAAAAAAAAAAAAAAGGAAAAAAGAGAGAGAAAGAAAAAGTTCTTCTAAAGAGAAAAAGAGAATAAATCATAACTTTATTTTCTTCCTCCAACACAATGGTTAAAAATTTCAGTTCTATTTTTACGTCTGTTTAAAAGTAGTAAAAACTTGACACAAGAGAAATCATATACTACTGATGTAATGCTCTCAATGTGAAACAACAAATAAGATGTCAAATAGCCGAAAGTCAAATGAGGAATGAATGGCTCTTGACTTACTTGTTTCAATAAAGGAAAGCCTCTTGTGGGTTTTCTTCAGAGCATACACTGTCCTGCTCTGTGTATTTGTGTCTCAAAAATAATAATATAAATACACTCTAATTTTTCCAAGACTGAAAAAATCCTCTTATTTTATTTAGATTACTTTAATTTCCATGGTTTATCTAATTCTTAATGATGATGCTCTTTTTAATGATTTCCATTTACAAGCTTTCAGGAAAAAAAAAAAAATCTATTCCATAAAAAAAAAAAAAAAAAAAAAAAAAAAAACCCAAACTAACAATGTTGTGAAAATTCAATTTCTTTAGTGACATCTATCCCAATGGTTTCTCAGTGCCTGACAGCTTTCATGAGTCAAAGACTAAATTACATGAAGTGTCACTGATGTCTCCATCATATACAAAATCACTTTGGTATCTTTGTAGCCATCATTTTTCATTTATCACTTTGGAATCTTATAAGCATACAGTATGTATGCACAGATTGCATACACTGAAACACAGCTCTGACTGCTCCTTTTGAGGAATCCACACTTCAGAGACCAAATGTGTCAAGGTCACCTTCAGCCCCTAAATAGAAACATATAGGATGATTGCATCTTTGCTTAGATTTTACCAACAATAAAGGCACAGATTCAGCTTTCTTGGGCTGGTTAGTTTGTATCCAATTTTTCTAAAACCACCACAGCTGCTTAAAGGGAAACTTCCAGACCATCCCTTCATTTTATGTCAAGGCTGAATGGTGTGCAGTTTCCAATATGCTTAGTGTTGCCCGAGACTACCAAAAATATATATTATATATACACGCCCCCAAAATGTATACAGAAGAGCCTGTACCCATTTTTGTGCTCCCCTACTCCATCCACCCTCATTCTCCCAGTCTCTGCAGACCCCAGTTCCTCTCTTTTTTAAGGTAACCAAAACATGCTGTCATCAGCAGAAGAGGGTATTCATGTAAACACCAATAAAATGCTAAAACACTACATTTCCTTTCCTGCATCTGTTTTATTTCTTTTCTTCACCTGACAGCAGGGCTAAAAATGCTCTCAAATATTAAAATCTCACAGTCTCAATCTCTTCTACTCTAAGTTTTTTGCAGTTGTAGTCCTTCTCCTTTATTCACTAAGTCTCTGCATTGATGTCAATTGCACACTGCTACAGACAGAAATGTTGTTAAATCTACTTTCAGGACAACAGTCCAAGATCAAAGCTCTTGAAGGAATACCAAAACAAAAAAAACCTAAACAAACAAATGAAAAGGAATCCTTGGAGATGGTGTCTACTAATAGCACAAGGTAAAACACAAGTACAATAAAATACTTTACAAATAAAACCTTCCCTTTGGCTGTGGGTGTGGTGTTGAAAAGTCAGAGCAGAAAAGTGTCGCTTTATGCAGCAGCGGTGCAAATACATACAAGTATCACGGGTATGAGAAGGGTCTACGGAATTTATTGATGGAATTCAAAATAAAGAGCCCAGAGGGAAAATGCTGAGGATGAAATGCCTTTCCACTGGGTACCTCATGCAATAATAAAATGCAGGATTTGATCTAGAGAGGGGCAAAAAGAAAAGAGACTGGACACACAAAAAAGCCCACACCAAAACCACATCAAACAAGGAAACTTGCATATATTGTGTATGTCTGGCCAAGTAAAAACTGGCAATTTCTGGCAGTGTTAGGAAATTTGTAACTTGAGAAGACAGACATTTAGCATGAGAATGATACTCAACTTACCAAAGAGTAATACCAAACTTCCTAGCATGATGTTTTGCTATGCTCTACCCCAGCATGCTTCCTCCCAGAGAGGAAGGAAGGAAGAGGATGGGACTCTCTCTGAGGTGCACATTTGGATACAGGAACAAATTCCCCCCATCCTTTCATATGTGGCCATCTCTTTCTCCTGTCACATGCCACTTCCACCATGATGCTGATGGGACAGTAGCAGAGTAATCCAGCAGAAATTCTAAACTGCTAATGTCACCATGATGCATTCTGTTTCTTTCACTACAGCCCTACCACTTTCTACAACTAATAATACAGCCACACACAAACACCTCTTTTACAGAAGAAATTTAGGGCAGAGTACATAGCTTTGCTTTTTTAAAAGACACAAACCTGTATTTATACTGTAATAAACACACCATGTAGAAAGATGTTGAAAACAGAAATTGAAACACGTTGCTTTTACTGTGAAAAATCTTTGCAAACCTTCAGTGCTCTGTAAACAATAAATAACTGAAACAGAGGTCATCTCATCAGGTTAACCATGAGCTGTGCTGCCAAGATAGAATGTCTGCTCCAGCTAGGCTGTGCTAGCTAGTACATGGATTAACAGGGATTTCAATTTCCAGGGCTGTCAATCTTGCATGCTTTCCAGCACTGGATTTCACCACATTTTATAAAGATACAATCTGAATTCTGAGTGAAAAATAATTCAAACTGCTTCAGCGGTGTTGCCAAAAGGGCTTCCAGAGCAAACAGATTATACATATTTTAATGCACACGCTGAGAGTAGAAAAATCTCTGTCATGTGAAAAAAAAATATATAAATCCACCAAACTTGGATCAACAGAGTCAGCTCAAAAGGTCTCAAAACAGTGCCCTTTTCTACAAATTCTTATGACATTTTCAATCATCACAAGAGAAAGCATCCCATGAGTCTTTAGACAAATGAGAGGTATCTGGAATAATTAAAGGTAGCATCTCTATTGCAAGGAGTGTGACCTGAAGGAGGGCAGTTGTGCCAGTGAGGGGGAAGCTGAACTTTACCCCTAACTAGAATTTTAAGCATAAGAAAAAAATAGAGAGATTAAAATTATAAATCAAAGACCATTTAGTTTCACACCAGGTGTTAAAGCCCTGCTTCTAGATGCCATTAATCTCAGAGATTTAACTGGCTTTAATGGGAAGAGTCTCATTTTCTGCAGCAAGAAACAAAGAGTTTTCCATTAGGCACAATGACCTCATCCATCCCTCCCTGATCCTACCTCACCTCATATGCAGATTCAAGCACACCCCAATTCATCACTCCAGTACAAAGCTGTTTGCAGCTCAGTGATCTGCAGTTATGTTACACACCAGGCACAAAGTTCCCACAAGAAAATGAAGCTCCTTCAACTCTGAAATTGCTATTGCTGCTTTGAAGCAATGCAGGTTTCTTATAACAAAGAACAACTACTACTAATGAGCTTTCCATTGTTATGCTTCATTTGTTAAAATTCCACAGGTCCTCCACAAAGGGAAACCCTCATCACTACACACAGAGCCACAAGGAAGACACCAGAAGAGTCAGAAGCCCAAGAAGAACTTTTCTTCATAAATGGATGAGGTGAAAGAATTAAGTGGGTGGAGAAATGGCTAACCTAAGCATTACTTTAAATTCATAATGACTTCTGTCATATAATTCTTCTTCTTTCCCTTTTACTTGCTCTTATTCTATAATTCCTATCCATCCATATCTAACCTACACTTTTGTATCCCTTCTTCCTGCAAAAAAAATACTCTTTCCTCAGGACTGTACATTACTATTTGAAATTTTTGTATCGTTTCTGTTTTTACAAGTCTTGGCCATGTTACTTAGAAATTCTCAGTCTCCATTTCAGCTTCTTTAGATTCATTTTTGCTACTGTTTTAACAAAATTCATTTTTGCCAAGAGCAACTAACCTCTCTGACCTAATTAAAAAAAAAAATTCCCCCCCTTCCGAAATTTTTGATTTCAAGTCCCCTTGGAAAGCTTCCCAGAGGAAGTACACATACTGGTACAGGAAGTTGTAATACTCTTCAATACTTGCATTGATCCATCCATCTCACATGCATAAACCACTGATGGAAAACTAAGCATACTGCTGCTTTCATTCCCAGTATCCACTCCTCTCTAAGCTCCTAAAATTCTGTTAACTCTTCAGAACTTTATTCAGTAGTTCCTCAACTTTGTTTACATATTTTCATTCAATTCCTTAAGATCAATTCACCTACTTTCCTCTAATTTTCTCCCATGACCATCTTCCTTCCAGTAACCTGATCTGTTCCAGCCATTTAAACTGCTATCATATGAAATGCTGTCACTTTTAGCCTTTCCCCTTTGATCATGATAATATAACTCCAACACTTTGCTCCTCAAGTTAATTCACAAGCACAAAAGTATCTCCAAATTTATCAGCGGTTTCTCCTTCTCTTTGTACTTCCTTTAGGAAGTCATTTCATCTTGCTTATCTCTCTGCTTGAAGTTTACTGTCTCTACACCAAAATGGGTCTCACTACAACTCACAGATGGAGAAAAGGTGTTCTGGCAATTCCTCGCTCCCTGACAGGCACTACAGACTGTACAGAGAACAGGGTAAACAGAAAACTGAGATTTTTTGACTAAGAATTGAACTCTCAAAGAAACAGCTTGAACATATTAAAACAAATTTAATTGTAATTTATCAAGTGCCAAAACAAGATTAAAAGGATTTATCTTAAAATGAGGGGAAAGGCTCCAAGCTCTGTGGGAGACCTCAAATTACATAACAGTTTAGCATTTTTTAAAATAGTGTTAGCAACAGAGTTCTCTTCTGGGACTGCACCCTGCAACCTTACTGTTTATAAAACAGAATTGAAGAACCACTACAGTGGGTCAGGCTGGCTGTTTAGCCCAACAGAAATGACAAAACCAACTCAGACAAAACATCCAGCCTGACCTACTACTCTGCCTTCAGAAGCAGCTAAGAGCAGATGTCTAGAGCAGCCACATGCAAAAATTCTCTTCCATTCTCCCCAAAACACTTCATACTTTCCCTAATTTGCAGCTCAGTAACTTTCTTACCTGGGGATAGTACCTTTGTTTATCTTTTTTATTATTATTATTTTCTTCCACCTCCTTTTCCATATTTGTTCAAAAGCTCTTTAAAACCATGCAGCACACACTGCATGTTGTGGCAAGGAATTTCAGAACTTACACACTATGCAAAAAAAAATAAATCCCCAAACAAAACATTTCTTTTCCTAACTTTAAAACTGTTTCCTGTCTGTTTCAGCTCATCTCTCTTCGAATATAAAATTAGGTGGCACTGAGTATTCATTTCCCATCGACACACCTCACAGCTCCTATAATTTTACAAACACCTAGCATTAAGACCTGGTTATTATCTCTTTTCCAGTCTGGAAACTCTCATCTAGTTAGTTGCTCTTGCATAGAATACTGTTCCATTGATGTCTTCTGCATCCTGCTGCCCTTCTTCATTTTTGTTGCCTTTCTCTGAAACTTTTCCTATTCTACTTCACTTGTTCTGAGATAAGGAGACCAGGACAGCACACCATCTTTAAGACAAAACACTTCACAGATTTAGAAAGTGGTCTAATATTTCAATTTCTCTCATTTTAGAGTAATTTCTGATATAAATTTCCTTCCCAATTGCTCCTAAAATATAGAGGTGATTTTTTTCAATAAATGCTGCTTATAGTCCCAAGACCTCAAGCTAACTCAAAATACTTCAACATTACTGATCCTGAATTTCTTCCATCATTTTAATGGCCATTAGGCTTTACGTGGTTCTTTTGTGTTTGTTTCAGTCTGCCCCTTTATTTTTTTACCTTCTTTTGTTCCATAAAACTTAGTTTCAGAAATAAACCTCGTCACCACACTTTTGTCTCAATATAAATATGAAAATATCCGCGGGCACTCACAGAGCTATCTATGGGAATCCATCGGTGATTTCCAACAAATTTTTCCCCTGAAGCTTTTTTCCTTACCATTTAAATAATTATTAAAACAGTTAATAGGTTAATAACACAGTCCTCCTCCTTAACTTGTGCCTGTTTAGTTCCTTTAAATAATTTTCAAGAGAACTTTCAATAGGAAATAAATTTTCATCATTTAAGTAGAGCAATACATCCAATGATGTCTGTCACCTGCATGCCAGTTGTCCCCTTCAAAGACCACAGGCCATTTCTGTGATTTGACTGCAAATCACAAAAACACCGGCTACAGAAGATCTCTGGGAGTCCTCCAGTCAGACAATCTGGCCAGCCATTAAAAGCCACACAAGATCAGGTCAACCATAGCACTGTACAACTAAGACTCGAAAGCTCTACTCAGAGAGGTGCCACCCCCACCTCAAACCCATGTTTTATTCAGTGCTGCACTACACTCCTACAGAAAAATATTTACCTACAATGTCCAATCAGAACATTTCAATGTGCAATCTGTGTATGTTGACCTCCTGCTATTGGTTTGCCACAACTAGGTGTCACAGACATCTTTCCATAAAAATCCTTTCTTTAGGATTTTTCCTTCTTCTGGGAAGCTGAGGCCCCAGAAAGAGAATGTAAGCAATGGTTATCTGCTGCTGTGAAATGCAATAGGTGCACCTGTGATTGGTCCATGTTGCTTGTGTACAATTAAGGGCCAATCAATGACCAAGCTCTCTCAAGGACAGAATCAGAGAGAGCTCCTTTGTAATTCATTCCTATTCTATTCTTAGCATAGTAGCTTCTGAACTTTTCTCTCTATTCCTTTTAGTATAGTCATAATGTATTATATATCATAAATTAATAAATCCAGCCTTCTGATCATGAAGTCCAGATTCTCGTCTATCTCTTCACCCCTGAGGAACCCTTGCAAAGCCTTGTAACAACTAGGAACATTGGCTCCATCATCTTTCTAAACATCCTTCGAGTAGGTGAAGGCTTATATTAACCAGTTCATCAGGTCTTAAACATCCTCTTAATTGGGCTTTTATTCACAGAAATCAATTCTTTCTCAGTATCTCCACCATAATACTCAATGCTCTTTCTAAAACAGAGATTCTAGTCTCATTTTTTTAACTAATCCACTCAGTTTAAACAGGTGACCCACTGGTTTTTAGACTCTCTGAGTCCACATGACTGCTTTCTGAAATGTGGTATGAAATTAGAAATCAAGTATTCAACTGGTGAGACACTTAAAAGCAAAGGGCTGCATACCACAGTCAGAAGCTGGTCTATTTCACTCTACCATTCATAAAAAAAAACTGGGCAGACTACATCTGGACCTGCTAAACTGAGAACAGTAAATTAATTCCAGAAAGGCAATCTCCTAAATCTAAGAAAGTTTATCCTAACCTAAGAAGGTTTCCAAAACAGGAACCACCTCAAACTTTTCAGTGGTGAGCACATACACACAAGAATTACTCAGTTTTCTGCCATGGCTTTATCTTGGATCATTCCTGCCATAGAGTCATTACACACAGGCCACACAGAGTCTCCAGCTGGCCTCCTGCTCTTGGTGTGGTTGAAAAAAGCATTCATTAACTTTCTGTTTAGCCTGATAGGGGAATGTTTTGGTTTAATTTCCTTCTTTGAACATAGACACAGCTTTTTTTAAGACATCCTCTTGCTTTTAATAGTCTCCTCCACCTGGTCATTTAGCTATACAGGCTTCCTTTTCCTAAGACATTTTTAGACTGATGGTTAAGTGTTTGTGTGGAGCCTCCAAAACAGCATCTTGAAATAGTGACCTTCAAACACATCACTCTTTCAGTGCCACTGTAAACAAGCATCCCCATTTTTACATAGTTTCCCTTTTTGAGGTTGAGCATAATTCAAGAGAGGTAAGAAGACAGCAAAATTGCAGGTTCTTTTTCTTTCATTCCTCCCATTTCCATTTGTCGGATTTCCTTAGCTTAGGGAAAAGAGAAAGGCAGAACAACTGCAATGGTCTACAAAGTCACATCACAAGTCTTTCTTCCAGACATCATCTCTCCACGACATTATCATCTACTGACTGAACAAAATACAGTCTCTTACCCACCTTTTAGTCACCATCCCTCTGTAAACATGTACTGCCTCTCTTCAGCGTTTGTGCAGAGCCAAAGTGGGGTCCTGGGTCTACCTTGGAGGCTCCTAGGAGTTAAGGGAACACAGAAGAGAGATAATAGGTATTGAGGAGGCAGCGCATCAGCAATTCTCAGACATTTATTGCAGACATAAAACATGTCTCTCAAGTCAATAAATTAGAAATGTTAGGCACTTTAACTACACAATGTGAAGAAGAACCAAAGGGAAAGAGATAGAAAAAAAATCATTTTTTAAAATACCCAGCAGCCTGGGATGAGAATCAGAAGAGGAATATTTGCTGCAGAATTACCAAAATCCATGAGACATGAATTTGAGAAAAATCCTTACTCTATATTTTGCCTTGGTGCCTTAATACCACTAAAATTAAACATGTCTAATACACAGACTTAAATTTGTCCCTGAATAGAATCCATAACAAAATTCAGGTGGGTAAAACTTCGGTATTCTTCCACCTTTCCATAAAACAAAGTTCAAAAGAAAAACATAGTTACTCTCTAATATCTCAAAACAATACAAAAAGCATTTTCAAGAGAGAGATGCATCATTAAGGACATTTCAAGACATTAACCCATCTTGTAGGAATGACAAATACAAGATAAATATTCAAAAAATTATCTTGCTTTTTTATTTATTAAACCAAAAAAAGTACTGCTAATCAATCAAGTGCTATCTCTACTTGAAACAGCAAGACAGGAATCCCATAGCAGTTTCCTGCTCTCAGCACCTCAAGAAAAAGGCACTTCACAAGAAAAAACAGTAATCCTCTGTCCAATTAAAGCATTCGTTTCCTCGATTGAGAACGTCTACAGATCAGAACAAATACACCAGCAATCAACAGCTCACCCTTGAACCTAAACAGAGACGTGAGGCAAAAAAGGAGTCATTGTTCCACTCTGTTTACTCACTTATATGAAATGACTGTACTAGATGACTGGAAGTGTTTGTGGTTTTTTTTCCAATGCTTTCCTGACCTATGAAAGTCTCAGGAAGCCTGCCAAATGCATAACCATAGAAATGTTTGGAAACCTCATACGAACAAGAAGAACTCTCCAGACTGGCCAACAAAGATTCAGATTTATGTTTACCACATCAAAATTTCTCAAGAATCCCACTCTCCCTATCATCAAGTACTTCAGATTACAATTTACATATTTTATCCTAAGTTAAAAATTTTATCATATAATTTATATCATATGTGCACATATACAGACCCCTCTGTGAAATTCTGTGATGTCTCTGCTGTAGAAGTTGCCAAAACCAGATTTAGATGGTGTTCTCCAAGGCACAGGGATCAAGCAAAGCTGAAGTATAGAAAGTCACTTTCAATTTCATAGTCCAAGGTAGTAGGAGAAGCTTATATTTTCAACAAGACATTGCATCACCTTTTCTTTGCCTCCCACTTTTCAGAAAGGCAAGGACAAATTTAAAACTTGGAAGAGGACCAAATTCTGCTTTTTATACTACTATGTACCAGAGAATGCTCAAACACCTCAGCACTCAAACTACCCGTCACCAGCGCATGTTGATGACAAACTACTCTGAGACATTTAGTCTGTCAAGTAATTAATTAGAACTGTTACTCTGCAGCAAGTTCTACAGACAACTACAAGCAACCCATCTCCAAGATGCAGTGTGCTAGTGATTTATGTATGCACTCACTACACCAGAATGAGCAGCTGAATTATTACACTTTGAAACATTACAAAGAAGGCCGTATACCTCAATTTTTCTAAACAAGCCTAACACTACTAGTGCTTTCTATAAGCACCTGAACCTGCTCACTTCATGATTCTTATTTCTACATAAGCATATCAGATTTTATTTAATCAAAATAAAAGCTTGAACAAGGTTACTTTTATTCTAATCTTAACTACATAAACAAAACTGGAAAGCAGGGTATGAATCCATCTTATTGATTTAGGGAAAATATACACACACACAAAAACTAATATGTAAAAGTTTGATTTCTACAGATTCATGTCTTGCTCCCCTTACACTTCTTTATATGGCTACTCTGCAGCTCCTGTGGAAGCACTCTCATCAAGCACAATACAGTACATGCTGTGGGTAGGATAACACCAGAAACCAGCCTGAGTATTCGCTTATTTAAGCTAAAATTAGGCTAACTCGGTCTACACAGCCCACACCAAACCAGTCTTACAGAAACTGTAAATAAAGCCACCAAAATTAGAAGTCTAAATAAAAAAAAAAAAAAAAAAATCAATTTTACTGGAAGGTATGCAATCATGTTTTAGTTTACTTTTGCTTTGGTTTAGCATCAGTTGCTAAAGTAAAAAGGTTAGAGTGGCTTTGCTTCATGCCTCTGTCTCGCACTCTTTCCTTTCAAAATGTCTCTTAGAATGGATGATCAGTTTCAGTCTAATGCAAAAACTTCTGTGAAAATGGTCAGGAAAAGCAACAGACAAACTCACTTCCCAAACAGCTGTTGTACCTACTCTCAATGACAAACACAGGTACACAAGAGGGGAATTCATCCATGGTACATTTTATTTCCCAGAAACCCACTAATTTAAAAGAATGGGGCAGCAAGGGGACTTCTGCAAACCACCTTTGCTCTTACATGGGTGCAGGCACTGGGCTCACCTCTGTCTGCTACACCTGAAGAGATATTTGGCTCCACATGGAACCGAGCAAAGAAACAATCACAGCATGTCTAGACACCGTGGCTCATCTGCACGCCGAGGCTTCCCACTTCTGCTGCAGCTGCACAGCACTGATCAGGCAGCGTGCCACAGCAGAGCCTCGCCTCACCCAGACACCTGGGAGCTTGCCCAGGCACCCAGGATCTTCACACAACACCTAATGACAACCCCTGCTCACCTCACAAGACAAAAAAGGATACTGAGTGGGATAAGAACATGCCCGCTCCACATCATTTCACCAGCCAGACTTGGCTTTTACTCCACAAAGCTGACAACCTGAGTTGAGGAAGCTGCTCCAAGTGACTGTGGATGATGTCAGTGAGGTTAAAGTAGAAGTGTTAGGGACACCAGGTAGATGGGGCTTTTCCAGACTTCAGTGTTCTCACCATCTATGCACAGGAGAACTGAACATATATGAAGTAAACTTCACTTACTAATTAAAATACCACTGAACACATTCTTTGCTTTTGTTGATATCTGACAAAGAAAATCTTGTCAAAACTGAAAAGGTACCAAAACTGAGAAAAGGAGAGGAAAACAAGAGTAAGAATAAAAGGATAAAAATATTTTCCTTCCTCTTATCCTCCTCCAAAACATGCCTGCATTATGCAAATATATCTTACTTTCAGGATTCAGTAAAGGATGAATGGTTGCAATCCACTACCTTGTGTTCCTTCTACAAATACTAACATTTCTCTTTATGATGTATGTTAGCAAATATTACTACTTCTCTTTCTCTCTTCATGCTGAAGAGGTCCTTGCATAAGGAAAAATAGCTCATTAAATCCAGCTAATTTTCTTGACTAAAGAATGCACATAGAAAGATGGCAATTATTGAGCAGAATCTAGGCATAAGAAACATGACAGAAATAGCAATAGTCCTCTTATAAATCTGCATTTTGTTTACATGCTTTCCAAATCACAATACTGGGCAGAATAAAACCAAAATAAAATAAACGTAGGGATTTTTAGGAGCAAGGAAAGCAGAACAAATTAAAAATCAAAAACATCTTTGAACATGCCCCAGCCACCTCTGCTTGAGACCACAGAACCAGCCCATACAAACGCATCCCAAACAGACAGACACCTGCAAACAGACACTGCAAAGCAGAAGCTCAGTGTACAGAGCGCTGCGTCTGCTCCTGCATCACGTGCAGGTCTGAGAAACTTCCAGGTCTGACACATGTGTTTCCTGGTTCATCTCAGAAATTACATCCAATCAAAACAGGAGCAGTACCTGGATTCTCTTAAGTTCCAGCTTTGTTCTCACCTTGCTGAGCACAAGCTCCCGGGCATTAACAACTGTGGACATCTGCACACACACACAGAGGCACATGCAAACCTCATGAACAGTACATGTGACTCATCCTGACTTTGTCAGGCTGACTTCACAGGCATGATAAAGTCAAAATAACCAGAACAGACTCCTTTAGGCCAAAACAGAAGAAATGCAGAGACTGGAGCGCCAGGACAGGAATCATATTGCTAGCAGGAAAGCACAGACCAGAATATGTGAAGTCACCAGTCAGCCAGAGTTCTCTGGATGAGTGTTACAAAACAGAATGACATAACATTTATCTGGTTTTGCAGGGATTTGACTAATAATAACTCACTTAAAGCCACTGAACTTGCCCTGCTACTTGTTTTAACTCCACTGAGGTCAAAGTGACTAGACCTGTTAATGTTCATTTAGCCTTTTAACCAACCACCACAGATTTATAGTCCAAGAGCAGCAGCACTTAATTCTTCCAAAAACCCCACCATGATCCCAAAACAGTCATTTTTAAAGTATAGTACATTATAAAGACTTCTGACAGAACAAACAGTACTACCTTGTTTAAAATGGTAGAGATGGAGAAAAACAGTAATAAAAGAGAAATTATTGTGGTCTTGCTCCCACTAATGTTTTTCATGAAGACTTCAAAGAGCAGGGAAAACATGGCCTTTATCCAACTTGCTTCAAATTACACAACTGAGTAATTTTATTCAAAATAAATCACTTCTGATACAACTCTAATCTCCTTGAGTTTGACAGCAAAACTTCTGAAAATCTTTATTCTTGAGTGTGATGCCATTTATCCTTGGGCTTCTCTGTCTTTTACTGAAGTCTATAGTGCTCTGTTGCCACTGGTATTTGCTGCTTCATGTCTTCAAACTTTTACATGTTTTTTCTGAACCTGAATTTCACTGGTTTGATGATCCAGGCAGACTTTCCAGGATACTGACAAGAATAACACTTTTTAGTACCATTCAGCCAAAGAGTGTTAGTACTGAGGACATAAAAGGCCAGGAGTGTCATGACCAGAGAAATCAACTTCATAATGCAAGTCAAAGAAAACAATTACTGAACACTGTAGCATATGTATACAAAATTTGTTTCTGTGTGTACTCTACATGACTCAGATAAAAAAAAATAAATGTTTCTAGCACTTTTGGGTGTCTTTAAGATGAAACTCAATAGATGTATTGCGTTTGGTTTGGAGTTTTTTTGTTCATTTTGGTTTGGTTTTGTGTGTTTGTGCGCACATGCATTTTAATATTGCAGAAGGATACCATGCAATAGTCTTCTTAAGAAATCTCCTTTCTTCCCCAATATGCAACACCATACAGCTTCTACCTCTTCTACCATTTTCACCTGTAAGATAAATAGTCTCCAGCATCCACCCACCCAGACAGGAGCACAACTGTTCTTGGAATAAAACGTCATTCCTTTTCTGGAATTCTTCCAAGTAATTTCATGTCTTAACTGATTCTCTGATTTAAGTGACATGCTGGTAGCTGATGTTAGCATGTAAATCTTAAATTTCATTGATCATCATGTGTTCCAAAATCTATAAAGATTTGCAAAAAAACATCAAAACTGAATTCTGTGTAATCTGTAGTCTGCATGAAACAGCTGCTTTCTTTCTTTCATTAACCAGTACATGGCTCCTTTATTTTCCAAAAGCAGCAAGTAAGCTAAGAAAGGTAAAACCAAAACTATGGGTATCATGGAAGATCAGTCCTTAGTAAATGCATCTTTAAATATATAACCATAAAAATAATGTTTACTCTGACCTTTGGCAAAAGCCAGTGAACCTTTTCATTTCAATTTTAAAAAATTCAAATAAAGCTTAGATGACAGACACCTAGAGAAAAAAATAGTTCAAGCCCCAGGGAAGTCCTAGATTTTATTTACTATTCTGAAATACATTTGCTGTACTGCAGGATACCAGTTGATATGTTTTCTGTAGCATAATTAATTCAGGGACATCTGGTTGGTAGCAGACCAAGGATGAAGCTTGGGGTTATGAGACCTGGATTACAGTTCTCACTCAGGAAATGATTTGTGGTATATTTTTGAGAACCTTGATCTGACCCCATCTCACCATTATAAAATGTGAAGACATCTTTTAATATAACCCATGTTCTTTAAATAAATACAAGTTTTTATACATCTCAGTGAACTGCACTGGAAACTCGGCAGCTCCAATTAAGACTGAACTCCTGAGGATAGCGACAATTACAGGAAACCTTTATGGCTGTGTTCTCTCAGTCAGAGAGCCCAGCTGCCTTTTGGAAAAATAGGACTGCACAGATTCATGTAGGTACTGCAGATGCCAAATAACAACAAAAAGGCTACTCCTGAATATTGCAGCTGCTGATAATGTTCACTGCCTAACAATGCAGAAAGTATTACACTCACTATTGCTCATAGCATGCACTGCTACACAGAAAGAAAAAAATAAAGCAGTGGTATGTAGTCTGGGAGAATCCAAGATGATAGTCTGAAGAGGAAAATCCAACTCAGTGCATATAGCCTGAGGTTATTGGAAAAGTGTCTGCTAATACGCAGCAGACTCCCATAATTGTGCAGCTGAAGTAATAATATCCCAACAAAATGCAATTACAATGCACAGTGTTTAAAAACTTTGCCAGTTTTTACACGCCAGTTTATTCCAAAAGCTGGCTTATCCACTTTGTCAGTCTAAGTGTTCCAAAATTATTTAAAGAAATCATATCCACTCCATTTTAAGTACAGGAGATCATATTAAATCCTGGGTAAGTCTATAAATTTTATTCGTTATGTATCAGGGAAGAAATTGACTTGTAATCTACTTTTCCAAATGGGGGGAGACTTCTTAAACCTTGTGGGAAGGGGGGCTGGGGTGGGAGGGGAGCGTGCATGTACATTGGTTGGTACAACTCATCAACAAAGTTTATACCATTTAGGCTCCCAGCCCAAATGTACTGAAATCATTTATGATACAAGAGAGAGAAGTAGCAACAGTTTCTTTGTCTACAGTGCTTTCTTATTCTGTGCTATTTTTTTTTCTGCTTTGATTGTTCTCCTTCAGTGATGGATGCATTCCCTTCTTCCATCTCAGCATGCATGAGAGAAAGACAAAACTTAACATATCCATCACTGGAGCCAGAACACACAGCACACTCCATCTGGTACGATAAATCCCAAAGTGATAGATGCTCCCTGCTTCCCCCAGCAAGATTCTTAGCTCTTCTACTCTCTCCAGCATGAAGTTGAATGCTGTGGGGTTTAGGGTTCATTTTTTTTAGGTGACTGTAGAGATAGCAAAAATATGGTTGTTGTGATGTGGACATATTCCAAGCCTCGTCTAAAATGCTCTTACCCAGGGCCAAATGTTTTCCCCATCAGCAATGAAAACATGCAATGCTTTCTTCTAGCAGCCTATCCCTCCCTTTGCCACCCAACATGCAGGCAAGCTCCCATCTCATCTCCCTGGCTGCTCACCGCGCTGAAGCAATCACAAATGCCTCAGGCTAAGCAAATAGAAAGAGGTAAACACTTCAGTCCTGGGCACCATCCCAGGGAGGACACACACAATTTCCAGGCTCCTCAACAGATTTTTTTCCTTGTGTTTGGTACTAACAAGATTAAGGAAGAAGAGTTTTAATATACGAGCAGGATCCCTGTCAAGACTGTGATTACAATGCCTAGCTCATCATAAGCCATCGCTGAAAGCAAACACCTTCCATGCTTTGCTGTGCACTAGGATTAAAACAGCAGAACTTCCCAGCACTGTGCCCACAGTGAACTTCCTTTCAGAGCTCTCCTTCCTCCTGTATCTCCAATCCAGAGAATTTATACTTATTTTCAATTAACTTATTACATCCACACTAAGTAGAGCATGAAGTACAGGATTCTGCATTCACCTCAGGCAGCTGAGAAAGAACACCTGGATCTGATGTTGGTTACTGTATTTCAAGTTTGTTTGAGATTCCATTTTCATACAAAAATATAACACAAAAGACAGCAGGAGATTTTGGTAGCTGGAGCTGGGGTTCATCTGGAGTTTTGGTACTCAAGCTTTGGGAGAACTTGTGCAGGAGAGTAAACAGAGGCACAGGCACATTGTCCTGAGGCACGTTTATTAAAATGCAGTGTTAACTTCAGTATCAGGTATGGGCTCTCATTATCTTTGACAACTCACCAAGCAACACTTAAAATTCTGATGTTGATTCACAATGCAATTGCATGAATCAGTAATACACATACAACTAACTGCAGTAAACTCACCAAAAACCAGGAAACTCCTATTTGAAACACCATTAGGAATGTCCAAGAATCTGAATTGTGAAACAAAGATTTTGCTTACTAGTACAGAGTAGTAGGATGCATGTCCTATTTAAATTTATCTGCAAGGATTTGTATGCTTCCATTGTTCCTGATCTCTTGTAATTATATATGAAGAAAGATATTTTTTAGAACACCTGCATCAGAGCAAGCCACTAAAATTTTCCTAGAATGACTACAGGAAATAAATAGTACAAACAAGCAGAAGAAACATCAAAGACACACCCAAACTTCATATGGAAATCATCATTTTAAGACTGGTACTCCCTCCAGAAATACCAACAATGCTGCTGGAAAAGCTGCCATATTCCAAAGTTCTCATCATCTTTCAAAGGTAAGATAACTTGAAACAATGCAACAAAGCAAAGAGAAGCTGCACCGCAGATAAATTTGTGAGATAATCACACTTAGTCTAAGAAAACCTTCAAACTCTTCCACAGACTAAATACATATAGCTGGTGCCCAGGCTGCAATTGGCAGGGCTTTTACCCACAACTTATTTTCTCACTTTCTACCCCAAGGTCTGAATTTCTCCAAAACAAATTAATTTGGCTCTCACATTACATCGTGCTGGAGGCAGTATTGATACACAAAGATCACAAATGAAAATTAGACCACACAGAAGGGTGTACTACACTTTCCCATATAAACACAATGTTAAAATGGGATTTTAACAGTATAACATTGAAGTAATAGGACTTTAAAAAAGACATAACATTTTGAAAAAAAAATTGTATTACCTTACCATCACCACAGATGAGACAAAATTGAACAAAAATGTGTAAGCATGTGGGAGACATTCTGCTATCATGACACCACACAGTCAGTGCTGGCCCAGAAGTGCACATCATTTTGCAAACCAGGAGGCCCCTCTGGTTCTCTCACTCAGAAACTCTGAGCAATAGTAAAGGCTCCAGTTAAACAAAACTCTAACTCAAAATTCTTTTTCCTTTTAGCCACAGGAAAAAGGACTTAATGCAAAGGGAACATTTCTTTTCAGATATGCAACCTTGACTTACTGAAACTGAGCATCCTAGCAGGGCACTCAGCAGATACTCTGGTAGAAGCTTCTTTGCCCTGCTCTGTCTTAATCAACTTAAAATTATGCAACTGTTTTAACTGGTCTGAGGACTACATTTTACTGCTAATAGAAGAGTCTTTTCTTCACCAAAATCAATCTATTAGGAAAAAAAATAAAAAAGCAATACCCGCCCCCCCCCCCCCCCCCCCCCTTCAGTTCGGGTAATTTCTCATACCCCTTCTCCTTTCTTGGTGGTGGAAAAAAACCTAAAAATCAGTTTATTGTTACCCTCCACTGCCAGTCAAAAAAAAAAGCTAAAAGATGCCTTTTGCTTTTGTTTGTGTCCACACACTTCTGTGCAAAGAGTTTTCTTCATATATTTCCTCTATTAAGATTCAAGTCATATTCTTAACTGTGTTACATCTGGAGAACTTGGTCTTTGAGAGATCAAATACACCTCCCCAGCTGCCCAAAATTAGGCACCAAATTCAGAAAAACATAATACTTTATACAGTTTTAACCTACATTACAGTCCCTCTCCATTATCCAAAAAATCCTCTTAAGGTCACAGTTCAGATGCAGCATTTGAAGAATATTTTCTCCACCCAGAAACAGATCTTTTGCACTGCTTTGTGTGCTACTACTGGGAAATACTGGGAAAAAATGAGGAAGGTTTTTCTATTTCCTTGTTGGAACATGCTGTTCCCCAGAACACCTATGGGCCTCGTACTTAATGGTTAAAGTCTCAAATTTTGTAGAGCAAATCAGACAGTCAAAGTGGTTGGGGATGCAGCACAGGGCAGCTCTCAAGGCAGAGACCAAGCATCAGGGAAAAATAAAAGATGAGCGCTCTGCTTTTACTTTATTATGCACATCTTGTTATGGCAAGCTGGTGATATGCAGCTGTTAGAATGCAGCTTATAGGCACAAATCACAAAGCAGTACCAACCCTCCTGTAGCTCAGTAATTCCTCCTATCCACTGAAGGGCAGCACAGAAAAATACTAAGAACGAAAGACTCCAATAAGCATTTCCTGATAAACCAGTTTTAGGTTACAGACTGCCTTCCTATTTCACAAAGTATAAGGATCACCTACTTTTTCATCAGGTAGTCAAGAAAATACCTCATTTTTATATATAGAGCACTAGTGGGAAAGAAATGGATTGTCTGAAAACACAAAAGCAGAGTCCACTTGAGAGGCAAGAATTAAGGCAGAGAAGACAGGGAAATCACAATTCAGTAACTGAAGGAAATCAAAACTAATACTGAAATGGAAAGGATAAGAGAAGTCATCAAGTGGGAGGTTAATAAACTCAGCACCAAGAATCTCTTTCTTGTTTAGACATTCTTACATGCTTAAAACTGCCACAGGAGGCAGGGCTATTTGCCATTTCCTAAAAATGTCCCAATTCATGACCCATTTCTGCATATCTTGAAACATCTGTAAGTCAAAAAAGTCACTACAGAAAATAGTTATGGATGGGTAGCCTATGTGCAGTATGGTTTCCTTTTTTTTTTTTTTCATTTTTAGGTACAGTAGAATTTACTTCAAATTGTAACATTATTATTGTAAGATTTATCACCGGGACTGCTGATTTTTTCTCAGGTTCTGAGCTTGGCTTGTGGTTTGCATGTTAAAACCGGTTTTCTAAATAAAAGTTAAAATTAATAAGGGGAAGCTCAAGAAGAAAATTATAGTTATCATAATATCTTCCCTATATCCTGTTCAGTGACACTTTTAGAAATGTCAAAGTCTTTTGATAGCAATATGGCAAAATTAGCAAAGCTTATTTTCAAGGCATCTTATCAGTACAATGGGATGCAACATCAATAAAAGCTGCTCAGAGCACTTAAGTTCCGACTTCCCAAACTGCAGAGTGGAAATCTTGTGAGGAGACCTGTCTAAAACCTTGCTAGTTAACCACCTAGTCCTGCTAACTGTGTGTACTGTATACTGCACAGGAACACAATTTCTTCAGGTATTTTCTCCCATTCTGCATTAGTTTTCCGTCAAGGAAATTTTGCTCTTTTACTTGCCTCTGTGTAAAAGAGTCAAAGGTAGAAAAATTGGAAAAAGTCAGAAAAAAACCCTAAGTTTAGCACCCCCTTTTTAGGATGTACTCTACTAAAATTGCCTCAGAAGAACCACCTTCATTTGCAACAGCATAACCAAGGGGAGTAGCTTTTACTTTCTTTCAATTTGTTTTTACAGACATACTACTTGTGACGTGTGATCTACCTCCTTGGGGAAAAAAGATTCCCTAAAGATGCCAGAGATATCCCCTTAATGGCAAAGGAATGGGGAGAGTTGGAGAGTAGCAACCGTGGTAGAAATTTCATGCAGATTGCTGTAAGCACTCCCACTGGTCTCCACAAAACACCAAATAAACAGGACTGGAAGTGATTCAGTTCCAGTTTCGGCCTTTGAATACCTATAAATATTCCCAAAGGACTAATGAGGAGTAGTCCATCTCATAAGAAATACTGACAGTGCAGGATGAAGCTCACCCTTAAAATACTGAGAGAGCTAGTGAGGGAATTAAATTTTTAATGGATCCAACATTTCCAATAATTTCATCCTACAGCAGAAGAGCATTCATCTGCTCTGCCTTTCTTCCTGGACATGCCTATTTTAAATCAACTGTATCACAAAATGGTTCTCTTTATATATATAACAAAATGCAATAAGATCCTCTGAAACAAATTAGTCTTGAGACATGAAAGGAGAACTATCACACAACACCTCTGGATGGATTTGACAGCTTGCTCAGTTCAGAAAAGTTACATCATTTCAATTGCTTCTCCAGCCCTCAAAATGGGTTCCAGACTTATATCAAGATATGGTTAAACTCTTGTTTGCAAGGCAATAATTATAACTGATCCTCAAGAAAAGTGACCAAGATGCAAAATTCTTTATATTTACTGAATACTGGATGTCCTTCCACCTCCACAGAACTAATACTTCTGCTCAAAGACATACTGCAGCATTGATTCTCTTTTGGTATTAACTGCAGGCTTTGGTCTACTAGAACTTCAGACATGTGGTAAAAGCAGCAAATGGCCGACACTTCGAAGTTTTTCAGAGTTTTATTGCCTTATGTTAATTATCTAATTTTACAATGTAATTCTTCATTACTTATCTTGAGTTATCCCGTTAGGTTCTCATTTCAAAGAGCAACAAAAACAAAGTAGTCTCATGGAGTTCTCAAACACTTTTCTGAATAGCGAAGTTGGTGAAATTATACTTCAAACAGCACTGCAATTCCTCTGAAATTCTTTTTAAATACATCATCTGCCATATTTTGAAAGAGTTTTCTCTGGCACACACTTAAATTAAAACCTAATTTAAAATGCTAGTACCTCACTCTGCAGATGACAAGCTTTGAGTGCCCTCGTGGTTTTTCATTAAAAGAAACCAAATAACTTAGTCCTACAAAACAGCTCTAAGAAATTCTACATCATGGATTATTAAACTGAACAAAAGGAGAAATATGTTTAAAATACAACAAATATGAAACTTGATAAAAATCATCCCTTAATCCAATCAAGCATCTATTTTAAATAAACCATTTTTTTTTACTAAACTCTCACTAAAGTCTTAAGAAAACCTAGTCACGTCCAGCTACAAAAAGGAGACAATATTTACAATTATTTCTATGGATGTCAGGTTCCCTTTTTTGTTGCCCTGTACTTCCCTTTCCTAGAACATCAACTTTAATACTAAGGAGCAGATAAGCAAAAGAAAGCACAAGCAAAACCATCACCACCAATCCTAAACACAAGAGATAACCATTTAATTGTACTTGTGCATGCTTGAACAGGTAATCTACACTTAAACAGAAGAAATTTGTAGGTACTATTTCCAACTTCATCTCCCATCACCCTTAAAATTGAAGTATTCTTAAAACACACATGTACATATATAAAATACACAGCAATAACAGAATCACTTATCATGGTCATCCAAATCATTACAAATCTTTAAATATTTTATTATAAAGCAGTGGGGAAAAGTCAGCTGCTAGAAAATTGCCTTGACTTTTATCCCTAGTCACGAGCATCACATATAGTTTAGTTGTGAACTCTCACTAAGAAACATTTTTCATTTAAAAATAAAATGCTGTAGCATACATATAAAAGAAAGGCAACAGCAGAAGTCCCAAGGCAATATTTTAGAAAACCTCAGTTTTCTAATATCCAGGCATACACACACTGCAGTTTCTTTTTGGCTTCTAAAATAGAATAGATCTCCAGAGACACTAGTTCATCCTCATCTAGGATGCTACCAGGATACTGAAGTTCAGAATCTGAGATGCGTTCAGAGTCAAGGAACAAAGTCACTCCACAAGACAACTGCCTTCTGTTCCTGTACTGGGCAAATTAGAGTCCCTTCCTCGTGAAGAACTGAACACTATGAACTCTTCAATGAAAACTGCTGTCAATAAAGAGTACACATTCAGAGAAAAGTGGAAAAATATGAAAGTCACAGCCATGATTCAGAGCAATCTGGAAACTGAAGATAAAAATGGAGGGACAACAGAAACAACAACAGCCAACCATGTTCAGGGACCACGTTCAAGGTGTTAACCAGAATAGAGAACAGTTTATTTTAATTGCAAGAAGCAAATACTGCAAAAAAGAGGCCACTATCTTTGTACCAAGCACTAAAAAAAAAAAAACCAAAACAAACAGAAAAAACACTCCTCCAAAAATAACCCCAAAATTAAGCCTGTAAGAATGATAATCGATTAATCACATCACCATCAGGATGTTTAAAGTACTTCACTTGCAAAGTAGCAGTCACCAATCACAATTGACTGAGATCTGAGTACAAAAACACTGATGCCACCAAACCCATGAAAAAACAATGGCCTAAGGACAAGGACCACTGTATGCTCTGTGTTTGATCTGTTATTTTCCCAGCTAGTAGTCCTCAGACTGCAAATGCAGTGCAAAAATGCCATGCTGAACACAAGGAAAAACACCAGCAATTACTCCTTTGCACTCTCTTTTGCAGAAGGCCTGATCATTAGTTGCAACTCCCTCAGCTTCCAGATACATGATGGTGGGACAGAATCTTCATCTCTGATGTGCCCGAAATGCTTTTCTTACTCTCAAAGCCTGTTTAGAATAAACCTTGTTGGACTTGATGAACCTTGGTTTTAAATCAGTTGCAGCTGTTGGCATACTACACAGAGGCTATAGAAGAAGCTGCTCTTTTCCTGACATGAACACAAGCTTTCCAAGATGGATTTTGAAAAAGTTAAACTCTCCAGCAAAATGGCTGGAAAGAGCAACTGTTTAATGGTTTAAAACTTTTTCTAAGCACTGGTCACAGTCATCAATAGTCCATCACTTCACCAGCTGAAACAGGACCAGCAGAAGGGTACTTGAAGCAAAACACAACTTCACAACTTACTTCCTGTTAAAAAGGTAAAACTGAAAAAAAGGGAGGGGAAATAAAACATTTAGCAAAAATTACTGGAGCTTGTCTCCTCCTAAGTATACGAAGAAGAACAATTTGTGACAGTTGGGTATCTAGAAATACTCAGAGTGCTTGTCCAAACATTGCCAGTGTCCTCTTCCTCTCTGCCAGACTTCCCATGAACTGAGAGAGCTCTGAGGCCTCCAAAAGGTTAGAGGGAACAAGGGAACCTAAGGTCAAAAACAAGCTTAAACTGACCCAGCTGTAATAACAAAAGCACACAGGCTTACAACTCAATTTTTTACTCTAAAAACACCCCACTGGTTTAAAAAGCTCTATCATTTTCTTCGTACAGATTATATAAACAGAATTCCTGGCTTACACAATTTTTATGTTTGCTTCTTGCATACAACAGTAGAAAAGGCTTTAAAAAGCAAAGTGAAAAAGGTGCATAAATGTGAATACTCCTAAATGACAAAAGCCTATAGCTGAATCCACACTGAAAACATAGAAAAGTTTATCTAGCCATGTTTTGTGAAACAATTACTTTATTACCTTGTAGGAAAATTCCCAAAGAAATAAAACAATTTCCCAGAGGACTGTGAGTGCTGAAGACATAATTGTCTAAATGCACTAGAATTCTTTAAACTTTCAAAATATTTTGTAAGCCTGGGGGTTTTTCCAAGGGGCAAGGATGTTCCTCTTTCAGAATGCAGTAGCGAGTAACTTCTTACCTCAGCAGTGTCTTTTCTAAAGCACCCTCTCCCCTCTCATCTCCACTACATTTACACAGCAGGTGAGCAAAAAGTGCAACATGTGCTTTTCACAAATAAGGCAGTTGCCAAAGCCACTTGATAGTTTGATGTGCTGGAGGCTTTTGCAGATTACAGTCATGACAGACATCAGGGTCAGCAACATTGCATGCAGGCAATTCTCTCATGCTGAAATACTCAAAGCACTGAAGGCCTTTTATCTAATGTACACACATTTTCTAAAGCCTGATCCTTGATATCCATGCCAAATATGCTTGAGAGGTGAAATGCAAAGTGAAATTATCATACCATCTTTCACAGCTGAGAAATGCAGCTGTGGCCTGTTCTTACACATTCAGGTACATGACTGTAAACAAGCATTTTCCTAGCACATCTTTTCCCCAAACCTACTGCCAGTTTTACCTCCAACCTGCCTTTTCAACCAGCCCCTGCTGCTAATTTATCACCAGGCCTTCCTCCCACTCCATCTCTCTTCAGAGAAGCTGCACATCAGCATCTGTTTTTGCTCTACTCTAAACTCTAATTTGCTGATGCCTTATTTGCTGATGCCTTAAAACAGACTTGCAAGAGCACAGTTGTTCACAACATAAGACAGATTTGTTTCACTTTTCCTGAGTACTCCCTTCAATTCACCATCCATCGTTTTAAGGTAGAAAGGTAGAAACATTTTGCCTTGTCCCAGGCTTCCTCTATGGTTGACAGAGCAGTTCTCATTACAGCTCTCCATTATTAAACATCTCCCTTTTTTCCTCTGCTTGAGGGCACAAACGTGACAGAGACCAATTCTTATGATAATTACCACAAAGTAAAATATTAAATAATAAAATATTCTTCATAAAAATCTGCATTAATATTTATAGTGAGCATGCCCATGCAGAAAATAAATTGTTTCCATGGATATATGTCAATGCAATTGAGTGCAAGGTGAGAAATCCATTAAGTGTAAGTAACCCAATGCAAGCAATATATGTCAGAAGGGAAATCACAGGAAAACAGCAGACTGGCTTCAGTCACCATCAGAAGTGTGGAACCCAGGAAATACTGGTAATCTATTTTATTTGTTTATGTTAAAAGATAAGATCTTTAAGGAGATACAGTCGTGTAAGATGAAAAGGTTCACTTTTCATGAAAGCAGAACACCATAAATACATGGTTGGATTGTGGATGAAAAGATGTATAATATAAATAAAACTTAAGCTGCACATGGCAAGAAAACACAACAATAAAATCATCAGAATAAAAAGAAGTATCGTGCTTTACACACTTGCCAGACCCTGCCTTCCTACATTAAAATTCCTAGTAAATTAGTCCAAATCCTTAAAAGAGGAAAAACAACAACAAGCGAGAGATTCTTCATATAAAGACTATCATTCTTTTTTCAATTTAAATCCAAAATCCCTTTAAGCAAGAAATGAGACTTATTATTTCCTATTTATTCTACTGTTACACCACAATGATTAAAGAAAGTCTCAACAACAATGAAGATGAAGTGGTTTCATATTAATTAAGTACTCATTAGAGAGAGACAACTTCATCCCTATCTCAATGAAAAGCATTCTACAACATCACAAGAACATCAGAAAGAAAAGCAACTCTGTATTCAGTGCTAAGCATTTAAGTCATTTTACTGATTTCAAGAAGCTCAGTAAAATATTCTATTTAATGTAGCTGATTTATATTAGGAAAAGACATGGTCATCCTGTGAAACTGGAGTCACACTGAGCAGTACAACAGGCCTGTGCAATTAAAAATGACCAGCTGTAATTCAGAAATAAGCAATACCTCAGAGAGAATGACCTCCTATAAACCACAGACATTTAACTGTTACAGTTCATAAACTAATAAATTATGTGTCTGGGTGGGTCACAGAGGATCACCCTTAAGAGAAGGTAAAAAAGAAAAGACAGAGGCTGAGACCTGGCTGCTGTGGAAGGAATGGCACCAAGGAAGACTGGATGGATGGCAGCTGCTCTGGACACTCAGGTGCCCAGCTTTAACAATGCCACCAGGCCAGGCACATCCAAAAGGACACATCAAAAAAGCCAGACAACACAACTTCTCTGTGTACCTTAGAGCAAAGAAACAAAACAATACTACAAGGCTTGGAGATTTATAAGACTGTCTCCAGGAAATAATTTTTTACATAAAAATATGATCTGATATCTCTGTACAACACTACTTTTTTTGTCTAAAGAGGAAACAAAGGACTTGCATATTTCCTTCCTCTTTATCTTTCTCCTCAAGAACCAAGTAAGCAATGTAAAAGTCTAACCAGCTCACTGCTTATCTTCACTAGAATTTATCTTACAACTCTGTTTCTGTAGTACTTTTTTCCTACATAAAACACTGTCTACTCGCTTGCTGTATATGTGTTATATAGTAAAAATATTTACATACAAAACATTGACAGCTACACAAAAAAAAATCAAAAATATTAAAATAAAATAAACCACTTTAATTTATCAAAATAAATGTTCTTCCCTGCCATAAAGCAACTCAAAGAAATATAAATGTTACATATTTATTAAAAGTGCATGTAGGAGAAGACAGCTCACAATATTTCCAGTTTCAATGGGATTTTTCTATTTAAAAAGACAGCAACTTCATGACTTACCATTTTAGTGCTTTTAAGCTGAGATAGAGCTGCACAAATTTCCTCTGTGCCTTCTAAAACAGTGCAACCATCTACCACGAAAAGCCACAGATGGCTTGCTACTCTAAGTGTACAGCAGGTGAAAACAAATGCCACATCAGGGCTGCTTCTCTGCACAGTAACAGAGTTTTCAGTGTGATGGCTGCTTTAAAGGTTACAAAAAAAGATATTACTCAGTTATCTCTAACTTGCATTTTCTATGCATTGAACTCACCCAGCTTCAGTAAAAAAGTGTTCTGCTCATCACTTATGCATTTGAAGTGTTTTTCCTTTATAAAGCTGGCATTCTGTCAGCTTAGAGATTGCCTGCTAAACTGCCCATCTTGGCTTGCATTATGAAAAACAGGAACAGGCACGCTTTTATGAGGCACACAGCCAAAAATGAGTAATACCTAACAATTTATATAATTACAGAAAACACAAATTTGCTGAGATGCATTTAATATGAAAACTAAACTTGTTTCTATTTCCATTTTTAAAAATCTGTCTCACTGTAAGTAACTACATACCTATAGTATTTGATTTTATGAAACTAGCTCAGCATCTAGTATTTTCTAATAGAAAGAGCATTCCATAGCTAACTCAGGGCAAGTACAATGTATTCTTAATTATCTTTATGCAAGTATTTTTTTAAAAATATGCATAAAGCAACTGATACTGGGGGTAAAAAGAAGTAAATGTTGTTTAGTATTTATCATCACCATGCAACTGAAAGAGTATCTACAGAAATTTTCTCCTCATTGAGAAGTTCTTTTAAAACACAAGGCTTCACTATTTTTCCCTTAACATTTAGCACTAAACAGTGAATATTTACTTAATACTTATAAAATTCAAAGCAATGTTATCAACCATTAATATATTCTTCATTAAATATCTGCAGCAGTATCAGCCTGTTAATACAACTACCTGCCAGTCAAAACAAACTTCCAGTTCTTCTAACAGTAATAGGAGACTTGAGAAATGCAAAGAGCTGTGAAATAATACAACCATCTTCATATAAGTCTGCAATACCACATCACATCAACACAACACCAGATTCTAGAAAACTGTGCTCCTGTGGTATGAGTAAAACCAGGGAAAGAACTAGCCCTGCAAAAAGGCAACTTCCAAAGCCCACATACTGTTTGTGGGAAAGACAAGATCAGTAATTCCTCATATAGCAAATCACACCCTCTCATTTCCATCACCAGCAGTATTGATAAAGCAGCTCACTGTCATTTTTATCTTCCCAAATAATAACAACCAAAGTACATTTTCTTTTTTAGGGGTTAAGGGGGGGTTTCTTACTCTTCACATTAACAAAACATGAAGGATTCGGAATTTATTATGACCACAGAAATTTCATCTTGGACAACACAAATTTAACTTCAGACTAAAACTTCTCAAGAGTGCCTTGGAAACTAACATTTATTTACATTTCAAATTTATCTGTGATGCATGTGCAATGACCTTACTGGGTTCTGCATCAATATTATCTAGACTTATTCTAGACCCACACACAAATTATTCCAACTTGACTATCTTGGTTATCTCATAGCTTTTTCCCCGCATCCTCTTTTCTTTTTTTCTAATTTTCATTTTTTAAATTATTTTTATTGAGACTAAAGCTCATAAAACCATTCCTTGTTTAATTTTTCTCCAGTTTCATATATTGAACAGATCACAGATACTTTAGGAATCTAAAAGGCTTCACTTTTTTGCTAAGTTCTAATTCCTCAGTCATAAGATTTCTGTCATCTTGCATCCCCTGCACCTCCAACATCTTGAACTCCTAAAACACCACAGCAGACTCTGGACAAATGCGGCTCACCTTGTGTTCACATCTCCTGACATCCCTGCAGTGCAACAATTTTACACACCAAGCCTACACCCACACAATGGACAGGCTCATACCCTTCTGAGTACACATACAGTGCTTTTTGCCTCATTTTAGTCTAGACGGGAACAAACTCTTCTATAGAACAAAATAAAATCCAGTCAGCTCCAGCTGTTCAAAAATTCACTGTAAACATAACACCACTTCCGACTTTGCATTGAAAAGCAAGGATAAAAATCAAAGGACAAGAGATTACACTGGTCCCATTGTTTCTTATCTTCCAAACTTCTATATTAAACTCCATGTTTTTATGATAATCAGCTTTACAGCATTATTCCTCTTGAGTCAACTGGTTTACTGCCATGAAAACACTGCATAATTAGCCTAAAATGTACAAGCCACAAGTCCCTGTAATTGGACTCTACTATCTTATCCCCTCTATATCAGAGCAAACATCTCTCTTTCATGCAGCTACTTCAGTAAAACATAGATATAAGCAGTATAACCAACACGTGTGATTGAGGAAGAAGCAAGTACAACCCAAAAAATGCACGTACAGACCATCAACCGCATTCTTTTGAAGCTGGAAATCAAGAAGGAGGGATGGAAGAAGCAATTACCACAGAGTAGTAATGAACCATTTTCATTTGTCTCATGATTTCCAGCTGAAAAATTTGGGGAAGTGCCAAAGCATTCAGGATGTACTAACAACACCCTGTATTAGGCCTAAACACATTCAGCTGCATATTTGCTCCTGACTAAAGCTGGTGTCAGAGTATCCAAAACACATCTTTAACAATGGAACGGGTTACTCGTTTGTAAAATAACAAGGTTAAAAATCACCATTCCCAAACTCTTTTTTTTACTTTAAAAAAAAAATATGTAATAGTCACTATGCGTCAATACCTAAAACCCTGATGAGAATGTAAAAAAAATAAGTTAATCAGCCAATTATTAAATATAGATGTTCATATTTTCACTTTTTGCATTTAGGAAGCAGTTGCTCACCAAAAAAAAAAAAAAAAAAAAAAAAAAAAAAAAAAAAAAAAAAAGCAAATTTTAAAAAGAGAAAAAAATACCACTAAATGGATTTACTCAAAACAGCTTTCACCTACCTAAAATGAATTAGGGAAGTTACAAATACAGGTTTCACTTTTATATTTAGAATAGCTAGACCAGCAACTCACAGGAAGACACAAAGTTTGACACAATCCATGTTGAGATGCAGTTCCTGGTGGGGTCACAGTTCAAGCAGGGACAGCAGAGCACATGCCAACACCTGAACTACTGCCAGTATACTGAAATAGAAGCTCTGACTAAATACCTCATCCAGTTTTGACCAGAGTAAAACTCAGCAACCACACTGGTTTTGGAAGTCAAACATCATCACTTGCTTAAGAAAAAAAAAAAAAAGTAGTATTTTAAAACCACTTAATCCAAGTTAGTATTTGAAGCTTCAAATTAGATTTTAGCTCTTAACTGGCAGGTATCTCTAATCTCCAGGTTTCTCTTTCCAAATTTCTCAGTGTTCTTAAATACAAAAGATTTTAGAAGTCTTGATAGTTCCAGCAAAAATCCAAACACTTCCAAAAAAAACCCCAAACCTATGCTGGCTTGGCATCAGACTCGATCCAATCAATTTTTCCAAAGTCTAGAGCACTAGAAAATACACTCCAAATGGTTATACTTACAGATAGCTTGTGTCCAGCAGAATAGCAGCAAAAGCATTTGCACATCACTGAACTAAGTTAATAGATTTGTTTTGCATTCAGTACCCTTAGTCAGCAGTACTCTAATCAGAAGGGGGCACATACATGTACAGAAAAAACAAAGAAGTCCAAAGCTAACAAGAAGAAATCAGAGGGAAAGATTAAAAGTGAGATATGGCTTGCTTTTGTTAAAATGCAAGAGAAAAAAACAAGTTCATTTTACTGACATTGTTATGTCTGTAGGCAGCAGATATGGTCTCTCTCTTGTGGGGTCCTCAGCAGCACAAGCTGCAAGGACACCTGGGGAGAAAAGGGAGAAAAGGAAGAAAAGGAAACTTTCTGGGTAGGCAGAGAGGCCATTGATTTAGACAGCATCTACAGCCTGGCACAAATGTCCTTCATTACTTCCTACTAACCGAGAATGAAATATTAAAAGATTCCTTTGGCATATCCTTTGATATAGTCAGTAAAACAGTGAGTGCAAATGTGCCTACACTCACATAAACTCATTCAAACGAGGCACATGAGGCAGATTTTTGCATTAACTCCATTTCATATGCATGAAAACAATCAGCCTTCAAGCACTGAAAAACTGCTCTTTAAAGTGTAGGTCAATAGCATTAATGTGATTTGTCAGATACTGAGAGGAGGGAGGTGAGCAAGGGATAGAAAAGTCTTTTTCCCATTTTATCAGAAAAAAAAATACTTCCCACAGCAAAACATACGCTAAGGTGTCCTACCTGGACTGTCTCACAGGAGCAGCTGGGAGGGCATGGCCAAGTGTCAGCTGAACAAGTACAGTTAATAAACAACTGTGTGATGCACCCAATGATTCTGTGGCAAGTTACTGGTCACAGAAAGGAAATTCTCACTTAAAGTTCTGACTCTGACTTGTCAAAGGGCTACGCAGAAATAGGGGAAGTGACCAGACCAGCTATTAGTAGAATTTTGATATAGCTAAAAAAACTCATTTTAAAATACTGAACAAAATTCAGTGCAAAATATCTTCCTGGCTTTATAAACCTTCTCTTCCTGCACAAACATGTGGCTAATAACATAAGAAACTTCTGGTTGTATTATTATATGGGGAAAAAAATTATACTATGTGTTTAATGGTGGGCAAATAAACACCATGAAGTAAAAATATAGATAATATAATAAATACATAGCCAAATTTTTGTCTGATAATAAGTATGTTTATTAGGATTTTTCCCCAAAATGTAAAGCCAAACATTAAAAAATGGAGATTTAAATCCTTATCAGCTGCAGAGCCAATTACAAAGATGACAGATCATGATGTTTACAGGGCAAATATGGACAGGCAGCATGCCATTTTCCATTGTTTGAATTCAAGGCTTTCAGACTGAGATGTCTCAGTGGCATTGCTGCTATGACTAATCCACTGTGTCAATTAGTTCATTCTCACTATTTGTTTCAAGAAAGTTGCAACAAACGTTGGGGCTTTTTTTTGGTTGTTGGGGGGGGGGGTTTAGTTGGTTTGGGGTTTTTTTATTTGTTTGTTTTGTTTTATTGTTTTGGGGTTTTTTCCTATTCTAGGTGCCATCTCAGCCCTGAATATTTTGCTGTTGCTCAGGAGAGGTATGTTCCTTCAGACAATAACCTTGATGTAAAAGCACAGTAATGTAAATATTGGTGCACATTCCTCTCTCTCTCTCTCTGTCTACAGGTTTGATCCACAATCATCCTCATGATGATAAAGTCTATTCCACAGGGAGTTCAAAAGAGTTTCTACACATGGACCACCAGGATGTGACTTGAAAAAAGTTCACAAATGTGACCTTGAAGTTTTCCTCTTACCTTTTATGTCACGACTACAACATCTTGGAGCAGAACTGCGAAAAACTCAAATTCCTGATAACAACAACCTAGAAATTACTTTTTCAGGTAGATGTATTCTTGTAATAGCCAAAATCTTAAAACTAAAACCACTGAAACAATATCCATTGCAAGAGTTTAAAACACTTGTAGAGTGCTGCATTCTAATGGCTCCATCCCAAAGGCACAGGCAGATCACCCAGCAAATCAACTGCTATGATTACAGTGGTCTTCTAACGCAAAATCCAACCCCTTATTTTAAAGAAACATTAGTTTCAGTCACTAGGTTTCTTTATGATATGAAAAGGTTTTAAGACCTCATTGTACAAGAAACTAAATATGCAAAAAACCACTTATCTTCGCACTATCAAAAAAATAACCAAAGCCAGGTAGCAACCAAAGAATGTATTTAGCAAGGAACTACTAGTATTTTAAAAAGAATATAGCATGCCCTACCTTTGTCTCTTTCTCTGTACACATACTTTTCAATTTCTTCCAGTAGCAAAACACATATCACAAAACCATAAATATTAAACTGAAAATGCAAAAGATGTATCAAGTCATTAAACTGCACCTCTGGATTCCCTGAGAGCCACTGCAATATTTTTCTAATGTCGAACATTTCTGATTAGATTGGCTCATGCATGAGAACTTCATAAAAGTCTGTGCAAAAGCTAACTATCCTCATAAAAGCCAAGAAAACAACTCCCTTCATTGCACTGAATAAAATACTGTTTTTAACCTGACTAAATTTTTGTGACAAAACCTGACCTGATTCTTAATGTAAACAATAGACTTCTTGTACCAGCTTATTACTGAAACAGTTTAAAACGGTAAGTAATTCCAAGTATTTATTTCTGAAAAGACTACTTAGTTGTTATTATTATAAATAAACTTAGGCCATTGGTAAAAACAAAATATTAGAGACCAGTCCCAGTTTTTCCTCCACACACCAGTCTACTGTTTCTTGAGCATAACAATTTGAGAGGGCAGGCACCATCTTTTTTCCCCCCTGGGTCTTTCACCTAGCAACAAGAAATAGAGAAAAAAAGTAATAGTTTGTAGGGACTGCATGAAAAATGCAAATGCACAAATCTGCCTTAGGAACTCTAATCTAATTCATTGCTTCTACTTTAATCTCTAAGTATTTATTCAGACTCCAATACCCTCTTCATGGCAACAGTATTATCACATAAACATACAAAAGAAAAGAATGGAAAAGAACAAATGTGACCAAGTGACTTTATGCCTCCCAGCCTTCAGATATTTTCTGACTCCACATCCTCAAAGTGACTCTATGGTATATTCACTTTTTCAATGACCCCAAGAAGCTGCACTGGCAGCTAACAGACTACCAGAATGCTGAAGCACTATTATACTCTTTCCTCTCAAAGACAACCCCAAATTCAGCTTAGAAGCTACAGTGACATCCAAAATTTAAACAGCCAGCAGCTAAGGGAATTCCAAATTCTCTGCACAAATGGGTTCCAGCATCAATGCTATTGTCCCTAAGCAGCTGGCAAATGCCCCACAGGGTCAGGCCAAAGGTGTGTCTGGTGCTGCATCTCCAAGAGCAGTTAGAGATGAGCCTCAGGAACACCACAGGTTTGCCAATTTCTGCAGCTCTTGAACTAGAGATGCTGAATGGCAATATTTCTGATGCCTCCTTACAGAGTTGTTGCCTGTGAATTAGACAGACTTCCTTTCTGACCTGATCTGTCATCCTCAGCCTTCAGCACCTCACGCCACAGCAAGTGCCAGGAGTTCACTGCTGCCTGGATATCACTGCACTTCAAGTTTCTCTCTCTTCTTGTATTGCAGGAATTAACAAATGACAGTTCCCAAATGCCATACTGTGATTTCCCAAAACTCAGCTGTCTTCCCCACACACAGTCTGTTCCTCTCCATCATGAAGAGTTCACGGCTTTATTCCTTCCTCTTACTCTATTTATCCATCTCCTAGTGACTACTCATCCATCCCTACTCTCAAGTAAAGGTTCGAGAAAAGGGAAAAGGCTCAGTCATTTGTTGCAATGTAACCCACTTGGAAAAGCTTCAAAAGGAAAAAAAAATTGAACATCTGATATGACAAAAGCGCACTTCTCCACCACCTCACTTACACCTGACGTGATGGACAAAAGCTAACATTTGAAACAAAAAGGTCTAAGCAACACTAGTTTGGATACACACAGGGTAATATCATCCACTAGTAGTCAATAACATGAAACATTTTTCTGGTTTTAAAATAATTTTTCTTTCATTAGTTTTCAGAGATACACCCACATTTTCATACACATTCATAATGGCCATCTGATACAGTTAACTAGATGATTACCTATCTCATTTCTGTAGTTAGAAACACTTAGTGATGGTTTTCTGTTTCAGAATGAAACAGATACAAAGAAACAGGATTAAACTTAATTTACAAGATTTTTAGTGCCTTGCTAAGGTCAGAGCCTATTTCATCTTTTTTTTCTGGGCACTTGCTCAGAACCATTCCATACTACATTGAAGCACTTCTTTGTGCCCACCTCTGTTCATATATGGGAATATTATTTACCATTACAAAATCATATAATACTCAAATTCCTCATCCTTTTTCACAGCAAAGGTGCTAAATAAATGCATTATGCTTCTCTTTCTTTGACTCCTACTGACAACAAAAGGTTCTCAAAAAATATTTCCTCTTTCTTGTTTCCCCTATCCCAAAACATACTTCATAATCTATTTTATGAACAGAATTACATATATTTCATCAGGCACCAAAAAAACAATCAAAACAAGCTGAAATTCAGATGCTGTTTTTCAGTCCTTTCTCTTATGATCAACACCATTTTAGCAAGTGAACAAGTACAGTGAGATACAAGTCAGCAAAAGAAGTCGTCATAGCAGTTTACCACTGATTGGAAAAATATTAATAGCCTCAGGCAAATCAGTCATTAGCTCTTACTGATTTGGAGGGTGATATGGCATTAATAATTCAATAAAAAACATATTGAGTAATAAAAGCTTAGGGTTATTTATTTAATCAATTAGATCATTTTTGGCAGCATCCCTGCTTTTGAATAAATCATGCACGTTCTTCAATTAATCATGAGAATTGAAAACTACAAATCTGCAGTCTCTATCTCCCAGTCGAAGAGATACATTGCTTAAGAAGCCCAAAAGATTGAGGGAGAAAATAAGAATAATTTACATTCTCTGTGGACAAAGAGAGTTGGCACTGGAAGATGTGCTAATTAGCAAAGCTTGGCTACTGATGCTTAACGATCTGTTCCTCATGCACCACTTCCCAATCCACTGAGAGACAGGTACAAATTGCACCTATAAAAAGTTATAATCCATTAGCATGCATATGAGGTGCATCTTGTTACCACTAATGTTCAACAGTCCCCTCTAATCTATGAGAGTGGCAGAAAGATGCAAATGTTTAACTAGAACACTATACTGAATTATCATGCATGTCATTTATTAACAGCTTTATTCAGAAACCTCACTGTGACAAACCATTACCCCCTGGCAGTCTAAAGTCAAGGGCCAGGGGTGTTCAGTGTTTTGAATGCGGCAATTTCGGTGTTTCTACCGGGAATCAGTGCATTTTTCACAGTTCATATAAACTCTTAATTCTCTACTATAAATTCTAAATACTGTCCAATTCTAAATACTGTCCAAAATCCCTGTTTGGGGTCTCTTTTTCACCAAGCCAAACTCTCCAGAGTGCACCCTCAACTGGAGTTACAACCTGAACGCTCAATTTAATATCTTCTAGATATAGTATCAGATACATCTTGAGATTCAGATTGGCTCTGCTTTTCCAGACAAAAAACCAAAATTAGCCATTACAAATCTAGCAATCTGCTTCTATCTGATAACTAAAGGGTCCTCAGCAAATGGATGAAAGAAAAATATAAAAGATGACCATCCCTTCTACAACTCATAATGAAGTTGTGTTCTTACAATTGAGTCTTCTGACATTTAAACTGGGATTTCATACAAAAAAACAGAAGGTGATGTTTATTTACTTTTAGTGTTAGTCATCCCAGAAGTAATGCTTAACAAGTTGAAAAACAATCTTTATAATGATTATTTTCAAAAGAAAATTTCACCTTCATTAAACAGACTAAGAAGTGTCAAACTTGCTTTTGAGAGAAATCAATGAATGCTAAACTCAATGTAGATCTTCTATACAGACCTGAAAAACAAGAGTAAACAAAAAGAAATAAGACCCCCACAAGAAAAAACACTGAAGATATCTACATTGTTTTCCTCCAATTTTTTTCAGAATAAACTAAAATTAGACCAAAAATCTATTTTTTGTTATTTTAATCCTGTAAGATTCCTAATTCTGGTTCAGGAGATGGGGCATTAAGTCCATTTTAACTGTCAGTACTTCATTTCTCTAGCATTCTGGGGCCTTAAAAGGTTTAGGCCAGATTTTTTTGTTCTTTTTAAGTAAACATTAAGTACTTCAACACTGTCACCTTCTACATTAGCACTTTCAATAAGGTATGCTTATATCACGTCCATACCTAATCACCTATCCACACATCCCAGTTTTCTGAGGGGAAACATCTGAGCAACTAGCATGAACAGGGGACATTTTGGTCTCTGCAACTGAAAACATCCAAACTTCTAGACATCTACTTCTATATGCAAAGGGAAAGAAATGCATACCCAACTTAATGAATACCTCATTAAAAAAAAAAAAATCTTCCTATTTAAAATTAATCTGTTTTTCTCATTAACTATTCAATTAGCCCTCAGTGCAAAATTTGGTGTTACTTCAGACAACCAACAGTTGTGAGCTTCGGTTGGCTTTTTGGTTTTTTTAATTAATCCTCTGTGCAAGAGGAGGCAGGAAATGCTTCAAATCTCAAACGTATAGAAGAAGGACTTGGTACTTTTTGAAACTGCATCTCAGAGCAAGAGACCCATACATATTCTACACCCAAAATTTCTCTTCTCTAATAAGGATTTTAGAAGATAGAGAGTGTGTGAGCTCTGAGCAATGAGTATGAAAAAAATGAACAGATTCATATCAGTAAACCCAGAGCAGGAGCACAACACACCTGCAATTCCACCACCCTGACATGTCAGCAGAGGCCTGAAATGTAGCAAACATTTAACAAGTCACAGAAATAATATTCCTATTGTTACTTATTGTTCAGGCATCTAGAAAGTATGTTATATGATTTCAATACAAAACCCAGGACAACAGAAGACAGAAGCTTTGAACGAAGACAAAAAGCAAAACACAAAAAGCAAAGAGCTGAATAAATAGCACCATGGTGACAGCATACTTGTATAGTCTTTCAAGCCACTAAAATGCACAAGGTTTAGGAGATACCTTTGGCTTTTTAAGCCATTCTCTTCAACTCTCATGATGAAGTCAATGTGGTGATGGTCCCAGAATTGATCTTCAGCATCTGTTCTGCTAAATGACAATGATTCATCCTGCCCTGTTTCTCAGTGATGCGCAAACTAAGTGTGCATACCTCAAAGCTTTCAAGCCACCAATACCATGTGTCAACCAGCAGTTTTTCCCCTTTCCACATGCAAAATGCCTCCCTTCCCATTCCTGTTTTTCTCCTGCTTCTCCTCACCACCCAATACACCCTATTCTGCAGGGATCCTATTACATGTCATAAGTGGAACAGACATACAGAGTTTTCTTCCTTCTCTACTTTAGCCAGCAATAGAAGGGAAGCATAAAATATATAATAATAATAATAATGATTACTTGTAGTAGCACTGATTAATCTGGATGTGATTTGGAGATGTTTCTTTTTCTGATTATCAGAAAAAAAAATTACTTCAAGCAGGCACTAACTGTCCATGCAGGAAACAAAACTTTAACAAAAAAATTGGTTTTAGGTGAAGAAATATGGTAGCTTGCACTCCAGAATTCTGAGAGAATTGGCCCAGGAAGTCACTGGTGTGACAGCAAGGAGTTTTAACAACCAATCTATCAAGACAAACAGAAGTACCTAAGTGGAAAAAAAATGGTGAGTGGGAAACAAAAAAACCACCATCTATATCAAGCCAGGCAGGAGCAAAAAAATCAGAAGCACTCAGGCATCCAGGGAGCTACTTTCTTTCAAGATGGAAGATGGTTAAGAACCAGAAGTGGAATAGAAACCTAGAAAGTACACAAATGCGAATAAACCAAAACTATTCAAAAGTGCATGTGTGTGGCATTTAAAGAAAAATATATTCCTTGCCTTAGAGAAAAGAAGGCAGGAAGCTCTTTAGTATGGAGTAGAATTTGCAGGTAATTTCTAAAAAACCTTTCAATAATCACATAGCTTTATCTATTAAATGCAAAATCTATTCTGAATAATATGAACTTTTCCTTCAGATTTCTACAGTTGCATACTGTAAATCCTCAAACCAGGAATTCTGCCTGCAGATTTGCTCTGACAAGTTTTTGCAGCTCTGGGCCAAACTCTTCTCAGCAGTTTACAGCACTTGCACAGCAGCTACAGCGTGTCCTGCCCTGCACTCATCACTTAGCATTCCATAAAATCATAATACCTTCCAGCTTGGAAATGCAGGATGACCTAGTTCAATGTTCTGCTCAAAGAAGGGACAACAGTGAATTTAGGCTGTTCAGGGCTTCATCCAGCATAGTCCTGACAGCATCCAAGTGTGAAGGGCTCAAGCTGTCTCTCAGGAACAGGTTCCAGTCCTTAAATATCTTCACAGTGATGTTTTTCTCCACTCAGAACTAAATTGAAGCATGGAGCTTCCAGGACTTCTCTCACTATTTCTGCACATATGTCTGCATGCACTAGGCCTCCTCACACCACCTCCTCTGCAGTCTCAACTCAAGCAGAACTGACCCAGTCTCTTCCCTCCCTTCCATGCTCCAGTCCTCTGACAGTCTCACTGCCTGTCTGGGGATTCACCCAAGCTTATCAGCATTCTTGTGCCAGGAGAGCCAAAACCTGACACAGGACTCCACACATGGTCTAATAGGTGTTGAATAATGGGGAATAATCACTTCACCTACTGGCTCTACTCCCATGGATGTAACCAAGAACATTGTCAGGGCATACAGCTGGCTGTGTTCTGTCACAGGGTTCTGTCAACCCATCTCCAGATCAATTAACTCTAAGCCATCTTGGTTGTATTATGATTTTTGTCTTCACAACCATACTGCTCTATATATTCATCCTGATATCCCCAGATGCAAAACTGATACCCTGAACTACAACTATAAACTATTTAAGGAAAATTATTTCACATATGAAAAAACAGGCTGGCTAAGAGAACAAAGAACACATTTAGTTTAGAAAGAGCTATTTGAATACAAAAGCCAACCAAAACACAAAGATGTAGTATAACAAATAAATCAAAAATTTTACACAAATCAACAGGCACCCTGAAACTGATTTTTCCACTTTTACAGTACTAGGATCTTGTTGACCACAAATTACAGAAATGAAGCCAAGTTACCACATTATCACCTACTGTGACTGTAGCACCTTGCAGTTCCAGTCAGAGTCAGATTTCTCAGCTGCAGAAGAATTTTCAAATTAACTTTTAAGTCATCATTCACAAGAGTCCATAAATTTTAAAGTTTTTCACAAAACTTCTGGTGAGCTGTGTGTGCATAAATCTTTAAGCAGTTCCAATTTATAACTCTCCTTTCATGTTTGACAGGCTCTGGAGAGCTTTGTTATCCCACTTCAAAATGCAGTAATTTCAGTATTCCAAAGAATGTCAAAGCATGGGGACATCTGAACAAGTCACAATTATTAACAATTTAACAAACATGCAAACATATTCGGAAGACTAATAGATAAATATGTGATGGACTAAACTGCATTGCTTTCAAGACATCCAAGTAATTTCTTATTCAATTAATTGAATACATTTAAATAACCAGCTTAAATCATAACATATAATATTTTTTCTTTATTTTAGCATCTTGCAGTTCACTGAACATAACAAGCATTAATTAATAACATAAACAGAATAAAAATAAAAATCCCATATGAATGCTGGGATAATTCACTATGCTTACAATTTGAGTTACAACATTTGTGATAGGAAGTTCACTAGCTTCCAGCTCTAGGCTAAATATTTAAACTTGCAAAGTTTGAATTTCATACCCCTGAAAAATTAACTTGACAAACACAGACAGCTTTCACAGTAAATTTTCACACTGACCAATAAACTTCAAACAAATCACAATCTTGGTCTCAAAAGTGTTGACATAAAAAAAACACCTTCAGGCTGCAAGTACTGTTTTTTAAAAAGTAAGTACTATTTTTCTGTTATTTTTCTTAAACTAGAGTCTTATCATTTAAACATACAGCATTCTTTGAGTACATTAAAACCAAATCATTTTCAGAGGTCTGTATTGCCAGAACTACTACTCCACAATTTCAATGCCCCTATATCATTTTATAGGAAATAGAACAGCAGCTCTTACTCTAGGCAATTTTTATGTCCCTGACACCATGATCCAGTGAGGAAAGATAAGAACAGCCTGGTCAGTGGGAAAAGAAAGAAATGCACTGCAGATTTGTGCTCTCCTTCCAAAACTGAGCCCACTCCAAAGCAGATCTCAGCTGAGCTTCTGTTCATGTTACTGGCAATCTGGATGCATGGACACAGAAAGAAGAAAAGCTGGGTGCTAAGAATATTTCACATTGCAGCCATGAGGAAATATTTGCCGGTCCCTTTGACTAAAATGCAATGAGAACTTTGTATTTAGTTAAAAAATAATTATGTGCTTGTAATAGAGTAAAACACCAGAGTGAAGTCTGGGATACACTTTCAGGCCATACACAAGCAAAAGATCCTATCTACCCAAGCACAGTCTGATAGTGACAAGCATTCTTTGAAGTCCTAACCCAGTATTATCTCTGCAAGAAAAACAGGATCATCTCTTTCAACTGCATTTGTGAAGTCTTCTGTCTTCCAGAAAGTATACTTAGAAATTCAAAATCAGGATTTAGCGGGGAAACATTCTACTTTTGCATGCATCACCTTAAGAAGCTGCTCAGTACCACCATGCAAGATAAACACTGAACAAAAATCAAGCAAAGCAAGTAGAACAAGATGCAAAACTTATCCACTTCAGTCCTTGAGATGTAAAATGTTTAACTGGAGAAGGGACATCTTGGATGCAGAGATGGAGGGTACAGTGCCTCTGGGAGGCCAGCCACCTTATACCCTGGGCAAGGCTTGCCAAAAGAAGCCCTTGAAACTGGCAGGAACCCTCTGATCTTGACCTACCACCAGCCAGGGCAGGGCAGGCCCCATCACTGATTAAGCCATGAAATCAGGGAGACAAGGTACTATACAGAAAACTAGTCTCTTTCTGCTCCTTTTCTTCCCTGTGTCTAGAGATGAACAAAAAAGCCACTAGGGACAGCATCTATCAGCATTTCTGCAGACCACTGCTGCTTGGCAAGTAGAACCTGAGAGGACACAGCTTGCAGGAACAACTGCTCCTCTCTACTGCTTTTTTCACCTGCAGGGTGTTCCACAAGTGGCCTTTACAGCAGCTTGAAGCGACCCACAACAGCACATCAACCATCTCAGCCAGGGCAAGGCTAGGCTGGTGCCCCACAGCTTGGAGCAGAAGGTGTTGGAGGACAGGAATAAAGCCCACCTGTCAGTGACAGAGCCTTGACACCTGTACCTGGGTGCAGGTGTCAAGATGTTGTAGCAGCAAGAGCTGAAGGGGCAGCTCCATGTGGAGCATCTCTCTGGAGCTCCCACACTGAAACAGCAGCCCCAGTGCAGGGCACAGCTGAGCCCCTGAGAAAGCCTGGGCAGGGGAGGGCAAAACACTGCCTGGCAGCCAGGGCTGAGCCAGGGGAAGCGAGCCAGGAACACACAGACCCCAGGAGCAGCTGGATGGGCAGCTGGCAGCCAGTCATGGTCAACCCACCACACATCCATGGTAAACACCCCTAGACCAGCTGAAAGCGATGCTGAAAACACTACACCACACTCAAATGTTGCTGTTCACCCTTGTGGGCCATCATTCATACATACTCAAAGGCAAACACACAGGTGCAGCATCAAATTATTAAACAAGAAGATAATTTTGGGTTTCTGCGTTAAGCCGTCACAGTTTTGGCAAATGGTGTGGAAAACAGTGCCGACTTTTAAAGGACATATCCCAATTCTACAAGTTTAGAGATTAATTAAAATTCCTTGCTCTTAACAGAAATAGTGTGGCTATAAAAGTACAAAAATTAATCAGAGACTCAGGTCAGATATAACATTTAAAACTGCTGTCATTACAGTGCAAGAGTTCTATTGTCATTATATTGCAAAGGCTCCATATTGCTAGAGTTTTGTACCTCCTTGATGTTTCTCGTAGGCAGCTCCTCTAAGCACTGACTTTTCCTTGTCTTCACAGCAGCCAACTCCAGTTCCCCTCAACCAACCAATCCACTCTTTTATAACACTCTTTTTATTATCTACAGCTGCGGCCTGTGTAAGTCATGTCTGCTCCTAATCTTTAATAATTAACCCAGCTGCAACTCTTTAGGGGGTAAGATTACTTTCTACATTACCTTTATTTACTTATATTCTATCCCCCTACATGCAACCATATTAAATTCATTAGATCTCAAACAAATAAGCACTTTGTTTGCAGCCCACCTTCCACATTATCCCAAGCATTGTAAAGTATTTTGTATTGAAAAGCATTTTGTTGATTTGTAGGGTTTTTTAAAATAACAACTCTATTCATTTCCTTCTTCCCCTCCCTATTTCTTTTTAAGAACTCATAGCCTACCACTACCAAAGTCCATCCTCCAGTATCATAAATACTATTAATTTCAAATGAAATAAGGCTTTGATTTCAAGAAACGATTACTCTTATCTCTACTACAGGTACTTGTGCCCTCTGACAAATCTGCTATCCCAAAAGAATTCCCAGCCAAACTAGTAAGCTACTCCTACAATACTGCTAGAGTCTTCCTCAAGTCACCCAGCATAATAGTACTTGGCTGCCAAAAATATTTTGGGAATTGTTAACATGCTGTTGAGTCTTTTCAGTGCAGGAACATCTGATGCCCAGCGCAGGGAGGGAGGAGATTGGAAATGCTGAGACCCACCAAACATTCCTGACACAAGAGGGTAAGAAAAATTTCTCCCACGAGAAAGAGCAGTGGTGTTTACTCCTGTGTGTATCCCAGGCCAGGCATTTCCTCTACTTCTTAAACTAATTTACTTTTACTAGCCTGAACCCTAAACATCTGAGCAAACAATCATTTATCCTTTCCACTACCAAGTGTTTCCATTAGTAAAAGAGACTTCATGGAGAAATGCATTGAGTAACTGCCAATGCAGTTTGAAGAATGTTGCACTATAATTTACCAACACAACCATCTCAGAAAACAACTCCATCATCTGCAACAACTGGGTATTGGCAGTCATATCAGAATTATAACATAAGCCATCAGTAGATATTTATTAACTTTACTAGTCCAATAGATTTTTAAGGCATTAATTTATATTTTATTTAATATAGTTTTCCTTTAATGTATTTTATATTGGGAACAAAAAATATCTCATTGCATATTATTTAAAAGCTTATTAAAAACCTGTCAGCACTTGAGTTGAAGTTACTAATTAGAAATTCTTCAAATGTTTCTTTAAAATCCATTGGAATAGTGCTAACAGTTAAGTACTTTAAAAAAGAAGATATCTAAAAAGCTGCTATGTTACTAACATTTTATTAAAATTCAATCTGCAAGGAAGCTGAGATGGGCAGAAAAACAAGTTCATCTTGTTACAGAGAAATCTGATTCCCTTCACCCTACCTCCCTCCCAAGCTTAGGTCCAAATGACCATATTAACATTTAAATTTAATTGAGTAAAATAAAAGTGTTCACCCACCCCAACCACACAATTATAATTGAGAATATTCACACTACATCTGAATGTTCTAATATGTATTCATGGAACAATTTATACAAATTAGTTTTGTATCAACTTCAGTATTTTGGAATATTAAAAAAGGTTCCACTAACAAAAAAAGATGCAAGAGAGGAATGGGAATGCATGTATTAAACATATTAAACATATATTTCCTTTACGTTTGGCAATTTGTTCCTGAATGCTTTTTGAGACAACTGTATATAAACAAAAAAAATTTAACTTATCTACACATATCAAAATACACAGTGACTTTATAAAACCTATGTTCTTACTATTTTCTAAGTCATAATTTCTCATTGGTAATTGGTGTCATTGGTAATTCTAAGTACTAAGACAACAAATGCTACCAGGTCTTTCATCATGGCCCACATATAGGCCATTTTAATTTGTTTTAACAGAGTTTTTACAGATAAACCAAGTAGGGTTTCCTGTAAGAGAGATACTGACTTTTGAACATACTATTCTACTATTCATCCAAATTTTACAAACAGTAAAAAAGCCTTTCAATTACACGATGCAAACTTGGGGCTTCACTGATAAAAACCTCTATGTTTCAAGGTACTTTAGAAGCAACAGTCTTCTGTATGTCAGAATGCAAAATTTTAAAAGCTTTTTAAGAATAATCTCACCCTTAAGCAATATTTTCCCCCAGAAATCTTAGACATCACAGCAAGTCACACAAAAGTAAAATGGCACTGATGAGCAATCACTGACTGAAAGTAGTTTTGAAACCGAAGCACGTAAATGTTTTTGTCTCCTGTACAAATTTACACCACTGTCTTGCATCTCATTTCACAGATAAAAAAGTGAATATCTATACTCATAAAAAATACAATCTAAAGGCCTATAATCTGCCCTTTATAGACAACCTCTTTAGAGATTTTGTCTAATCCCCATTATCAACATCTCTCAATCTTTAACAGACAAAGTCTGGATTTCAATTACACACTTCTTTGAGGCAATTTGAGTCGACAAAATGTTAAACTTTGTAAATTAAAAATTCTAAGAACACAGGAATTACCTTAAGGAACATACTTGCTTTGTCTTCCATTTGAAAATATCAATAGAGAAAGTATGATTTATTCCAGGAAAGCTGATAACACAACTCAGTATGAATGATAAATGAAGACTGCATTTATTATACCAGCTCAATGTCTTTTGTTGCAGAACAGAGTCATGTTTCATAACAATAATTCTAAATTTCAGGTCAGTTTAGCCGTTCAAGGTTATACATTTGTGACAGTCACCTAGTTGTGTTTTGACAGAAATCACAAGTCCAACGTTGTATCTAAAGGTTCAAAAATATTGTTAGTGTATACTAATTTTAAAGTAAAAAAACTAAATCAGAACTTCTGAAACAGTATTTCCTAGAAAATGTCCATAACAGCAACAGCTGGGCTGATAATTAAGTGCATTTGGTTTTTAAAAAATGCATTTCTATTGCTGTTAGTTATATTTAGGATAAATAAATAAGTGCCTGCATTTCAAGCTATGAAGTTTCAATGCCTGCAGTGCAGCTGTCTGCACAGGATCCCTCACTGGCTCGAGCCAGGCATTCTGGCACTGGAGTATTAATACCCAGCTTGGCAAACCAGCACAGGCAGAGACTGTCAAATAGGATAAGTGGGAGGTTGGGGGTATAAGGGATATGGAAGATGGCATCTATTTTTAAGAGATGGTTAGTTTAATTATCTATGAAGTTATTGATCCTCAGTTAGGAAGCAGCTGAGCAAGTGTTTTAAAGAAGGCTGTGAGCAGCCAGCTTGTGATTAAAAGAACACTCATGCCCTTAAAGGAAATGGGAAAGCAAAAAATACTTTGGCACTTGGGAAGTGCACTTTAAGTAGAATAGAAACAAAAACTAAAAATATTCGTGTCTGTGTGTGCCAAGTCTACAGTAGATTTTCTTCATACAGCAAATTCCACATGACTTTAAATACAAAATTTTAGAAATATTTTCCTAATTTTCTCACTAAATTTCCTCAAAATGAATAATGTTGCAAGATGTTCTATGTTGCACGGACAAGTATTGCCCAAACAGCTACTTCCTGGTCAAATCATTTTCCCATGAACCATAGAGTGGGCACAAAGGTGTTTTGTGCACCAGGAAGATAATAAATGTTTATGTTCTGTGAGACAGAATAGTAGTTTAGACCCAAAAATGTCATCAGCTAGAAATCCAAATGTTTAGCCTCATTCTATAAGAGAATCTCCCTAATTTTTTTTTTTTTTTTTTTGGCTTTTAAAGTTAGTTCCTTTAACCAGTGACTCAGTTCTTCTAATCAAATTTGTACATTTAACACCTATGACTCCAGGTAGAGTTACTCCAAGCTCCTGTCAACATCACTTTTCCAGTCTCTTTACATGAACACATACAATTAACAAGCAGTAAAGAAATCATTTCAGTTTGAATTATAAACCAAATGCTGCTATTTCTCACTCCCTAAATACCCATAAACTGAGCTGTGAGTCAAAATTCACAAGGCAAATCTAAGATAGAGAGTAAACAGAGTTCCTTATCTGCAGCATTCTATGGCCAAAGTCTCACTTACATAGCAAAAGACTGCACACTTATCCTCTTCAAACAGAGGGCAGGGCTTGTTTACACAAGGAAATGCCCACACAGTTCTGTGGCTATGGTTATTGTGGAACTTCTTGTAAATAGATGAGAAAAAAATGCTCCTTTCTCCTCACTTGCTGCTGCAAACTGTTTGCAAGCAGAAAGCCTTGGTCAATTTGCTTAGGGCAGCATTTCACCACTTTCTTTTCAGAGTTTATCTATGCTGCAGAAATACCAATTGAGTTATATGTTGGTTAGCATAGGTATCAATAGCAGGATAGGCATGAATCTGATCACATCCCAGCAAATCTACACTAGGGGTGAAGCTCAAGTCACCAATGTTTCCAACCCATCAGTCCCTGAAATAGATATGGGAAAACCAGCCTGGGAATATGTGTGTGCATGTCAGTCACACTTCCCCAATACCCACAACTCTTCCAACCTGGAGAAGTCAGATTTGGCAACTCAGCATGACCCACTATTAATGAACTGTTACTCAAACTATTACTGAGGGTCATCTTTACAACTATTTTCATTTTATTAATGTGTGCTTAAACACTAGTTCTCAAATATTATGATTAGTGGGTCCTTTCAAACTCAGAATATTGTATGATTCTACAAAAATTAAACACATTAGGCAGAATAATTTATTACATAAAGGAATTGTGCCACGGGTCCTGAGACAGTAGTAATTCAACCGAAGCCAAATTCGAATACTTGGCTCCTCTCTCAACATTAATCTTAATTATTTTTCATTTTGGAAAACCTGTGTTTGTATTCCTTCATGCACAAACCTTCAAGACATACTTTGAAAGCACAGGCAGACTTTTAAGTTAATGATTAATAGTGAGTAATAAATATCTGTGCAGAAGAAAACTCCAAGCCTTTACAATAGGAGGGTCATTTTGGTCACTTCCAAATTACTGATCCTTTCCTGTTTCATTAAAAAGCTTTATGAAAATCTTGATCCGAACCTTTTCTACCTTTTTGCCCTATAAATTCAGGAAGAAAGTACAAGTTTCTACTTTGAACTTGAAATAATTCTCACTTGGGGATATTTTGCACATTCAAAGGGTTAAAATACCTTCTCTATGAAGTGCAAAGCAGAGTAAACCCTAACAATCCCTCTGGTTCAAGTACACACTTCTAGATATGCCATATCCAACATGTTAATCAGCCATTATCTAATCAAGTATTTATTAATTCATTGCAGCAACAAAATTTTACCTCAATACACTACTATATTGTCACATGCATATTCCCAAGCTCTACTAAGTTTTTAAAATTTCACAATTACAAATAGCTTTTTCCCTGAAGGCCACAAAATAGGATTACTTTTGTGCTAAATGGCTATATTTGACACATGGTGTTACAAGAGTCAATAAAAATGATTTTTCTATAAACAGATTTGAGGGGTTGAAAACTTTTCTTTTACCCTCATTTCCCTCAAAAATCACTATTCATTTCAACCTGCTTTTATTTTATAAAAGAAACTGTCAAAGACTTATATTTGAAAACTTCTATTTGTAAATGTCTAAATAAAGTCCTATTTTGATTATCCAGTTGCTGAAGGATTGCTTAAATTTTTAGTTCTTGTACGATAAAAACACAAAAAATAAATTGTTATCCAAGTACAAAGAAAAACGTTCTAACAAAAGACAACCAGTATTGGTTCTTGGGAGAGTGAAATGACTGGGTGGCTCTCCCAGCATTCTGTAACCAAGACTTGGCCCAGATCAGGTGTTAACAGTTAATTTAGGTGTCTTATTTTATGAATATAAAAATGCAAGCGCTACTCACATTAGCACTAAGTGCATGATGGAATTCAGAGTCCAATTTCACCTCAGACAAGTTTCAAAAAGCCCACAAATTGTCATGAAATTCAGAAACCCACAGTAACACAAACTGAATGTTTCCAGTAGAAAATTATTTTCCTTGAAGTCAGCAAGACAAGCAATTCCTGGATGTCCTAAGACAAAATATGCTTTTCTCCTGTCTCAGTGTGTATTGCATGGGCTGTTTTTGAACAGCTACACAAGTGCCTTGCTCAGCAATGAGCTCCAGGCTTATCGTACTCGAGACTGCACTGAACACAGCAGTCCATAAAACAACACACGCGAATGTTTTATGCAGCACAAAAGAGACAGATTTTAATAACAAAATGATAGGCATCAAGGAAAAATCGCCTAGTAAGTGCCTGCAGACAGGTCCCTCCTTTGAACCTCTTTGCCATCCACCCTGGAGTTGTTTACCAGTCGGACACAGCTTGCAGATGTGGAGAGTCCCCCCGCTGGCAGGCTAAAGAGGGGTCAGGGTCTGGGTAGGAGAACTGCAGCTCCTCTCATTACTCTGCCAGACAGCATTTCACCCAGCCAGGCATCAAGGCCACAAACATCAAAGATTCACAACTTGTTCACTGTCCACACCCAGAAAAGTCTGCAGAAGTTTTTATGAGAAAAGCAGCTGGACTGTCAAGGACAGTTTGCTCCTACGATAAACTGTTTTAAGGTCTCATCTAACTACTACCTGTCCAGCTTTATTTTCATTGTCCATTTCAAAACATAGCTGGTCAATTTAGGAACAGCTTTACTAAGGACCATAAGAACACTACAAAAGTTCATCTTGGCAAGGCTCAACTACTGAAGTCTATCGATGCAGGAGGGTAGGGCTAAGAAGCACTTCACTTAAATGAAGTCAAATTTGTCCATTTGCCAAAATGGAAAGTGGTAAACAGGTATTTCTGTATTGTATTTTATCAGAAGCTAGCAATCTTGGTTTTGGAATGCTGTTATCAGCTATATACAAATGCTACTTGCTTTCATATTAATGGATTTCACTTGCCACACACCTGCCAGAAACAATTTCCAGAAATACTTTTTTCACTAGCAAAAATACAACACAGTATAAAAATTTCTCAGTATTTTTCACCTATAGGCACTTTTATATTTTTCAGTTTTTAAGCTCTCTTGGATGTCAGTAGTCACAAAAACTCCAGATGTCAGAACAAGGTCTGTTAAATTTCAGACCTGAGAATGCACAGACAACCAAAATGCAGCTTACTATACACAACCCTCATTCTGTGCCAAAAGTCTTGATAGGACAAAGCAGTTACTGCAATGCCACACAGACAAAAAAGGTACAGTATAGTAAACCATGCACAAAATGATTACAGGTCAGGTCTACATTTGGAGTATCTCACCAATACAGCCACTTTTTTCCTTTCATTCAAGAGGCAACTACACTGAATCACTGAAAGGCTGAAGTTGCCTCTAGAGGTCATCTGGTCCAAAATCCTGTTTAAACTGGGCCATGACAGTGTCCAAGCAGCTTTTGAGTAACTCCAAGGATGAAGACTCCACAGCCTCCCCTGAGATGTTATACTCTGTATTACACACTGTATCAATACAGCAAAGCTGTAATACAAACTACAGAAGGCCACTTTAGGTCCCCTTTAATGCTCTAAAGGCTGTTCCTAGCAAAAAATCTAATGGTAACTCAGCACACCTTTCCATCTTTCTGCACAACTAAATCACTCCTATGCTACACAGAGGTCATGCAGGTAGATAAAGGTGATATTAAATATCAATTTACTGTATCATTTGTGATGCATCCTATCAAGCAATGACATCAGCAACATGGATACTCAGGCACCAAGCCTGCACTGCCCCAAAACTCACAAATACCAGTCCTACATATCTGCTCATCACCAGCAACTATCACACTAATTCAGTCTACAACAGTGAGAATGATTCTCCAATAATAAATTTGTGATCACATTAAGACTATTCTAAGACAGGATATTCATCTCAGCACAGAGTGTTCCTACCCAGCTCACACAGGATTATATGGATGATCACTGCAATGGAAAAGTAGCACCTTGTTATTTTTCATTTGCAAGTGTACCAACTATCTTTATGGTGAAGGTTTTCCTGACATCTATTGCATAATGCCATTCTTCTAGTACCTGCTGGTCTACCTTTACTTCATGCAGCATGCATTGTGTGGTCCTACAAGGCCGTTAAGGAATAGTAAAGAAATTGTGTTATGATAATTTGAATGGTACAACTTGGGAGGAAACAAATCAGAAAACTCATATGATGTCATAGAAATTAACAGGAATTAATCAGAATTACTAACAAAAGAGAGCACAAAACTGCAGCATTCCTCCACGAAAAATACTATTTCAAAAGCTCCATTTTGCCTCCATGGAAACACACAGGAATAGCTAACAGAAACTATTAAAAGTATTTAAAATGTGTGTTCTTAGCAAGAAGCTACATGGACCGTGAAGATGAACTGCAATACAGTCAGATCACTTTTCACAAAACAGGAACACCAGGTTCTCACCAGAAGAATGCACTGGGCTGCAGTTCTAAGTATCAGCAGAGGTAGTAAAGACAACTCTTATATTAGAATACAAAAAAGACTTTAAAGGATGGATATTATTTCATCACAACAGAACCAGCACTCTGTCTTAAGAGGGCATTTTACTTCTCAGTAGATCTACAGAGAAAACTATCAGGAAACCAAAACAGCTAAAAAGTTCTTATGCTTTCAGCACAGTAATTTTCTCTCATATCCAGGTTTTATTAAACAGTTTTCTTTCAAGCTTTCTGATAGTTGAGGAAAGAAGTAAATGTACAGAAAACAGTTACTGGTAATAATCAATAATTATTAATGGTTGGTTGAGGGGCATGCTGGGTGTTGGGGTTTTTTCTCATTTTTCTTAAATAAGGGGGAGAAAAAAACCTTTGAAAATCTCAAGTTTGTTATACTTTTAGGCAGTCTTAGAAGAAGTATAATCCAAGTTGAATTAACAATGAGTTATAGTAAGAATTTCTTTCAAGTCTTTAACCAAGATACTGCTCTCATCAAGGAAAAGGGTAAGAGGCTGCAAGAGAAGTGCCTGGGAAGCATGGTTAGTACTTTCCCATCATCAGATCTCCAAAATTGTATCTGCATTTTAAAAAAACCAACAGGAATTGTGGCTTCCTTCGGGTGCTGTGTCATCCCACGGCACAAAAGAGAGACAGTGTCTGCACTGAGAAGGAAGAGCAAGAGTGTCAGCAGCAACAGGACACAGAACATAGAGATCTGCACACGTGGTCAATATAACAACAGCGCCCTTGCAAACAGAATTTCCCCAGAGTTACCTTAGGACAAGAGCAACTTTACCTGGCCACATGTGGAACAGAGCCCACCTGGCACAATACAGCCGTACAGGATTTCTTAGAGAGTTCACAGACACGAATACAGAAGTTTTAATTCTCTCCAGGCATCTTTAGCTCAGATCCCAAACAGTGGTGCACATCTAAAATTCTGAAGGCCAAATTGAGACTTAATAACCCTACAGTAATAATAATGTTATGGTACATAACTGCTATACTTGGCTGTTCTCCACTTACTGATTTATGAGAAACAATGACTAGTTCAGCCCTCTGGAAAAAAAAAAGAAAAAACCCAAAACAGATACTTCATAGGACGAAGTGGATTTTTTCTTTCTAAAAGATAAATAAATAACAGGATGAGGAAGATATACAGGATGTGATGCTCCATTAGCAAACATCACATCTGTTACTCATATTTTAATATCTTCCCTGCCACCCTGAAGCATACCATGTGCAATTAAGAGGAAATTGCAATGCAATTTTTTAAATAAATTATTGTCAACAGTCATACAGTACTAAGCCAAATGCAAATCACTAAATCAATTCAGCACCAGTTTAAAAAGTTTCAATTGATCCTCAATTCATTGCTAGGTTATTATAGCATCTTATTAAATGCACCCACCACTTTAAGACTCCCTCATTTCATTTGTGATTACAGCAAATATTGATTGCAATGGTGGCCTGGAGACAGCTCCAAAACATGCAACTGCAGTCCCTGAAGGCAGAGCTTAGTGACAATATTCTGTTCCCATGTCTGCCCTTCAGACAGACTCAGCACAGATATAAAAATTCAATCTAATATTTTACTGGTTCAAATGCATACCTGCCTGAATATTATTAAATTAAGCAGAGAAATTTGTCATGCTTTTAAAATATAAACCTTAATCAATTTTATCTTTAAAAACTGTTTTGGAAACTGCTTCAAAGCAGCTCTGAAAACAGTCTGAAAAGGGAATCACAATCTCAGATTACAACTAAGAGCATTGTAATTTCTTCTCCCTGGTTTTTAAAAAACAAAAACACAACACAAACAGATAGCAGAGGGCATAGCCAGTTTGGCAAAAGCTGCGCTCCTCTAAATACAGTGACAGACTATACCTCTCTTCTGACATCTGCTCCTGCTGCTGTCTGGAAATGACCTCCTCCACCCCATTCTTCCTTTATTTCAACCCCCCTGCTAAGGGGATCTCCAGCATTGCCCTCCAAAACCTACAATGAGCTCTGTTCCCATAACATGCTGGCACCCAAAGCTTTTTCACACCCCTCTTGTCAGGTTAAGGGAAAGCCTAGCAGAGTCCTCATGCACAAATTTATAATCCAGGCCAGCCTCCCTGCAGCTCCTAATGTGACAGATCTAAATAATAGATTGTCCACAAAGCTCCCCCACCACAACCAAGTTGATACACCTAAATTTGATAATGAATTTTCATATACTTCAACAAAGAATGAAAATAACATGAAGTTTAATTTTCACACAATTAGATGAAATCTCTAAAATATATCCAGAAGATTTAGCTTGTCTAAATACCTGGTGTATACTCCTAGCTGGTTATTTAGAATTATGGGTATCTAACTATGGGATACAGACTGGTTTTGTTTAGAGACACCTCTAACTTTTGACAGAGAATTCAGCCAAACGTTGAACCCATCTCTATTAGAAGAATTTTTCTGCAGGCCCAGTTGGATTCTGAGAACTCTTAAGCAAGGCAAAGCAGAGTCATAGCATGATCACTTTCACCATCTGGTGCAATAGCTATTGGCCTAAGAGCAAGTAATAATTATAGCAATCCAGTCAAATTATAAATAACCAAGTCAAAACTGGAATGCTGGTATAAACAGACACTAACATGGCAACACTCTTGCTGTCTGGCACAGGTACCACATAGCACCCAGTTCAGTCTGTAGAAATCTGTGGATCCACTTGTGAATTGGCATTTCACACAAAATGGACCTCCTCTACCACCAGTCTTTCTTCCACAAGCTGTTCCCCAGTCTAGGTTTCACCACCTGTAACTATAGCCACACACCCTTGAAATGAGAAGGACATCAAGCCACCAAAAATTAGTGAACAAGAAATACACAGAGGCTATGTTTCTGTTTTAAAACTTTTCCCCTACAATAAAAACAAAATGCCTGTAAGTATACCATGTACGTTTTGGGTTGCTTCACTTCATTCTATTTCTAGTCTGGTCTCATGGTATGAGCATCCATTAGTAGATAAAGAGCATGCTTTTTGTTTAGTTTTACTGGCAAGGAATCCAGTGTCTGTGATTCTAGGTCTGTGATTAAAAATGCAAGTTAGAACTGTAGTAAGAGGTTTGCTTCAGCTAAGAAGCCAGGGACTGGAACAGTAATCTAGGTGCAAGCCCTCTCAGAAAACTTCCATGAAAAATGACTCCCCCAAAGCCAACTGCTGGACCTCAAATCTTTGTTCAGGTCAGACAGGTACATAACAAATCCTCTCACCACACATCCTTTTCTACCATGTTTAAAAATATCCACCCTTCTCCTTGATCCCTGCTACAACCAGTGGATGAACAAACCAACTCCAAAAGGAAAAAGAAAACTAATCCCAAGTGCCCAGCTCCCATGGTGGCACACAGAGCAAGCAAGCAAAAAGGCCAGGCATAACTCTGGTATTGTCTCCTCCCTAAGGCTGGGCTGGAGGAGCGACAGTGGGAGTGCTCTTGCCAGCTGTCACACAGACAGTGTGACCCTCCATATCACCTCACACCAAAACCAAATCTACAGCTGACCATTCAAAACATATTCAGTGAAAGACAAAGTAGAATCTCTCAAGCACTACAGTGCAAGGCAATCAGACCAGAGTTCTGGGAGTCTGAGTAATTACATTTTCTTTTCATTTTTTTACTACATTTTCCTTTACAAAATAAGGCAACGTAAAATCCATGCAAGAGCTTTTTTTCTACTCCATTTTTCTGTTTCACAATTTGTTTTTACTCCCTTTCCGGCCACATTTCGCTCTATCCTTTCCCCTCCTCACTTCTCCCCCCATTCCCCTAAGGCCCAACTCCTTCCTGCCCTCCTGTGCTGTGCACCAGCAGAGCTGCTGGATCTGGTGGAATGGCCCTGCCAGCTGTTAGGGATGTCTGACACCTCACATGTTTCATGCACTTGAAATGCAGCCTCCTATGGCAAGTGCAGACTGAAGAGCTCAGAGAACTTGCAGCTGAACAGTTCAGTCACTGCCTGGACCAAGGTGATGGCAAATACAGGGTCTTGCTCACACTGCACCATTGTGAAGACTACTCCAGACTATTTTCTGAGAAACACCATTGCCTCTGGCAACAGGGGAAGGATGGGGCACCCAGCATCTTCCTACTGCTGCTCTGAATTCCACCTAAATTTGCTGTATCAACCAAGGAGGCTGAGCTAAGCAGAGTGTACTGCTGTAGAGTAAGTAGAAAAATTCACTCCACTCTCACCCCTCTTTGTCCACGTTTGAGCTCCTTGGAGCTCACTGGGATGCTTTGCAAGCCAGTTCACACCTCTGAGCAACAGAAAACTGTTCTCATTTTGGGGTGAATCAGGGCACCTTCAGCAGAGGAAGACCCAGCACACAGCAGAACTAGGACTGCCCTGCTCATAGCAGCAAGCACACAGATAATCTCGCTAGGCAGCACCTTGAGCCAAGATGGAGAAGGAAAAGCAAAATCTACTGCCACATAATTACTAGACTCCTCCTCAAGCTGAACACCTACAACACTTTCCAAACTCAGTATGTTTGTGTAAAGACAAATATTGACTGACACAATATTTTTATAAGTCCACCATTTAAATTTCCCTCTGTTCTGGAGCACAGGCCAGAGAGCATAATCTTCCACATTAATCAGTGTTCTAGGGTTAAAATTCAGCACCTCTGATTGAAGCTGAAAGAGAGGTTATAATCAGATCCTGTACTGAAGTTTTCTAGTAAGCACACAGAAAATTACTGCTGTGTACAGTGCTTTCTGTTTGGAGTATTAGAAGTCACTTTCAAGTGGAAGTTAGAACACAGAAAACCTATTAGCATTCTTTACAGAAACTTTGCACCATTTATTAGTCACATATTTTGGCATTTTGTATTGAATATGTGTGTCAAGGGATGGGAGAACAAATGTTATTTACCTCCTTTACATATCACTGTTCCAGGGCACTATTAATAAGAAGCACGTCAGTTCCACTCTGTAGAGGTTACAGAGGGGGAAAAAAAGCAACATCAGGCTCAGGCCAAGCATCCCAGGCACATAAGTAACTTGTCTAGCCATCTCCATGGTCCTGGCCACATTCCAGTCCTTGCACTATGAGCTGATCCCTCATCATATGCTGGTGAAAACAAAAATGTCCAGAGTGATCTTGAGTGGTATCTATCATGCTGATATTTTTCCCCCTCTCAGTACAACATTATTACTCGACAGGGTGGAATGAAGCTTTTTCCAGCCATACTCTGGCTCCTCTGGAAAAGTTGTCATCCACCAGGTGTATGGCCCAGCTCTTGGAGCAAATACAGCCTGTCCAAATGAACAGAGATCTTCTGTTCTTACAAACCAGCCTTTCCAAGACTCTAAGTTCCAGCTGGTTCACCTATCAGAAAGTGAGAGTGCAAGCTTACTGCAGCTTCAGAAAGTAAGAAGTATAACCATCAAATGACACATTTTATCTCTGAAGGTTTCCAGATCGTTTTAGCTGAATTATCCTGGGTCATAAACACAGTATGTTTGGAGAACAGCTGCACATTATATTTCAGCTAAGGTCTATCCTTACTCCACTTAGCTCTCTCTTCAGGCCAAAGTCAAACACTATGAGACAAATATATCTCTTATAAATCACATCTTTCAACAGCAACAGTTGGCCAGCTCGCTGACATGTGGATGCTGCAGAGCACACTCCCTCAGGCCATAACCACTGAAGTCAGCCCATAGATCCAGCTGCACCAAGGATGGAAACAAGAAAAGACTGAGAATGGGAGGCAGGGGCTTTCCTGTATTAAAAGGAAGAAAAGAAGAGGGGTAGGAAGCTATGCAGAGGGACCAAAATGGTTTAGTTGAGGCAGCAGCTCTTGGAAAAAAAAAAAAAAAAAAAGCCCTAAGCAGAGAAATACATATCCCCACAAGATGGGTTCATTTAAAACTCAGATTCTTTTGGCTGGTTAAAGAGACCATCACAGCCTCATAAGGCTCCGGGAAAAAAGCACAAGAGAGGGAGGGAACAGATCTGCTAGTCCATTAGACCTGAGATAAAAGGAAGGGAAGGAGGAAGAAAACAATTTTGATGAGAAACCAGAAGTCCCACAGTACAGAAATGCAACGGTTGGCCTGTAAAAAACAACTTAAGAACATTGCATTACTGAAGGAAAAAAATAATAAAGATCAGATTATCAATGGCAATGAATTCAGGATTAACTGGAACAGAAAGGAAGGACTATGAGACAGAACAGCAGAGCTTCAGGAAGCCAGGTCAGGACTGAACAGTACAAAGCAGACATGCAGAGAAAGCCTGCAGAGGCAAGACAGGATGGTGAGGGAAGCAGAAACAATACAAAAGTGGGGACAAGACGAAGAAACAGTAGAGATATATTTACAGGGCTCTGTTGGCAACAAACAAAACAATAATCGGTGACCCAGACAGCAAATTCCATACAGAAGCTGCACTGGAAACCAAAATTTTGGCCTTTCAATAGGAAAAGAGGGCTGAAATAAAGACAGCTAGAGACTTCTTGCCAAGATCTCCATGACAGGGCAGGAGGCAATGTTTTTAAATTGAAAGATTTATACTGGACATAAAGAACAAATTTGTTGTCATGAGGGCAGTGAAACACTGGAACAGGCTGCCCAGAGAAGTTCTGAGTGCTCCATCACTGGAAGTTATCAAGGTCAGGCTGGATGGGTTTGAGCAACCTGGTCTAGTGGAAGATGCTCCTGTCCACAGCAGTGGGATTGGACTAGATGAGCTTCAAAGGTTCCTAATAACTCTACCACTTATGACTCTATAATGACTTCCAACTTCCACTCCTGTGTCCCCTTAGCAGTCTTGAAATACAGCAGCTGTGTTCTGTTCTATCCCAAAGCTGATTCACAGAGCACCAAAATAGTTTCCTATAATATCCTCCAATAACTCATGGAAGGGCGGCCTGAATGACAGGTTTCATCACTGATAATGATCCATATCACACACTCTTTACACAAACACACGATGCATTTCTCCTGATGTGCACAGCAGACATGCTGGATTAAAAAGGAAGAAAAAAGAATATAATAAAGGTGGGATTTGTACACTTTATTGGAGAGAAGAGAGACACAGAGAAGTGAAGAAAATAACAGTTTCACAAGTATAAGAGTCATCTGTAACACTGGAAAACTGGCGTCTGGTAAACATCTCCTTTAATCCTAAATCTTACAGTAAGCCTAAATGTATCATTTAGTTCAATGGCATGACTAGATAACATCAGAGTTTCAGAACCACAATAAGATAGGGATGTCAATAGACAGAACTAGAAAAAAAAACATATATATTGAAAACAATCTAGTCAAGAGGGTTTTGTGGCTTTTTTTAATCTCATTTAGATTAGAAGGATTAAAAAAAAATTTAAAAAAAGTCAGAACAACAAAAATATTACCTGGCACCAGGAAAACATTCCTCTGGCACAGAATACATATTTATGCTCATTCTGCAGATACTCCAAAAAACTCCTTGAAACATTCTCTAAAGTTATGTATGATTTTCCATCATGATAAGTTAGGTTCCTGTCAGTGTTTTATAAAACAATCCTTATTTACCTACTCTTCTTCTCACATTTTCCTTAGTTTTCATTTAGCAGTCACACAATAGTCAACAGCATATATTGTGTCTGATTGTATCCCATGCATTTTCTGTCACATCTATATGGTCCTTTACTCTTTGCGGTGCTTAAAATTTAGTACAACGCACCACAAAAAACTAATAATAATAGTAACAGTTAATAATATCATCATCATCTAAGGAAATTCCCACATTTTTAGGCTGTTTGTAAGGTACAGAGAGGAGACTAAATGTAAGCTACATGTCTTGAAAAGGAATTCAAATTATTTTTTGATCAAATCTGCCTGTGACTGGGCTCTTTGAATACAAATTTGAAATGCCCCAGACAGACAGAGCACATCCAGGTGACAGTAGCAAGCCCCTTTCCATTCCAGCATCAAACCTGGCAAACAATATGCCAGAGGTACATGTGAGGACAAGCCCTCAGCAGACAGACAGGAAGGAGCATCCCTCCTGTAACTGCCAATTTCTGGTGAGGTCTTCCAAATCAAACTGAGGTGGTAGCCGTGCAATTATAAAAAACAGGAGATGGAGAATGGTAATAGAGCCTTGTGTCTGGAAATGAGCTCCTCTGACTTGGTGGCAGAAAAACTGAAATGTACTCTCCTGCAGCTTCCTCCTCCCCAACCATAAAATGCATTCTATAATCTCCAATAAAAGAGACATACTAAATTCTGCAAGAGATTGCAACACTCATTACAACTAAGCTACAAAACCAAATACTAAATTCTGAAAGATATGATTAATACTTCCTTCACCCAAAAGAATGTTTAAAGAAGTTTGAATCAAAAACTTTAAAACTTCAGTCACAGAACAGCTGCAAAGTCAAGATCACTGAAGACGTGGTCTTGGGACACACATAGGTTTGAAACAATTACAAAGACAAGTGAGAGAAAAATGATAGTGAGAACAAGGTAATCTTCGATTTCCATGTCCTCTAATCCAGCCTCAGTTGAAGCCAAAGAACCAAAATCCATAGCTTATGTTCTTCCTTAATGTGGAGAGCAGGCAGAGGATATATGTACAACTCTCATGGTTAACATTAGACCTTTCAACCAGGTAGAACAAAGCACTAAATCTGCAACTCCCCTGAGTTCTTGTGCACACAGGAACTAAAGACAAGCAAAAGGCTGATGTTGCACACATATCAACTCTATTCCTCCAACCACAACAACAAAAGAGAAACTAAAAATAGGCAACCAATTAAAAGAATGGCCACTTAACACACTCTCATCTCAAGTAGATTTCCTTAAAATAAGTAACAACAACACACCTTTCAGAATCCAAAGTTAAAAGTGTTAAAATTGAACCAACACACACAAAAAAAAACCTTTTTGATAATGAAACTCATGGTCAACACCACCTTTGATTGTCAAGAAAGTGTTGTGGAATCAAAAGGCACAGTCCAGGCACTGCTATCACACCTGCCAACCCACCCACGTGCTGAAGCAGCCGTAGGTCTTGACCGCGCCAACAGAGCTGGAGAGCAGGGGCTGTAAATCACAGCCTTGCACATTCTAAAAAAGAAACTGGTATAAGGTTTTGGAGCAAGTGTTAAAAATAAATGCATTTTAATGGGTGTCCAGGCCAAGCCCTTCAAACAAATTACTGCAAATATTGAAATATAGATCTGGTGCTAAAAAGGAGCAGGTCATACTTTAATCTTACAACTGGGATAATATTTCCTTGCTACAGAGAACATTGCTAATTAATGAATGACTTTCAGCCCCAGCTAACAGATGTGTAGAAAGCTCCAGAGCTATCTAGACTGCCTTGAGAAAAGAAAAAAGTATTTTCTCTCTTCTCTAGTTGTAAAAGCGTAGCTAGCTTTGCAGAGACACAAAGCAGCGGGCAAGGTTTCTGATTATCCAGGGAACACAGAACCTGCTTGACAGCAAACAGATCTGATTAATGCCTCTACCCTTGTGACTTCATCATGCCTTCTTTGAAAAGGATCAGCCTCCAGTTTCTGATAAAGATCACTTCCAAGCTTCTGAAACCAGCATAAAGTTAGTGTTGATGATGAAAATGAATTCTGTTCATAGCCTCAAGAAAATCATGACTGCTTTAAAGAGAGGCAATAAAAAAGTAAGCAAAATGTGACTTTGGCTTCTTTTGCTATTCCAGTTGAAGGGTCAAAGGAATTAGGTGGCCTGCCATCAACTCAGTGCTTGCAACAAGTGGTCCTTCCTGATAAATATGAAAAGAGTGCAGCCAGTCCACAGACCCAAAATTTTCATGTAGAGCAGAAAATCCTATTTGCATGATGGCCCTTGCAGAGCTCAAGCTAACAACAGCTACTTCAAATTCCTGCTTCCACTCCCTGTTTCTCAGCCACTACTGGTCTGTCACTTGATGCTTGGACTTGGTTGCATTACATGCACAAGCTCAACAGCCAGGGCTGGAAGCGGCCTGAGTTTCACAGTTTCACTCCCCAGACAGTTTTTGATGCTCTGGCCTTTTCCAACACCTCTCATCTTCAGTCCTACACTTTCACTGCACACCTGTTTATAGGAGAGGCTGGAGGAGGGAGAAGCCATTTAAAGGTAGGTTCTCACTTAAGTAACATTGAGGGTCACAGAGGAGAGAACAATGGAGTTGAGGTTTCCAGCCAAAGTTTGGGGGCAGTACTACCCCTTTACTCCACTGTGATTAGCAAGTCCCATACATAACTTCCCAGAGGCACCTCCCTTGTTTTCTGAGTGCCTAGCTTGCAAGATGGAATGTGAATTAAACAGTCATGACATAAATACAAAACCTCTGGGTTAGACTTTCCAAATCTAAAGCTAGCTACAAATTTTCTAAATTGCAAATTCTTTACTTTGGTTTTCTTCCATACCCCATTTTTCAAGTGCTGCAGTAACAGAGCTACTGAACGCAAAAAAAAAAAAAAAAAAAAAAAAAAAAAAAGCCAAAACCATTAACTGTTGTTGTTAGAAGTTCCAAACAGCAAATGGGTCTGGGCATGTAGGTAGAGCAGAAAAAGTGAAGAGCCTTAAAGTTTCTAAGCAGAATCTCAATTCATCGCTTGCCAAAGAAAAAAAAGGCATATGTGATAAAGAGCACAGTTATGTCATGTATTGAAGAAAAGGTCATACCTCAGGAGCTCCAAGCTGCCCAACAAACCCAGGGGAAAAAATAAGACTTGTAGACACAGCAGAATTGTGTTAACTTAAGTCTGACACTGCAATGAACTGAAAAGTTTGCACAGCCTTCAGATGGGAGCTGGCTTCCTGCCAGCCAGCTTGAACCACAAACAGAACAAGCTTCCCTCTGCCTTTAAGTGTTGTGTGGGCACATTCAGAACATCATAACAAGAGGCATGAGAGAACATCAAGAAAGAAGTCATTCCTCTGTGCTTCTGATCATACAAAGCTGATTGTTTTGTTGTTTAATACCAGGATGCATTCAACACAGCCGAGTCAAACAACACGGAAACAGTATTTCCATGTTCTGGAAGTGCCCTTAGCTAGCCATCATCTTCACTGTTACAGAAGTGGGAATGAGGAAATCAGATCATTTCCTGCAGAGTTTTGACTCCTGCAGAGGTCTGACTATAAAACACACCAATTCATCCAGAAGTTACTTGCATAAGGATTACAGTGAACGAATCCACGCTAATTATCCAAGGAGCAGTAACTTCCAGACAGGGCAGGAGACACTGCAAATGTCCTCTGCATTTGAAACAAACGGCACTACCTCAGATAAGTTGTGTTGTATTTAAGTAATAAATAAATCAACACACAGCACTGCAGAGTTTAAAATATTCTAAACTTAATCTACGTAATATCAAAACAACCTGAAACATACTTCATGGCTCAAGGATCAGTAATTTAGAGGTAACAGAGTTCCAGATTTCAGAACCAACAGCATGGAACAAAAGATCAATGCCAACTGGGAAAGAAATTATTAACATATGTGGTACAGCACTAGCAATGTAGTGCTAATTGCTAAAACTACAGCATTATAATAAAGAACACAGATGGTGTTTGATATAGAAATAAATAAATAAGAGCATCAAAAATTATTTGTTGCAAAAAACAAAAAGAGCTTATTACATTAGCTTATAATTTGTTTAGCAACAAATTATGTTCTGCACTTGTCAATATAAGAATTTATAGTCAAAATGTAACTTAGTAAGTACACAAACCAATGCCAGGACCACATTTGTTAAAAAAAGTCTTCATCTCACAGATTTCACAGGTCTGTTCCTGGAAGCTGGGGAGTATTTCCACAAATGCTAAGAGATGACAGCCAAGGCTTGAAGCTGAGCAATACTCTTTTTTTCTAGCCCACTCCTAAACAAAGAACAGCACCCTTCAATGTTTTTTGGGGGGAGCAAAGGGAAAAGGTTTATCTTCGTACCTTTGTTGGTATACAGCTAAATGTATAGAGCAGACAATAACCCATTGGCCAGGACAGAAAAGACTTTTTCAGCTCACTGTTCTATCTATTTTTAACCTAAAGCCTTGAAGCTAAGAAATCATTATTGTATATTCTTTAAAAAAAAAAATAAAAAAACTTTTTTAAACGCCTGAGCACGTTGTTCTTATTCTGGAAGCCTATCTTCAAGAATAAGTAACCCAATGCTGAAAATCTGTTTTCCATAAGGATACCAGTCAAGCTGTAATTATGCTTGCAAGCATAAAAAAAAGAGTCAGTTTTTAATTTCTACCTTAAGATATGGGAAAGTAGTTAGCTTTGATGCCAGTTTCTTCTATTCACTTATTTTATCAGTATCATTCACAGTTTCTAATGCAAACCAGATGATAACAGCCCAATTCTGACTAGCAACTAGCTAGGTGTGTCATTTCCACCACCTGTTCTTTAGCAAAGCAGAAAATATTTATCTCTTTTCCCATTTTTATACCATAGTTGATCTTGTTCTGTAGCTCACACACTATTTACATGACTGGAAACAAAAAGTGCTTAAAGTCTTGTCAGAAAGAAACTCCTGCGCCAGGGAACTCTCACTGACCTCTCCCTGCATAAGCCCAAGAGGCAGAACTCCAGCTGCCACTGGAAAAGGGCTCCCAGCTCTTTGCTCACAACCCACGGTGGCTGCAACACTGGGCTCATCTGCACAACACTCTGTATTACTGGTGCAGATCACTCTGCATCACTGGCCCACACTGCAGCCAGGCCAGCCTTCTCCGGACACTCATCCACGCTGTGAGAAGGACCTCCCTGCACTTACCATGACATGAAAAGTGCTAAATTTTCTGTACCAGAGTATTGGGGTTCCAGAGCAATTTTACTGTTCCCTGTTGAATATCTTTGTGATTAAAAAAAAAAAAAAAAAAAAAAAAAAAAAGAGAGAGAGAGGAAAAAAAAACCCAAAACCATGACACCATTATTATTAGGAGTTGGACTTGAGGATGCCTGTGGGGTCCCTTCCAGATCAGGACAGTCTCTGATTCTGTGATTACTAAATAGTTTCCAAGAAAAACTGGTGTCATTCAGTGTGAAGTGAACGCTGGTGACAATCCCAGTGTTGTATTATATTAATACACCTAGGGAAGTTGTACTTTTTTTTTTAATGTGGCATAATTGACCCATAGCAAAATAAATCTTCCCAATTTATTTCTTATTACTATCCCATTGTAGTTTTGATTAGAAGTTACTCTTTTTCCTCTGGCAGACAAAAAGATCAATTTTTTTCATACAAAATTGATCATGTTATGTTTGTATGACATGTGAACTTAGACCATCCAAAATTCCTTTCATAATTCCTTAATTTATTGACCAAACATACACTTTACTTTTAGTGTCGAGTATTAAATACAGATATTTGTACTTAAACTTCACATCTGAGGATGAAAAGCATAAAATAGTCAGTAATGATTTAGGAACACATACACTTCAGAACTACAATGCAAATGTATCTTACACAGTTGATCATATCTTATTAAAAGGCAACTCTTATTAACTCATTATTTTTAAAAAGCCCTACCTAGTACCTTACTCCTCAAGCCGTCCTTTACAAGTACTGTTTCCAGAAAAAAATCTTTCTTCCAGGCCCTTGCTTTACCAGAAGCTGACTCATTTATCAACACAAACCTTCTGTTTTAAAAGCAACACTGTAGTGTGGAATTCAGCAGTGATGCATAAAACCTGTTGGTTCACAACCTGTTGGCCACTTCCATGCCAAGCACAAGACTGCAAACAGCTTTTGCTGCCACACCTAAGCCAGACAATAACCAAAGGACACTTACAGTGTCCCAAAGTGCTTATAGAACACTATAAGCATGTTGTCACAAAATACAAGACCTCCTTCTATATGTAGCTCAGATTGATTAATAATTAGTTAATTACTAATAAGTTTTGGATTTTTTTTAATATGTAGGCTTGGTTTTGCTCACACATGCTATTTTCCCCCTACACAGTTCAGTTTTCAGTTAGACAATTCTCTACAAAAACAGGAGAAAATATTTTGTTATTAATGCTTGATGTCAACAAAGATAGATGCAGAAATAAACTTAGTCAAGAGCACAACATATGATTGCACATTTTATTACCAACAAGAAGACAGGGGAATAAAACCCAAATCGACTTTTCTGCAAGCATGAGAGAGGGTGAGACTCCATCATCCAGATGAGAAAGCAATTTATAAATAACAGAGGCTGACACTTTAGAGGATTAGTTACAGCCTCACTCCCAAGCCATTGCCATAATGAAGGCACCTAGGAAGAGAGATGTACATGCTTGTTTGTTTTTATTACATCTCTTAAAGGCTGCTTGGCTTTGTTTAGCTTCAGTTATCATGGTCTGTAAACACACAAGCTCCAAATTAGAGGGCTTGTAGAACCGTGTAGAGCACATTTCACTTACTGCAGTCTCCCGTTTCTGCCACAATGCCAGAGGTTTCCTGCAGCTAAGCCAGGGTCTCGCTTGTATGGAGACATCACAGGAGGCACAGCCAGAGCACTGGGGCTGGCACAGGGAGACCTCCCCACGCCGTGAGAGCATGGCTGCTCAGAAGCTGCTATGAAAAATTTCACTGGACAAGCTCAGAGCTGACATAAACCAGCAGCTCACAAGTGAAGAGTGAACACGGACAGCCAGTGCCTACCAGGGTCTGCACGGACCCAGCCTCAGCTCATCATGGATCCTGGATATCACCATCTGCCCACTGCCTACAGAACACACTGCTGATTGGAGCCCAGCTTTGTATCACTAAATCCATCAGCAGAATTGGGCACCAGCACTGACAGTTGCAGCCGAGAATACAAAGAGCAGTTAAGTAACCAAGTTTCAGTCACTAACAATGAAAACAAAAAAAAAGAATAAATGAAAGTGCGAATATTAGGGATAAATTCACAACAAACTATTTGCAGCTGAATAATCCAACACTACCTACAAGCACTAGGGGAGGTGGGAAGGAAGAAAGAAAAAATCACACAGAACAAATAAGATTTCTTAATTTCCTGTAACTTGTAAAGGAAAAGGATTACAAAAGTTTATTATGATTTATGCGCTCTCCTCATGATGTTCTATTGAATGCTCATGCTAAAGACAGCTCCAGCCACATTCTTTTAATAGCACTTGTAGTTTATGTTTCAGGACAAGTGCCAGTAGCTCATGATCCTCCTCTTATCGATTCTGCCTTGATGGAATGAAAACTCATTTTCCTGGTCTTGACACACAAAGCCCCTCTCTTGTATACTACAAATATATACATATAAAAAAATTTGGGTAGTGGAAAGCATTTAACAAGATCAGGACCAGCAGTATGGCCAGACATAAGGCCAAACACAATCCCCTCTTGGCAAAGAAGTTTTGTGACCAATCCTTGCCACTTCACTACTGCTGTAGCTGCTTAAATTTCTCTGGCTACAGGAATTCTACAGGGAAGTATTTGTCCATGGGATAGTTCCATCTTACAGTGGATTTGCTTTCAATAATCAAGTAATTTTCTGAAACTGAAAGGAACAGGTAGTGCAACACATGTACAAAGAAAATATATGAGTGTAGTGGACAAAAAAATTGCGCAATATGATCACTCTGTCAGCCGTGCTTTTTTCCTACCATTTTCCTACCATCAGTAGGAATCATCAGTTCAGATGACAAGCCAGAATACATTCAGGATGTTCAAAACTCATATCTTCTGCTCAGAATTGGACCTCACCCCTTGGGTGCTCAGTCCAGGACACCAGTGACAGTGATGAATACATTTAAACCACAAGCTACTGAAGTTAAACAGATTAGAAGCTCACAGAAAAATAAAGAAATCTCATAGGAAAAATTTTCAGGCACACAAGACCTATTAGGGTGCCTCGTCTAAGTAGCTGGACAAGTTTTTTGAGACAGCACAAAAAAATCTGCCTCCTCAACTGATAGTGAAGTGGGAACTCTGGATCCAACATTTCTCACTCATAGTAGCAATGCTGGAATAGGCAAAGATGCCCAGTCTCCTAAAATCATAGTTAGCTTTGTCAAAGAGGTACTTAACTGAAGCTTCAGATGTCCTATTATCCCACTATACATCAACTTTTGGTTATAACATGCTCTGGGGTAACAGACACTTACCTAGGAGTCCCATTCTGCCTAGCTGTTAGGGAACACACACAATTCATCTCACTTTCCTTTTCAATATTAATTGTTAGACTTCTAACTCAAGGCTATCTTTATCTTACCCCAGTACCAATCTGATTAACGGATGCAAACCTTTCACCTTTCAATTACACTGTAAATTTTCACTGCTTCATGAAACTGATTAATCCTGTCATATCCTTACCCATAGATAACTTAAAACGCGTCTTCAGTACAGAACCAATTATCTTTGACCGATAAAGGAGGCATCCTTCCTTCTTCTTATTTCCTTTGGGTCGTCCTTTTTTTTCTACCTATCAAGTCCTCTTAGGTGAGGTCTTTTCACTGCAAGAACAGTGAAAAGTGAACTTTGAAACAGCACCATCAATCTCATGCTTTTAATATGTTACTCTTGGATTAATACTCTACAGGTTATATAGGACAAGTACTGGAAGTCCTCAAAAGTAAAAAACTGAGATAGTCTGCAAAATGTGCTAGAAGAAGCTAAAGGAAAACAAACACAGTTTGAACATGGGCGGTTGATTGGACGATCTGTTCCAGTCCCAAGCAACCCTCCCTCAGTAGCTCTGTGAGAGTCACAACAGCTATGCAGCACCCACCTGGTTCAGGTGTGGTGAGGAACCACCATGACACTCTGCAGAGAGGAAACACAGCCAATGTCCAGCACTCTTCTCCTGAATAATTAAATGATTGTCTAAAAGACTACTTTAGAAGTAGCAGACTGCCTGGAGAAAGGATTTTTGCTCTCTATTCTGTTAAGCTGGTTTCCAAAAGAGAAATCAGCTTTGAATAAGTAATGCACACTGTGCAGTGTCTAGGGGTAAGTGGCTACATTTACTTTAAGCACAGTTAAAACAAAAACATCCATGAGTTACTAGGCAATCTTCTTTCACTACTGGATATCAAATGTCAGAAAGATCCTATGGAGTAAAAACAACAAAAACAAATTAAAAACAAAAAAATTCTTCTAATGCCATTAAGACCTCAAGGTAAACTCATATGACACTTTAACATAGAAGCATGAACAAAGAATTAAAGCATGAACATTTTCCACTAGCCCTTTTTCCAAAAGACCACTCACACAATAACAAATTCTCCCCTTTCTTCCCTTTTCTTTTTTTCTTTGTAAAATATGTCTCTGTTTAGGGAAGTGGAAACTTTCAAATGCACAGATGTTTGCGATTGCAGACTAGCAGCCTGCTGGGAGCCATTAATGGTGTAGAGAGTAAAGTTATTCAATCATCTATAAGTCACTTTTCAAAAGTGTTGCACTCAGTCGAGGGAGTGATTAATGGTGCCCAGCAATGACACAGATTACCCCCTGCCCATGCAAACTCTTTGATTTTAATGCAGTTAAGCTACTGAAGTAAACAAACCAATTTGGGTGTTCAACAAGCTCTTTGTCTCATTAAAAATTATTTGACTGGACTAGTGGTAAAAGAATATTGCATATGTCCCCAAACTCAATTTGGTATTCTGTAATCATAGCAGCAATTACATTTGCAAAAAAAAAAAAAAGTTTAGAAATTAACAGTAGCAGAAAATGGTCAACCTTTCATTAAGGACTTTCATTATAGATTTTTGTGCATAACAAAATTAATATTTTCTAATCACCATGGTACAGCAAGCAAGCTTCTGTATGTTCCAAAGAGGCCAACAGCAACTACAGTCACTGAGCCAAAGTTTCAGCAAGTATTTGCAAATCTGCTGTCCAAAAGCAGACAGCCCTCTACTCCCAAGCAGGCTTCCTGCAAATTGCAGGTCCTTCATCCCTCAAGAACACCTGCTGCAGCTTGATGTCCAGCTGAGCTTGGCACTTCATGTCAGGGCAAGTTTTCCTTCCCTCCCTTGCACAACCAAAATGGTAAATATGAATGCAGCAAGTGGAATTATCAAGGTTGAGTAATTTTGTTTCTTTATTTAAATGTTAGGTGCCCCATAATGATTGGAATTCATGTTCTGGCAGTAAATTTGAGTTCATAATACCCATGAGTGTATGGCTGCCTTTGTGCTGCACGCACATTCAGTGCCAGAGACAATGACCTCAGAAATCAGAGAACCCAGGCACTTCAGCAAAGCTGAAAGCAAACCTCTGCCCAAGGAGTTCTGGAGGGAGTACCCACTGTGGGCATGGTCTGATGACCACTTCAATTCTTTCTGAGGTGATGCACCAGGACAGTGCCCCAGAGCTATTTACGGCGCTAACACCACCAGCTCTGTGTGAACTCCCACACCAGGCCTGGCCCTGAGAGGTGGCTGTGAGACACCTTCCTGTGCCACACCACAGCCCCAGGTGCCACTTTACAGCACCTTCCCTGTGCACATCACAGCCCTAACACTTGTACTGCTCAGCAGAAGTGTTACTTTCCGTCATTCACAGAGTAGCAACGTTAAAAAATTACAACATCTCATCTGAAGTGGAGCTGCCAGCATTGCCATCCTTGGTTTTAGGAAATGTCACTGGACACGTATTTCACAATATATCAAAGATTGCTTTCAAACCTTCAAACAGTTATCAGAGTCTCATTTTTCATCACATTCCTCCCAACAAATGATACCAGCCTTCCGCATCTTGTGTCTGAGAACAATGTATCCGTTTCCCACGCATCCTGATCAGCCTCTTCACTCTGAACTCACTCCAAACCCATCTCCTAACACCCTGCCACTTCCTGACCACTCCTCTCAACCTTTCTTTTATCCTTCTCACACAATTTTTAGGGCTTAATCTACACAAAGCCACTGCATCCCAACCTGATAGGAACTTGGTAAAACCTGCTTAAATTGAAAAAAAGCGCAATGGATGGCAGGGAGGATTATTTTCCTTTGGCAGTACAACATATTCAGCATTTAAAAAGTATAACATCAAAGACATATTCCAGATCAGGACAAATAGTACAGTTTATATACATATATGTGATGAGCATTTTAAGCTCCCAGTGTCTCATGATACAGGACTCCTATGTAGATGTTACCGTCTGGTAAATTTACAGAGGAGGATCAATCTATGATAGGAAAAGCACACAAAAGTGACAAAAAGAAACAAAGCTCAGCAAACAGGGGTAGTATTTTATTTTCTTTATCAACACATAATTTGAGGGGGAGGGTGGGAGGTTGTTCCAGCTATGTCATCCTCAGAACAGATATAATCCATATCTGGAAGGCCAAAGGCTTGCTCCAAATGATATTATTACACAGCATTAGAAAGCTGATTTTTGTCACCACTCCCAGTTTTCACAGGTACTCCAAAACATGGGAGAACTTACAGTACCCAGACTGTCAAAGTCAGTATGTAACAACTATAACCATCCAGGTTACTTTTACCTTATTTCTAACATTCTCATATATCAATTTACTAACTCCTTTGTTGTACTTAATATGCAAAGAAACGTGCAAGGTTCTAATTAAAAATAATCACATATTTCCAGGAAAATGTATCTGCATGTAGCTTTGGTTCCAAATACAAAGTGAAATATAAGAGAAATGTGTTGACTTGCTAATGTATTAAAAAAGAGTTTACATTTTTACAGTATGCTTCCTTTTTGCTTTGTGTCCTACTTTCTGGTCTATTAAAAGATTTCTTTGCTTTTTAATTTAAATTATCTTCTCTTTACCTTTTCTTCATTTCTTAGTTGACAGGATATTATTACTCCTCATGGAGAATGCTCTTCGATACATAAGACTACTTTAAAGCTGCATTTAATTATTCTCACTCATTTCCTCACCTGAAGCAGTGGCAATGCTATCTATCCTGTTCTCTCAAAGGAGCTTCATACATAAATCAATCCTAAAGAATCAAAACCAAAGCATTAATTGTTACTCTAAAACAGAACTGAGCTATGCAAGGAAGCTACAGATACTGAAACCTACAAATCTGAAGTCAGCATGAATGGATTTCTGTGTCAGTTCCACTACAACTTTCTTATTTGACCTCTGCAAAACATCCCTTGGTTCAATGCAAAGGACAAAGTAGAAATGGCACACTTTTTTTTTTGTCAAGATTTCTTTGTTAAAGCTGTCCTTACCTCTAGCACATGCAGCTTCTTATAGCTTCATCTTGAGTGATGTCTTCTCAGATAAAAATCTTCTCCAGTCTGTAACCTGTCCACAGAAGTTGAGAAATTTCATTGTTTTCAATTATGTTTTGTAGAAACTGGGCAAAGGTGATCTGACAGCATCGAGATAACAGCAGAGTGTTTAGAAGTCAATAAATGTTGTTAATGATTTCTATGCCTGATAGCTAAAATTGCAATTTTAGCTTCTTAACAGAGTCAGGAGGCTGCAAAGAACTCAGAAAGGCATCAGATAAAGAAAAAAAGCCCCCTACTGCTCAGTCAATACCCACTCTGAAATTACAAAAGCAGAAAGACAAGCCATTTTCTGAAGACAGCCCAGGTGTTAATCATACAAGGAAATAGCTCAAGGCATAACTTGCTCTTTTCTCCCTCATCGTTTTTCTTTTTTAAATAAAAGCTTGTTTTTCTCACAGCAGTGTTTACACACAGCAAAGGCAGTGAGTTCTTACAACATCTCACATTTCAAATGTCGTTCAAGCTGTTTGTCAATCTGTCCTAAAATGTCATATTATAAAGAACTAGCCACATTTTCTACTTCTCATGCAAGTCTCCAGTTGTCACCTAAACAAGACAGAGAACTTTCTTCCCCTCATCTGAAGCATCTTTGTCTAAAATTAGCAAAAACTCACAACAATATGGGAATAATTTATTTCTGTGAAGCTTACATCCTTCTTATAAAAAGAGATGAACCATCTACGCCACAGATGTGGTTGTTCAGAGAGATGAATCAAAAATGCTTTGTCTGCACAGGGTGCATTTACTGAGAAGCACAGAAGCTGAGGGGGAAGAGGAGTCCATGAATAAGCTCAGCCTTCAGAAGTCTTCTTTCCTCTATCCCCCATCTAGGCCAGCACAACTGCTGTAGTTGAAATAAGCATTAAAATAGTCATTTTCAGGGAAGGGGCAGAAGGTGCTGTTGCCTTTGTTTTTTTCTAAATCTTAGAACATAGAAGAATTTTGAGCAATTTTGGTATCTCCAGTCTTTATTTTTATAAAATTCTGGTTATCTTAAATGTGTTTTTCAACTGTTCATGTTGCTTTTCGCACTAACACTAGAACAGCAAGGCAATTTTTTCTTAATCAGAGTATTAAAATCTTATTAGTGCTCAGTTTTTAAAATTATTTTTAAAATAAGTTCACTGAACTTGGATATAATTGACCTATTTACCCATGCAGCACCTTCCACTGAAGCAGTCTGAACTCCTTTACAAAAGGTTTCACAGGCTTGTACATATTAGTTTCTCCCTTAGACAGGAGAAAGGCATCACATGCCCATATTTTCCTTAATCTGTTATTTATGTGCCTTTATAATAGGTGTCGTGCTAAGACAATAACTACAACTTCATTAGATCCCATGACACAGCATTCAGCTTTCCCAAAATTCATCCTGTACTGAATACTTTCTTAGAAGGCTCATTTTGGTGCTTGCACTTACCCACATCAATTTCACTTGGAAAGTAAACCAGATCCACAGAACTCATTTCTGCTTCCAGCTAATGCACCAACTTTCAGTGTGGCTACTGCCCTTGCAACTCTGTTCACTTTCAAGGCTGTAACACTTGCTCCTCCAAGATGCAAATAAGAAGCAGAGATCCTTGTGACACTACACCACACTACAGAACCATTGATGCCAGGTTTATATTGGAGGGCAAAAGCTTACTTTTCTTCCTTGTTTGTTTTTATGGGTTTTTTTTAACTTATTGTTCCTACAATAGCAAAGATTTATAATTAAAAAAGCAAACTTGCTTAGGCCACTGGATTTAGGTTTATTGAACACTTCCATTTCCACAAAGACATGACACATTTGCAATCACTTAAAATTACCTTTATTAAACACTTTATCTGTGTGGGTGTTTTCCTTGTCAGCCTTTTTAAAACACAAGTATTGCTCAATCTTATCACTGTTTTGAAGCCTGCCAGTAGTCTACTATGACAAATAAACAGAATAAGCTTCTGCTACGAATCTTTGGAGAAATCACACTTCCATCTTACCCACTGTACTCGTTGTGTCCCCTTTAGTACACATGAATGGCTTTCTCTTCACTCTAGTCATGAATATTACACCTAAAAATCCAGCCTCTCCACCCCAGCATTACCTAAACTCTTACATGTGAAAGTAATGAAAATATCAGACATCATCTAAATTAAAAATGAATAATTTCTTTTATCACCCAAGAAACTGTTGGAATACTCACAAGTATTCAATATGACAAGGAATTGCTGTTAAAAAAAACTGTGACCAAAGCAATAAAGATCTGCAGATGAATCTGAAAATGTGAAGCAGCAGTCTCTCACTTTACAGATCATGTTATAAAAAGTCAAAAGTCTATTTATAACCTCCAAACCATTAAGTAATACTCTCTGAATAAAAATATATGATCACATATAGTTAAAATATAAAAAATAAAGGAAACCATCTTTTTCCTAGGTGTTTGTCCTCTAGGAGGATATTTACATACACACAGAGTTCTGTCGTCTCTCTCCCACACCCTGCCCACACACAGTCATCTATAGAGAGAGTGAGAAACATATGCTCTTGTTTCCCTATTTGAAAACAAACACAAAAACTAACACCTGTACTCAGTAATTATGTCATAAGAAAATTCTTATTTCTACAAGTCATTCTAGTGGGTTTTAAAGAAACCTGCTGCCCACAGTTATTAAAAATCCTGTGTCCTTCTATTGCTCCAGAAACAGGAAGAAGGGGGTAGAATAAATGGAAAGAAAAGGTCAGTACAGACTTTCCCCATATGACACTCATCAGAACCTACTGTAATTTGCATAAATATTCAAGTAATTAATCAAACCATAATACCCGAGCTCTGTTTCTCCTCAAGCTTTACATTCCCCTAATGCACGGATAGAACTTTCCTTCAAGCCTATTTGGCCAAACTCTACTGGAATGCTACAAGCAAAAGAGAATAATGTGAAATAAATCACACTCAAACCTGCCAGCTGGCTGTGTGTTTATATGTATTATCAGAAATAAGTCAGGATCCACTAATACTCCCAGCTGAAGTCAGCTGGCATTGTGCCACTGACTTCCATTCACGCAGAACCATGACACTAAACATCTCTGGCTAAGGCTTTGTTTTAATTCCTACGAAACACGTCTCACATTTTGATGCCATATAAAGAACCACAGTAATAACAGCAAGGTAGCCTTGCATAACACCATAAAATGTTTAAAATAAGAATGTTGAGACCTGCTTGAATAACAGAGGGTGCTGAATACAATTTAGTGCATGTGACCACCTGCAGTACTATATCCAGGATACAATGCTAAATTTAGATTTCTGGATTAATGCCCACTGCAGGATATGCTATTTTTACTAAGTTCTGACATGTCTGTCCAATGGCACCTCTCCATTTCTGAAGTGGTACTGAAAGGCTATTATGAGTACTTTCACTATACTGTTCTTCACATTCTGATTGACTTTACACAATAGAATATACAAATAAAAGCAAAACAAACACCTAAAAGCAGTATAAGTAAAAAGGGCCCCCTCCCCCAGAACCCTCTCATCAAAACACAAACTAATAGTATTTTTTATATATTAATGCAATTTTCATTCCAATACACGGAAAAGATACAGAAGTAGCCTTTTCCTTCTAGGCAGACTCTTACACATGTCAAAATAGAACCAAAAATGTGACAAAAACCCCCATGCTGATACATGTATCACTGTATTTCAAATAATAACATGGATTTTGGGGGCCACCATTTATCAAGTTTCAATTTAGACCTGTAAGCCACAAAAGTACATTGGAAAAAAAAAACAGCTTTACATATGGTGGGAGCTTTTTTGGTTTTTTGTTTGTTTTTTTTTTTAACACATGAATATACAGAGTTTTCCCAAGGAGGTATTTTTAGCAAGGTTATTGGGTTAGCAAGTTTGGAATGAGCTTTAGCAGTTTAAGATTTGTATCTTTCTACTCACATATGCTTCTTCCCTCTCCTGCCATTTTTCAACAGGTAGAGTTCTGAGAGAGATCTTCCATTATGACAGATTTAATACATATTTAATAATACAGACTTAAATATGGGCATGGTATTTGGCATGCATCCTGAAGCAAACCATGAGACATGTCTGCCACTTTCCAGTGAGGACAACTCAGCAGTCAGGGAGAAATGTCAGCCAGAAACTGTTACATGAAGCACAAAACCCCCTGAGAATGAAAAGGTCTTTATTTATTAAATCAAATGCAAATCTTTCATTCTAATACTTTGGATCTGTTTTTGTGGATTTTCTCAGGTATACTTAATTAAACCCACTCATCATCACCAACTTTGCTCAAAAGAGCAATTAATGAATATGGCACAGCTTAGCCCTGGAGGAGTCTCTGACATTTGTTTGTAGTGAAGACTGTTCATTAATTGCTACCCTCATTCTAAATCTCTAAATGATATTTTTGACACAGTACTACAAGTCATTGTGACTTATTTCTCGAACTAGCAACATCTGCATTATGTTAGGTTAATAAAACTACCTTTGAAAGGTTTTCAAGAAGATATTTAAAGACACGGGGGGGGAAAAGGAAAGTCTGGATGTGCTGACAGTGGAATAAAGAAGCTGTATAGAATTTGTTATTATTATCTCAGAGTATACTTTGTATTACAGATAATTTAAGCAAATATTTTGTGTTCCATCTTCTCCACACTAAATAGAACTCAGGCAGAAGTCCACCATGATTTTCCAACCTATTTCAACTGCGTTCTCACACCAAACTAAGTATTAATACTTCATAAGTCTTCTGATGATCATAAGCTCTCAGGCAAATGAAAATATTGGCTTTTTGACTGCTTTGGTAAAAAATACTACATTTTTATTTTTCCAGAAATAAAAGGTGGAGAGTAAAAAGTCTGGGTTATGAAGCAGCCACACTAATCCAAATACCTCTGTCCAAGATATAAAACAAAGTTGTTATCATTTCACACTGAGTGTATGCTTTAATTTATGCAACGGTTTTGCTGATCTCTTGTGGGTACCACAAACCAGGATGCATTTTATAAGTTTGAAAAATTAATTTGTTTATTTCGATAACACATGCATAGGATCATATCATCCACATTAGACTTCTACTGGAAAGCAGATAATAATTCACAAAAGAAACACAAAGCAAATTAAAAAAAAAGGTGCATGGAAGTTCATACCTGGAGAACAGCTGAAAGCCCTGTAGATCCACAGACCTTCAACATGCAAAGGAGAACACTGTCCACCCTCAGAGCTGGTGACATTACTTCAATTAGCCTGTTTTTAGACCCAGTTTTCCAACTTGGAATTTGGTTTCTGTAGTTCCTATTATACAGCAACTCCTCCTGCCTGGGAATTATTGACATTAACACAGCCATGAGGCTTCAAGCAGCTATGTGTGTGAGAAACTCTGTGTTAGCATTCATTAGCTAACTGTGTACCTCCAAGCACTTAAGAAAAGCAGTGCAGCAGCTGTGGAAATGGTTAGCTGGCACCTTGGTTTTTGATCCAGTCCAAAAGGAGTGTGATGCTGGAGCAGTCAGGGTGAGAATAAGAGGGTAACACTGTGCCCCCAGTGGGCTGCCAGGTGTGCAGTGCTGGAGAGAAGGGAGAAAGGCTTTCACAGTTTTGCAGCTGCCCATCTACTAGCTCCCACCACATTGCCCTCCTATGCCACACAGGCTCGGGTTTCCTCTGAAGCCCTCTATTCCCACTCACCCAAAACATCCTATCCCACCTGTTATTTCTACCAGCTGTTTCTCCCCTCTTGCCCACCACCTACATCATTATCTTTGCTCCTTGAAAAACCCCCACCCACCTACACACCAGCAGCTGCCCTTCTCTGTCCTGAGCTTCGGGACACAAATCAGCAGGAAAAATCCTGTCAGCTCTGTGAGTGCCAGCAGCTCCTGCCAGCCCAAGCCCCCTGCTTGCTCAGAGTTCAGTATTGACAGCAATACACGCAGCCTGGGCTATGGGAATGCAGGAAAGGTGACCTGCATGTCTTGCATGTGATAGCACTAACAGGACATTTGGCAACCTCCTGATGGCAACCTTCAGCTTGCTCACAGACACAATTTCCCCTGCTGGGACACCATCTTGGCTGACTCACTGCAGAGTGAAAGCAGAGAAGTAATTCCACCTAGTTACAAAATTCACAAGACGTTCTTACCACTGATGGATTAGGCAGAGAGCAATCAGCTAACAACACCAGAACTTCTAGAGAAGTATTTGTTCATTAATACATTTACACACATTTAACCCAAAGCAGAATGCTGGAGTGCCCCAGCCTGCCTTATGCCTTGGGCATTATCCTGCACAGGACAGATCGAGATCTACAAGAACTGAGCCAAATTACTAAACAGTAAAGCAAGGGATATTCTGATTTGGCTTGGCCTTAAAATGTACACACAGCAAAAAGGAACTCAACAGAGCATAAGAGCTCATTTTATTAGCATTGCTAATCTAAAACGAAGATAACAAAGAGTGTAGAACTTTTATTTCCAATTTTTTTTTAATGAAGTAGAGCTAAATGTCAACCCTCAATATTCCACCCCTCTTCATTAACATTAAGCAACCTAACGTTTAATTAAGAGCCCTACAAAAGCAACATATTACAGCACATTATCTTAATTACCATACTAGGACCTACTGATGCCACTTTCAGAACTGCAGCTGCAATTTGAGGCAGCAGAACCTGAAGAATTTAGAAATTAAAACATAACAACTGCACTTCAATCTTACAGAACACAGACACTTAATCACTGCTGGTAGTAAGAGCATGGCAAGATATACCATCAAATCAGCAAACTGTGGAGAAACATTTGCACTGATAAAATGTTCATCAGCTTTCAGAAAAGTATATATGTACATTAGCGTAGTCCAATTAGCCTGTCCATGTTTCTGGTTCATCTAAATTAACCTAACTTCATCATTTACAAAAATTCTTCTGATTCAATTATATTTTCTGAATCCAGTTAAATCATTTAATCACATCTGCCTTTAAAAGATCCCACTAATAATGAAAGATTAATTCAAATGGTATTTCTTTTATTAACTTTTTTCATTCTCCAGCAAACGTTGCTGCATTTATCCCTGCAGTCCAGCTTGCTAGAATAAAGTTAAGAAGCTTATGAATTTTGGATATTACACAATCAATATTTGATACCAATATTTCTTTGTTCTTCAAAGTGATGAGCTCTTCAGAGCTCAAAATAGAACTATCAACTATCAGAACAGTGTCCTGATCTCTGCTTCAATTCACTTTGTCTTCAGAACAAGCTTGCACACTAACCACTGGATTGAAGCTCCTAAGTTCTTCCCAGCAGAAAGGCCTCTCTCTCCTTCCACTATTACTTTGTGGGATACTAGAGCACCAATCTGACAATACAAATGAAGAGATTATTATCTATTATCTAGCCTGTGCCACTGCTTGACAAATTAGTATAGACTGCAAAACTGAGGTGAATTCATGTGTGTAGAGAGGGGAAAGCAAGCACCCCTGCAAATATGTGGAAGAACTGTAAGGTGAGGTTAATTTTGACCATTCATAGAGTAAACCAGGAAGCATTTATAGATGTTTGCAAGGCGTTCTTTAGAAAATTATATGTGTCACACATTTTACTATTAATATGAATCTTTTAAAATACACATAAGTTTTACTGTAAGGAGGGAACATTACTATGAACCAGTTATCTAGCTAGAATAATTTTGGTCACTGAGCCCCATCCAACAATTTCTACACAGCAATTATTGCTCAAATAAGTTCTGTCTAGCACATTGTTCATTTAATTCATATAGATTTGTCACACATTACTAAAGTAACTATCAACACTATAGTTTTACTTCAGATATGTGTTATACTTCATTTTCCCTTGATGGGTCAGAACCTTGAATGAATGGAACATGTGACCTACAGGTTACAGGCAGCTGCCTGTAACAGAAATGCCAGAGGGAGGCAATTAGCTTGTGTCTCCAGCTTGCTTTATGCCACACTAAGTAAGACACCAGAATCACTGAATCATGGAATGATTAGGTTTGGAAGGGGCCCTTAAAGATCATGGAATCATTAAGACTGGAAAAAACCTCTAGGGTCATTTATTCCAACCTTTGGAACACCCAACCAACCTCCTGATGGAGCCTTTGATGGAACACCTCCTTGTCTGCTAAACACAGCACTAAGTGCCACATCCAGTCCCATCGTGAGCACTCAGAAACTGCAACTCCGCCACTTCCCTGGACAGCCCATTCCGATGCTTAACCACCCTTTCAGTGAAGAAATTCTTCCTGATGTCTGACCTGAATCTCCTCTGGCCCATCTTGAGGCCATTTCCTCTTGTCCTGTTGCTCGTTGCCTGGGACAAAAGGCCAACCTCTACCTTGCTACAACCTCCTTCCAGATAGATCATCTAGTCCCAAACCACCTGCCATGACCAGAGAACCTTCCACAAGACCAGGTTACTCAGAGCCTCATCCAGACTGGTCCTGAACACCTCCAGAGACTGAGAGTTCACAACTTCTCAGGGCAATTTGCTCCAGTGCCTCACCACCCTCACTCACAGCAGACAATTTCTTCCTAATAGCTAATCTAAATCTACCCTCCTTTAGCTTAAGGCCATTCCCTCTTGTTCAGTCACTACATGTCCTTGCAAAGAGTCCCACTTCAGCTTTCTTGAAGGCCCCTTTTAGGTATTGTGAGGTGCCACAAGGTCTCCCCAGAGCCCTCTCTTCTCCAGGCTGAACAGCTCTCTCTTAGTCAGTCCTCACAAGAGAGGTGCTCCAGCTCTGCTCTCCTCTGGACTCATTCCAACAGGTCTGGAAACATTAGAAACTTGGCAAGAGTTAGCAGTAAATCTTTCAGGACTTACTGAAATAGAGCTTTGAGTAAAGAAGGTTTAAAGAAAACATAGTTCACAGATGATATTTAAATACAGAGTCTACAAAATCTTCTCTATAGGACTGCAATTGTGAAAACACTACTGCCAGAAGTAAGAGAAGTACCATTTCAATGATTCTGAATATTGACTTGCATCCTTCACTTCCCATGCTGAGCTACAGTTGAATGCACTGGGAGTGATCTTGCCAGACAAAAGTGATTCCATCCATAGATGCCCTGGGGCAAGGATGCTATTCTTCCATTCACTTTTGAACACCTGGGTATATCCCCTAGGAAAACTGGATTATGGAAAATTGATGCAACAACTTTCTCTGTAGATGAGTTCCTGGGATCAACATGCAAGTGTCATCCAGAAAAATTGGATTCATTACCCAATGTGCAACAAGCCAATAATTACACACTCAGGGGAGATATTGCTTATTTATTTCAGAGTTGCACAAGCCTGGGTGCTCAGTGATACTACTCAAATCAAGCATGCCAACCATCAAAACTTTTTACTATTTATATATCTTAGCAAACAAAGAAATTAGTGTTCATTGGCTACCAGCTACATAGTTCTCTTATTAATGAGTATTCTGTCTATTGGTAAATTATTCTCTTACTTCCCATGCTAATTAGTCTCATTCTCAGTGCTTCTCTTCTTTTGAGTCAGGTTTTCTTGGGTCAGCAGTCTGTGAGTTGGTGGCCACAATCTGCCCCTGCCAGAATTACCCTTTACCCAGACAGAGCTGAATTCTGCCCCTGCCAGAATTACCCTTTACCCAGACAGAGCTGATTTCAGCACAGTTGCTTTGTTAGTTTCTTCATTGTCTTGGGAGTTCTGCCAGATGTCTTCATGGCCCTTAAATTCTGCATTCTGTGTGTTCATTATCAGTGGTACATCCTTCTTCCCAAGCTTTGTTAACCTCCCCCTAGGTCTGAGATCACTGCAGCATGTCCACCCCTAAACCTTAACAAGGCAATTCCACCAACAAGTAATTTGTTCTTCTAACAACTGGACATCACTTAGAGTTTGCCAGTTAGCTGCTCTCTGTTTCATGGATTACATCACCTTTCTTGTTGATTAGGCTTAAAACTACAGAAAGATAAAACATCAATGAACATTCCTTAAGAAAATTTTACATATTCCACATGTGGCAACATAAAGACTACAGTTATAAGCCCAAATGCTGTTTAAATGGTGAATCTTGGGAACTACTGTGGCAAAAAGGAGCCAAATAAAACATTTCAGAAGAAGAAACCGCTAGTTTGTATACCCTTTACCATTGCTAAAGCTGAAGAAATTATCTTCTGCTCCTCACTTTCTCCCTAGTCACCTGCCTGGCAAAGCAATTCCAAACTCATTTCAATCACAATATGACACATAAATATGAAAAATATAATACTAAGCCTTGTTAACTCAATCCTTCCCATTCAGTCACAAAAGTAAGGTTCCTATGAGCATTCCAGTTCACACAACCCTAAGTGATTTTAGGGCAAGTATGACAATTATGAAAGTAAAACCAGATGCTACTACTAAGCCAAAGGTTGTGGTTTTTTTCTCTTCTTAATGTTTTGGGATGAAAGATGGCATTAAAGTACCTAAAAGGCAACATGAATAATATTCAGAAACAGACATTTTTTTCAAAGACTGATCATTCCAATTATCAACTATCTATAGATATTAATACAAACACAGAAACTCTATTCTCCAAATGAAGATTGATTCATAGAAAATAAGTTTTTTTGTGGAAGCAAGAACATTCAACATGTGCAAAATTTCTTTTAATGCTTCGAAAGTTTTAGTCCCCAAATACTCAAGAAGGAGACAAGTTACCCAGACATCATAAAGCAACACTTTTCACAATGTAGAAAAGGACAAGAGAAGACAAGCAACCAACTCAGCAAGAAGCAAACTAAAGCTGCAAGTTAAAACCAGAAATCTCTAGATTCTCAGGTTTCATCTGTAATCAGGTTCTCTAGACTAGATCTACAGCTACAGACAAGTCTTTGAAGGTGTCACTGTGTGCACAGAGCTGGGAACAGGCCTGGTGTCAACTGCTCCACTTACTGCATGCCACTTCCAAAATTTTCAGTGTTTGCACTGTCAGAAATTTGAGGCTTATAAAAAAGATCGAGGTTGATGAGAGTACCAGGAAAAAAAAAAAAGCAAACCTCTTGTTCAAACAACTTTTTTACGGGACATGCTAAATCCCAAAAAACAAACTAACACATGCAATTATAAATCAGGTCTAGTTTATACAGAATTCACAGTAAATCTGAAAGGTAAGTTAAGCATATGAATTGTTCCTCACAAACAAATTGAGTTTCCTACATTTCCAGTTAAACAAGACTTATATTTCCTCTTATTAAAATATTAGTGATATGCCTCCACAGCAAACTAGTTCTTATTTTAGCCTTTTGGTAAAAAAACAATTACAACACAGCAGCTCTACAAGTGAAGCTGAAGGACAAGCTTTGTCAACAACCATCCTATAAAAAGGCCTATGTGTCCTTTTCCCAAGAGGCAGAGAACCATTGCCAGCAATGAGTTCACAGGGGCACTCTAAGAAAAATAACATGCTTGCTCAAGTTATTTTAAGAGCACTTTATAATTGTGGGTTTGAGAGCAAAATATAAAGGCTCAAGTTAAATATCAGAATTAAGTGTTTACCTCTAGTTCAAGATTATTTTTCTTCAAAATTCAATACTGATCTCATTGGCCTTCAGATTAAATAAATTTGCAAAACAATCTCTCCTGACAATGATAGATAAGTGAGCAAAAATGGAATGTTCTAATCAAACCTACTTGCAAACTTGCTTAAAGAAAGACTACTGGAGGAAAAAATTAAGTTCCCCCACCCAGACCATTAATTTAATGTAAAACAATAGACAACAATGCTAAAAAGAACAGTAATTCAGCTCTAGAGCCCAGATCTCTTTTTGCTATTGTTGATGGTTGCACTTTTTTTTTTGTAACCAGCCATTAAAGGATGATGCCCAGGCTCCACTGGGTTGCCTTCTATATTAAAGATTCAGCTAATGCATAGGCAAAGACTCTGACACTATGCGCTTAGGAAAGCAACAGAAGATAAACTGGAAAATCCAGCAACTTTCTTGGACAATTCAAGAAAGTCTGTAAACTCTGACCAAGACTTATAACAGAATTACATCAGTTAGACAAGTCTCCAGAGGCCAGGGCAGCAGCATTTTCAGACTTGTACCCATATGCATCAAGAGAAGTTTTTCTTCCCACAAACACCAACTTCACCTCTTGTGTGTCTCTACAACTGTACACATGAACTCATGCTCCTGGCACATAAATGTAGAAGGGTTTTGAGGCTTTCTACTATCAATTCCAACAGCAAGCATCAGAACCTATTACCATTTTTCAGTAGAATAAGGTCTGGCAGACAAGCTCTGGAAGACTGAACTTCAGTATTTAACAGGTTATTACCCTGCATTTCCCCACTCCTGACACACTCAAGGGCAGTGCAACGAGGCGTTGCTGCTCAGGTACCTCGCTCCTCAGGGGGCGAGTTTAGCCCGCTGCTGAAGACAGGCATGCGGCTGTGCCTCAGTCCATTGGCAGCCTCCACAAGAGAGCTTGCTGCCTGTTATACAGCTGACATTAAAAAAAGCTGTCTGGATACACTCTAAAACACCAAGGCAAAATCCTCCACGTGTCATTGGTACTAGAATTTTATTCTGCACACACAATCCTCTTCTCCTTCCTCACCTGACAATAGTGACTGCACACCTGCAGTTACACTGAGACCAGAGCCTGTGGGGCCTTACTGGGATTGGTGGCCATGGGTACTTCAAAGGCAAAGCATTAAGAGGATCAGTTCCCCAATACTGTTTACACTCTGGTTCCACATAAACAGCTACACTGGCACAACTAAAAGGACCCAGCAGGCAATGGCCTGACACAGTCCCAGAATTTCCAAGGAGGACAAGAAACTACAACAGCACTCTCTGATGGCACAGCATCCTCCATCTATATCTGCCTGCCTTCAGGAATCACGGCTTACCATGGTGCTCAGGTCACAAAGAGTTCTTGTCAACAGTGGACAGGAATTAAGGGGGTTCTCTGGTTGGGTTTTTCTGAAGTATTTTATCAAGTGAGAGCTAGGACATGGAATTACAGGGTCATAAAATGAGCACAACAGACAACAACAGTACCAACATCATATTTAGCAACTTCCTCATCAGAGCTACTGATGAGGATCGGAATCAGCAGGCTCTTGGCTGCCCCAGGCTGATAAACCTTGAAGAGCACTATCAGAAAAACTATCCAAAGCTGAAATCCCATCTTTTGGCTAAGCTAGGAGTCCCATTCTGCAGCACTGGGTAATGTAACGCCTGACACTAGTAACAATTTTGTGTACATACTGTCTCCTAGATATTTCAGTATCATTGCTTAGGTTTAAAAAGCAACAAGGAAAAGCATGCACTGGAGCATGAGAAGGAGCTAAAATTTGGATTACATACACACAGTTTATACGACAAAAACTACGAAAACAACCATATATTGCTATTGCAAGCTCAGAACGAGAAAGTAAGCGAGACCATCAAGAGAAGAGACCATCAGCAACTGAACTCATGTTAGTTAATGTAACAGCCCAATGACCGTGGATAATTTCTTTCCAGTCTTCAGTTTTGACTACGACTCAGTAAAGAAAGCCTAAAACTCTGACAGACATTGAGAGAAACAAAGCAACAGACATAACCTATCTTCCTATGGCAAGGCCAGGAGTTTTTCCTCAAGTACTTGGCAATTTCACTATCAGACAAGGTCAAAAGAAATTGTTTCCTCCCATGCATTTTGTCCCACAAGAAGGTCATTTCAGCCATGCTCCCAGGGAGCCCTTCAAAACATTTGCCAATGCAAATGTTTGTAGCTTTCCAGTGAAAGCAGGTCACTAAAATGACACAGTAAAAAAATATATATAAAGAGGGAAATAAAAAGGCAACAGGAATTTCTGAAGAGACTGTATGCTGAAGAAGACACAGTGGAGAACAACTGCCCAATAACTTTTAAAACTACAAACAAATATTTATTCTCATGCCTTTGTCTGTAGAGTTCACTACTAACAGAAATGACTGATTCAGCAATAAGATTACTTGGGTCAGAATAACAGGGCTCCAAATTATTAAAATATTCTCTCCCTAGCTACAAAGGCCTTATAGTTAACTTTATTTTAAATATTCCTGATTCCCAGTTAAACCTAAGTCTAACAAGAAAGCACATTTCAACCGCATTCTCAGTTTCCAGATAGACTAGCAATTCAGAGAAGGACAACAGCACAAAAGACAGCAGCTCAGTTTTGAAATTTAGAGAGCGGTGGGGAAAAGAAGTGGGAAAATCAACACAATTCACAGTACAGCTCATTTCTTCAGCCCACCCAATTCACATTATAAGCCAATCCTGCAGACATCCCATGTGCTCTAATTTCTTCATCACACATATTTAGTAATGCCTAAGAACATATCCCAGTATTACAGAGAGGGAGGAAAGTAAAAGGTTACATTTCAGTATTTTCAAAGTTATAATTTCCCTGAGCTTCTCCTAAACTAAACAAATACTGCAAAATGGATGCATGTTGCTATTCATTTAGCAAGGGATTAAAAAATCAGAATATTATATGCCAAAGATTCAGAGCTGCTCAATCAACATCCCCTAAATGAAACTAATCTCCACTACTGAGGTTGGTAACCATGAAAAGATTGACAAGTTCTGCCAGAATTAAGATCCAACAATTCTAAGGTATACTGGAGCTCAAGGCCAGATCCTGATTTTAAAAAGAAAAATGTAAAAGGATTGAAAAGCTGTATTATATGGCTATCATGCAAGAAATTTCACAACAGATAAGCTAATTGAAGATAAATCTGGAAATAGTAGCACAGCTAACATGCTACACAGCATTTAAACTTTCTGAACGAGTCATTCAAACTCTTGGCAAAGAAAGGATAATATCTGAAAAGATAAGTTTCAACAGTTGAGTTAAACTCAAGAGTTTCATTGCAAGGCCTCAGTGCAGACTTAAGTATCAACCCCAGTCTCCTGCTACTATCATTGACAAACATCAGCTTTTCTGGGAGTTGCCTGATTTTCTAATATACACTGGGACACCAGGAAATTTCTTCCAAAATCAATCTCCCCAAACAGAGATTAATTTTATTAATATATTTATTATGTAGAGCTGATACTAGACAGCAGACAACTGGACTGCATCAAAGTATCTGTGGAAAAACACAAATTTGAGAATAGATGCATGATCAAATCCACTAAAAGACAAAAGATTTGAGTGCTTCATACTTTGGAATACACATTCCAGCAAAAAATCAAGAGGACGTTAATTAGACTGCAGTTTGGGGATCATTAACTTGCTTTACATTTGCTACCTTCCTGACAAATGTTAAGCAAATGTGCTATAGTTAGATGCAACCTGGCAAATTTCCTAAATAAATCATAGGACATATTTATGGAGAAAACTAAAATAAAAGACTCATAAAAAAAAAAAAAAAAAAAAAAAAAAACCTTTTCTTTTTTTTTTAAACAATTTTCCGTTTTAGCAACAACAGATTTAGCAGCAAGCCGTACCTGAAGTGCTCAGCTCGGGCCGTGGCATTCCCCAGGTGTCTGTGAGATCTGCAGATAGCAGAGTGCCACCTGCCTTTCACGGGTCACAGCTGCAATGCTGCAGCCTGGAAATTAAACCCAGCCTAGCGCCAGTAGTTGGCAAACACACCTCAGAAGGGTCAGTTTGAAAAATGTTTATAGTGCTTGACAAATCAGAATGAAATAAAAAAAAATTTAAACAAATAATAAAAACCCCAAGAACTCGTTCTTTGGAAGCAGCTCCAGCTTTGCAAAACACGTTAGGACAGAACCTACACAGAGGCTGTAACTTAACACTGTTTCCCAATCGGAATGCATGTACATGCCAGAGAGGATAAAAGGATGATAATAAAGAGAAACAGACTGATTAACAATAATTTGGAGAACTCTGCATTGACAAGAATACCCATTAAACATTTCCAAAAAATGATTTTATAGAAAAGGAGATGCTCCTCAGTGCTGCTTTCTATAATGGCCATAGCAATAGCAATTCATCTCAGGAGCCATAGTAACTTCAGAACACACATTACCAAACACCAAGAGCATATCAAAATTTTAAAAACCAGATGTTAAATCTAAAGCTAAATCGTATTTCACTGCTATTCAGAAGTCCATCATCACAACATACTAACCAATTACTAGATTCTGCTTTACATGAAGTAGCAGAGTATCAGATTTCACACACCCTCCTCCCCACTATCAACAGATAGTACTGGTAGTACACACCTACTATTAACTGATAGCAGTATCAGCAATCCACTTACGTGTCCCACAGCACAGAAATCAGACCCAGCCAGCACGGCTGATAAAGCTGCTGCAGACCAGAGGGCAGAAATGGGTCTCTCTGCTCCTGCTCACCCCAGGAGCTCAGCTGCTCCCTTGGCTGAATTCCTGCATGCAACCTCTAACACGAGAGCCAAAAATTGCAGGAGAATTATGTTGTATTTCTGCAGTTCACAGATTGTAGTGTACAGCTACTCCCTGAAAAGTAATGAACTTCATTCATTGAAAATCCTGTATTTGTACAACAAGACTGTATCAACAGAAGTCAGAATCCACGTGGTTTCAGAATCACTAAGTAGCTGGGGAAAAGAAAGTGAAAAACAAACGACCACACAACTCTTTCTTCCAAAAACAGCAGCAATACAGTTACCACCCTCTGTATCTCTGCCCAGCAGGAAATGAGTACAACAAACCTACTACAACCATGTTTATGGATCATTACAAAGTGCACAGGCACTCCTACTACCTGTAAGTATTTTATGAAAACAGCACTAGTTAAAGATTAAAAGAAATGAGACACTTCAGATATTAATGCTTTCAGCTTTGTCAACCAAAACAAATGTGTAACAATATCCCAAGGAATAAGCAGTACAACTCAGAAGCCAGTGTTTACACTACTTAGTTCAGAAGAACCTCTCAAACAGAGAAGTAAACTGCCACATGCCAGAGCAAAACCTTAGCTCTCAGCAGGAGTCCTCACAGCTGTTCAGCATTAAAATGAGAAAATGAGGTGAATTCATTAGTAAATGTAATAAAGTTATATTATTGGTACCTGCTGGAGAGGAAGGTGGGAACACAGCACAAAATCCAGAAATTTACCAACATCTTTCACTCTACTAAGCAAAGTAGGCAATGCCATACCTCAGCCTTTCATGGCAGCAATACACTTTTGATTGACTATGTGTTACATATTTGACAGCAGCAAGCTCAACAATTATAAGTCAAACTTTACTGAACTCAGTCAGCCTTCTATAACAACCAGGAGATGTTCAAACTTCTAGAAATAAGATTTGAGTGCAATTTCCACTATGAAAAAAAATCTACTCTACATCACTCTAGCTGGGCTAGCACCACATCAGGCTGTTACACCAAAATTCAAACCAAGAGTGGTTAGTCAGCTTTCAGAGAGTAAGACCTTCAGATGCACTACCTTAGGGCTCCCAGAACATGCTACCACTATAACTTTAACACCACGTTTTAGTTTTAGGATGTTTGTCACAGCTATAATCTTGCATATTCTAACCACCTTCACAAGGCTGCGTGTTCCTGCATGCACAGACCTCTCCTGCCAATAGTCCGGTTTGCTGGAGGAGCAGATGCACTGACAGCTCCCCCACTCCAGCTGCCTCCCAGGAGTAATCCCGGGCAGATTACCGCTGTGTCAATCTACAATGCAGACTCAGCATCTGGACTGATACAAAAAACCCCAATAGTTGTCATTAATCTGGTAAGCAGTCCTCACAGAACAATATACGTATACAATTGGCTGAGGTGTTTCCATCTGCATCGTCGCGGAACGATAAACTCTAACACCCCAGTTCAGAAAGTGCCAAAACACAGTCACGCCACAAACCGAAGACAGTGCAGTTAAATGAAACAGCGAGATTAAAAGCACATCGGGGTTTCAACCGCACTACACGAACATCCCACTGAAGACCCGCGTTACTCAGACAACTGACGGTGCCTTTCACGCCACTTCTTATCTCACCAGAAGATGAGCCTGAGCAAACTTCACTTGCTGAAGTGTGACAAAACCCTCCGAAACGTTCCCGAGCCAGCGGCTGCCTCTCGGCAGCCGGGGCTCAGCGACAGCCACGCACCTCGCTCTCCGGGGCGAGACCGCGCTCCCGAGGGCAGGAGCGGCGCGGGGGTCCCGCAGCGCGGAGCGCCCGCGGTCCGGGCTCCGGCCCCTCTGGAGATGCGGCTCCCCGTCCGTCTGTTTTGTCTGGTCCCGAGCGAACAGCTCCGTCTACGGGGAGAACGCCCGCCCGTTCTGAAAGGCTCGGTGGACTTTCGGGGGTGGGGCCGGGCAATGCCCGAGACGGGCTCCGAGCGCCGGCAGCGCTCCCGGCTCCGGAGCCCAGCGGCAGCGGCGCTCCGCCTCGCTGCCGGCTCCCCCTGCCGGCGCCCTGCGCCGCTCCGCCCGGACCCCAGCCCGCCCGGCCTCCGAGCCCCCCGAGGCCCGGCGGACACCGGGGCGCAGCCGGTGGAGGAGCGGGGAGGCGGCCCCGCTCACGGACAGGGCGGCCGGGAACGCGCAATGCCCAAGCGCCGCTGCGGCGGGGAGGGGAGAGGGGCCGGCAGGGTTACCTGGAGGCGCCGAGGGCTGCTCGCCGCGGGCAGGGCAGGGCAGGGCAGGGCGGGCGGGCAGGGGCTCCGCCGCCGCCGCCTCACCGATGCCCGCTCCCGCCTCACGCCGCCATGGCCGCAGCCCCGCCGAGCCGCCCGCGCTCCGCTCGCTCGCACCAAGTTTGCGGCGCGGCAGCTGCGCGCCTCGCCCGGCGGCCGGACCCAGCGCCCCGCCGCGGGGGCGGAGCAGCCACGGCCGCCCGGCCCCGGCGATGCGGTGCGGTGCGCGGCGCGGCGCGGCTCGGCTCGGCTCGTCCCGCAGCCGGCGCTGCCCCGGGCTGGGGCGATCTCGCATTACTCCATGCCCTCCCCCGCGCTCCCCCCTCCGGGCCAGCTGAGAAGTTGCAACTGGTTGAGATATTTGTCCTTGGGGTTTGGGTTTTTTTATTTTTATTTCCTTTTATTCCTTAATCACCGCAGCTCACAAATACATGACCTGAGGCTGTTGCTTTTCCATCAGATCTGAGCAGGGGTGCCTCAGCGCCAGTACAACTAAGCACAACAAATCCCAGCGAGTGACAGCAAGAGGGAGGGGAGGCGGTGGTACACTGGCAGCGCTGCCGGTGCCGGGGCCGCAGGGGCTCCCAGCCGCTGCCCGGGGCTCCGGTGTCGGGGCAATGTACCAAAAGCGGGGAGCAGCAGATAGAGGAGGAGAAGGAGGGCTGGGCGCAAGCGGCTGCCCCGGGACGGCAGGGGCACGGGAGCGCCCCGGGAGCTCCAAGCGGCTCCCCCCGGTTCTCCGCAGCCGCCTCACCCATGCCACAGCCTGCCAGCCAGCCCCCGTGTCCCGGTCCCAGCCCTCCGGGCTCCGGCGAGCAGCCGCGTAGGCAACAGGAGCTCCGCAGCAGCGGCCCCGGCCCCGCTGCCAGGGGGAGTGGGGTACTGACATTTCTGCCGCCACGTAAGAGCCTGCGGCCAGTCCCTCTCCGCCCCCTCCAGTCCCCTCCCTCCCCCCCATGGCACGATCGACGTGTCAGCGCCAAAAGTTCATTTCCAGGCCCTGGGAGAGCCCCCATAAAGGTCCCGGGGCGTGCGTGGCACAGTGAGACGTGGCAGTGCGGGGCTGCGGCCGGGGCGCGCAGGCATCTCCGCAGGTACGTGCGTTCGCATTGTCGCGCTGCCCGGGGCTTCGGCGCATGCCTTTGTGTTTTGTCAGCTCACCTGTATTAAACTAGGAGGTTATTTCTGTTCGTGTGTGCGTTGTAATTAATTCCATCAGAGTTGGAGTTTTGTTTCTTTTTATTACAGCATTTGCGCATTTCTACTTCAAACTGCAGTAGAAACTGACTTTTGTTGTTCGCAGCAAGACCAAGCAATTTAGAAGACTAAAAGCAGTAAGAGTTTATTAAAACAAACAAAACCATGGAATTCATCCATGCTAGAGTAATCTTATAAAAGTTAGCTAATTAAAACAACTAGCATCAAAACTTATCAGCGAGCCAAATGTTCCAAATCCAAATTGCCTTAAACTTCTAGCTCAATTTTACTTTGGCTAGGGTATAAAAGAAACTTGTTCAAGTAGAAACATTAACAGAAGTTTGAAATTATCAGTAAAATGAAGTCCTGGAATTGGGAACATTCTTTCTGATTATTTTTTGATCTTAAAAAAACCCAACCCAAATACTAAAGGCCAAATTATTTTTTTTTCATAAAGTCATGTAACCCTGATACTCAAGGATGTTTGCTTATAAATAACAATAGGGTTTAAGAAGCCACTACTGTGATTACTGTAATTCCTGGGGTCACTTTCTCATGTGATTTCCTTCTGATCCAGAAAAGACTTGTACAGAAAATATAAGACTTCGTTTTACACCTAAAAATTGCCATCAAAGTGCAGATATGAGATGATTCACATACCTACACTGTTAACTTCTTTGGAGTGTTATTAAGACATCTTCAGATCAACAAGTCCTACACTTCTTATGTACCTCCACCTATTACAATACATTTAGACTTTCTTTTTAAAGAGGAGATATATTTGTTTTCCAACTGCTGTGTAAAAAAAAAAAAAAAAATTCCCTGCTTTATCTGTGAAAAGAAAGCACTGTGTAACCAAAACCAAAAAAATCTATCAAAATTCTGGCCCCCTGACTGATGTACATTTTAGCCTCTAAAAATTCCTCTGCAGTTTGGCTATGAAACAATAGGCATATAAGTAAAAAAAAAAAAAAATCCCAAATCTCACCACATTTATATCTTTATATCATACTGTGTTAATGGCATACAGCGCATTCTAAGAAAAATTCCACTGGAATCATATTGACTCTATATCACCCACAGAGCATTTAGTCATGCACTTTATAGTTCTGTACCAGTTTCATGGAAGAATAGTCATGATGTCAATGCTTAATTTTATTTAATTTTATTTTAAAAGCTCAAGGGCAAAGATGTCTGAAACTGCCTGTGAGATTAATCATGTTTGAAATTAAGGCTAAAAACTGTAACAGTTTTAATATTACGTGTAACTCTGTGCTATGTCTAAGTTACAGAGTTAAACCAGATGAGTTGAGTGAATGAGCCCAGCAATTTTAGGTGATGCAATCCCCAGATGTACCCTTTCAAGTAGGCGCTGACGGTTTTTGTTTCTTCATAAATTGCACAGTGGTGTCTCAATCCTAGGCTAAGCCTCATTGTGTTACTATATCCAAAATAAATAAGGATAATCTAATATAATCTAGGAATATTATGCTAAAGGCAAGGGGGAAAGCAGCAGTAGAAGCTCTGCTGTCTGACTTAAGGAAGGGAAAAAAAGAAGACCAAGTCCATCGCATCCATCTTTTTTTCCAGTGTGGAGCTCATCTTTCTCTTCTGTCTCGTATTTTCCTGACATTACATTTCTCACTGTTAGTAATTTTTAATCTCTCCTTCCAACAAAACAGACCGAGCATATTAAGGATGGCAGAGTGTGGAAGCAGTCATGGTACTGCAGTTGGAAGAGGAAAAGCTGCACAGCACCTTCAGGCTTTTGGCCAGTTTGGTGGGAAGCCAGATTTCAGCTCATTCCTGTGGTGGCAGGATATAAAGAGTGTTAGAAAGCAGGGAAGGGGGTGGATTTCCATCTGTTTAGGTGGGAAAGTCACAGTGTAAGGGAAGGCCTGTCTTCACATTACCCATCAAAAGCACCTTGGATAGTAAGTATCTCTTTCACCATTTAGAAAAACAGTCAGATACACTAAATTGAAACTTTAAGTCAGATTAAAAAGAAAAAAAAATAGAAAAAGAAAAAGATGTGAGCTTCAGTAAAACTGAACCTTGAGTTATACTTCCATCATAGGAAAAGGTCTTTGCTTGCTTCATGATCACAGAGTTCAAAGTCTTTATTACCACTGCATGTTACTTTTTCCAGACCACTGAAAACATTAGTCATTTTTGTTTAATTCATGAAAAACAGTCAGAGGAAAACTTTTAAGTCTCACAGTTAATTGCCTACTTTTGTGTTTTCTAACCACATCATTTATTACTGAGGAGAAACCCTACTGGTGACCAGAGCCTTTCCAGAGCAGACCAGGCAGAAGAGTGGTGCATACAAACAAGCACCCTTTCCTGAACCAATGCTTGGGAGCAGAGAGTTTGTGCAGTCTGGTGTCTTGAATTTACCTGACTTACACAACATTGTTGAAGTACCCAATCATCAGCTCTACATTTCTGTTTCTTTCTTCTTTCCCACCGAGATTCAGGAAAGTATTTGCCCCGCTGCATTTGAGTTTAGCGAGCCCTTAGCATTCCCACCTGCACTGAGCAACATCATCATCACAAGTCTGCCATATTTAAATATCGGGGACTTGTGCTGTTGTTATGTGTAAAAACAGGAATGACACCTTCATCCCAGGAAAGCAGATGACCCAGAGGATTTAAGTTTGCCATCCTCATCCTCACACGGGTCTGGTAGGGAAGTACACTGTTAAAAAGCAGACCAGGAAAGGCTGTAGCTGTGTATGCCCATTAGGAGACACAGGGCAAGGTCAGACTGAGCATCACTTTAATTGTCTTAGCAAAAGACACTATTGCAATTCTTCATGAAAATAATAGGGAAGTAAATGTCAATAATTACAAACTTTGTTGTTTTCCATTAAGTTACTGTCTCACATTAAGTTCTGAATTAAAAGGTTCAGCTGACTGGTCTCCATAATATCTATAAATTAGGAAAAGCTAGGTGAGAGTCTAAAACTTGGCTCCTGAGAACTGATGAGTTCATGTTTACCATTTGTGATCAAAAGACAAAGTAATATTTCTCCTAGCATTTCTATTATTAGGGCCATTTATAAACAAAATGTTTTGTTTTTATGAATGCATATGATATTTTCAACACAGCTATATAAATAAATGTGCACTTACATTTATAAATCTGTGATGCGATTTTTAGTAATTTCTCCTTTCTTTCTATTAAAGTCTCTGACAGATAAGGCAGTTAAAGAAGTTATTATATGAATTCTAAAAAAGGACCATCTAACTTCAAGTCCCTACAAGTAGTTAAATATTTGGTGAAAATGATGAATTCTTGGGTACTGATTCATGTGATCTGAAAATGCCATCCATTTCCTGATTCACCTTCATATCTCCTCCAGGAAAAAAAAATTTACAATGAATACCGTCAGTCAAACAATTTTTATGTGTCTGTTTTTCTATCTTTCAGCCAATTCCCTGAACTGATACTTTCAAAATGAAGAGGAAGATAAGAGTGAGAATGAAGAATGCCTTGGAGAAATCCAGTCATAAAGTTTGAGGAGTAGAAATAATAGGAAATATTAATAACTGGTCTCTTACATAGGTCAGAATTCAGACTGAAATGATGTAAAGTTACAAACCAGAGACAAAAGGGCTATTAAATTTGAATCAAGATTCAAAGATTTTTAAATTAATACATAATAAAAATATTTGCTTCTTCTCCTCTACTTTGGATGGTAATATATTCTGCTGCCTTATACAACTTTCTTATATAGACTAATTCAAGTTTTCATTTTTGTTTTATATTAGCCCCAAGACACCTCTTCAAACTAAGCCAGGGTATATATTAGCAATCCATTAGTTGCTCCTCTCTGTCTGCTTGTCCCTAATCATTAATATTGAATTCCTGTGTTACTACATCACCCAGCAGTACAAGTGCAATTTGGATAGAGAGCACGAACACACCACACACACAAACATATATATATGATTTTATCACTGCCAAGGAGTCTAAAACACAGGACTCGGAGCTCATCTAGACTTCAGTTTTGTGCTGGGCTTTCTAGGGATGAATGGATAGAGAGGATACTTGGCATAACTCCTGGTGTCATAGAATTAGACCTTTGCAGTTTCTAAAAGGAATTTTAACAAGCTGTGATGGCCTCATAACTCAGACAACATTTCTGTGGCACTGATCTAGCACTAGGAGCCCTATAAGAAGCTTACCAAGTGGTGGTGGAATTGTCCGTGCTATTTAATTTTATGTAATAGTAAATTCCTGAAGTAGGCCAACATCTAAGTCACTTTTTAAAAGTGATTTATCTAAATTACTGTGAACCCCTGTATGAATCTTATTGTTTTGCTTTTAGCCTATCTTAAATCCACTAAAAATGCACGTAAATCAAATAGACATTAACAAACAAAAGACTGATCAGTAATGGGTTTTCTTATAAAGTTACCCCTCTAGTTAGGCACAGACAGCATATTTATGTGACCAAGATCCCACTTGCTCTCTGCCTTTTCACTCTCTAAGACTGACAGTGAACACAGTAAGGTAGATGTCCTTGTCAAGGGGAATTTTGTAGGAGGGAAGAGAGTCAGCATCTTAACAAGCTGTGTGACATATTGTAAGCGTTTTTCCAGCCATGCACTTCCTGTCAGATCATTTGATAGCAGCAATAAAAGTTACAAGTCCAGTTGAAGTGATATTTTCCTCAGTTGCTCCTACACTGTATTCAGTTGCCTGTTAGGAAAGAACTAGATGAAGTTGTTTAAATCCAGTCTTTGTAATCTGGAATTGTTACAGATCAAAATGCTTAACAGCTTGAAAGTGGCTATAGAAGCCAGTACTCGGCAAAGACAAAAGAGAAAATAAATGAGTGAGTGTTTGTTACTGAGAAATAGAAACAAGTAACCAACACACACACACCAACACACATACTGCAAACCCATCTGAATTCAGTTACTTTGATGATTTTACTGAGACACTAAAGCACCCTCCTCACAGTCTGGTCTTCTGTTTTGTTATCAGTTGAACTCAGGCCAGACTAGAGCAATGAGAGTATAAGGAGGTACCTATGTCTTTCCGACTTGAAAGGAAGCCCAGCCCACTCTTTTACATTGTTTTTTGTGCATCTTGGTATCACTCGAGAATTTAGCAAGTGTGATTTTTGTTGATGTGTTTCAAAAGCTGCCTATTAGCAATACCAAAAATCTGCTAACAATCTGTGTTGAGCTGAACTCTCTGCTGTGAAACTTTAAGCCTTCATTTTTTTGCTCTTCCCATAGTGATCCCACCATTTCCCAAAAAGCTGTGAGCTTTGCTGGCAAAGTAAAGCCCATCCATTTATTGCAGGCGGACCATTTAAAAGTGCGCAGCTATTTTTCTACTATTAGTTGTTATATACACATATACATGTATGTATGTGCGTGTCTATATATATGTATATATATATATATCAGCCTGCATTGTGACATTGTCAGTTCAGGGTATAAGCAAAGTTATATCCCATAATGAACGAAAATTGGAAGTAGTAGCCCTGCAGAAAAATGAAAACAGGATCACTTGGTGACATTAATTTCAGTTGTCCTGGTTTTTCATGGCAAGATTCAGGTAGTGGAGGGGCTACAGGTGTGGCTTCTCTGAGAAGCTGCCAGAAGCTTCCCTTGTGTGCAACAGAGCCAATGCCAGCTGGCTCTCAGACAGACACGCTGCTGGCCAGGGCTGAGCCCAGCAGTGATGGTGGTAGCCCCTCTGGGATGTAATATTGAAGAAAGAAAAAAAGTTATTGCACAAAAGTAATTGTGGCCAGAGAAGAGAGGAGTGAGAATACGTGAGAGCAACAGCACTGCAGACACCAAAATGAGGAAGGAGAGGGAGGAGATGCTCCAGATGCTGGAGCTGAGATTCCCCTGCAGCCAGTGGAGGTCCAGGGGCAGTAGAGATCCACCTGCAGCCCACAGAGATCCACCTGCAGGTCCTGGAGAGCCCCAGAGCAGGGGGGTGTCCAAAGGAGGCTGTGACCCCATGAGAAGCCCAGGCTGGAGCAGGCTCACGGCAGGACTTGTGGGCCTATAGAGAAAGAGGCCACCACTGGAATGGGGTTTTGGCAGGATGTGGGACCTCTGTGGGTCCCACTGGAGCAGCCTGGTCCTGCAGGGCTGCATTGCATGGAAGGGACTCACACTGGAGCAGTCTGTGAAGAACTGCAGCCTGTGGGATGGACTCATGTTTGACAAGTCCATGGAGGACTTCTCCCATCTTCCTGCCCTGCTGGGGCTACAGTATAAAACCAGTAATAAAGTTAAGCCCAGGAAGGAAGGAGTGGTGGGTGGAAGGTGTTTTTATTATACTTCTTGTTACCTTACTCTCATTTTGCTTGGCAACAATAAGCAATAAATAATGAGTTCAGTGAATTTCCCAAAGCTGTGTCACATGTGCTTTGCCTTTGATAGCAACAAGTGAGTGATCTCTCCCTAACCTTTTCTCAACCCGTGAGCCCTTCATTATATTTTTTCCTCACCTGCCCACCTGAGGAGGGGAGTGGCAGAGTGGCTTTGGTGCTTACCCAGTGTCCAGCTAGAGTCAAATCACTAACTATTACTACCTAACATTTGAGTGCTTGACTTATTGCCCTCAACAATAATTAGTATTCTGTATAGTACAAGTTCAGTTATTAAATATGCATCACTCTTATTCCTCTCCATAGCCTGAAAACACTGTAGTTATTGAAATTATTTAAATCAGAAGTAACATGTTCAAAATATTTTTCTTTGTATTTTGCATAAGAAAAACTGCTTTGTTAAAAATATTGCATAATAATTATTTGATTGGACACACTGAAAATTTGTAAGAGGTTTTGCTTCAGAAGGGGACACCTATTCTGAGTATGCTCTAGGAAGCCAGAATTTGACTTGTAAAACTTGAAGCCTCATTGCAGAACACTCAGGCAGGAGGAGGGATGTGCAGACATGCTACTGAAGATAAAAAGTCCCCACTATTTTTTGCAGTTATGCCAAGCTCCAATTCACTTACTAAATGATTTTACTACTTATTCAGACTTGGGGGTTCATTAAAGACACAAGTTGACAGGGGAGACCAAAACCCATGTTCGCCTTCCAAGTCCACTGTCATACTTTAAATAGTACCAGAAAATAACAAAAGGAGACCAAGGGTTAATGTCTACACACCTTGGAGTGCCTCTTGTCTCTAGTGGACATTCCCAATCCAGAACAGAAGCTGAGGGCTGGGGGATTGGGGTGTGCACTGATGCTGCTGTGTAAACAAAATAAGCCCGTTCACCATTTGTTCTTCCATCAGCCATATGTTTACTAAGAATTCAAAGGCTAAAATTTTAAAAATTGTTGTAGTGTGATAGAAATGTTAATGAAATAATTTGCACAAAAATGTCAGATTTCAATTGGGTTTGTCAGCAGGGGATAGAGATTCTAATTAAAAAGATGAGAGCAAGTAAAGGAAGAAATACACAGGAGCTACATGTGTAATGCTATCCTCTTTTTTGTAATAATCACTTCCTTGTACTATCAAAATAAAGGCATTGATAATAGAACTCGGTTGAAAAATGGAAAAAAGTACTTGAATTATCCCAAGAAAAAAATAACAGTCATCCAACTGCAACCCAAAGTCTCCATGCCTGCCAACATCCTTGACTTTTCACAAAAATAGGCTATGAATTATGTCCCAAAGACACAGCAACTTGGACCAGAAGATAAAAACTAATTCACAAGTTTTCTGAGAGAACATCTCCCCAAAGCTGTTCATTTTGAGTGATAGTGGATAACTAGCACAAAGGAAGAGACACATTCATTCCAAAGCGTGCATGCCTGGGACAATAGCAAGCAGTGACTCAACATGGTAGACAATTGGGAGTTTCCAGTTATAACATGATAAATCATGCAACCAAAAAAAAAAAAAAAAAAAAAAAAAGCAGTCTGACACACATATTCATTAGCATCAGCTTCTGGGAGAGTTTTGCATAGTAATTTCTCCATGAGACAAAAGCAAATGCAATGTCACAGCAGCTGCACATGGAAGCAAGAAGCTCCATGGAAAGAGAAGTGAAGACTGTTTTCCCTAGGCTGTCTCCTATGTCTGAATGGTGACACCCTCAGCTCCCCCTGCTTTCCATACCCTGGAATCGGTGTGAAATATGTTCCTCCATCCCTCCTGATCATGCTGCTTCCACCATGTCTCCTGGCATCTTTGGAGAAAACAAGCACAGATCAGCTCCCCTAGACATATGGTATAATTGATTTTATTGCCTTTTTAGTTGCTCATATTGTTCAGTAAAGGACCTCAGGTTTTGTCTAAAGTTTTCTAGACGACTCAAATTTCTACTTTTCTTGTTTTAGGGAGGGAACTGGAGAGATGTTCTATTTTGAGGGAAAAGTTGTATTAACTGGAAAAATTCTGTATGGTCATAAATGCTTTCATTCTGCTGCTGTGATCAAAAGCAATGTGAATGGACAAAATACTGCTGGTTTAAAATTTTATTTCACAATGTCTGAGGAAATTAGTTTCCAAACACTTCTACTAAACATTTAATGGCTGATGTTCCCAGGATCAGCAGACATGGACCTGCCATCAGGAATGCCCTAGATATTCCTTACAGCAGATTGTCAGGCAAAGCCTCCCAATTTAACAGGATTGTTCTTCATTAGATCCAGGATGAACACCTGTAAGCATTTAGGAGTTTTGCTCAGTAGCAAATACGTGGGAAAGATTTTTTTTTTCTGACTTGAGTGGGAGCAAGAATGGGTTGTAGCGTTTCTGTGTTGATACAACCAAGACCCTTTTAAGGAAATTAAGTGCCTGCAATTTTCTTTCACGCCAGTGGGATTTGCAATTAGAGGAAGACTAATAGATAGTATAAATAAATAAAGCTCAAAGTTCCTGCTGTATTTAGTGGCATCTTGCAATACACCACAAGTCTGAAAAGTGACACAGCATGAAAAGCATTCTTTAAACCTGAATCAATTATGTTCTATTTGGAACTCTATGAATAATCACACAAAACAAAATTCAAATGCATATTCTGTATACCAAATGCAACTGAAAAATCAGCAGGAAAGAACTTAGAGTGTGCCAAAATACTCCTTGGATTTGTTAGTTGAGATCATGAAAGAAAACCAATATTGAGTCTTTTCATTTTAAATTATAGTTTTCCTTTCCATTCTCAAATTCAGATCACTCATCCAAAAATACAGATAACTAACATATATCCTATGCTGCCTAACTGTTCAACATCAGGAGTACTGGGGCTTTTCATCTATTTAAGAGCACAACAATACTGCTTACTGCTGATAATGTGTTGTCATCTACAAATACTACACCTGAGAAAACCATAGATGAGTTTGTAACTCTGTGTGTTTACTCAGTGGTTAGCACAGTAGGACTCTGGTTTGGTTTGGAACTACCAATGGGATTAATATTATAGCAAAAAAAAAAGTAAAAAAAATCAATGAGAGTCCTTATGTTTGATAGAAAGTTACACACTGTGATTTTCTGTGGAGGCTGATACAGATAAAATCCACAAATCTGATGGGAGAAAAAGCCAAAGATGTTCATACTGTAATCAGATATAAAGATCTGAGAATCCCTTAACACTGCCAAGACCCAGGAATGGAGTGTCTAACTATGTCTGACTGAAATATCTTTAAGGGTATATTTGGTTTCTCAGAAATTAATTACCTGACAACATACATCTTTCCTTGGTATTTATTCTTTTTAACTCCCTTCTTTGTAACTGAAGTGCTGAAGAACAAGTCATGCTGATAGTTTTGAGTTTTTTTGGTTTTTTCTTTCTGGTAACATTATAAATAAAAATGCATTTTACTAAAGCCTCTGGAAATGCAATTTGTTATGTCACAGCAATCACTCAGCATGTGTACAGCTGGGTTTGATGATACCAAACCCTGCTTGTTATAAAACTAGTAGCAATGGCCTCAAGGAAGGAAAGCTAAATGAAGAAAGACTGACAGCTTGGGGGCTCAAACTAGTTTGGGTCATCAGGAGCTAAAAGGGAATGTTTTAACTTGCCAATGAATTTCTATTCCAATGCCAAGGCAGAGTAGAGGCCAAATTAACATCTCATATCTCATTTCAAACACATTCCCTGTCTTTTACCAAAATCCCTTTGATTATTTTAGAATAGAGAAGGGGGAAAATGTTCTGCTATGTATATATCACTTAGAGCACTTTCTAAAAAGATTAGTAAAAGCATAACAAGAAATACTGAATTTTCAATGGAGCTTGTCATGGGACAACTTCGATTCCACCCACTTGAAGAAAGTAGTACAGCTCTTCCAAAAATTCATCAATATCCCACTTGTTTATGTTAGTTCAATTCAAGGTGACCTGATTAAAAAAGCTTCATCTTGGAAAAAACCAAGAGGCTTGCACCACTGTCTGGATCAAAACAGAAAAACTTCTATCCCTCCAAATGTTTGTTATTGCTATCTTAACACTGAAAACACAGTGAAAGCACCACAGACCCAGCACAAACAAGGCTGACTCCACCAGCATCCCACCAGTGCTGGACCAGGAGCTCAGACAATGCTGTTGCTCTGGAACCACTTTTTAACCTGATCTCTGAACAGCTGATGAACAAGCATACAACAAACTGCAAGTTCCTCAGTAGATAGTAATAAGACAGAACAACATTAAACAAGAATCATAACTCACTTCAAATCTCACCCTATGGCATCTCCTGATTCTGTCTGATAGCTGGGTGAACAGAAACTCTGAGCTCAGCTCCACAGTAGAGAGCCAAGAACAAAGAAGGAAAGCTGGAAATGCTTCACAGAGTTTATTCACCAGTGTGGGTGCTTACTTTTTTTAGCCCTGTTTTTCTTTAGGGCTGGAGGATTGTTTGGCACAAAGGAAAAATAATTTAAAGAGAAGCAGAGATGAAAAGCAAGCAGATGAGGAAAAGCAGAAAGATAAAAACAAAATGAAGGGTAAGGAAAAAAAAAAGGAAAAATTATGTTGTCCTTCATTGTGTCAACCAAATAATAAAGTGTTTCCTCAGTACTATGCCTGATATCAACTCACCCTTTGCCAAACAATATTCAGATAGTCAGATAGTCCCTCCACCCAGAGCACTCAAATTCTTTAGTGTAGGAGATAGAATAGGGCAATGGTCCATTTAACCAAATTAACCTGTCTCTGATGGTCACCCATAAGAGATTCTTAAGAAGGAGCTCAGCAAGGCAAGCACACAGCTGCCCATCAGTGATTAATGGCTTACAGACATCCAGTAGTGCAGGATCTCAGTACATTTATACAGTCCTTCATAGACCTGTTTCCAAAATGTCTTCCATCACTGATGCACCTACAGCCTCTTAGGCTGAGGAATGCCAAGCTGAGGTGTGCTTTCAAAGGGTGCACTCCCTTTTGATTTGAACAGCTTCCCACCTAGTTTCCCTCATCATTTTATCATAAGGCAAAGTGATTAGTCATTACCTATTTGTCCTCTCCAAACCACATCCACTTCTCTGAATCTCAATTTTCTGAAAAAGGAGGAATCAAGAGTGTAAGCAGCCTTTTAGGCTTAAGCATGCTATGGAATTGCATAGTACTAAACCTCAAAGAGAAGCCATAGGAGGTTATCTTGGTTTCTCTGAGAGGTTTCTCTCTATCCTTTTCTACTAATTTCTAACATTCAGTACTTATTTTGAGCATCACTGAAAGCTGAGCTGATGTTTTCACAAAAGAAGTTATTGCTATTCCAGTATCTTGCTTCTGAGTGACAATAGCAGGTTCAAAATCCATCACTTATGAAGTCAGGATTGCTTCCTCCTCTCTGTGTCCCATTGTGGTTGCACACACGGAATTTCACCTTCTCTCTTACCATCCGTTCACTCCACATTCTGAGATCTTTCTGCAGAATTTGTAGCTGCTCTTCATCTTTGCTACCCAAAATAACTCTACTTCTGCTGCATGTGCTTAAGTGCCTCTTGCAATACATGAAGAATAACAGATCAATTTTCATCAGATTGTATTAAACAGAAAAGTTAAAATTAGTATTACAAGCACTTGAGAAAAATGCAACAAAACGCTATGCCTACAAATGAAAACAGCATTCCACTGATCTTTGGTGGAGTTGGGAAAAACCTATAAAACTTGTCATGATTACCACCTTTACACAGAAGACTTTTGGTTTCCAAATAATTTGGATTATTTCTTTGATCAGCAGCATCAGAATGGAAGAGACTATTGCCAATTCAGTTTGAAGTGACCATTTTGAGCCTTAAGGTTAAGATCTGACGATGAATAGTGAGCTTGATGCTTTGACAAAGATATACAAGCCAGAAGTACAACTAGCATTCAAGTGTTTTCAACAACGGTCAGTCAGTGAGCCTTGTTATTTCTAGAGTTCTGCTGAGGTTACTGAGGAATTAAGAGCAGTACAATGACAGAACTGCAGCAGTGAAAACAATTAAGTGTGAATGCACAGTGCCAGACCAGCTCACAGCTTGCAGCTCATTTCAGCTTCTGGTTACAGCTCTAACTGGTCACAATTTAAAACAAGTGAGGAATACATAATATAATGCTTTTGGTCAATGGCTGCTAAATATTAAAATTTCAGACACCCTTATCTCATAGATAATAGGTTGGCACTTCCCCATATTTTTCTTCATTTTAACAAAGCAAATATGAGTAAGTTAATTTACATAAAAATATAATTTCCAAAGTCCCCTCTGTACTATCTGAGGTAAATAAAGAAAACTAATTGAAGAGGTCACAATGAAAAAAATAGCGGATGAAGAAATAAATGTTTTTCTGGAAAAGCTTAATTAAATTCTTCATGTAATAAACCTCTCAGGATTTTGAGCACGTTGAAAAAATTTGGCATAAATCTTTACAAACAAAAGAAGCAGAAAAAGTTTTAAAAATTAGAAGAAAAATATATTGATGAAAACAAAGGGGAAAAAAAGGATTAATATCCCTTCAAGGCACTGTATTATCTTCTGATCATTCCATTTTCAGGGATTCAGTTAATGAGTATGAAAGTGTGACTGGGTCATCATTTCCAGTAGACACAGTGGGTTCACAGCTGTCTGCATTTCCTTCCCCGTTATTCAGAGATTTAAGAAAAAAATCTGTACAGGTAGTTACTTGGGAGTCAAATCATATTTTTTAACAAGTAGCCAGAGGACAAGGCTGGGCTTTTAAGTGAAGTTGTTCCCTTCTATCAGTTTAATTAATTGTGGCTTCTGTAGAAGAGTTGTGGCTCTTCATACTGTAAAGGCTTCAACAATTTATATATCAGTCATGATGTAACAGGCTTCTAACACCACTATTTTAGCTAAATTTTTTTATTAATAAATAGGAGTGCCTCAGAAAATACCCACACATATCCATGTTCCAGTTCTTCAATATTTAAAGAATTTTTATATCCAGTCTTAGAAATATGGCACTAAAACTATCTATCTTATCCATCAAGGATCTGATCAAAATTAAAACAATAATGCATTGAATAAATTGAGCAATTCTGAATCAGAGGAAGGCATCAGACTCTTATATGAAAAGATTATGCTTACAGGCAAGAGAAAATATACCACATACATGCAACTAGCCTTTTATGATGAGCCTATCTAAATCATCTAGTAAAATATTACTAAAATTTATAGTAGTAACAATCATGATGATGATGATAAAAATCAGAAAATATACAGGAAAATCTAAGTGACTAAACCCCCATCCCAGGCATTCCCAAAGTGAAGCCAAGGTAGGCAAGCATCAGGCAAGTGTCCACCAGGCAATTTCTACCACAGCTAAAACCAGCTCTCACCAGGGCAGAGCCAGACGTGTCCTAAGGCCCCACGTTGCCAGGTGCCCACCAAGCCTGTGACCACCTGCTAGGGGTGGCAAAAACTGTATTTACTGGCTAAGGACTACAGAAGTTCCTAAGTATCGTCATGCCTTTCAAATTGCATTAGATGGGGAAAAGTCCTAAATGTCAGTGAAACCCACACATATCATACTGGATGCATATGAACATTTCAAAGGGTGAAGAATACATAAAAGGTGTCCCATTTTTAGAGTTTTCATGGACCTTCAATTTTGGAAGAGACTGCAAGAAACCATTAGAACCATCTTACCTTAGTAAATTCAGCTGTAGCTAGATTTGGTACCTGCTTTTCTTGACAGATATCTCTCTGTTTCTGAAGGCATCCAGCTAAGGAAGACATCACAGTCTTCATGGATTTCTACCCATAATTTTGCAAATTATTTTTGTGATCCTTTACCTTAAACTGGCTCTTTCTTTTCCCAATTGTGATGGAGAGCAGTTTATTTTCTCCATTTTCCAGTTACCTTTAATGCTTACATAGACAGTGCCTTCTTTTTAAGGAAAAAACATCTTTATTCCTTCATAATTTCCCCATAGGTCACATTTTCTGCATTTCCAATAGTTCTTGTCCCTTTCTTTCTGATTTCCTCCTGGTTTCACTTCACCTACAAGTTCCATTATCATCTTAAGCTGAATATCTCAGATACTGCTTCATTTCAGAATTCTCTTCCCCAAAATATTACCTTCATAGGGTAAGATAAGGGCATGCTGATATGCCCTTGGCTGCCATCTCAAGTTCAGTACAGCTAAAACAGAGTGCTGTCTCTCTTCTTCAAGCTATCCCTTCCCTGCCTCTTCTCCAGATTCTGAAAGGACTCTTCCTGTCCTGCTAAAAACACCCATAACTTGGATGCCAGGTTTAATTTAGACTCTTTACTATGCCCACAGAACCATCTCTAAAACTTGGCCTTTTTCATCCACTCATGCTGTTAAAGCTCTCATTAAGGTCTCAGTTAATTTACAGCTTACTTACTACAACATCTTGGCCCCAGAAAAGGCATTTTGGTCTTGGGCACATCTCTTTATACACTACTGCCAAGACTGTCTTCAAAACCCACCAGTTTGATTTGCTCATGCAGCTCTTTGCAAGGTCAACAGTAGCCATCACAACAAACAAACAAACAAACAAAAAAATGAAAGAAATTGACAGCTATTTTCATTCTATGAATAATTTTTCATTTATTATCCAGGAATGAGGTTCAAGCTTTAATTATTCCACCTATTGCCCTGCCTGCTTATTTGTTCAAAAAGCCTATATGGAGCTACCCACATATATACATAACTTTAGGCTTTTCACTGCCCTGTCTCTTCATGCACACATCTTTGCTGTAGTGCCTAATAATTCTCCCAAAAAAACCCCAACTGACAATTATTAATCTGTTATTGTGTCAAAGACAAGCACATTTAATTGACATTGTCCTCTAATCTCCTGGAACATTGGTTTGTCTTCAGTTTTTCACCCTTTATTTTAGATGGACAATAGGCTCTGTTATGTAGTGAGTGCCTGATCTGGGCTTGGGTGTCCTAAGAAAAATAATGGTAACAAAATTAGTACTTATATTGTATCACACAGAAATTGAATGATGCAACCCGGCAAATAAATTCCTAAGATAGGATCTTGCACAAGCATTGTAGTCCAGAAAGTTTAGAAAAGCACAAACATCTGCCAACAATTGCAATATATTGCAACTCTCATTAGAGTTGCAGAGGCAGTAGTCCTGCTAAAACTAGTATAATTACGTATAAATGATGTTGGCAGACTTCACAAAATGTGTCAGAAGGACAGAACCAGATGTTTCCTGTTCTGCATATCCTCAGTAGGTTTTACACTATCAATTTGCAAATAAATGTGAAAGTCTTTTTAGTGAAGTGTGTTTCTCTGTTTTTCCTGAAAAGACCATCTTCTAATATTGAACAGAGATAGTACATAAGTTTCCAATTAAGTTCCAATCACTCAGACCTTCTAGGCAATTCAGCTGATCTGCCTTGTATCAGATGCTTCATATTTCCTTAATCCTCGAATTTACTAATATTTTAACTCATTTGTAATTTCATTCCTGTTTCCAAAACTTAAGGGCCTAAGTCTACTTCCACAAAGTTCATTCCAGTGCACCTGTCAGTGTGATGTGTTTTGTACAAGAAGTGATTAATGAAGTCTGTGCTACTGAATAGAAGCCTATTTCTATTTGCATGGGGTCTTTTTGTTTTTTTATCTCAGTACTCCCAGTTTTCCATGCTCACCACAAGCTTTCTTTTGGAGGAACTGCAGTAGCCTGTATCTAGTGGGCACATATTGCAGGTTCCGGCTTTTGCATCATCTCTCTGAATCTTACTCTTGATCTCTGCCATGAAATCCAGATTTTCTGTTCCCATTCTCATATAACTTCCATTACCTATGCTTTTTTTTATTATTCCTCAGACTGTAATACTTACTTCTAAACACTTGCAGATCCTCTTACATATAGTGACATAACTTAATACAGTGATGTAGTCCTAAAACCTATTTTTTAAGGATAGTATTTACTAGTAGCAAGCATATCCTTTAGCAATAAAAGGAAACCAGCACTGGGCATTCTGCATCTCAAAGAGGAATGCTAGTAATTAGGAAAAAAAGACAGTAAGTAAAAATAAGCTGGAGTTAGGAAGCATGGGTTTTCCAGCTAGTGTTATAACTTGAAAGAACACACATCTCCAGAAAATTTACTGGTAGAGCATTAAGAAAGAATTCAGTCATAAGGAGGGAGGTAAAAGCCTGTCTTTTTATATGCCTTGGTACTGTTTCTTCTGATAGATAATTCCTGATTAAGTAGTCGGTGCCATGGCCTGATTCACATTGCACCGACTAGGTTTTCTCAGGCAATGAAGGCTCATGGTTATGCCTATTTAATCTCAAACTACATAGAAAATATTCCTCTCTTTTGTTTATAGAGGCTGGGATGAATTGCAAGAAAACCATTAGGTACAACTGTCCTGGATGCTTAGAAGCTATTAGGATAAATGTAGTTAAATTCCTTCCTTCTCCTTTTTCTTATACTCTGGTAGGGGACCAGAGGAAACCCATGCATAATGCCTTATTCCTTCTATTTGCGAGCATTCTGAGATCAGAGTCTTTCTGCAGGAACAAAACAAAACAAAACACTTGAGGTATTTTTGACAGTGAATAGATCTTTAACTGGACTCACGGTTTAGACATTGATCCAAGGACAAATCATGAAAGAGAGCACAGACTGACAAGAGATTGTTTTCTGAAAGGAAAACAAAATGTAAATAGTTGTCAGCCATTGCTTTGGGGGGGAAAAAACCCAAGGGGCTCTTTCATACTTATGCATACCTCACAATGCTTAGTGAGGTATTTTCTGGTCTATGGAAATCTTTAAAAGAAGACAGAGTGTCTTCCACTGATTCCCTTGCTTTCAATGTTTGTGTATTGTCTCCATCTGGGTCCACATACAGAGACCGTGTAGCAGGGATCATCCAGTGGTCCCAGTGAGCAGCCCTTTCTGCAAGCCAGCAACAGGGGTTTTATGAGAAAGATGCATCTTTAAGAACCCTATCAGTTTAAGCCGAGATAGGAGACATATAAAGCTGTTTGACATTCCACAGCTTGATATACCAACCTCTGCCAGCTCTGCAGAGGAGGAAGGGTGAGGTCTGGCTTCAGGCATTGCATGAGTGCAAGCTGACATGTGGTGTAACAGTCTGAAACAGTCTGAAATCTGTCTCTGACAGATTTATCTTGAGGTTACAGATGACTGTCCAGATGGACTGGAAATCTCTCCTCTGGAAGGTATGCAATTGCTATTTGTAGTCCATTTGAACTCCAGTGAGTGACAATTTGCTTCAGTTTCTCATCTGATTCAGCTGTTGGGAACAAAACTGAAGTTCAAGGTTTGTAGCGCTGCCCAGAAATCTATGGCTTTGAGTAAGTAATTGAACAGACTTAACTGCATTAACTCCATAAGCACAATGGGTTGATGAACACTTTCTATAAACATCCTTAGCACCAGGGAGAGTCTGACTATTATTTTGCTGTGAATCACAGATATTTTATGGGAAAGAAGGAGGTCACAGTATGGAAGCATGCATCTGGAAGGGAGCTAAAAAGTGTCCTTAGTGTCGCAGACAACTTTTTGTGAAAATCTTTACTTTAAGAATTTTTCCCTTCTGAGAAGCTGAGAGGCCTCAGAAACAAAATGTAAACAATGGTTATCTGCTGCTGTGGAATGCATCAGGTGGATTTTTGATTGGGCCATCTTGAATGCTTACAATTAATGGCCAACCACAGACAAGATAGCTTGGACTCTCTGTCCGAGCCACAGACCTTTGTTATTCATTCTTTTCTATTCTTAGCTAGTCTTCTGATGAAACCTGTCCTTCTATTTCTTTTTAGTATAGTTATAATGTAGTGTATATATCATAAAATAATAAATCAAGCCTTCTGAACATGGAGTCAACATTCTTGTCTCGCCTCATCCAAGAACCTCTGTGACCATTGTCACACCTTAGCATTATAAAAAGAGAAAGAAGAATATGATCTTGAGACTGAGGCATCCAGTTTCCTCAAGCTAAAGACAGAAATAAATATTTGTATTTCTATTTTGGATAAATTGTCACCAATAGACTTTTCCCCTTGATTTACAAAACACCAATTACCTACCAGTCAAGTATCCAATAAAACAAGGTTATATTTTTTCACATGCTATTCATGAAAGACATTTATGACAAAGATGAAAAAAGCCACAAAAATAATCTGTAATTGATGAGGAAACCCAAAAGAGATGAATTCTAGGGCCTAGCTAATGATAATTCTATCTCAAACCTAAAACAAAGGTAAAGATCAAATTTGAAGACACAGTTTGGAAAAAGCTGTCACTGTTCTTCCACATATCACCTTGAGCTACCTCAATTATCTCACATATTGTAAATGATGGCAGCTTTTTAAAAGAAAAACTATTTTCTTAAAACATAACCACTTGGTTTTCACTGCAAACATGTAGGTACTCTGTAGCTGTCTGGCTCTGATATTTGAAGGGCCTCCACCAAAAGACCGAGATATATTTGGGCAGATAATTTTCTTAGGACTTTGCATTCTATATGTTAAGCAGCTTAAAAGACTTCTGCCTTCAAAAGAGAAAAACTGCACTGAGTTCTCTTCAGAATTTTTGAAGAACCCTTTATTATCATAATCATTATGGCAAATTATATGGGAAAATAAGTAATGGCAAGGACTAAACTTCCAGTGTTACTCATGGAAATGTAAACATCCTTCACAAAATGAAGCCTTGTATTATTTAGCTTGAGACTGAAATCTATTCACAAAGGCAGATGCTTTGTTCTGTCAGTAAGCAGTATTTACATAATGTTATTTTTCTAGGCACAGTTGGACTGAAATAGAGGAGTACTTCACTTATTTTAGTCTGGCCTTTGGAGTTATTTGTCCCTGGGAACAGCTGTCATTAGAGAAAGCTGTTTAGTTTTCTTAGCATCTGGAATTATAGTACCTAGTGTCATTTTAAAAATAACTTCAAGATGTCTTCTCTAAAACAACATCACTAACTTGTCTCCAGGATCTAAATGGGTTGGTAATTGATGGCTCTTTTTCCTCTGATCATTGATTTTTCAGTCTTCAGGGTAGTACCAGCTATGGATGGCACCACTTGCAAAGCTCTGAGATCAATTGGGAGCAATGTAAGAGCAGAACAGTGTGTACTCATGTCACGATGATGAAGATGAAGGGTTCTTGGGAGAAGCTGCAGGGTACATCGTCATGATTCAAGATCTCTGTCTTCTTTGCTTACTAGGTGTTCATCATCTCTGTCCCTAAAAACTTATCTGAGAGTACTTCAAACCTGAGGACACAGGAGTATTAGGCCATTCTAATTAGCTACACTACAGATAAATGGGAAAAAAATTTGCTTCTACACTTTGATAAACTCAGCAGTATATTTACTATGTATAGTACCGAGGAGGAAATAATTTGCACCAGCAATAAATTACTATAGTCATTTTTAGAATGATGATTTAAGTTTAGGATAATAATGTGGAGCCTGTGTCAGTGTTGCAATTGTTATCTTTAGAAATGAAAAAATTGTATTAAATATTTTGTTTTATTCCTTGCAGAATTCTGGTTATTAAGGGACTAGAGTACCCTTAAAAGCTGAGTTGGCTGGGGAACGGTCCTCAGTGCTGCTGCTACCAAAATGGTACTTTGAGCTCTGTTCTCAATCAAGAAATACAGGCATATATGATCTTCCTTTCTTCTGTTTTTACGCCTCTGTACTTTCTCTGCATCAGCAGTGGAAGTTTGGCACAAAACACCAAGCTTGTCCAATTCCCTGCTTTTAGAACTATATCCTTACTGACAGCAAGAGACAGATAATGGAAGATCATAGAAAAAGATAAAAAAGCTTCAAGTTTTTACTCTTTGCTTTCAGAGAGCAATCTCATTTTGTTGTTATGCCTGTATTTTCTTCTCCTGGAAGAGAATGACTGACAGATGAAGCAGCTTAAAACAATGTAGACAGAAGCTTTGCCTCTCTGGAGAGGCATGAGTCCCTCATGTTTTGAATCCAACTTTTGAAACCACTGTGATGCCAAATATACTAGGAAATATTTTTTTAAAAAAAAATTTAAAAAACAGAATTACTATTGGCAGATTTTACAAGGAATTAATGCCTGTTGGCTTGAAAAGGACAGGTTGCAGAATGAACAACAGATGAACAAACATTCAGGGGCAGTATGAGGGAGTTCTGGAACTCCTGTCATTCTTTCTTTTATGACCTCACTGGATGAAGACATGAAAGAATTACTGATCAGTCATTTGGGCCAAACAACAGTACTGTTTGAAGGCTTAGTGCTGTATTCACTGAAGTATAGCTAGAGTGGTTTCTAAACAGATGAGCTCTTATTGAAGGACCAAAGAGTCTGAGACTTAAAGGTTGAAAAAGGTCCTCCTGCAAAGTAAACAGCATCTGTTCAGAGAGCAGGAGGTTTAAATAGACACTTTTTCTGTATCACTGAGCTCAGCACTGACAGCTTAGCTCCTCAAGCCAATTTTTCTTATAATATTGACTTTGGACAGATTGCTGGGCTTTGGTTTGGGTTGGTTTTTGGTTTTGCTCTGTTAGTTTATTTTAATATGACAAATGCTTTTTGTTCCAAATGAAAAATATAAAGTGCCTTCATACATAGATCAAAGATCTATGTATGATCAAATTTCTTGTAGTTTTTCCAGAATTATATAGAAAGTTTGTAAAGACTCTGATTTCTGGCAGGTATGTCCTAGAGAATATTCCATAGATAAGATAAAGGAGAGTTGAATTATATTTCTGATGATCTCAGATTTCACTACTGTCCTGGATTCAGCCAGGACAGGATTAGTTTTTTACAGTAGCCAGCAGGGGAATGTGGCCAGAGTCTTGTGTTATTCAGTACCTTTGTCAGGTCACTTGCCAGGAGCAGAAGTAAGGGATTCTCTCTCTTGTTTCTTGTTGGGGGAAAAAGTGTGGTGGGCAAAATGGTCCTGTACTGTTTTACTCGCCATGTAAATAATTTTTTTGTGTTATACCTTTTGTCATTAAACTGTTGCTGTTACTGTTAGTTTTCTTATTCCTTTGCTGTTTCCAGTAAATTGTTCTTATCTCAACCCATGATTTTATCTTTCATGCCTCCAGCTCTCAACTCCATCACCAAACAGAAAGGGGGAGAGGAAGGGGCAGGGAGTGAGTAAGAGGCATCAGAGTGGAGAGGCCCAGTGAGGGCATGAAATCAGAGAGTACTATTCCTAAACTATGACAACTAGCAGTTCTGGAAGGTAGCCATAACACACAAATGATCTGGTGCAGGATAGCAACACAGAGAATGCACTTTCTAGTGATTATGTGTACCATACTTCCAAAATTTATATTTCAAATTACACAGAAAGGACAATTAAACACCATCATAAGCGTGGTAGAAGAATCAGGGTCTAAGAAATAAATAATTCCTAAGAAAGGAAAAGTTGACCTGTGACATAAGTCCAAGGCCAGTCTTAGTGGATAGTCATCCTCCTCTAAATCATGGTACTTGTAGAAGAGGTTCTTCTCTCTCAGCCTCTTATCACCATCACCTACAAAAGTTTTGGCCACTCCTCTGTTGGTGGTGTAAGTTGCACAAATGACATAGAACTGGACAGGTTGCCTTGGACAATTTTAACTATTTACATAGAATTACACCACATTAGGAAAAGAAGGGTGTTGTGATAGTCATAAAAAACTATTATATACCCAAAAAATATGTTTAACTTCCTAATACCTTGTCCTCCAACTAAAAACCAATGCTTGGTACGGCCAGAGCACAAACTCCACATTCTTTGTCCCACTCCACCATTTCCATTTGCCTGTGGGTGAGGACCGGGTAGGAGACACTCTTGTGCTTCCCTATTTCATGCCCAAACCATAAGACCATTATCTCTAACAAAGCCACATTTGAGTGAGTGGAGGGAGTTGCTCCCAGAGGAGCAACATTTCTCATTTTTCTGTAAGTAAGGAGGTCAAGCACAATATTTAGTTATGGCCAAACTTCTCTGAAATGTAGTCAATGATCCAGAACATATATCCCAGTCCTTGGACCACCTCCATCTCTCTTGCCAAAACAAGAAATAGCAACCATGCACACAGACAACAGAGACCGTATCTATGCTTGCCTTATATCAGAAAAGGCATTTTTCATAAGTTTGCAAAATTAGCAAGGTTCATGTTTTATTTGATCACAAAATCAACTCACATTAAACTATTGGGTTATGCTTCTTTGATTCAAGATCATAAGACGAGTTTGTTTTGCTGTGAACTTACTGCATATTTTATTCCTACACAGACAGTGGAACAGCCTTTATGCCTTTTCTTTATGAAGGAAAAATACATTTATTCCTTCATGTAAATATTTTTATCCTTTCACCTGTTCATGCACAATGGAATCAGGCCTGATAAATGCATTAAAAATTGCTTTCCTTCTTAACAAAGCTTACAGAAGTGTGACACATGGCTAGCAACTTATGCCAACAGCAATGTGTACTAGATGGAGACTGAAAGGCCCAAGCCATGGCCAGCATCTGGTTGTCACCTTTCAGTAAAGAGTCTCAGGTGTCTATTCTGATGCAGCAGTAGTGGGAGATTGCTTGTGCCTGCAGATGCAGCCAGACAGCATCCAGCATGGCTTGGCAGTGTGCTGCTGACCCTTGATCAGCTACAGATTCTGTCTGTTGTGTAAATGAGACCTTATACAAAAAGACTTTTCCAAAGAGCTTCAGCACATTTCATCCTGGGGAGCAAGTTCCTCTGAGGCAAGCTCTTCTCTCTAAAGGAGCTCATACAGTTCAGATAGGTGTTAATAGCCAGATTCCAGAGGGACCATCACTTCCCCTTCCCTTTCTGCCTCAGCAAGGCTGGAGAAGGGATTTTTTTGCTGTGCTGGGATAATGAGCCATATCTCTCTTCAGTCCTGTTGTGACTCTTCCCTGATGCTGATCTTGCCACCATTGCTTTACATCTCCCATACTTTTTAACAGGAAAGGCTGCATATTAATCTGGAGCTCAAACACAAAGGTCCCTTCCAAACCAGTGTTCAAAAGAAATGTTTTATCTCCTTTCACTACATAGTACAATACGATCCAAGTGGTAAAAGGTGACATAAGAAGGTACTTGATGTATTGCACTTACTTCAAATGCAAATTTAGTGTGTTTTTATAAAGGCCAAATCCCCTTTTATGCACACACTATTCATTAAGATTTAGCTGACAGAAATCTTTACCAGAGGTATTGGTGCAGAATTGTCCTTCACAGAGGGATTTTCTATAAAGATTCTCAACTACATTCAAATTTATTCAGCTTCTCCTGACTAGAAAAACAGACAAAAAGCAAGCCATGTACTCATCCAGTTTTTCATGCACTAGCCAAATGTGGCAGAGATCGCATGATAAAAAAGCCTGTGTAGTAGGAGCTACAGAGGATCCTACTGAGGTAAAGATCATCACGGGCCCTTTTGTCATTTGGACTTTCTACTGCTGATACTCTGAGCAGACTGTGAAGCTGTTTCCTGCCAGCCCTTCTGTGGGAAGAAGATACTTGTCTGCTGCAAGGAGAGTACCTTTTGCTCTCATTGGATACTTATCTGTGTATGGAAATGGCCACTTGCCTGTAATGCAACGTATGTCTCAGACACTGCAGAGAAAAATATGTTATGAAGCCAATAATTGTTATGGGACTACTCCATGGCAAGCTGCATTGATTTTACATCATAACATTTCACAGCAGGATGAAGCAAACACTGCCCTCTCATGCACCTGAAAACAGTTTCTGCACTGATTCTCCTAAAAGCTGCCCATTGCACATCAAGCAGCAGAAATGAGCACAGGATATTTCTGAAACCTTACGGCACTGGCTGCACTGCTCACCCACAGCAAACCAGCTGCAGCAATTCTCAAGTAACACAGACAAAAGGAGTTCAAGCTCCCTGGCGGGAAGGTGCATTCCTTATCCCATCTCCTGTCTCTGTATTGCTTTTATTCATTTCCCAGCAAAATAAAAGAAATTATCAGAAAATACTAATACAAAAGGGCCGATCCATCATTCCACAGTATACAGAGGAAAAATAAATTTTCCCTTTGCATAGTTAAAGTCAGAAAAGACAGCTGAGTTACACTTCAATGGGCCATTGAATATGACATTGATGCCAGAGCAAGAAAGGAGAGGACACTGTTGAGTCTTGAAAAATAAGAGTTGTAGTTTTTTTTAAATGGAATATAGTCCTTCCCAGGTCTCATTTTGCACTTTTAGGAGATAAAAATTTGGGGAGTGGAGAGGTCATAAACAGAGAACTCTGCAAGGCATTTTATTTAGTGTCCTGTGACATACTAATCAAACAGCCAGTGCTTCACAGTATAATTTTATGCATACTTTATCAGGAAAAATAAGAGCTAACTGAGAAATACCTAACAAGAGACAGAGATTTATAGAAATCTCATAGACTAGCAGGGGACTTTCTTTCCTTAAGAGAATTGACAGGAAAAGACTGTAAAACGACCTTGCTTCACACTATTAATTTTTAGTGAGAACCTGGACTGCTGTAATAAATTCAGAGGAAACAAAAACCAGCAAAAGGACAAATGACAACAGATATGTTTGTGTGGAACAGGGCAGGTAGGTGAGGGCATGGTTGCTGTGTCTGGGAGGTCCCTTTGCCCATACTTCACCTGATCAGATCAGCAGAGCGCAGGGAGTGTCCCCTGGATGGGAGCTGGCTTGCAGTGTTGGCTGGGAACTCCGAGCTGCTCTTTCCATGAAAGGGAACACAAACCAAAGAGGGGTCCATCACACAGAGCACAGTCCCACATCAGAACAGGCCGTTCTAACAAGACACATTTTCACACTAAGTCATCAGGCTAACAAGAAACATTGGACAGCCCTCATGGGAGAGCACAAAAGGCCCAGCAGAAACTCCAGTGCCATGCTATGCCATAAGGACAGATAAAGAGGAAAGCTGTGATCAGCTGAAATTACACCTGACTGTGACTTTAGTAAAACTAGCAGTAAACTAATGTAGATTACACAACCACTGTCAATATTTGTGTTTTTTAAAAAGAGCTTTGAGAATTGAAGATGATCAAGAGCCACAAAATCAGCCTGTAGTTTGGGAAAATAGGGTTTGAAATAATTCAAACCGTCACTTCATCACAGGTGAGAAATGAAAGGCAACATGCATGCAGTACAACGGTCTTCATTGTGGAAAAATTAGTGAATACTAATGCAGCTCTGACACAGAAAGGAAAGGAAGAAAAGTATACTAGCATTCAGAATCTGATATCAGAAAAAATAATAACAGAAATTAGACACAGCTTTTACCTAATGTGTCCTTTTGGGAAAACCATATACTAGCCAAGTGTAAATTTCCACAAACATGGATTATTCAGATCAAGAGAGACAGTAGGTAACAAAACAGAATGAGAAGCACCAAGGGGTCATTTTACAGTATGGGCTCATGGGGACCACGTTGCAAAAAGGGCTCCAGCACCTGATTTCAGTAAGTCTGACAAAACTATTGCACAATATGTGCCTCTGATTCTTGTGCAGAAGGTGAGACCAGTGGAGTGGGTTTATTGTGCATGCAAAAGCATCTATACCATGGGCAACACAGACTCACAGATCTAGGTAATAGGATTAGCCAGTGTGATCCAGTGCTTCCTTCTGTCATTGAATTCTATGGATCTATGATAAATACAACCTGAACTATGGCAAATTGCTTACTGCCACAGTTGAGATCTATGAACCTATTTAGGGTTGGGTAATGATAACTCAAGTATTTGAAATGTTACTCAGGTTTAACTCCTCAATCAAGCCTTTCAAGTGAAAACATAATGCATTTGGGTTCCCAGTGATTAGCTGAGCTAGTTTTGCCAGCATGCAGTGCTCCAGGGCCTTACCCCATAAAATTTACTCAGTTGCTAGTTTATGCTGCTTGTTCCTGTAGTATATATTATGTGTTCCAGTATTTTTGATATGCTCTGTTGAACTGTTAATTTCCCTAATCCAGGTTTCTTGATTTGGGCAAATAACTGTTCACCTATGTTTTCTTCTATGTAGACATAGGATTGCCTCGAAGAGAATCAAAGGATGTTTCCTAATAAGGTTTCCTGCTCCAGTTAAGCAAAACAAGTTTTGTTAGTGTTGTTTTATTCTTCTTTTGTGCCTGTTGGTGTCTCACATAAAAGATTTTCACTGTATATGGAACACAAAATAAGTCACTTTCCTTTAACACTCTACGGGAAATTATGTTTCTCTTGAATACCGTGATCAATGTCACTCAGATTTGTACCCAGATCCTTGCACAGAAAAATAAATATAATCTCTGCCTGTTTCTAAGAGCAATTCACATTAAATCCATGCAGTCATTTATGCATCAGCCATTGAATCTTATGTTTAGATTTTTATGGTGTTCTAGGACAGAAACATAATCATGGTTTCCAAATGCATAAAGCTCTGAGCCTTTGATCCCACAATCACAATCATTCATGCAGTACTGCTCAAAGTGGTAATATAACTTAGAAGTGTAATGTAATTTAATGAACATGCTTTCACACCAGGAAAACCTTGCTGCTTTCTATCCTCATCATCTGAGTGAAACCAGAGTTGGAAGAAACTGAGAAATTACACTATTTCTTTGTCTGCTGAATTAGGAAAGCACCTGAAAAACTCAAAGACAATTGAAATTACTTAAAGTCTCTACATATTAACTTGAGTAAGAGGATGACCAATAGACATACTACAGGCCCTAATTTTAAAAAAAGTAAATATAAAAAAGGGCACATTAAAGAAGCAGAAAATGTGACAAGGTCAAAATGAACTTTCTGTGAAGAGCAATTAAAAGCTGTACCTGAATGGCCCATCAAGAACAAATGTATCAGAATTTACAGTTACAGTGCCTTAAATATTCATTTCAGTGTTCATTTCTGACACATTTTTATTTCAGCAATATTTTAACACATTTCACTTGTCTGCCTCTAGCGAATAGCACTGTTGGGGTTGATTACAAGTGCCCAGACTCATGTCAGACAGAATGATCTAAACTTCTTCAGTTCAAATGCTGTAGTCTACGCTGCCAAGGACTTTCTAAACCCTTGAGGTATCATGGCAGTTTATACCCCAGGGCCTGAAAACTGCCTTGTGTTTTCCAGATGTCAGTGCTGGTGAGCCTGAGGGTTTTCTAAATGCTATTGCAAAGCCTTCAATATATCTCACTTAAATGGTCAGATAGGACATACAATGAGCATATTTAAAATGGATTCAAGAGGTTGGAAGTGGTGGGCATTTTCAAAAGAGAAGAACATTCATAGATGTCCCTTCTAAAAAGAGAAGAATTGTCATGAGCAGCAGCTGCTCAATGATGAAGACTGAAGTAAGAACAGAAAATTGCAGTTATACTGAGCATTATGCTATCAGGAACCCAGGTAACTTCGTCTGGTGGAAGCTGCAGCCATGCTGAAAAAAGGGGACTGAATAGAAGAAGGTCCACAGAAAGCAGTGTGTGCAGAGACACTGAAATTAGTAAACATAAACCTTATGACTTAGCATGCCCTCTTTCGGAGTCTTTGGTATCTATCTAATTCCTCAAAATAAGAAAGCACCTACTTTTACTGAAGAGTCCTTAGTTTTTCAAGAGCTAAGCTCCCAACAATTTCCTGTAAAGCATGGGAGGAGGAAACAGTGACTGAAGGAACCACGGCTCCTTGCAAAGCCCAGCTAGGACAACTGCAACCACTAGAACTCAGTAACTAGTGTGTTTATGGGATGTGCAGCTTCAAACCTCTACAGAGGATGAAGAGAAAAAGGAACCAGAGTTTCCAATGCAGCAGATGATCTCTCCAAATGATCCCATCCTATTTGAAATAGAGGATACTTTCTCCATCTTTTTCCTTTGTCAGTAGCATTTTCCATGATGATCCAAGTATGTCTTGTAATGACCTGTTGGATTGGGCTCTCTGAACACTCAGCACAATGCGTCCCCACAGACACTGTTAGGTCTTACAAATCTGTTTAGCACTGTTAACATACATATGTGTGGATATTCAAATATAATTAAGAATAGATATATAACCACTTTTGATAATTAATGTAGTGATATGTAAATGCAAAGGCTTTTTTATGGATCTACATTCTGTCAGTCACAAAAATTTGAGACACAAATGCAAAGTATATCCTTTTTAGTATTTTCAAATTTTGCAGTCTCTACATTGTTGAGGTGTGAGGGTTTTTGTGGTTTATTTGTTTTTCTTTGGTTGCAGTCATTGCAAATTTTTTCCCCTAAAAGCTGGGAAATAGGATGAGAAAGAGACTCTCTGAATTAAATAGTTCATAACTATCTTTGTCATTTTTACCTACTTTAGGTTTCTAATTTGCTACTTCAAACTAAACCATGATGTGTTTCACTGCCAGCAGCACATAATTAGAGCAGGTTGACATTCACTAGTCCATTTCACTGGCATTCACAGATATGAGTGACCAATTGTCTGAAGAGCCATTTTCCTCACCAAAGTAATAAATAGATAATTATATTACTCTGGAGATAACAGTAAGAGGTGCAATATATCTTCCTGGAGAGAAAAAAAGATCTTCCAATGAAAGCCTTCAAGACAATATCCTGAACATCAAACTGAGTTTAATAATTTAATTATTTAATTTAGGATTCAACTTTGCTCTCACTGTATAATTGGGAGCTTTGTTAGCATGCTTAATGGAGAAGTAATAACAGGTTAGAGAAAAAACAGAAATCAATACTGAAACAGATGCTCAGAACAACACAGAGAGCTCCCCTGAAGAGTAGCCACAGATCAGAATCACCTCCTCCCAGTGACAGCTCCATGCTGCTCTTCAGAGTCTCCCTCTCCAGTCTCATTTCCTTGGCTGCCAAAAAGGTTGCTAAAAATCTTCTCTAAATATAGGCTACTAAACATAGTCAAAGAAACACAATTGAGAGATTTGACTTTCAAAATCCAACTTTCTAGAGAAGGTTGTCAAAATTAATGACTGAAAACACTGAACCAAGTTTCTTTAAGGATGCTTTAGTATGATGTACTATGGTTTTAAAGTCAGACCACATATGATGAAGGCATGCATGTATTGTGACTCTGTTCCACTGTTTAGAACAAATTCCATTTGTTCCTTGTGGTGAAATCACTTATAGAGATATTTCTATAAGAACGGGGAAAATTGAATTGGAAATATTGGTCTCATTTTCAAGTTCAGAGACTTGGAAAACAGTCTGTCAGTTTGAAGGAAGCAAATAGGAAGGCATAATTGTTGTGATGGAGAAAGTAACCCAGGGTGATGGCAATGCACTGGTGGAGTTGAATTATGTGGAGGATTAAAAAGTCTTTAAGAGAATAACCCACCACATCCTAAATAGTCTTTCCATCTGAACTTTGTAAGAAAAAATGTATCAATAAATTGCATGAGGAGGGGTTTTATTCTGGATAATCGTTGTGCAAAAAGACAGGATATTTGGAGAGCCCAGACAAGGTCACTGGGGACTTACGATGAGCCAACATTTTATTTTTTTCAAAGAGGATGGGCCAAATTCTGCAGAAAGAAAATGTCTCATGACAGCATCAGTGTCATTTTTCAACACATGCATGGAAGGTATTGGTGCAGAATGAAAAAAAGGAGCTGACCAAAGGCCAGCCAGATGGGAATTAATAATTTGGATAGTCAAATGGAAACCTGAAGAACAGAGGGCAAACAACAGTGACTGATGGCCAGTAGGGTGATGACTTGAGAAAAAAATCAGGGAGATATCATCTGTCATTGCATTCACCTTGTCCTGGATGAAGAAGAATCAAAGAGCCCCAGAGATGCCAAGAGAAACTCCAGTGGTCTCAAGATAAAAAATGGCTCCTCCTCCAAATCCTCTACCTGACAAACACTCATGGCTGTAATACTCCCTCAATATAACAAAGGTTGCTCTGGAGAAGCCTCAGGCAGGTGTCCCTCTGACATCACTACCCTGGTGTGCATCAACATTAATTCAGCAGAATTCAGATGGTCAGACTGGGCAGGCATGTTAGTAAGAGCTCCATTGTCATGCCAGGGAAATCTCTTTCACAGAATTCCAGCTACATGAGTTATGAGACTTCAGTAGCTATTTTCATGTAATTTCTATTTGAATTTAGATACAGCTCCTCATTTCTTGTTTTTAAGCAGCTTCATTAAGGCTGTTTTCAAAACCAGGTCCTGGCACTGAATAGAGTCTTAATTATTCTCATAAACCTTTAGCAGGAAGGATATACTGCTTTTTCAACTCAGCTTTATCACTTCCCTTTCTTTCCCTGGATTGAGACTATTGTGTCCTCAGTCTCTAGTGGCCTGCTAATTCCTCATCTTCAGCTGTTGGCTTCAGGAGTATCCAAGCAGACGTTACTGGCCTTGGACTGTATTCGGCTCTGTGTTCATGCTTTCAGCTGGCACCAATCCCTGGTGTGCTCCTCAACAATTCTAAACCAGGAATCTAGATTTTAAATTTTCTCAAGTCTGATGAGCACAGAGGAACACATTGAGGAAAGCAAAATAAATGGTTGGCATGGGGAGCAGTTTCGTATGAAATCACCTCTTACTGTCATGCCCAGCTATCTCCAGAGCCTGGTATGTGTGAGGTACTGCTTCTCTCTTGCTGCCAGACTAAGGAATCCATGAGTACATTTATTTACCATCTAAATAGAGTTCCCATGCATTAATATTGTTTTGATTTTTTACTTCCTACTAACATTTTCCTGAGGTCAGTTCTTAGGAGCAATGCAGTCTCTGTTTTAACTATGTAGAAAAGTAGGCACACAGACACTCCTGATAAACATCTTCTGACCCGACATAAACAGTTTGTTCTGAAGTGAGGTTTTTAATTCATGGGTGAAGACACTATCTCAATTTCAGAATTAGAAAAGGGGCAGCTGGAGCCTTCTCACTGCAGAAGATTTTTTAGGGGAACAGCCTTCAATTAGTCATTAGAAAGGTCTGTGCTGGACTAAAACAAAAGATATTCTCTTATCAACAATTATGTAATGATAATCAACTGAAAAAAACCTGAAATAGTGGAAGACACAAATAAAGTTCACAGAAAAGGATTATGAAAAGTTAGGGGGCAAGATCTAAAAAACCGGTAATGAAAACAATTGTATAAAACCAAAAGTAGACTATTAGGGAGCTGTTAGTAACATAGCACCTAAAATTCCTAAATTTTAGTAAGCCATAACAGAAGGCACCTGAGAGCACCAATGGAGACAGAGAAAACAAAGAAAAACAAAGTAAAGAGAGGAAGAGCATGAGAAATCATCAGCATAAGCTACCTCATACATATTGCATCTTATTTTGTGCTGCTACAGAAATACTAGGTACCTTAGTGCATCTAGAGCATTTCTTTTTCACAAGATCCCATTAAATCCCATACAAAGTTTACAGAATGTAATTAACAATACTTATATGGAACTAGAAAATGAACATGAAAGATGGCATAGGAAGGAACATCATGGAAATGTTGTTCACTGAGAACATGTCAAATGTGGAGAAAAAGCACCATCAGAAACATGAAAATTTTAAAAAAAGAGTGCTTTGTAACATGGCATCTGCAGATTTTTTTTAAGATGAGCTTAAAATAAAATGATGGTGAATAATGTATTTCCAAAATGTAATGAACACTCCAAATCTAAATTGAAATTGTTAAGTAGCTGTTAACTGAAATAATTTCTTTTGTACCTCACAGCCAGATATAGGGATCAATCAAGAAAAATTATTTCTTTGCAGAAAATGAATAAGCATAGCCTGCTTACTGGACTTTATTAGAGGTAACAAAAACAAAAGCATGAACATGTTTTCCTTCCTTAAAGAAAGATGCAGGATGGATAGAGACAGAAGGGGTCTTTCCTTTCACCTGCATTCCCAGCAATCTCTATACTGAAGGCCAAAGAGAAAAAAAAAAAAAAAAAAAACAAAACCAAAACACTATTAAGCAAGTCTAAAGACAGCAAAGGTTTTGACAAAACAGATAATTGGTCATTTTATCTGTGCTATTTGAAAATAAGTGTTTCACAGAACCCAGTAAGAGACAGTCATCTCCACCAAGTAAGGTTTAGCAGGAATGCACAGTGATGGAATCATCTCAATCTTTCCTAGTTTTTGTTTTAATAACAGGTGTTGAGAAAAAACGAAGTGATCAAAGGTAGGGGAAAACAAAGTATGTTACAGAAATAGTTCATCCTTTCCCACAGTGATGCTCTGATCCTTCACCACTGGTGAG